>NC_142584.1:106436512-107061512 GCF_965207765.1 Zootoca vivipara | reverse complement strand
AAGGCAGCCCTGTTTAGGGAAGCTTTTAATGTTTGATGGATTTCTGTATTTTAGAATTTCTGTTTTTTTTGGAAGCCGCCCAGAGTGGCTGGGGGAACCCGGCCAGATGGGCGGGGTATAAATAATAAATTATTATTATTATTATTATTATTATTATTATTATTATTATTATTTCCAAAAGAAAGCATTTGTAAAAATTAAAAGAAAAAATAATAAGTTGCATTACTGAAATAAATGCACTTTTCGACGATATTCTAATTTTCCAAATTTCACCGGTATTTAGTAGAAAGTTGAAAAGTGTCCCTGGATTCATTGAAAAATATCTGGTAACCTTACTGTAAACAGCAAAGCTCTTGACCTGATTTCCTATACCTAACCAACAATAACCAGAAAGAAAAATGCTACTCCGCCAATTGTAGCAACACCAAGAGAGGAAGACAAGCTTTACCAGGAGACTTTCAGCAGCAGCAGCAGGCAGGCACCACACCCAGTTAAGGTCCTTTCTGAGCTTCTGCTGAGGACAAAGCAGCCTTCAGTATCCGTGCAGTAATTAGTTGGGCTGATGGAAAAACCCAGAACAGAAATGGCTTTGAACATCCGTTTTCCTCCTGCTATTTAGAGCATTCTAACTTGACGCTGTACAGCAGTGGTTTTCAACCAGTGTGCTTTGTCAACACTGGACTGTCCCTCTTTCTTTCCCTCCCTCCTCTGATGCCCTCTCCCGACTCCTAAAAGGCTTGCACAGCTGACTGTTGGAGCTGATCTGGCTACAATATCCGGAGGCAAATGGTACTTCTGAGGCTGGTTGCCAGGAGCTGAGGCAGCTCAGAGACCAGGGGCGGCAACAGCAGCTGCCTAGAGGACTCCCAAGGAGAGGAGAAGAGGCTGAGGGAGCCCTCCACAAGGAAGGATGTTCGAAAAAGGGTGAGAGGCTGCCAGCTCTGCAGGCAAGGGGTGACATAACTGGGCTCCTGAGCCCCTCAGGGGCACCACAGAAAGAATGCAGTTGCTCAAGGGAGCCACTAAATCAGGGGTCAGCAACCGTTTTCAGCCATGGGCCGGTCTACCATCCCTCAGACCATGTGGTGAGCCAGACTATATTTTAGGGGGGGGGATGAATGAATGAATTACTATGCCCCACAAATAACCCAGAGATGCATTTTAAATAAAAAGGCACATTCTACTCATGTAAAAACACGCTGATTCCCAGACCGTCCGCAGACCGGATTGAGAAGGCGATTGGGCTGCATCCGGCCCCCGGGCCTTAGGGTGCATACCCCTGCACTAAATGGCCAAAAAAATCTGTGGTTGTCTGTTTGTTAGCAATATAATTCCAGACTATGACAGTTGGGCAGAGGTACAGTTAGAAGGCCTGTTCCTGAGCAGCAGAGAAGCTCCGCCTGAACTGAATTTGATTTGAAAAAACTTTCTGAGTTCACATCTCTCTCTCTCTCTTTGTCTTTGTGCTTGATCTGGGTTAGGCGGCTTTGCTAACAATTAAACAGGCAAAGGACGGGCATTGCACCTGGAGAAGGGGAGACTGCAAATGATGCAATGAATCAGCCCTGCAGGGGTTTGACCACTGCTTGTGATTTTGATTGTCAGGTGCTTCGGAAGAGGATACGTCAGGGGGCTTATTCCCACTTGGTTCAAAATATCATGATATATAGGTATATTGCAATGTTTAGCTGGTGATATATCACAATGTTGAAAACTAGGTATCAGCCAGCCCTACCCAACAGAGGAGCAGATACTGTTACCGGGAAATAGGAAGGGGGGGTAAAGACCTCCCCACCACCACCACAAGCCTTCCAATGTTGTTCTACTGAGAAGGGGGGGAAACTACTTTTTCTAGTTGCAATGTCTTTGTTGGGATAAAACAACTATGCAACAAGGCAGGCTCCATGCCTTATCTCTACTAAGCATGTTACGTAAGATGTTTCGAGAATCTGGTCAAAGACTTTGCAATTAGAAAAAGTAGGTGGCGCTGTGGGTTAAAGTATGTGGCGCTGTGGGATAAACCAGAGCCTAGGGAAGATAAAGAGGTGGTGATGAAAGCTAAGAAGGTCCTGAAGGACTATTTTTACTGGAATTTACATAAAGACACTGGATTGGACATGGTATGGGATGCAAGTAAAGCAGTGATGAGAGGCTTTCTAATACAACAAAACAGCTTCTTGAAACGAAAGAAAGAAAAAAAGAAGGAAGAAATTTTGAAATGTCTCATGGAAAATGAAAAAAACCTGATCGACAAACCAGAGAATCAACAAATTAAGAATAATATAAAGATGTTACATGCACAATTCTCTATGTTGATCAATCAGGAGATCGAATGGAAAATAAAGCAAATGAGACAAAGAAATTTCGAATCGGCAAATAAAATGGGAAAACTGTTGGCCTGGCAGTTAAGGAAACGTCAAAACCAAAATACAATAACTAAGATAAAAACAGAGGGAGGTGTGACGGAAGAATCAAAGGAAATTAAGAAAGCCTTTCAAAAGTTTTATAAAGACTTGTATTGCAAAAAGAAAGAAGAGGAGAAGAAGATCAGTGACTATCTAGGAAAATATGGTTTGAAACCAATTCCTGATGAGGAAAGAAAGAGACTTAATAACCGGATAACAACACGAGAAGTACAACAAGCAATAAAGAGAATGAAATTAGGTAAAGCCCCAGGACCAGATGGACTTTCAGCGAAATATTATAAAGTACTAAATGGACAGTTGGTACCAATTTTAGAAGAGGTGATGAATGACATTCTTGCAGGAGGGAAGATCCCAAATACATGGAAGGAGGCGTATATAACATTGATTCCAAAGCCTGGCACAGATGGTTTAGAAGTAAGAAATTATAGACCAATATCATTATTGAACAATGACTATAAATTATTCGCAGATATAATGTCTAAGAGGCTGAAAGAAGTATTGAAGGAAATGATACATAAAGCCCAAGCTGGTTTTCTTCCTGGTAGACAGTTAAAGGACAATGTTAGACATATAATAGATGTAATAGAATATCTGGAAACCAAGATAGATAAACCAGCAGTCTTGATGTTTGTGGATGCAGAGAAAGCCTTCGACAATATATCTTGGCAGTTTATGAAGAGAAACTTGGAATCGATGGTTGGGAAAGATTTATTTTTGAATGGGATCGAGGCAATATATTCAGAACAAAAGGCAAGACTGATAATTAATAATACATTGACAGAATATTTTGACATCACAAAGGGAACTAGACAGGGTTGTCCTTTATCCCCTCTATTATTCATTATGGTCCTGGAAGTATTGTTGAACAGACTAAGAGATCTTTCTTCTATTAGAGGAATTAAAGTCGGTGCAAAACAATTCAAAGTGAAAGCCTTCGCAGATGATTTAGTTTTAACAGTGGAAAACCCTAAGGAAAGTGTTGCAGAAGCTATAGAAGAAATTGAGAAATTTGGCCAACTTGCAGGATTTAAGTCAAATAGACAGAAAACAAAGGTCATGGTAATGAATATGACGAAGGAGGAGACGCAGGAGCTACAGCTGAAATACGGATTTGACGTGGCAAAAAAAGTACAATACCTGGGAATATGGATGACAGCAAAGAATATTAATTTATACAGTGACAACTACGAACCAGTATGGAGAGAAATAAAGACCTAGAAAGATGGACTAATATGAAAATGTCATTCTTGGGAAGAATAGCAGCAATAAAGATGAATGTGTTACCTAAGATGTTATTCCTATTTCAAACCATACCTGTTGTGAAAGGCACTAGACAATTCCAAGAATGGCAGAGGATTTTGTCAAGATTTGTCTGGCAGGGGGAAAAGCCTAGAATAAAACATAAAATCTTGATAGATAGAAAAGAAAGAGGCGGATTCTCCTTACCAGACCTGAGACTTTATTACGAAGCATCTTGTCTGTGCTGGATAAAAGAGTGGATAACTCTAAAGAATACGGACCTGCTAGATTTGGAAGGTTTTAATAATAGATTTGGATGGCATGCATATTTATGGTATGATAAAAAAAGTCTCATCAAGGGTTTACAAACCATGTGATAAGAAGATCTCTGTATGAGGTGTGGGAAAGGAATAAAATGCTGTTAGAGACTAAGACACCATGGTGGGTATCACCAGCAGAGGTATTAACAGTCAAGAAAGTAAACATGGAGGGGAGGAGGGCCACATATGAGGAAATTTTGATAAAAACTGAAAAAGGCTGGAGACTGAAATCTTATGAAGAAATTAAAGGGGTTTTAACAGGATGGATACAATACCATCAAATAAATGATGTCCTTAGAGAAGATAGGAAAATAGGTTTTGAGGACAAAAGGTCCAAATTCCAAATGGAAGTGCTAGAAGGCAAAACAAAGCTTTTGTCAAAAATGTATGATTTGTTGCTAGAATGGTACACAAAAAGACGAGTTGACAAAAGAGGTAATGATTAAATGGGCAAAGGATTTTGGGCATAATATTGAATATGACGCGTGGTTGAAACTATGGAATCAAACTTTAAGATTTACAGCATGTACTGCCTTGAAGGAAAATGTATATAAGATGATGTATAGATGGTATTTAACACCAGTTAAACTAGCTAAAATGTATAGAATGAGTGATAAAGCATGCTGGAAATGTAAAGAGAGAGACGGTGAATTTTATCATATGTGGTGGACATGCGACAAGGTAAAAAGATTTTGGGAGATGTTATATAACGAACTGAAAAAGATGTTTAAATATACCTTCCCCAAAAAAACGGAAGCATTTTTGTTGGGAATAATAGGAGGATTAGAAAAGAAGATCAAGTATTGTTTATGTATGCGACAACCGCGGCTAGGACATTGTTAGCCCAAAAATGGAAATTACAGGAAGTACCTACAATCGATGAGTGGCAGATGAAAATGATGGACTATGCTGAATTAGCTAGACTGACTTGCAAGATCCGAGACCAAGGAGAGACGAGGTTTCAAAAGGACTGGAGTAAATATGTGGACTATATGGAGAAAAACTGTAGATCTTTAAAAACACTTGCAGGATTGAAATAAATCCTACGAATTGACTAAAAAAAAAGTTAAAAAGGAACTGCAAAAATCGGAGTTAACAAGATACCCGCATGAAGGGAGGGGGGGAAGTCACAGCTCGGCAGAGCAAGATGTAAGAGGAAAACATAAGATGTTTTGTATAAAAGTTTGTTTTTTTATTTTAATTTGTTAAATTGGAAAATTGAATAAAATTTATTATAAAAAAAATAAACCAGAGCCTAGGGCTTGCCAAACAGAAGGTCGGTGGTTCGAATCTCCATGACGGGGTGAGCTCCCGTTGCTCGGTCCCAGCTCCTGCCAACCTAGCAGTTCAAAAGCACGTCAAAGTGCAAGTAGATAAATAGGAACCGCTACAGCGGGAAGGTAAACGGCGTTTCCGTGTGCTGCTCTGGTTCGCCAGAAGCGGCTTAGTCATGCTGGCCACATGACTCAGAAGCTGTACACCGGCACCCTCGGCCAGTAAAGAGAGATGAGTGCCGCAACCCCAGAGTCAGTCACGACTGGACCTAATGGGGTCCCTTTACCTTTATTAATCCCTCCCCCCCCCCCGAATAAAAATAAAGTGGAAGTATAGATGGAAGCATTATTTTCCAATTTAATGTAGGTTTTGTTTCTTTTTGAAAAATAAGGTTTTATTTAATGGTCTATTATTGTTTATATTTTGGGGCACCAAAGTCTTTTAAGTGCTTAGGGCCTCTAAAGGTGTTAATCTGGCCCTGGCTATACAAGGATAGGGATAACATGGCCTGTATAGTTCATGCCCTGGTAACCTTGAGACTGAATTGCTGCAATGTACTTCATGCAGGGCTGCCCTTGGCTTGCTCCAGAAGCTTCAGCTGATAGAGAATGCAGAAGCTAGAACTGCTGATCGGGAGGAAGATGACCGATAACATGTGATAAGACCGCACTGGCTGCCCTTGCGATTATGTGCAAAGCCCCGCCCACCTGAAACCTTGTGTCACTGAGATCATCCAAAGAAGCCCTGTTAGCTGCCCCCTGTATTACAGAGGCTTCACCAGCCTCAAGCAAAAGTTGGGCATTTTGCGGAACAGGAAAGATTGGGCAGAGATCCTCACTTTTGATTTCCAGGTGTCTCTTGAAGATATTTTTATGCCAACAGGCCTATGCAGTTGTATAAAATTTTACTGAGTAGCCAGTCATTTTAATGATTACACTGCTTTTAATTGTGTTTTATAGAAAATATATACAAAATGTTTATATATTGCTGCACAACGCTCTGATATAGTATGAGGATGCCATATACAGTGGTACCTCGGTTTATGAACACAATTGGTTCCGGAAGTCTGTTCATAAACTGAAGCGTTCATAAACTGAAGCGAACTTTCCCATTGAAAGTAATGGAAAGTGGATTAATCCGTTCCAGATGGTCCGCGGGGTACTTAAACTGAAGCGTTCATAAACTGAAGCGAACTTTCCCATTGAAAGTAATGGAAAGTGGATTAATCCGTTCCAGATGGGTCCGCAGAGTACTTAAACTGAAGCGTTCATAAACTGAAGCATGGGTGTAATTGGTTCCGGAAGTCTGTTCATAAACTGAAGTGTTCATAAACTGAAACGAACTTTCCCATTGAAAGTAATGGAAAATGAATTAATCCGTTCCAGATGGGTCCGCGGCGTTCATAAACCGAAAATTCATAAACCGAGGTGTTCATAAACCGAGGTTCCACTGTAAATGCTTTTAAAATTTTATAAATAAATTACAGAACTGTCCAATAAGCTAAGATTTTCATAGGACGCCTTTAGCCCTGCTGCGACCTGCAAAACTCTTATCTCCGTGACAAGGAAACTGGTGGCACCGACTCTTTGCAATCTCATTTACTAAAAACGTATCTGTTGATATGAGCATATCCCAACCACTGACGCCAGCTTTTAATGACCTTGGGCATATGATGCTTTATGGTTATACTTTATTGGGATAGTTATTGTTTTATTTCCGGGGGGGGGGGGACAAAACCTTGCACGTCAAACGAAATGCAGTATGTAAATTATTTTTAAAAACAAACAATCCCCTGAGTGGATGGTGCAGTGGGCTGTTCCAACCACCTGGCGTCCCCGCAGCCTTAATTTTCCACTGATGTGGTGTGTCCAGTGTATGTGTTAATGGCAGGGGTCCAGGTTGCCAACTTCTTTAGAGCGTGGGCGTATGTGGAATTTTGATAAGGTGCTGTTGGTACGAGTCACAAAATGGCTGCCATGGGGGCATATCATAACACAAAACTGTGATCGCTAAAAGTCAGCATGGGTTTCTAAAAAATAAGTCATGTCAGACTAATCTGATCTCATTTTTTGACAGAATTACAAGCCTGGTAGATGAAGGGAACGCTGTGGATGTAGCCTATCTCAATTTTAGCAAGGCCTTTGACAAGGTGCCCCATGATATTCTTGTAAAGAAGCTGGTAAAATGCGGCCTAGACAATGCTACCATTCAGTGGATTTGTAATTTTGGCTTACTGACCGAACCCAAAGGGTGCTCATCAATGGCTCCTCCTCCTGGAGAGTAGTGACTAGTGGGGTGCCACAGGGTTCTGTCTTGGGCCCAGTCTTATTCAACAATGACTTGGATGATGGGCTTGTGGGCATCCTGAGCAAGTTTGCAGATGACACCAAATTGGGAGGGGTGGCTAATACCCCAGAGGACAGGATCACACTTCAAAATGACCTTAAAAGATTAGACAACTGGGCCAAAGCAAACAAGATGAATTTTAACAAGGAGAAATGTAAGGTACTACACTTGGGCAAAAAAAATGAAAGGCACAAATACAGGATGGGGGACACCTGGCTTGAGAGCAGTACATGTGAAAAGGATCTAGGAGTCTTGGTAGACCACAAACTTGACATGAGTCAACAGTGTGATGCAGCAGCTAAAAAAAGCCAATGCAATTCTGGGCTGCATCAATAGGAGTATAGCATCTAGATCAAGGGAAGTAATAGTACCACTGTATTCTGCTCTGGTCAGACCTCACCTGGAGTACTGTGTCCAATTCTGGGCACCACAGTTCAAGAAGGATATTGACAAGCTGGAATGTGTCCAGAAGAGGGCAACCAAAATGGTCAAAGGCCTGGAAACGATGCCTTATGAGGAACAGCTTAGGGAGAAAGGTTGTTTTCTGCTGCTCCAGAGGAGCGGACACGGAGCAATGGATTCAAACTACAAGAAAGAAGATTCCACCTAAACATTAGGAAGAACTTCCTGACAGTAAGAGCTGTTCGGCAGTGGAATTTGCTACCAAGGAGTGTGGTGGAGTCCCCTTCTTTGGAGGTCTTTAAGCAGAGGCTTGACAGGCATATGTCAAGAATGCTTTGATGGTGTTTCCTGCTTGGCAGGGGTTTGGACTGGATGGCCCTTGTGGTCTCTTCCAACTCTATGATTCTAAGTCATCAGAGTAACAAAGGAAAATTAGTTACATAAATGTCTCCACCTTAAAATGTCACGAGTAACCCAAAACTAAACCAGAACAACTAAGAACAACCAGGAATAGAGTAACAAGTGATGCAAAAAGGCAGATCACTGCCCCTAGAAGTTTACAATCTAAATTTCAACTGTGCAGCAATTGTTAAAGGAAAGGAAGGAGACAAAGGGTGGATGTACACACACGGAAAAAATGCTATAAATAAGTCAGAAATCGAAATCATTTTTTAAAAAAGGAAAAAAAACTATGTAAAAACCACTTAGAATTTTTTTGCTCTCCAGCGCTACCTGGTGGTGCAGGTTTATAAAGCATGCAAAGCACTGTTTTTTTACTGATTGTAGCAGAGTCCAGATGATGCTGTTAAGGTGCTACACTCAATATGCCAGCAAGTTTGGAAAACTCAGCAGTGGCCAGAGGATTGGAGAAGATCAGTCTACATCCCAATCCCAAAGAAGGGCAGCGCCAAAGAATGCTCCAACTACCGCACAATTGCGCTCATTTCACACGCCAGCAAGGTTTTGCTTAAAATTCTACAAGGCAGGCTTAGGCAGTATGTGGACCGAGAACTCCCAGAAGTGCAAGCTGGATTTCGAAGGGGCAGAGGAACCAGAGACGAAATAGCAAACATGCGCTGGATTATGGAGTTCCAGGAAAAACATCTACTTCTGCTTCATTGACTATGCAAAAGCATTTGTGCCGAACACAGCAAACTATGGTAAGCGCTTAAAGAAATGGGAGTGCCTGATCACCTCATCTGTCTCCTGAGAAATCTCTATGTGGGACAAGAAGCAACAGTTAGAACTAGATATGGAACAACTGAGTGATTCAAAATTGGGAAAGGAATACGACAAGGCTGTATATTGTCTCCCTGCTTATATATCTTATATGCAGAATTCATCATGCGAAAGGCTGGACTAGATGAATCCCAAACCGGAATTAAGATTGCCGGAAGAAATATCAACAACCTCAGGTATGCAGATGACACAACCTTGATGGCAGAAAGTGAGGAAGACAGCCAGTGCAGTAAAGTGGTTAAGAGTGATAGACTCGTAATCTGGGGGACCAGGTTCGCGTCTCCGCTCCTCCACATGCAGTTGCTGGGTGACCTTGGGCTAGTCACATTTCTCTGAAGCCTCTCAGCCCCACTCACCTCACAGAGTGTTTGTTGTAGGGGAGGAAGGGAAAGGAGAATGTGAGCCGCTTTGAGACTCCTTCGGGTAGCGATAAAGCGGGGTATCAAATCCAAACTCTTCTTTAATGAGGATGAAAGAGGAGAGCGCAAACTATGGTCTGAAGCTCAACATCAAAAAAACTAAGATCATGGCCACTGGTCCCATCACCTTCTGGCAAATAGAAGGGGAAGAAATGGAGGCAGTGAGAGATTTTACTTTCTTGGGTTCCATGATCACTGCAGATGGTGACAGCAGTCACGAAATTAAAAGACGCCTGCTTCTTGGGAGAAAAGCAATGAGAAACCTAGCAGCATCTTAAAAAGCAGAGACATCACCTTGCCGACAAAGGTCTATATAGTTAAAGCTATGGTTTTCCCAGTAGTGATGTATGGAAGTGAGAGCTGGACCATAAAGAAGGCTGGTCGCCGAAGAATTGATGCTTTTGAATTATGGTGCTGGAGGAGACTCTTGAGAGTCCCATGGACTGCAAGAAGATCAAACCTATCCATTCTGAAGGAAATCAGCCCTGAGTTCTCACTGGAAGGACAGATCGTGAAGCTGAGGCTCCAATACTTTGGCCACCTCATGAGAAGACTCCCTGGAAAAGACCCTGATGTTGGGAAAGATGGAGGGCACAAGGAGAAGGGGACGACAGGACGAGTTGGTTGAACAGTGTTCTTGAAGCTACGAACATGAGTCTGACCAAACTGCGGGAGGCAGTACAAGACAGGAGTGTCTGGCATGCTCTGGTCCATGGGGTCATGAAGAGTCAGACACGACTAAACGACTAAACAACAACAAGCAGAGTCCAAAGAAGATGGTAAGACTATACTAAAGTTACAAAACTCAGAGATTAAAACGAAGGGCTTCAATTGAGGAAAAAGCTTCAGGGGTTAGAGGTGGGGGTTATTAGAAATGTTCTGGGAGGGAGTAAGCTTCAGGGGGCAGATATTCCTGCTAAATGGGATGCAGGTGGCGCTGTGGGTCAGCGGTTCGAATCCCTGCGACGGGGTGAGCTCCCGTTGCTCGGTCCCTTCTCCTGCCAACCTAGCAGTTCAAAAGAACGTCAAAGTACAAGTAGATAAATAGGGATCGCTCCACGGGGAAGGTAAACGGAATTTCTGTGTGCTGCCCTGGTTCGCCAGAAGCGGCTTTGTCATGCTGGCCCCATGACCTGGAAGCTGTACGCCGGCTCCCTCGGCCAATAATGCGGGATGAGCGCACAACCCCAGAGTCAGTCATGACTGGACCTAATGGTCAGGGGTCCCTTTACCTTTACTATTCCTGCTAAAGGAAGCCTTGTAAAACACAGTGACATCCACAGCCACGTTCGTACACCCTCAGATACAGATCACTTCCCAAAAGCCCCTGGCCCCTTTTCCCTTCCAGTTTCAAGCCTGCTTCTTTGCAGAACTGGAAAGGGGAAGTAATAAAACTATCTACTTAGAGTGACTAACAAATGTATGATGCTATGACCTTTGATGGCATAGAGTGTCCTTCAATGAACCCATGAAGCCGTTATACCAAGTTGCTTTTATGAGCAAGCAGGGTGGATAAAAATCAATGATTTAAAAAAAAATTGAATTTTTTTGATTTAAATCATTTTTTTAAAAAAAAAATGCTTCTTGAGGAAAATATATTACCATCCAAAGGTTATTCCATCATGAAATAAAGATTAGTTTTTTAATTATGTAGAATAAGATTGTTTATGTTTAAATTTTTTGGTAAATAAATTCCATTAATCCATTAACAATGTCATGCTCTTCCAGAGGTTTTTGTAAGATTATTGGGCAGTTTGTATGCCTACAAGATATTATCACAGATGCTTGGTTTACTTTTGCAGTTCTCAAAACTGAATTTGACTCAGCAGAGATCACATGCCTCTTCTTCACAGCAAAAATGTTATAACATGAACAGAGTTGAGAAAAAGACCTTAATCCTATTGTTCTACAAACCTATGAATACAGAAACAACCCCTTCAGTGCTAAGTTTCAAGAAGTTCAGTGAATAGAATAGAAACAATATTTTTCTGATTGTTTGGAGTGGACAGTATTTAAGTTTTTCATGTGTAGGCTGGGCTGACAGTCTAAGTTTCTTAAAATACTGTATATATATTTTGTTTTTGTTTAGCCAAATTAGTTAACAAACATGGATGTTTGTTTAAGCAAATAACATATGCTGTAATGTTATTGTTTCAGTTGAATAAATCTATTTAAATTGTTATTATTAAGGTAATGATTATTTTTCTCCTTCCTAAGTACAACAGAAAAGTTGTCCAAATATGAATGATTAACCTATTAAACTGGGGATAAAAAAAACCTAATATGAAAAGTTGTTATTCTAAAAATCTTCATCTACTTGCATATTAAAGTTATACCAGCAAGAATTAGTCTTTCTGTAGAAAACTATGATTTAAATCAAGCCTTACTGACTAGTGATTTAAATCAGTTTGATTTAAATCAAATCCACCCAGTGAGCAAGCACATGAGAGGTGGGAGAAAGACTGTAAGCAGCATGGCCAGAAAGAAATAAAACGTGGTGAAGTGCAAAGCGGTAAGAATTGCATTAACAGTGCCCATTCACACATGCAAAATTATTGATAACACAATCATCCTTCTTCAGCAGAGCAGCATATATTAAATTAATAAACTCCTACAAAAATTTGCCGAAAGAAACCAAAATACTTCCACAGAATTATTCAGAAACTCTTCAGTCCTATCAGGTTTGGGTTCTCCCGGCGAGTTAACATGGCGATGCCAGTCATGGATTCTTGCCATGTGCTGGGGCGACCTCTATATACACACATACACACACGTACATGTGTGTGTCCCCCCCCCCCTCATCTGGCCTCCTAATAAAGTAAAAACAATTGTATGATAGAAGCTAGGCAAAAGCCTCCTCCCCAAGTGAGGGGAGCCCCCCTGCGTAAATTCAGCACAGCGTTTCCCCGCCTTTGCAGAACTCCTTTATTCCAAACCTCACACAGACAACCAAGATCCACACTCCAGAGCACTTTATATTTAAATTGGAAAGGCAATTTTTTGGGGGGGGTAGGGGATAGGATATGTGGCTTCCCAATTACCGCCTCCTCTGTCACCTTTCCTCTTCTTCATTTAAGCAGAGTTCCTGAATTGCAGGGGGCTGGACTAGAGGACCCTCGGGCTCCCTTCCAACTCTACAATTTTACAATTACAACGTGTCCCACCCACCATACCTGCTTGCAGTCTAGAATCTGTTCATATAGGGTTCTTAAAAAAAATTCTCCTGGACAAGGCAGACATCCTTACCTCTCGAAGAGCACGCAGCACTCCCTCTCCTCCTCCTCGTTTTCAGGGGTGGGCACTTTACTCTTTCCTCTGATTTTCTGCCACAATGTGTAAACCTATTGGCTGCACAGCAGAGGCCCTTCAAGAGCAGCTCGAGTCCATTTGCAGCTAGCAGTCTGGGGCAAACGGCAGGCTTGAAAGGCGCATTACAACAATCTGAACTTTCAATTTCGAAATTCGCACGTGGAAACTGTTCTAAACATCAGCCGCAGCTGTTGAAGCAGTTGCTTTCCGAGCCAAACGAATCGGTGCAATGAGCAAAAAGCCACAGAATCAACTACATTCTACCACAGCATCACCCAACCTGGGAGTTGCGAAGCCTGTGAAACAGTCAGGTCTTTCCTGTCAGAAAACTCCAGTCAGAAAACCCCCGTTGGAAAACCCCAGGAACGGATCCTGGTGCCTTTTTTGCAGCTGCTGCTGCAGCCACTAGAAGGAAAAAGCGGGGGCCGGGGAAGCACGACGTTTTATATTATAGCGATTGCAAGCCTTGTTTGTTTTTTAATGCAGTTACTGAAAACAGCTTGGAGCTCAACATTTGTTGTTGGAAAAGCAGGATGCAAATATCATTTAAAAAGAAAAGGCAGCTGCAATCCTAAAATGAGAAAAGCATGAAAACCATGAAGGATTCCAAATCCTATACATTTAAAATAAATGTATAAAAGCAGGGGGAAAGAGCAGTGTGTCGTCCCTGAGGCCCCTCAGCGGAGCCTGGCAACAAATGGGAAGGGCAGGCACTCAGGCGCAGCTGCAGCTACAGGAAAACCGTTGCTGTTATCGTTAGAAATACAGTACACCAACTGCCACTACGCTTACTTCCCTGTGACTAAAAGCTGAGTAGGCGTGGCTAGGATTGCTCTGCCAATAGCTTTGTAGCAGGTGTGGGTTTTCTTTTCCTGGAGCATAATAAAACCTCTCTTTGCTTTCTGTTGTGACGTGGGGTTTGTGATTTCAGCTCTCTTGACATAACATGCTGGAGACAGTTCTCTAGTAACAGCTCTTTATTAAAGTGAACAAGACTGAAGACTGAGGAGAGGAAAGCTACATTTATAGGGACAGGGGACTAGCTAGGAAGGGATACATTTTGGAGGGAACAATATCAAGCAATCACAGTGCTGCCTTTTGGAGGAAACCAATAAGACAGAGGATCCAAATACAGCAGCTTAAATGAACCAATAGTAGCTGTACCCTCTGGAACCAAAAGGCAGTTACTTTATCCTAATGCAAATACAGACAATAATAATACAGATATAAAATCCTTTGACTCAATACACAACACCCCTCCCCCCCTAGTGAGCACAGCAGACGTAATCCCTCAGGTACTGTGGGGTCCTACAACTTCTACTTGATCTCCTGACAACAGGTGTTGCAGGTTCTGGATTGGGTGTTACCTGTGGTGGAGGGGCTGCTATAGGGGGTTCGTCAGGAACAGATGGAGTCCCAGACATCTCAGGGTCCCCTACCTGTACCTCATCATCCTGAGGACTAGCAGACCCTGGTTCATTTGCTGAAGCCCCTGGTGACTGCACCTCTGGGCCATCTTCACTCTGGTCTCGCAGCTGTGCGTCATTAGCCAGGGATGAATTATCTGACTCCTCCCTGCTGAGCGCCCGGCGCCTCAGCTGATCTATATGTCTCTTCCAAACTTGCCCATTTTCCAAGGTCACATAATAGGACACAGGTCCACTAGCCCGGGTGATCACACCGGCCACCCACCGCGGACCTCGTGAATAGTTCCTCACCCAGACCAGATCTTCAGGGGCGAGATACCTTGTTGTGTCAGTCTCAGCCTGGGGGGTTGCTCTTGAATTACGGTTTGGCATTTTATCTGGGTGGACATAATCCAGCACAGTTACCAGTCTTCTACCTAAGAGCAGCTCGGCTGGCGACTTGCCCGTCGCAGTACACGGCGTCACATGCTGCAAAAATAACATTCGCGCAATGCGAGCCGACCAGTTACCCTCCATTAAGCGCGCAATGGATTCTTTGGCTGTTCTTACCATGCGCTCAGCCTGCCCATTGGAGGATGGGTGAAAGGGCGCGGATGTGACCCCTCTTATAAAGTTATCAGCCAAGAATGCCCTGAATTCTTGGGATACAAAAGCTGCCCCATTATCTGATACAATGGTCTCAGGTAACCCGTGGGTAGCAAACAGCTGCCTCAACACCTTGATTACGGCAGCTGATGCCATGCTAGGGACCATCGCCACTTCTAACCATTTGGAATATGCATCAACGATAACCAAAAAGACCTTCCCTTGGAATGGCCCAGCAAAATCTATGTGCAGCCGGCTCCAGGGAGTCCTGGACTGCTCCCACCAGTGGACTGGTGCTCTGGCCACTTCTGGCCGCACCTCTTGGCATGCCTTGCATGTTCGTACCCATTGTTCTATGTTCTGGTCCATTCCAGGCCACCACACATAACATCGGGCTAGCGACTTCATCCTGACCATTCCCGGGTGTCCCATGTGAAGCGTCTCAAGAACCCTGTTTCTCAGTGGTGCTGGGATGATCACCCTATCTCCCCATAGGAGACAACCCTTATGCATGGACAATTCGTGCTGCCTTGTCGCATAAGGCCTGAATTTTTCTTCATGCGGACCACCTGGCCACCCCCTCCCCACCCAAGTGAGCACACGGGAGAGAACAGCATCTTTCCTAGTTTTCTCAGCTATATCCGTAGCTGTTACAGGAGCTCCCGGAAGTGTTTCTAGCATCATAATGTGCTCCGCCGGAGCAGGATCCTCATTGCTCCCGCCAGGAAGGGGCAATCGACTCAGCGCATCAGCATGGCACAACTGTTTCCCCGGCACATGGGTCAAGGTGTACTGGAACCCATTCAGGAATATTGACCAACGCAACATTCTGGGGGAGAGAATTTGTGGCGTTTGTTTGTTTGGGTTGAACAACCCTAACAGTGGTTTGTGGTCCGTTTCAATGGAGAAATGGCGACCGTACAAATAATCATAGAACCTTTTGATTCCGGACACAATAGCCAGTGCCTCTTTATCAATTTGAGCATAGTTGCGCTCTGTGGGCGACAACGTACGGGAATAGAAAGAGATGGGCTTTTCCGACCCATCCGGTTCCCTATGACTCAGCACAGCCCCCAGACCGTATTGAGAGGCATCACATGCCAGGACCAGCGGCTTTGACTCATCATAATGAGCAAGGACGCTCCTGCTACTCAGCATTCCTCGCAAGGAGTCAAAAGCCTTCTGCTGCTCCCGCCCCCATCGCCACACATTCTTTTTCTGCAATAGTCTATGTAATGGTTCAGCTACCGAAGCTTTCTGGGGTAAGAACGAATGATAAAAGTTAATAAGTCCCAGGAATGACTGCAACTCCGTCTTGTTCTGTGGTCGTGGTGCCTCGATGATGGCCTTAATCTTAGCATCTGTGGGGTGGATGCCTGATGCATCAATTTTAAACCCCAAGAAATCCACAGTTGGCACCCCAAAACTGCATTTTTCTTTTTTCAGTTGCAACCCCACCTCCTTGAGCAACACTGCACGGACACGCGCAACCAGTTCCTGTGGGTCTTTTCCAGCAATCAAAACGTCATCAAAAAATGGCAAGACCCCCGGCAGACCTCTTAACAGGCGTTCCATGAGCCCTTGAAAAATCCCTGGGGCCACACAAACTCCGAACTGTAATCTGTTAACTCTGAACGCCCCTTTATGTGTGACAATAGTCTGTGCTTCCGCTGATTGTGGGGTTACTGGCAGCTGTTGGTAAGCTTGTGCCAGGTCAATTTTGGCGAACACCTTGCCCCCAGCCAGTTTAGCCAACAGATGTGATACGACTGGAATGGGGTATGAGTTTCCCCTGAGTGCCTTATTGATAGTACATTTGTAATCTGCACATATCCTGACTTCCCCATTTGCTTTAAGGGGCGTGACGATTGGAGTCTCCCACTTAGCAGAGTCCACGGGTGAGAGAACTCCCTGCTTGACCAATTTATCCGGCTCTGCCTCGATCTTGGGTTGCAGTGCAAATGGCACTCGCCTTGGTTTGAGTCGGATTGGGGCCACACCGGGGTCCAACTCGAAGTCAACTGGGGGCCCTTTATAACAACCCAGTTTTCCATTAAAGAGACCAGCAAATTCCTTGCATAATGCCTCGCTCATCTCAGGGCAGGTTTGGATTGAATTAAGCCCTGAGATACTCAGTCCCAGGGCGGGGAACCAGTCAGTGCCCAGGAGACTGGGGCGACTGCCCTTCGCAATCACCAGTTTGAGTACAGCCTGTTTGTCCCGGAACTGTACTCTCACGGCACACATTCCCATAACATGGATGCGGCCTGCTGAGTACGACTGCAAGGTTGCCGGGAAGGGCTCCAGAGGGGGCAACTTACCCCTGGGGAAGAATGTCTTCGCGGTCTGGTCCGACACGATGGTGAATGCGGATCCGGAGTCCACCTCCATGTCGCACTGCTGACCCTCAATCTTCACCTTGACGTGTGCCTTGCCTTGCGCTGGAAACTGCACGGCCCTCCCGTTGATCTCCGTTACGTAGTGGCAGTCCTTTAGAAAACGAGTTGCTGTGGGCGGTCTGCGATGCTCCAGTCTAGGTGCTCCTGTTGCTCCCGACGCCGCCGATCTACAGACCCTGGCGATGTGACCCGTCTTTCCGCACGTCCAGCACATAGCATCCCTGAAACGACAACTCTTCCGCTCATGGTTTCCGCCACAACCTGGGCAACTGCCTCGGCGATCTTTGTGCACTGTGCAGGCCTGACGCACCAACTCGACCCCACGGACTGGGCTCTGGCTCGGAGTAGCCTCTAGCTCGTCCATGGCATGCGCAACTTCTATCTGTGGCTTAGTGGCCTTGCGACTGGCATCAAGCTCCTCTCTTTCATAATTCTCCGTGGAGGTGGCCTCCTTCAAGGCTGAAGCAAGGGTAACCTCTTCTTTAGCCACGATGCGTCTTCTGGCTTTCTTGCTGCTCAGACCACCAATAAACCGATCCAGGAGAGTCTCTTCCAGATTTTGGAAGCCGCAGTGCTGAGCGAGCTTCCGGAGTTCAGCCAGAAATGTGGATACAGACTCCCCAGCATGCTGCTGCCTCTTATGGAACTCCATCCGCCGGGCCATCTTGGTCTCAGTAGGCGCCAAGTGGCTTGTTAGGCAGGCAAGAATATCTTTGAGAGATGTCTCACTCAGCTTCGCTGGAGCAAGTAATGCCTTGGCCAGCTTGAAGGTCTCGGGCCCACAGTAGCTCAGGAATGTGGCCCTTCTTTTGCTGGCATCGGTGATCCCTTGAGCCACTGCAAAGAACTCGAAGCGTTCGACGTAGTCTTCCCATGTGTGGGGCTCTGATGGCTGGAAGGGCTCCAATACCCTTGGACTCTCCATTGTCCTAGCGGGCAGGGTCGTCTTCTCAGCTGGCCAGTGAGTCTTGTTCTAAGCTGCAATCCGGACTCTGAGGCAGGGCTGTGTTTAACCGCTCCTCAGCATTCCGGATCCCACCTTCGTCGCCAGTTGTTGTGACGTGGGGTTTGTGATTTCAGCTCTCTTGACATAACATGCTGGAGACAGTTCTCTAGTAACAGCTCTTTATTAAAGTGAACAAGACTGAAGACTGAGGAGAGGAAAGCTACATTTATAGGGACAGGGGACTAGCTAGGAAGGGATACATTTTGGAGGGAACAATATCAAGCAATCACAGTGCTGCCTTTTGGAGGAAACCAATAAGACAGAGGATCCAAATACAGCAGCTTAAATGAACCAATAGTAGCTGTACCCTCTGGAACCAAAAGGCAGTTACTTTATCCTAATGCAAATACAGACAATAATAATACAGATATAAAATCCTTTGACTCAATACACAACACTTTCCACACAAACACGCACACAATAAGCATTTGGAAACATTCCAGAATAATTAATATCTAGAGAAAGAAAGGAAAGAAAGGAGATTATGCATGCTGGTCCAGGCCAGACATAGGCAAACTCCGGTCCTGCAGATGTTTGGGACTACAACTCCCATCATCCCTAGCTAACAGGACCAGCGGTCAGGGATGATGGGAATTGTAGTCCCAAAACCTGCATGGCCAGAGTTTGCCTATCCCTGGTTTAAGCTTGCCTAAAAACAGATGGTTTAGTGATTGAGTTTATAGCGCAAACACAGTTCATGTGCCAGGTGCACAATGGATAGAAATACAGCAGCACCCTTTTTTCCCCTGTCACGGCAAGTCCAAGCTGAGAACGCTGGGTTTCTCACTGTCAACACAGGAAACTGCCATATCTAGTGTTACCAGGAAACCACGAGGGAAAGACAAAGAGTCTCGGCTGCACATTACCAAATGTGCATTTATTCACTGATAAATGCACCTATGAACTTGCTCAATTGGAAAACTATCTAGACCACTTCTGGGTTAGGGTTAATTTTAGGACCAGGTTAGTGTTAGGGTAAGGATTAGAATCAGGTTTGGGTTTGGGTCAGTGTCGTTTTATGTTTTCTTGTGATTTTGATTCATTTGTGGTTGGTTTGCTTTTTTCAATTTGTTGCGTTGCTGCTTTTTCACAAGTTGCAAGTTTGTTGGCTTTGTGGTTTTCTGGAAAGTTTCAGTTTTAATTCAGAATGCTCAGCTGGGGAGCTAAGCCTCCCCCCTTCCTAGCCGAGAGATCCCTGCCCCCACTCCTGCTTGCACGCAGCCAGGGAATGCCTGGCTGCCTTCAGGTGGCGCAGCTTCTGCGGGGGGGGGGGGGGGCTGCCTCCACCTTCCCTGACCCCCAGCAACTATTCGGCCTGGCTACCTTCAGGGAAGGGGGAGGCAGCCCGGAAACCGCATCTGAGAGCCCCTGTACCACCTGAAGGAAACAGAGTTAAATGTTAAATCGTGCATGATAGAAATACCACACCGGTTTTTGATTTGGTGGATCCTTGGAGCTAAGGGGAAAGGAAAGAGGAATTCTGAAGCCATGACTGAAACTGTCCCAAATGGCCGGTTTCCTGCCATGGCTGCTGGCTGCTTTCCCAGAACACCAGACCCCAACCGTGCAGGTTTTCAGGAGTAATATGGGGGTAATTATCCCTGCTGACTTCCCCCCCTCCTCACTACAGAATGTGGGGGCGGGGATGATGGGTGAGACTGCATGACATGAATTGGGATCCCTCCAGAGCGGGAGATCCCCGTTTCCTAAAATCATTAAAATTTGAACTAAGAAACAGGTATGTTCTGGAAAGGAGATGGAAAAAATACCCTTGCTAATTAAATCAGTCACTGGGTGCCAGAGCTTTGATTTGAAAAGGACTTTCATTGTGGGGCTTCATCGTGCGGTGAGCAGCTATATCTTTTTCTGCACTTGCTATTCATGACTTTCTGAACCTCACAAGAAAGGAATTCAATATTTAAGTTGCGTAGCTCTCGGTGGAGAGCCCCAATTAGAACTGGCAAAATGAAATCAGATAAGAAACTCGGGCTGGAAAAAGAAGCATAGGAGATAAATTTATTGCCTCCCCCGGACAGGGGGGCTTAGGACATTTGGACACAATCGGGGAATATTTCACATAAAAAGAACCTGCATTTGATTGCATGGATTTCCTTTTCAATATATAGTGTAATGTGAATGCGAATGTGAAATTTTGATTCGGCTCGCTTCCCTATGGCCCGGGGAAGCAGGCGTATCTTAGATGAGCTAAGCCAAACATTCACCAAACAATTAGTGAAATATATCCCACGGCATTGCTTTTCAATGGAATTTCATTTCTATTTGGAATACTAACACCTTAGATGTATGAAAGACCTAAAGACTGCCGTGCCACAAATCTTATCAAAAGAAGGAGGGTTGGCATCTGTTGAGAAAAGCGGGAACAGAGCCCGGAAGATAAAGCAGAAAATCAAAGATGGGGTCACAGAGAGATTGAAGAACAACAACAACAGAAGAAATTGCCTCCTGCATTAGAATAGAAATATGGATTTAATGGACACGAGAGTCACATACCAGGACTGCAAAAAATAATGGGTTAAGATTGGACTTATGAAGCTGGAAAAAAATCAAGAGAGATGAATGCAGGAACAACTGAAAGAGACTTTCTTCTGACATCCAGAACATGGGAAGCTCCCTTGAAATTATTTAATTCAGATTGTAATATTGGTTTTATTGTTTGTGTTTTAATGTGGCAAGATTCAATTTATTATTGATTGGATTGTCTTTAATTGAAAATTAATAAAAATTTAAAAAGAAAGAAACCGTCCCAAATGAATTAAGTCGCCTCGGGATTTGAGTATTCATCAAGTAATCGCTTGAGTGAATAGTTTAATGGGGAAGCTTGCAAGCAAGGAGCAACTATTTGTTTACGTATGTCTTGCACACACACACCCAGAAAGCGCTGTTTAATCCCATTTACAAGAAATGCGGGGGTGAGTGTCGAAGCACCTCTCGCATTCATGGAAAAATTTGCAGTTCGGCCGCTGGCAAATCCCGTCGTTGAAATCCCAGCAGACCTTGCAATGAGGGTTATGCTTGGAGGTGAACTTGTTGTTATTGTTCATGTGGACAACCTCAAGCCATAATTCCCGGTCCACCTGGTCCCATCTGGTGCTGGATAGGCGGGAAGCGTCCCAGCGAAAACTTGCGTCATAATTAATTGCGGCGGCTTCTCCTGCCAATGCACACACCTCCCTTACAATTTTGAGATATTTGATAAGGTGCCACGCCCGCTTAGGGTAGGCCATAGATACCACTCCCATAAAAACATGGAAACCATCAAGCCAATTGGCGAAGGACCTTACGACCTGCTTTGACTCTCCCCTACGCCTCACTTTCCATGACGGCACTAACTTGAATATGTCCACATATTCCCCATTCAGAATTTTTGCCCGCAATTTTGTGCTCAAATGATAGCCAGGAACATCGCCAGGATGATCGTCTGTTGTGTTATACGTGGATTTCTTTACCTTTCCGACCAAAGCCCCATCCTTCCACTCTAGAGTCCCCCCAAACCGTTTGCGGTGGGAGTTGGCTCTCCGGTCCAAGCACCAGTCTGGGAGGGCCCCCAAATCCTCTCCTTCACCCCAATAACCATCAAGTGAGGCATCGCTATCATCTGAACTTGATGTGCTTGACTCATCAGAGTAGTCCTTGCGCCTTTTCTTCTTTCCTTTACCACTACGCTTCCTTTTGCACTTCTTTGCCAGAGACTTAGGCCCAGCATTCTGACCCTGACCAGCTACTGCAACCGAAACCCCCGAGCCACTTGGCCCCTGCACCCTTGCAGCAGCAGCACCTTGAGCTTGTGCTATTGCAGCCACAGGACGGCTGCCCACTTGGGCACCCTGAAATACACGAGCAGATGTTGTCAAGGACTGGCTAAACGAAACGGATGACGTGCTAGGAAGCTCTGGCGTCGATTGTACTGGAGGCGGGTGAGAATAGGTATGGCCTGGAGAAGTTGGCAAAAAACCTGGAGGCGCTGCCTGGGTTGAAGGGGGTTGGGAATGTGAAAGGCCAGAAAAAGCCGACGATGATCCTGCCACATGACCCCGAGTTGAGGGCAAGGCGTGTGATTGGTTCAGTGCCCGAGCATCGAATCGGTGGGCGAGGGCTTCGAGCGCCTCCATGCAACACATTAAGGCTTGATTGGGAATCGGAGAAACTTGGTGGGGTAACAAACCAGACCCTTGACTAGCGGGGGCTTGCGCGGGAGGAAGCCTAGCAGTCCCATGCCTTGATGCTGCTGCCGGAGGAAGCCTAACAGTCCCACGTCTGGTGCGTGGAGGGGAAACGGCCGCCTTTTGCTTGGAGTTTACAGGCATGGCGACTTGGCCCGAGGTCAATTCAATGAGGAGCCGAAACAACGACCAACAGGTGACAGGAGAGTATTGTCCACACAGGCCGGCAGCAACACAACCAGGGCCAGAAGAAGTCAACTAAGGTTGATATTGCGTAAGCAGGATGGCATCCGGCACCACCCCTGCACAATGCAGCGTAATCAGCTAAGTTCAATATTGGCCACACTGGCAGGCAGCAGCACCTGTGCCCAGCACAGCGCAATCAAGCAAGACCAATATTACCTACACCAAGCTCAACAGACGGGACTTCAAAAGGACTGTCTAGTACTGCCTAGACACTGGCTGCAACACCAGGAGGCGGTCAGAGGCAGTATTGTCGACACTAAAAAGCCAGCGGCCTCCGTATACCTTGGGCTTAGCACTGACCACACTAACCAGCAGCTACAAGCACAAAATAAGCAGGCAGGCGATCAACAATAATCCCCAAAACAACTGCAGAATCCAAATATCCTTAAGCAGGACAAAACGTATTCAAACAAAAGCTAGAGTTGTTATTATTACTCATTTCTTATTACCAATTCTAATTATTTTAACCTACTTCAATTTTGTTTATATTTTATCAATTTTATTTTACTGTTGGGCAGAAAGTAAAAAGGCACATGGAGCAGGGGATATAAACCAGGACTTCCACAGCCCAGTGAGCAATAAGGGAAACTGGGCAGAAAGGAGGGAAAACGCAGAACGAATCTAAAAAGTGTAACAAAACAGCTCAGAATTAATAAGAGGAAGGGGGAGGTGCAAGCCTGCAAAAAACAACAACCAAACAACCGTGCTTAAAAGCACAGAGGAATCCCAGGAAGCAAGTTGAGAGCTGGTGAAAGACCTGCTTCCCGCCGTTTACAGGCCACGTGCCTCTCCCCAAAATGCCCTTAACCAAAATGGCGAAGAACGCGACGTCCCTTAAAGACCAGAAAGCGAACTGGGCAAACAAACCTAGAACAAAAGAGTCAGGACTCAAACTTCCAAGCCAAAAAGGAAGCAGAGTGCCGCAGATTTCCAGAACAACCCCAAAGTAAACAGAAAGCCCCTAGAAGAGGACAAAAGTGGTAAGGACCTAACAGAAGCAGAAGACATCAAGAAGAGGTGGCAAGAATACACAGAGGAATTATACCAGAAAGATATGGAGGTCTCGTACACCCCAGGTAGTGTGGTTGCTGACCTTGAGCCAGACATCTTGGAGAGTGAAGTCAAATGGGCCTTAGAAAGCACTGCTAATAACAAGGCCAGTGGAAGTGATGATATTCCAGCTGAACTATTTAAAATTTTAAAAGATGATGCTGTTAAGGTGCTACACCCAATATGCCAGCAAGTTTGGAAAACTCAGCAATGGCCAGAGGATTGCAGAAGATCAGTCTACATCCCAATTCCAAAGAAGGGCAGTGCCAAAGAATGCTCCAACTACCGCACAATTGCGCTCATTTCACACGCTAGCAAGGTTATGCTTAAAATTCTACAAGGCAGGCTTAGGCAGTATGTGGACCGAGAACTCCCAGAAGTGCAAGCTGGATTTCGAAAGGGCAGAGGAACCAGAGACCAAATAGCAAACATGCGCTGGATTATGGAGAAAGCTAGAGAGTTCCAGAAAAACGTCTACTTCTGCTTCATTGACTATGCAAAAGCCTTTGACTGTGTCGACCACAGCAAACTATGGCAAGTTCTTAAAGAAATGGGAGTGCCTGATCACCTCATCTGTCTCCTGAGAAATCTCTATGTGGGACAAGAAGCTACAGTTAGAACTGGATATGGAACAACTGATTGGTTCAAAATTGGGAAAGGAGTACGACAAGGTTGTATATTGTCTCCCTGCTTATTTAACTTATATGCAGAATTCATCATGCGAAAGGCTGGACTAGATGAATCCCAAGCAGGAATTAAGATTGCCGGAAGAAATATCAACAACCTCAGATATGCAGATGACACAACCTTGATGGCAGAAAGTGAGGAGGAATTAAAGAACCTTTTAATGAGGGTGAAAGAGGAGAGCGCAAAATATGGTCTGAAGCTCAACATCAAAAAAACCAAGATCATGGCCACTGGTCCCATCACCTCCTGGCAAATAGAAGGGGAAGAAATGGAGGCAGTGAGAGATTTTACTTTCTTGGGCTCCTTGATCACTGCAGATGGTGACAGCAGTCACGAAATTAAAAGACGCCTGCTTCTTGGGAGAAAAGCAATGACAAACCTAGACAGCATCTTAAAAAGCAGAGACATCACCTTGCCGACAAAGGTCCGTATACTTAAAGCCATGGTTTCCGCAGTAGTGATGTATGGAAGTGAGAGCTGGACCATAAAGAAGGCTGATCGCCGAAGAATTGATGCTTTTGAATTATGGTGCTGGAGGAGACTCTTGAGAGTCCCATGGACTGCTAGAAGATCAAACCTATCAATTCTTAAGGAAATCAGCCCTGAGTGCTCCCTGGAAGGACAGATCGTGAAGCTGAGGCTCCAATACTTTGGCCACCTCATGAGAAGAGAAGAATCCTTGGAAAAGACTCTGATGTTGGGAAAGATTGAGGGCACTAGGAGAAGGGGACGACAGAGGACGAGATGGTTGGACAGTGTTCTTGAAGCTACGAACATGAGTTTGACCAAACTACGGGAGGCAGTGCAAGACAGGAGTGCCTGGCGTGCTATGGTCCATGGGGTCACGAAGAGTCGGACACGACTAAACGACTAAACAACAACAACAAGAAGAGGCAAGGGACAGACAGAGCCCAGACCAAAGCAATCAATCAGGCCACACACAATCGGTCCCGCAGCTCAAACAAGCAAACGATGCCACCCCGCTCTCAAAAGCACCCACTCAGTAAATGCAAATAAAACACGAGCACAGCCTTCCTTTCTCACAAAATCCACGGAGGAGAAGCAAAAGGGGTGTGTGCAGAAGAGTCAAAACTATCTCGCCCAGAAAGAAGTCGCGCGCGCTGCTCCCTGCCCTTCTGTTGAAATAATACGCGCTGCTGGCAAACTGTACGAGAAGCCTGCTGAGCAAAAAAACACAAAAACGCTGCAGCCCAGCAGATGAGAAGCAGGAGCGCGCAGCTGATGGAGCCTACGAGCAAGCAAGCTGATCATTGGAAGCTTGCTGAAGCCAAAGGCAAAAGCCTCCCTAGGGACAAAGGCAAAAAGCTTCGTGCAGCAGCAGCAGGGAGCAAAATCGAAGATACAACAGCAACAGCACAGTTCTCTAGGTCCTGATCCGAGAAAGAGGCAAGGAAGTAGCACGTGCCGGCCGGCACCGCTGAGATTAAATTGCCCGCGGCCACACCCACCCTGCTAACAGATTGGATGTCCCAGCACCGATGACGCAACCGGCCGTGACGTAGGAGGGGGGAGGCTGCTCCACCCCTACGCGGGAAACTGTCGAGGCGGGGCTGGCTGGCCGTGACGACGCCCCGCCCCCTCCGTGAAAAAGCCCATTTCTGTTGCAGGTGCCTTGTCCTCATGGCCGCAAGGAAGCAGAAGCTGCCCCCCCCCCCAATACTGCAGGGAGGAGGCGCTCGCTTAGTCGACGCCTTGCAGCCCCAAAGGGAGGAAAGCAAAACCCGTCCCTGCTTGGAAATTGGGGGTGCGCGTTGCAATCGCGCAAAGGGTCTTCTCGGCTACGCACAGCAAGCAAGCAATTAGCAAACTCTCAGTTTTGCGCTCTAGGACTGCTAGCAATCTTACAAATGGATTAAGGAAAACCCAGTCTGTGGTCCTCAGTGACTAAGGGAATCCCACCCCCCACATGTGTAAATGATCTTGGTTAGGGTTACTCAAGGGCAGGCATGGCCAACTCGGCCCGCCAGATGTTTTGGGACTACAATTCCCATCATCCCTGACCACTGGTCCTGTTAGCTAGGGATGATGGGAGTTGCAGTCCCAAAAATCCGTAGGGCCAAGTTTGGCCATGCCTGCTCAAGGGGGTTTCCGAAGGTTGTCCTGTCGCTTCCACCCTTTTGCGAGGGAATGAAAGGTTCCATAAAGCAAGTTCCCCAAAAGATAACCTCAAGCTGCTTTTATGGAACTCGCTTCAAGGTTTGCTTTTCTTTTATTATTTTTAGAGGAAGTGGTAGTAGCACATACAGTCTTGGTCTAGTCTGCTCAATCTGCTGCAGCCTGTTTTCGCATGCACGGGAAGTCCCTAAAACAACGAGGTTATTCAGACTCATACACTCCCCTCACCTGGTTTAGCCGGCCACTCAATGCTGTGCTGACAGCTTCTCGGAACCGCAGGGCGAGAGCTGAGTGGAGGGTGGGGACCAGTACCGGATTTACTGTAATTATAAGCTAAACAAAATAAAAAAAAATTTTTTTATTTTTATTTTTTATTTTTATTTTTTATTTTACTTCGATCCAGACCAACACGGCTACCTACCTGTAACCATAAGCTAAACAAGCTATAGTATATGTACACTGACAAACAAAAAACAACACACTTTAAAGATATATACATACAAAAAGACAATCACCAAAAACAAAAACAAAAACAAAAAGATTTACATCTTCTTTATGCTGACTTCTAATTATTCTCTCTGTAATCTATATATGTTAATCTTGTATCACACAATTCTTACATTCTGTTTACATACATTCTTCCCTTAAATTCAATTTAGGTTCAACCTTAATCTGCCTTTGGGATTTTAGACATGCCGTTATTCTTTATATACTCATCAAATATCCTCCATTCTTTTTTTTATTTTTTTGTTTCGTTTGTCCTCTAATTCTTCCAGTAAATTTTGCTAGCTGTGAGTATTCTTTCATTCAAACATGCCAATCCGTTATGCTGGGTGTGTTTTTGTTTTTCCAATTTCTCGCAACCAGAACTCTTGCTGCTACAATTCCGTACATTAACAATATTCTATTTGGTTGGTTCTAAAACATAGGTTTTAGGGAGGGATTTTTAGTTGGGTGTGGGAATCTGTTAAATTTTAGTGTATTTGTAATTTTTATTGTTTTATTGTGTTTTTTGTGTTTTTCTTTTGTTCTGTTCTTTGCTGTTTTTTACAGAGGTTTTATTTTGTTTTTAAGGGGAGGGGTCAGGGCTGCCCGGGAGGGGGTCCCAGCAAGCAAAATGGCTGGGGCAGATTCCACAGGGGGTGATGCACTGGGACAACCGATCTCAGTGGTCACGGGTAGGAGGAGGAGTTGCGCTAAGACCAGACCATGTCATTACCGAGGAGGCAGACTTAGTCGTTGTCTGAGGACTATCCCTGCCTCCGGGTCTGGTCCTGACCGGACGGATATTGGAATCAGCAAGGGATACCCACATGACCTGAAGGTGCTGCTGTGCAATGCCAGGTCGATGATGAATAAGACCACTGCCATTCACGACCTGATTGTGGATGGAGGATTTGACCTGGCATGTGTGACAGAGACCTGGTTGGATGAAGCCGATGGGCCCGTTCTTGGCGCTGCTTGTCCACCAGGTTTCTCTTATGCACAGCAACCCAGGCCATCTGGGCGGGGAGGGGGGGTTGCAGTGATTTTTAGGAAGTCATTAGTTTGCACCAGGCGTCCTATTGGTAAGACTGAGTTTTCTGAGTGCATGTTCTGGAAGTTGGGCAATAGGGGCAGTACAGGATTCCTTTTGGTGTACCGACCTCCCCGCTGCACCAAGGATTCCCTGCCCGAGCTGCTTCAGGTCGTGTCGGATGTGCTCCTGGAGACACCTAGCTTGGTTGTCTTAGGGGATTTTAACATCCATGCCGATACGACCTTACAAGGAGCCGCTCGGGACTTCGTGGAAAGCATGGCCACCATGGGGCTGTCCCTGAATAAGTCTGGCCCAACTCATAGCCGCGGACATGCCTTGGACTTGGTGTTTACCTCTATGGATGTTGGTGATCTGACATTAAGTAAAAGCGAAACAAAAGAAGTGCCATGGTCAGATCACTTTCTGGTGCAACTGGACTTCTCCACAACCCTTCCCCTCTGCAGGGAGGTGGGACCGATTCGGATGGTCCGCCCCTGCTACTTAATGGATCCAATTGGCTTCCAGAGAGTGGTAGGGGATGTTTTATCCCATGTCGATGGCCTTTCAGCTGATTCCCTGGTGGCCCGCTGTAATGCGGAGTTAACCAGCGCTATTGACTGTCTGGCTCCGAAGCGCCCTCTCAGATTGCATGGAGCCCGGACAGCCCCGTGGTTTTCCCCGGCGCTGAGGGCGATGAAACAGTCGTTGAGACGGCTAGAGCGCCGGTGGAGGAAAACTCATTTTGAATCAGACCGGACACGGGCTAGAGCTCAACTTCGAGCCTACCAAGTGGCAATGGCGACGGCGAAGAGGACCTTCTTCACCGTCTCCATCGCATCTGCAGAAAACAGCAGCAGGAGACTCTTCCAGGTGGTTCGCAATTTAGCGGAACCACCTGCTCCATCCGGGCCCAGTACGGGCCACATGATCTCCTGCAATGATTTTGCAAAGTTTTTTGCAGATAAAGTCGCTCAGATTCGGGAAGAGGTAGACTCCACCGTGGGAGCAGGGCCGGGGCGGGGGAGTGCTAGAGTCCTGTCTAGTCAAGTTTTGTGGGATCAATTTCAATCTGTTACCTCCGAGGATGTGGACAGGCTGCTTCGACGAGTGAAACCAACCACCTGTCTCCTTGATCCTTGCCCATCCTGGCTTATAAAAGCTAGCCGGGAAGGGCTGGGCGATGGGCTTCGCAGGTTGGTAAATGCTTCTCTCCATGAGGGAGCCTTCCCAGACCCGCTGAAAGAGGCGGTTATTAAACCGCTTCTTAAAAAACCATCTTTAGATCCGGCCAATATGGCCAACTATCGCCCAGTCTCAAATCTTCCATTCTTGGGCAAGGTGATTGAGCGAGTGGTTGCTGAACAACTTCAGGCACGCCTGGAAGAAGCGGACCATTTGGATCCCTTCCAGTCAGGATTCAGGCCTCATCATGGGACTGAAACTGCCTTGGTCGCACTGGTCGATGATCTCCGGCGGGCTAGGGACAAAGGTAAGAGCTGTTTCCTTGTTCTGCTGGATCTCTCAGCGGCTTTTGACACCATCGACCATAACATCCTTCTGGACCGTCTAGAGGGCTTGGGAGCTGGGGGCACAGTCATGCAGTGGTTCCGCTCCTTCCTCCTGGGCCGTGTTCAGAAAGTGGTGGTGGGGGATGAGTGTTCAGACCCCTGGGCTCTCACTTGTGGGGTGCCTCAGGGTTCTGTCCTCTCCCCCATGCTTTTTAACATCTATATGCAGCCGCTGGGAGAGATCATCAGGGGGTTTGGGCTGGGTGTCCATCAGTATGCTGATGATACCCAGCTCTACCTCTGTTTTAAATCAGAACCAGTGAAGGCGGTGAAGGTCCTGTGTGAGTGCTTGGAGGCGGTTGGAGGATGGATGGCGGCTAACAGATTGAGATTGAATCCTGACAAGACAGAAGTACTGTTTGTGGGGGACAGGAGGCGGGCGAGTGTGGAGGACTCCCTGGTCCTGAATGGGGTAACTGTGCCCCTGAAAGACCAGGTGCGCAGCCTGGGAGTCATCTTAGACTCACAGCTGTCCATGGAGGCACAGGTCAACTCTGTGTCCAGGGCAGCTGTTTATCAGCTCCATCTGGTACGCAGGCTGAGTCCCTACCTGCCCACTGACTGTCTCTCCAGAGTGGTGCATGCTCTAGTTATCTCTCGCTTGGACTACTGCAATGCGCTCTACGTGGGGCTACCTTTGAAGGTGACCCGGAAACTACAACTAATCCAGAATGCGGCAGCTAGACTGGTGACTGGGAGCGGCCGCCGAGACCACATAACACCGGTCCTGAAAGACCTACATTGGCTCCCAGTACGTTTCCGAGCACAATTCAAAGTGTTGGTGTTGACCTTTAAAGCCCTAAACGGCCTCGGTCCGGTATACCTGAAGGAGCGTCTCCACCTCCATCGTTCTGCCCGGACACTGAGGTCCAGCTCCGAGGGCCTTCTGGCGGTTCCCTCACTACGAGAAGCCAAGTTACAGGGAACCAGGCAGAGGGCCTTCTCGGTAGTGGCACCCACCCTGTGGAATGCCCTCCCACTAAAGGTCAAAGAGAACAACAATTACCAGACCTTTAGAAGGCATCTCAAGGCAGCCCTGTTTAGGGAAGCTTTTAATGTTTAATGGATTTTTGTATTTTAATGTTTGATGGATTTCTGTATTTTAGAATTTCTGTTTTGTTGGAAGCCGCCCAGAGTGGCTGGGGGAACCCGGCCAGATGGGCGGGGTATAAATAATAAATTATTATTATTATTATTATTATTATTATTATTATTATTATTATTTGTACTTTTAATATCTTCTGGCATTATATTTAATAAGAACAATTCTGGCCTTTTTCTACTAGAAATTGTACTAATTGTACTAGAAAAAGGCCGTAGCTGGTCTCTAAGGTGCTACTGGAAGGAATTTTTTTGTTGTTGTTTAGACTACGGCAGACCAACACAGCTACCTACCTGTAACTCGTTTCTATATTGTGTGTGTAGGTCAGTTGCATTTTTACCCAGTGCTTTTTTCTGGTGGTACGCAGGGGTACGCATACCCCTAAACATTTTGTGAATCTAAGTTTGGCCTAATTGAGGGGCAGTATTTCAATATGAGCAGGAATGTGAGAGTACCACTAAACATATTTTTTGAAAAGAAAAAAGCACTGGTTTTACCTGTGTACTGGATATGAGATCCTGGGTTTTGGTTTTGTTCATTCAGTGATATAAATTATACTCCAGGATGTGCAGGTTGAGCTGTCCTGTGGCAAAATGCTAGAACAGGAGGCTTGTTGACTGCTTTAGCAAGCCGTTCAGAGTTGCTAACAGTAGGTAGCTGCTATTGCTAACAATTGACAGGTTCTAGGCAGGAGATGGGCAAGGGTGGCGCTGTGCATTAAACCACTGAGTCTAGGGCTGGCTGATCAGAAGGTTGGCGGTTCGAATCCCCGCGACGGGGTGAGCTCCCATTGCTCGGTCCCAGCTCCTGCCAACCTAGCAGTTTGAAAGCACATCAAAGTGCAAGTAGATAAATAGGTACCACTCCAGCGTGAAGGTAAACGGCGTTTCTGTGTGCTGCTCTGGTTCACCAGAAGCGGCTAAGTCATGCTGGCCACATGACCTGGAAGTTGTACGCCAGCTCCCTCGGCCAATAAAGCGAGATGAGCGCCGCAACCCCAGAGTCAGTCACGCCTGGACCTAATGGTCAGGGGTCCCTTTACCTTTACCTTTAGGCAGGAGATGCTGGATGGAAACTGCAACAGGATTTTGTGGGCCTGGTACACTGTATGTGGATTATTATTATTATTATTTATTCAATTTATACCTGGAGGTCTCAGGGCAGTTCACAAACAAGACCACAACGTATAAAATCAAACCAAAAACAATACCCCCCCCCCAAAAAATAGCCATATTCTACAGGTGAAACTTGGAAAATTAGATTAGTAGTAGTAGTAGTAGTAGTAGTATTACATTTTTCTCCAAGGAACTCAAGCTGATGTACTTGGTTCTCCTCTCCTCAGTTAACCCCCACAACAACCCTGTGAGGTAGGTTAGGCTGAGGGACAGTGAGTGGCCCAAGGTCACCCAGTGAGAGCTTCATGGCCAAGTGTGGATTGGCATCCCACTCTCCCAGTTCCTAGCCTGACACTCTAACCACTACACCACACTATTACCCATTTCTACAACAAAATGGTGCTTATTCCTAAGTAGCTGTGTTTCACATCAGAGCAGCAGAAGCAAACTTCATTTTACTCATTGTAACCATAAGGATGCTATGCTTCAAGTGATCTCAAAGCACAAAATCTCCACACACTCAGAGTATTTGTTTTATAATGAAGACTAGCAAACTACAGGTGAAACTCGGAAAATTAGAATATCGTCGAAAAGTGCATTTCTTTCAGTAATGCAACTTTTTATTTATTTTTATTTTTACAAATGCTTTCTTTTGGAAATTCCACAGTAATAAAACAAATTGTTAACAATAGTACAAAAATAAACATCGTTATTACATTTCATTAATTACATTCCATTTATAATTGACCCGCCTAACGACAAATAATTACAATTACAACAAATAAAGGCTTGACATATCTTGCTTTGCATGTCATGCATCTATCTCATATATTGGTTTCACCTTTTAAGTTGCGTTACTGAAATAAATGCACTTTTCCACGATATTCTAATTTTCCGAGTTTCACCTGTAAAAGGGTGTTGGATTAGGCCCGCTGCATCCCTTCAGCTATTAACAAGAGCTGCTGTGCAATGTACATCCATTAGCTTAGTCTATCCGCCTCGCAGGCTGTTGCAATGTGCAAATGTAAAAGGCAGGAGGAGAGGGGAGGAATATATACAACCTTGAGCTCCTGGGTGGAAGAGCAAAAAACAAATATATGGCCTCCAACATGGATGGCTTAAAAAGAGGACTAGATGAATTCATGAAGGATAGGGCTTTCAGTGCCTTCTAGTGATGCTGCCAATCGGAGGCAGCGTGCTTTTGAATACTACGATATTGGCAGCCTGCATATGCGTTTGAGATCTGGTACCGAAGAAAAGTGCTAGATCCTGGGGCAAAGCCCTTGCCTGCTACATACTGTGTTAGATTACTATCTATTATGGTCACTTTTAAGACCTTACCTGTGGTTTCACAGTTGAGATGCCGGAAAAGGTGTTCGCATTTCCTTTGCAACCCTAAGGCCCACACATTCAAGAGAAATAACCAGCATCTAGTCAAGCTCATTCTTTTTCATAAGTCTCTTGAGATATAACCATTTGGGGCCATGGAAGATGAAGACGGCTACATGGCGTTAAGTCCCCAGCCAAGTAATAAAAACTCTACAACGCAAGGTATGGTTTGCCATGTCTCCCTCGGGGTCCTGAACTTGGGTTTGTTTGTTTTTTAAGGAAAAAAAACTTCATTTGCACGTTTATATTATTATTAATATAATATTATTCTTGTGTGCTTCTCTAGGGCACACAACCCTCTCTGAATTAGGATTGAGCAACTTTTGGGGGTATCACTGCTACCGGTAGTTCATATTTTGTTGGTTGTATTCAACTAAGTTTTTACTCAATGTAGATTCGTTGAAATTTATTGCAGCGCAAACCTAACCATGTCTACTCAGGAGAAAGTTCTGCTGAATTCAATAGAGCTTACTTCCAAGGTGAAAGTGGGCTTAGGAGGATAGCCTTGGTCATGTGCATTAATTTCAGTGGGTCTACTCTGAGTAACATTTAGTCGAATACCACCCTGTGTAAGTTACAGGTAGGTAGCCGTGTTGGTCTGACGTAGTCGAAACAAAATTTAAAAAATTCCTCCCAGCAGCACCTTAGAGACCAACTAAGTTTTTTATTTTGGTATGAACTTTCGTCTGTAAGTGAGTTTTATACTTAGTAAACTGCTTAGCAGTGAATGCAGAGAGCAGTGAATGCAGCTTAGCAGTGAATGCAGAGTTTGGCACAAGGTTCATTTTATTTTATACTTTGTATGACTGTTGTGCTAAACTTTTTTATGATTTATATTTGTGTGAAAATTCACAACACCAGTGGCATCAGATAAATTTTGTATCTGATAAAATTGTGTTGCATTGCAAGTTTTACTGTTTTTAGAGCTTGTGGTTTTGTGTTTGGCTTTATTTTTATCATTGATACTGCTCTGATGAATTTATGCTGTGATGTATTCTATAAATTTGTATTATTATGATTATTATTATGATTATTATTACTGCTGTGGTCTACCTCTGGATACCAATTACTGGAGATTACATGTATCCAGTGTCTATAACTGAGGTCAAGAACCTTATTTCACAGTTAAAAAATAATAAAGCACCAGGTATAGACTATTTGCCCCCAGAACTGTTGAAATCTAACATCGATTGGTGGGCCTCCCTGCTGCTGGTAATATTCTCATTTATCGATTCCTCCGGGTTATTCCCTGAATTTTGGGCCACAGCAGTAGTCATCCCTTTATTCAAAAAGGGCCTTATATCCAATCCGGCTAGTTATAGAGCAATTGGTTTGCTACCTGTAATTAGCAAATGACATGCAAAGCACCTTTACAATAAGCTACGTAGTTGATTGGATAATTGATGAAGCTATTCTTGCCGAAGAGCAAGCAGGATTTAGACAAGACAGTTCCACTATAGATAATTGCTCTGTACTAGTCCATTTTATAGATAAGTATGTTAAGAAACAAAGTGGTGTGCTATGCAGACTGTGGGATAAGTTGAACTCTTCAACTACAGAGAAAAGATTATTGTTCTTGATGAAATGTCTATATGAAAACACTGTGCTGAAAGTGTGCTGCTGTACAAATAGGCAGCTCACAGGATCCGTACCAGCCACAAAGGGAGCTAAGCAAGATTGTATCCTAGCTCCCGCATTGTTTAATTCATGTACAAATGATATTTTCCAGAGTTTAACATCTCCAGAGTATTGTGCCCCTAAATTGGCCACAAAAGCCATCTCTATATTATTATACGCAGATGATGTGGTACTTATATCTCTATCACAAACAAAAATGGGCCTAAAATGAGTGATGAGGACATTCTCAGGGCACTGCCAAAGAGAACAGCTGGCTGTGAATTACAAGAAAACTAAAGTCGTGGTGTTTTCAAGAAACCATAGGGCCCATAGATGGTATATGGATAAACAGCTAATTGAACAGATTAAAGTCTTTAAATACCTCAGCCTTATTCTTCAGTCAACAGGGTCATGAGGAGCACATCAGAAATATGCAAATGAAACAGTTTCCCAAAGGGCCAAAATTCTGACACATTTTTTCCATACAAAACATGGCTAAAGCTAAACCCCTAGCACAGTTATTGTATGGGGCTCAAACTTGGACAGGCAGTCGCATTGGATATACAAAAGCTGTTCAATCTAAGTTCCTAAGGCAATTTTTTTCTGTTCCATCCTGTGTTCCAAGTGCTTCATTGCGCTTAGAGGCTAACCTCCACTCTGTTGAATTACAGATTTGACGTAGGACATTTAATTATTGGCTCCGCCGAAATTTAAACCCCACTGGTCTACTACCCCTAGTATTGCAAGATTGTCATGAGAGCGCTCGAACTAAAATTGTCAACCAAAAGCTTTAATTTTCTGGTGTATCGCCACAACAGTTACTAACACTGGGCTTTAGTAAAGCAAATAATTTAAATAGGCAGCACCTATATGATATCAAGCGACAGAACAATCTGGCCACAATAAGGAAAATTTTCCATGGTATGATTATTCTCCCCCTAGTCATTTTGACACTTTGTTACCCTATTTGCAAAAAATTAACCATTCCTAAATACACACACACTTTCACTTTCACAAGGTTGAATAGGCTGCCTTCAGCTGTCCTCGAGGGTCGATTTCAAAAAAATCCACTGGAAAAACAGTTATGTCCCTGTGGAGGTGGCAGTATTGAATCAGTGGCTCATGTGCTTCTGGTTTGCACTATTTATAAAGATTTGAGGAGTGAGGTTATTACCCCTCTATTATTGTCCATGCCAAGCCATTGCTACTGTGTCCTTTCTTTTAGCAGATCAAGATGATCAGGTGACAGCAAAAAACTGCAAGGTTTTTAGCATGGGCAATTAGAATAGGTTATATTATTTGATTATTGATGTAAATCCCCAAAAATGTATTTTCTATAGTTAAGTTTTTACCTCTATTTTCAGTACATTTTGTTTTCTTTTAATGCTATGGCTAGTGGCTGATGCAAATAAAGATACTTCTGCTCTACAAGTGGGGGGAGTGGTATTGTGCTCATATCCTGCTTGCAAACTGTGCATAAGCACCTGCTTGGCTTTGTGGAAACAGGGTGTTGGGCTAACTGGGCCTTTGGCCTGATCCATCAGGGGTTTTTGGTACGTTCTTAGGTCTCCTCCATCAGTGCCACTCAGACACTGCAAAACCTTAGCGCAAAGGAGCCTCTGCAGAAAGCCAATAAGGCGTGTTTAAAACAACAGCTTCTCTGTCCTGAATATAATGATTGTTTCTGATTTCAGATCATACGGTTGTTTCCAGGATAAGGTAAAGGTAAAGGAACCCCTGACCATTAGGTCCAGTCGTGTCCGACTCTGGGGTTGCGCGCTCATCTCGCATTATTGGCCGAGGGAGCCGGCGTATAGCTTCCAGGTCATGTGGCCAGCATGACAAAGCCGCTTCTGGCAAACCAGAGCAGCACATGGAAACGCCGTTTACCTTCCCGCTGTAGCGGTTCCTATTTATCTACTTGCATTTTGACGTGCTTTCGAACTGCTAGGTTGGCAGGAGCTGGGACCAAGCAACGGGAGCTCACCCCGTCACAGGGATTCGAACCGCCGACCTTCTGATCAGCAAGCCCTAGGCTCAGTGGTTTAACCACAGTGCCAAAAATATGAGACAAGGCAATCTTAGTGCTGTGTTTGAATATGTATGCTGCAAAAAAAAAAAAAGCTGCCAAGGGTCAGAACTGTGGTTAAGTTTCCTCATTCCACTTTGAATTCTTGCAGGCAATTCTCAGCTACTTGCTCGGTACAAAATCTCACTGGGGATATTAGGGGCAGCCTGTGTCATTCTGGGATTGGCTGGGATTGCACTGACCGTGTTTGGTAAGTTCTTAGATGTCTATTTTTGTCCCCGACCCCTCCCCCCCAAAACCCACCACCACTTCATTTTGAAATCACACGGCATGTGTAGTGCTCGAGCCAAACTCTGGAAAAAAATGGAAATAATATTCAGTGTGTGTCATGGTCCGGTCGGCGGGCGGTTGAAGCCCTGACTGAGGACGTCAGGACCAGAGGCAAGATGGTGCTGTAGAAGCAGGAACAGGTGCAGGGCTGAGGGTCCAGCAGCAGGCAGTCGCAGGGTCAAGGAGCAAGGCAGAGGCAAAGGTCTGGGAGTCAAGGAGCAAGGCGTCGGCAAGGCAAAGGTCTAAGGGTCGAGGATCAAGACGGCGGCAAGGCAAGGGTCCAAGGAGCAAGGCGGCGGCAAGGCAAGGGTCCAAGGAGCAAGAGGCCAGAGGCAACCAGGCAGGGAGAGAGTTGCTGTGGCAAAGAGCTGAAGGGAAATGCTGAGCTTTTATCCCTCCCAGCTCCTGCCACCAGGTGCAGTGAGGTATCAAGTGGCCTCACCTGAGTGACCACTCCTTGCCTCTCCAGCACAAGCTGAGGCAGCCCCCAGTCCTGCAAAGCACTACAGGCCCCAGAGCCTGACTCCTGCTCATACTCCTGACAGAGTGAGGGGAGGGGGAGACAACGAAGGGGATCTGTGTACCCTCCTCCAGTAAATGTATAGGAAAGGTGGATCATCTTAAACTAGAGCACTTGGTATCTTCTCAGTTTAGATAGAGGTTCTCTGACTCTCAGGGCCGGCTTGCCCACGAGGGAAGGTGAGGCGGTGGCCTCAGGGCGGCAGGCTTTCAGACACCTGAAAGGGTGTGTGTCCGCCCAAATAATGGCTGGCCATGCTGACCATCAGTCTAGACTCTAAAGCTCAGGGTGCAATGTGCCTCTGCCCAAAGCTGCAACGAAAGTGCCTAGTTCTCTTTCTCTCCCTGGTGACACCTAGTAATGCAAAATATTAGGCTTGTTGTTGCATGCAAAGTGTTTTCCATTCCTGGCAAGTGTCAACCAATGAAGCAGGGAGGTGGGGCACTGTAGCCTTTGGTGAAATCGCATTACACATAGCAGAAGATGTTGCAAATGAGAGACAGAGACAGAGACGGAGGAAACTCGAGTTTGCTGCTTTGGGCAAAAGGCATACCGTAACTATCATAATGTTTCATTGCAGCCTTAGAGTATACATTTGCCCTGAGCAGTGGTGCAGTGGTGATTTGTAAAGCACATGCACTGCTAATGACAACCAACGTAGTCAAATCCCTTCTATTTTTTAAAAAATAATTTTTATTGGTTTTATTAATAACACAAAAAAGACAGAACATAAAGAAGAAACAAACATATCCATCCACCTTCCCTCCCTCCCCCCACAAGTCCCCTTCTAAGACTATACGTATAACAAAACTGTGTTGTTGAGCGTTGCAGGCATTATGGCTTCCTAACCGAGTAATAATAATAATAATAATAATAATAATAATAATAATAATTTATTATTTATACCCCGCCCATCTGGCTGGGTTTCCCCAGCCACTCTGGCATAGCTGCCAAGTTTTCCCTTTTCTCGCGAGGAAGCCTATTCAGCATAAGGGAAAATCCCTTTAAAAAGGGATAACTTGGCAGCTATGCACTCTGGGCGGCTTCCAACAGAAAAATGAAATAAAATAATCTATTAAACATTGAAAGCCTCCCTAAACAGGGCTTGTGAGTGTCCTTTCTTTCATCCTTCAAATCATCACTTGAGTGCTTTCTGCTTCATATTATTGGTTCATGGTGGAATTGGGAAGTATGTGATTTAAAGCTCCACCAAATATACAAGAGGCTAGACAGACTTCCTCTTTGTTTCCCTTCCTCTGACAGGATAAGACCTTATTAATCAGGCAGACCATTGAAAAATGAAGTGCAGATGATGTTGACCACCTAGCTGCTGCCAGGGCAAACTGCACTTTAGTGCTGGTTCTGAGTGTGTCTTAACTATTGGTTTATTACCTTGCATTTTATAATGATGTTTTTAAAGCCACCGTGAATCCCAGTTTGGAAGAAAGGTGGAATATATTAAATAAATAAGTAGGTATTTGGGGATGGGGGAGTGCAGTGTGACATCATCTGGAGTGTTGCAAGGCTGGAAGGGTTAAATAAAGATTTTTTTAAAATGGTTCAGGTTGGCTCCCTGCCTTTGATGCTGGGAGGGAATACAGAGGTAAAGGTAAAGGGACCCCCGACCATTAGGTCCAGTTGTGACCGACTCTAGGGTTGCAGCGCTCATCTCGCTTTACTGGCCGAGGGAGCCAGCGTACAGCTTCCAGGTCATGTGGCCAGCATGACAAAGCCACTTCTGGCGAACCACAGCAGCACACGGAAACGCCATTTACCTTCCTGCTGGAGCGGTACCTATTTATCTACTTGCACTTTGATGTGCTTTTGAACTGCTAGGTTGGCAGGAGCTGGGACCAAGCAACGGAAGCTCACCCCATTGCGGGGATTCGATCTGCCAACCTTCTGATTGGCAAGCCCTAGGCTCTGTGGTTTAACCCACAGCGCCACCCACGTCCCTTAATACAGAGGTATAGCAGGCAAAAGGGATGGCTTAACCCTTGCTGCTCCCATCATATTTAACTTGCAGCAGAGGTTTGCATCCAGAAAGGGGGAAATGGCCAGGAGAACAGTATTTTGGGGGGGGGGGAGCAGCAGGAGGAGAGTTTTCCTGTAGTTTCTCCACTTCAGTGGCCCACCACCCAATTCATTTTAGGCCTCAGATGTTAGAAATCCAGTGATTGTTGTCTAAGGACACTTCCTGCCTGTCACTATTTTGGGGTGGGATTCAGTCACTTTCTGGCAAGATTCTGGTTGCACAATTGTCATCGATTGAGCACTTTTATGCAACAAACCCACTTCTCTAAAAGACTTTTATTGGTGTTATGTACTGAGCTGAATCCTAGAACAATAGGATTCAGAAACAGCGGGAGCTACCCAATCCAACTCCAGGTGGAAGTGAATCCGCAACCTGATTGGCCTGCTGAGCAGCCAATCAGGCGGCTGGCAGAAGTGAATCTGCTACCTGATTGGCCTGTAGGAGCAGCCAATCAGGCTGCAGGCAGAAGTCAATCCACAATATAATTGGCCCACAGATGTAGCCCTGAAGTAGCCAATCACGCAAGGCCCATTGTGTAAATAATGTATATAAGCAGATGGTTTTGGGAAAAGAGCCATTCTTCTTCTCCTCTTCTCCTTGATGACTATGAGCTGAATAAAGAGCATGAAATTCACTCTCGACTCCGAGTACATTTCACTGGCGACGAAGGTGGGATCCTGCTGAGCTGACCGCCACCACGCACTGCACCGCAGCACCGCCACCTGCTGCACCGCTGCATCGCACCGTGCATCCAGGCTTCAGCTCCAGGACCCAAGGAACCCAGAATGGCAACCGACAGCAGCTTCTCGCCATTCAAACCAGCATCAGGAGACTGGGAAGGGTACGCCGCCCGTTTCAACTTCCTCCTGCAAGCGAAAGAAGTCACCAACGATGCCATGAAGAGGGCGACATTCTTCAGCGTCTGTGGAGAGGAGACGTTTGAAATCGCCCGGGCTCTCCTTGCACCTAGAGATGTCGCTACCGTCTCTTACAAAACAATAATGGAACGGCTGAAGGAGCACTTCTCACCACAGCCCTCGGTGGTAGCTTGCCGAAATGCCTTCTACGCAAAGCGGCAAGCCCCGGGGGAAACCATAACTGGGTTTGTGACCTCCCTCCGCCAAGCCGCCCGGCTATGCAACTTCTCAGAGTTGGAGAACATGCTTCGTGACCGCCTCGTCGGTGGCCTGAGGGACGAGATGTTGCAACGACGCCTCTACGCCAAAAAAGACCTCACGTTCCAGATTGCTCTGGAGGAAGCCCTGGCAACCGAAGCCGCCGAGAGGTCAACGCAAGAGGCACGACCGGCCCCGCCATCCCAACCGAGGGTCTACCACGAAGACCTCACCGACGAATCCGAATCTGACAGGGAGGAAGTACACCGAGTACAGCGGCGCACTCAAGCAGCACACACACCACAGCAGCCTCGACGAGAAGGAGGGAACTGTGCAAGCTGCGGGGAGAACCACGAGAGGAGGACCTGTCGTTTCCGCAACGCAGAGTGCAGGCAGTGCAGAAAATTGGGACACATCGCCCGGGTGTGTCGGGCTCGACTCACCCGTCGACAAGCATCAGATGACCGACCCAGGAGCCCCAGGTCACACGGCACCATGCACCAAGGCAACTCGACGGAGATCACGGACTACCAGGTATTCCAGTTGCCCCATCCCAGCACAGAGAAAATTTATATAGAGGTACAGATAGAGGGAGCCCCATGCCGCATGGAGCTGGACACGGGTTCAACTCTATCCATAATCTCGGCCCGAACATTAAGGGAACTGTGCCCTAATGGGGGTCCCAAACTAAGGCCGGCCCCATTCACCCTCCGGGACTTCCAGAAACGTAAGGTCCCTACAATGGGGGTGGGGACCTTCAGGGTGCAATATCGAGGGCGAAAGCAACAATTGGACTTGCTGGTAGTTAAGGGCCCCTACGTTAGCTTACTGGGACTGGCATGGTTTGGACCTCTGGGGCTAGCCGTTACCGGGGTGAACCGCACTAGCTTACAAGTGGACGTGGACGCCATATGCAAAGAGTTTCCAGGGGTTTTCGATGGGGCATTGGGACGATATACAGGACCCCCCATTGCCCTACAGCTAGACCCCGCTGTACGACCCATCAGGCACAAGGCCCGCCGGGTCCCGTTCGCCCTGAAACCCCGCATAGACGAGGAATTGGACCGACTCGTGGAGCAAGGAGTGCTGGAGCCGGTGCCCAACGCCCCCTGGGAAACTCCAATTGTCACACCCGTCAAGCCTAACGGTTCGGTCCGCATCTGTGCAGACTACAAATGCACCATAAACAAGGCTCTCACGGCCCATGCATACCCAGTGCCAGTGGTCAGCCATGTCCTCGCCACCCTGGCTGGGTCAAAAATCTTTGGCAAACTGGACTTGGCCCAAGCGTATCAACAGTTGCCTGTGGACGAAGCCACAGCAGAGGCTCAGACGATTGTGACGCACAGAGGGGCATTCAGAGTAAAGCGGCTGCAATTTGGCGTTAGCGTGGCACCAGGCATATTCCAGAATCTAATGGACTCTCTCCTTAAAGGGATTCCTGGCGTCACCCCCTTCTTCGATGATGTACTGATCGCCGGGCCCACACCAGAGGAATTTGAGGACCGCCTCCGCTCCGTCCTGCACCGTTTCCAGACGGCGGGCCTCAAGGTGAAGCGGGAAAAGTGTTTACTGGGAGTGCCGCAGGTGGACTTTCTGGGATTTAAGGTGGACGCAGAAGGGGTCCATCCAACCGGTGACAAGGTACGGGCCATTTGTGAGGCCCCAGCGCCCAAGAGCAAGCCCGAACTTCAGTCATTCTTGGGACTATTGAACTTTTACCATGCCTTTCTTCCGCATAAGGCAGCGGTAGCGGAGCCCCTACACAGACTCCTAGATAAAAGGGCCCCTTGGGTGTGGGGCCAGCGACAAAGGGCCGCATTCCAGGCAGTCAAGGACTTGCTCGTCTCGAACTCGGTCTTGGCACACTTCGACGAGAGGCTGCCAGTGGTGCTGGCATGCGACGCCTCTCCCTATGGCATCGGCGCTGTCCTGGGACACCAACTCCCGGATGGAAGAGAGGTGCCGGTGGCATACTTCTCCCAGACGCTTGCTGCAGCCGAACGAAACTACTCACAGATTGACAAGGAGGGTCTGGCAATCGTGAAGGGCGTAAAAAAATTCCATGATTTCTTGTACGGGCGGCCCTTTACCATAGTGACTGACCACAAGCCGTTGCTTGGCCTGTTTGCCCCCGAGAAGCAGACCCCCCAAGTGTTGTCTCCACGTGTCCTCAGGTGGTCAATTTTCCTTGCCGGCTACCAGTATGCACTAATCCACCGCCCTGGGAAGGCGATGGGCCACGCAGACGCCCTCAGCAGGCTACCACTACCAGAAACAGGCCCCGACCCAGCGCCTGCGCAAGAGGTTATGACCCTGGAGCTGCTTCCCGACCGACCCATTCAGGCACAAGAAGTTGCGCACCATTCCACAAAAGATAGGGTCATCTCCCGGGTCCTGGACTGGGTGTGGCGAGGATGGCCCAGCAGCAGCCCCGGGCCAGAATTCGCTGGCTACACAAACCGCAAACATGAACTGTCGGCCCACAAGGGGTGCCTGTTATGGGGAAGCAGGGTTGTTGTTCCCCAGCCCCTCCGCAAAAGGGTCCTCACAGCCCTACACGAGACACACCCAGGGGTAGTGAGGATGAAGGCCCTTGCCAGGAGTTATGTGTGGTGGCCGGGGATTGACAGAGAGATAGAGGCCTGGGTCCAACACTGCCAGACCTGCCAAGAATCCCGCCCGGATCCCCCAAGGGCCCCAGTCCAGCCCTGGGAGTCCGCCCGACATCCATGGTCACGCTTGCACGTGGACTTCGCTGGCCCCTTCCAGGGAAAAACATTCTTCATAGTGGTGGATTCCTACACCAAATGGCTGGAGGTCGCACTGGTACCGTCCACTTCTACGGCGGCAGCCATCCGGGTACTACGTAAGCTTTTTGCAACCCACGGGCTCCCTGACACCCTCGTCTCGGACAATGGAACCGCATTCACGTCAGAGGAGTTCCAGACCTTCACAGCGCAGAACGCCATCCGCCACATCCGCTCAGCACCATTCCACCCTGCCACCAATGGCCAAGCGGAGCGCATGGTGCGGACCACCAAGGACAGCCTCCGCCGCATGACACAAGGGGACTGGGAATACCGCCTTGCCGCATTTCTTCTAGCACAGCACAGCACCCCAAGCACAACGACGGGCCGGAGCCCAGCTGAACTACTAATGGGCCGGCGCCTTGCAACTAGACTGGACCGACTTCACCCCGACAGAGCTCAGGATGAGGTAGTGGTGGGGAAAGGCAGGAACCCCCGGACATTTGTGGCCCAGGACGCAGTGTACGCAAAGAATTTTGGGGCAGGCCCAGCATGGGTACCCGCCACAGTCACCAAGGTGACCGGTCCCGTGTCGTACGAGGTACTAACGGAAGGGGGGCAATGTTGGCGCCGCCACTGCGACCAGCTACGGCGACGATTCCCAGGAGGAACCCGGGAGGAGAGCGGGACAGAGGGGTCCCAAGGGGACAGCAGGGCAGTGAGGCCTGTAGAGCGAGAGGGGTGGGCAGGGGAAGCAGAAGCAGTAGGCACAGAGGGGCGCCCCGAGGCTGGAAGGACACCGGAACCAGAGCCACAACCTAGTGGTTCAGTGGCGCCAGACCAGACAGCCCCGGCACAGACAGCAGCCTCGGAACACGAGCCAGAACCAGAACCCCTGACCAAGGAACACCCCAGGCCACAACGCACACGGAGGCGGCCAGCAGACCTTGGGGACTACGAATGCAACTTCCCGGGCAGGACTGGAACTTAGAGGGGAGGGGTGTTATGTACTGAGCTGAATCCTAGAACAATAGGATTCAGAAACAGCGGGAGCTACCCAATCCAACTCCAGGTGGAAGTGAATCCGCAACCTGATTGGCCTGCTGAGCAGCCAATCAGGCGGCTGGCAGAAGTGAATCTGCTACCTGATTGGCCTGTAGGAGCAGCCAATCAGGCTGCAGGCAGAAGTCAATCCACAATATAATTGGCCCACAGATGTAGCCCTGAAGTAGCCAATCACGCAAGGCCCATTGTGTAAATAATGTATATAAGCAGATGGTTTTGGGAAAAGAGCCATTCTTCTTCTCCTCTTCTCCTTGATGACTATGAGCTGAATAAAGAGCATGAAATTCACTCTCGACTCCGAGTACATTTCAATTATATTAAATTTATATACCGCCCTTCATCTGAAGATATCAGGGTGGTTCACAATATTTCTGGCAACAAGGAAAGAGATGGGGAGGGGAAATGCATTTGGAACTGTGGGCCAACACTTGCTTTGTGCTACCTTGTGCTGCGATTTATTGTAAAACGGCTTTCTGATATCATCTGCCCCTCTGCGGCTCAAGCTTTGCAGGGAGGCATATGTAAAGGTGAGACTCGTGGAACAGCTGCCAGTGCTACTCAGGATGAAGCAGGAACCTTGAAAAGCGCAATGAGAGCAGGTGGAAGCCCTTGTTCTGAGCAGATGGCCATTCACCTGTGTGAGCCATTTACAGGTAAGCTCCCACCTCTTCCTCCTACAGTGCCTGAAACATTTGCCTGTTATTGGTGTAAATGAGGTTCTTATGTAGGGACGGGTCTGAAAATAGTGAGATATTTGAGTCCCGCGTCCTTTAGGACTTCTGAAACTAACCTGTGCACCGTGAATTGGGCTTGGACACTGATAGACAAGCAGTGTGGCTGCTTCATGCTCCTTCTCACAGCCATCCCCACCAGCAATCTGGCTGCTGAATTCTGTAGTTTCCCAAACAGTTTTCAGGGGAGCTTCACATAGAGCACCTTGCAGCTACCAGAGCATGGAGTATTAGTTCAGTCTTCATTTGTAATACACTGGTACCTTGGTTCTCAAATGCCTTGGTACTCAAACAACTTGGAACCCAAACACTGCAAACCCAGAAGTAACTGGTACCGTTTGCGAACTTTTTCCGGAAGCCGAACATGCTCCGTTTTGAGTGTTATGCTTCCGTTTTGAGTGCCACACTTCCATTTTGAGTGTTACGCTGAGGTCTGTCTGTTTTTGCTATTTATTTTGCGTTTTTGTTTTTGCGGCTCTTTTTTGTTTTGTTTTTGTGACTGTGTGGAACCCAGTTCAGCTACTGATTGATGGATTGTGTGACTGCAGTACATTGTTTATTGCTTTTCTGTCTGACTATCGGTCGAATAAAGTATTTTGATTTGATATTGCTTTCATTTTATGCATCAATTGTCTCATTAGATAGTAAAATTCATGTTAAATTGCTGTTTTAGGTACAGGTAGGTAGCCGTGTTGGTGTGACGCAGTCAAAACAAAATAAAAAAAATCCTTCCAGTAGCACCTTAGAGACCAACTAAGTTTGTCATAGGTATGAGCTTTCATGTGCATGCACACTTCTTCTGAAAGCTCATACCTATGACAAACTTAGATGGTCTCTAAGGTGCTACTGGAAGGATTTTTTTTATTTTGTTTTGCTGTTTTAGGGATTGTTTTTTAAAGTCTGGAATGGATTAATCCATTTTGCGTTACTTTCTGTGGGGAAGCACACCTTGGTTTTGGAACGCTTTGGTTTTGGAACAGACAACCAGAACGGATTAAGTTTGAGAACCAAGGTACCACTGTATGTAAAGAGCTGAAATGATGACTAGACTTAAATACAGTGGTACCTCGGGTTAAGAACTTAATTCATTCCGGAGGTCTGTTCTTAACCTGAAACCATTCTTAACCTGAGACACCACTTTAGCTAATGGGGCCTCCCGCTGCTGCCGCGCCGTCGGAGCACAATTTCTGTTCTCATCCTGAAGCAAAGTTCTTAACCCAAGGTACTATTTCTGGGTTGGTGTAGTCTGTAACCTGAAGCGTCTCTAACCTGAAGCGTCTGTAACCCGAGGTACCACTGTAACCGAATGCCTTTTCTTTCTCTCTTTTTTTTCTCCTTATAGAAAGTGCCAGGTGTAAGCTCTGTCCAAACAACTGGGTTGCACGGGAGGGGAAGTGCTACTGGTTTTCTAAAGAGAAATGGCCATGGCTTCGGGGCTACAGCGACTGTTCCAGGAAGAGATCTCAAATGCTAGTGCTCCGGGATTGGGCAGAAAAGGTAGGGAAAAACAACGTGACTCTGGATTTTGCAATGCAGGTCTTCAGTCAAGTGCTGTGTACAAAAATGCACATACTGGAGTTATGAAACATGCATAAAATGATTGCATTAATAAAAATAAAAAATGCACTGTATTAGGGAAGCTTCCTTTGCAAAAATGTATGCATTGGGCAAAACTGCTTCTAAAATAGGTATACTGTATTAGAAGAAATTCACACACACAAAAACGCTAAGTGGTGTGGAAATGTAGAGGACTGAGTTGAAGGTTGGAAAAAATTAGACCAGAGAAACTGAAACCATCCCTGCCCAACAGTCACTAGGTGTAATGTCATTCAACAAAGAAACAAGAACACTGGCAGAATTACAATTTTCCTCATGTTATTGGCAGGAATTCATACAGGACGTCACGCAAGAGAAATATCCTGTTTGGATTGGACTTAATGTTACACCCCTGCACAACACCTGGATCTGGGTGGAAGGCTCAGCCTTAAATCAAACCCTGTAAGTGTTTTTTCTACGTTTGTTCAAACACAAGCTTTCCTGTAATAGCTTTCTCTGAATTGCAGACACCTCATTTCCATCTGCTAGCTGGACTGGATCAGGGGAACCTTTCTTGGTCCGGCGGGGCAGATTCTTCTCTCCTCACCTTGTGGTCCAACTTCCATGTACCTGTCAACCACCTGACATAATGGCATCAGAAGATTGACACCTGCTGGAGTCTGTCAGCAGCTCTTCTCATGTTCCAGACAAATGGCTGGTCCCTACTTCTTGGCAAGATACAGTGGTACCTCGGTTTGCGACCGCAATCCGTTCCGCGGAGATGTTTGCTCGCCGAAGGCACGCTTCTGTGCGTGCACGAAGCTCCAATAGAGCGCTTCTGCACACACACACACGCTGCACAGATCGCTTCTGCGCATGCGCGAGCTGCGCAGGTCGCTTCTGTGCATCCGACGCCGCGGAACCCGGATGTAAACACTTCCAGGTCCACGGGGTTCGCTCGCCAAAGCGTTCGTAAACGGAGGTAGTCGTAAACCGAGGTTCCACTGTATACCTTTGGTCTAATCCTGCACAGTGCTCCTTGAATTGTGAAATTACTGACCAGAGGTTTTCTCTATTTCCACAGGTTCCCATTGCCTCTTCCGGAAACTGGAGCCGGTTGTGGAGTTGTGAAATCCGGTCAAGTTCGCTCTGAAATGTGCACCGCTGAATTTAGGTGGATTTGTGAAAAAGAAGCCATTTTGTTCTAACCTGTGAAAACCAGCCACCAACCTTCACATGCTAGTATAATAGACCCTTTTTATTTCCCTGAAGCAGAAAGGCTGTACGAGGAAGAGCTGCTATCACAAGTAATCACCATCCCCTCTAATAGTACACCTGAGCCTTAAGTTCCCATTAGTTTGGAAACAGGGCAATCTAAAAATTAGTTGGTAGCTTCTGAATCCTCAGGTATGCAGACATATATATAACTTTGTAAATTAAATGGCCAAGTATTTTTATTTTTTTAATTCCTGAAACAACCTCCTGAACTCTGTGACCCCCTTCAGCCCAAGCCCCATATCTCTGTCACACTCTGCTATTTTGCAAGTGTTCATTTGTTTTTCTAGTGCCACACTGGATGTGGCAAATACACACGCTGGAAACGGGCAGGGCAGGGCAGAGTGGGATAGAGGCGTCCTATTGTATGCCATGATGTGGTCTGGAGAATTTTCCGTGTCATATCTTCACTGGTTTCAAAGTTTTTGCATATTAGTAAAATATAAGTAAAAGACAGCCGTACCTCGGAAGTTGAACGCCTTGCGAGTCGAACGTTTTGGCTCCCGAACACAGCAAACCCAGAAGTGACTGTTCTGGTTTGCGAACGTTCTTTTGGAACTCGAACGTCTGATGCTCCTGCAGCCAGTTGGAAGCCATACCTTGGTTACGGAACTTCCGGAACAGATTCCATTCGGCTTTCGAGATAAACATGCTAAATTAGCTGACCAGAACATTTTCCTATGTACATTATCCTGTGCCAATAACTTAATTTGCATAGAATATTCTCCAGGTCAACTCATACTTAGGGTTGCCAGACTCAGTAGAGGACAGGACTTCTGTGCCTTTAATTGGCCTGCTCCCTTTTGAGTCTGGAAACTTTAAAGAGAAACCAGCAGACCCTTTGTTTAATTTCCAAGCAAAGGGTCTGCTGGTTTCCTCTTTAAGGTTTCCAGACTCAAAAGAGAGCAGGGCAATTAAAAGCACAGAAGTCCTGTCTTCTATTGAGTCCGGCAACCCTACTCATACTACTGGCTGCAAGTGGGAGGTTGCCAGTTAAATATCACAGGTATACAAAGGGATCTGGTGATCAGATGTGGGCTGTATGGAAGGAGCCAGCAAAAACAAAATAAACGCACTTGCTTTCCTACCATTGGCCCACAGGACCATGGGACGCAGTTGGAGCTGTGGTCTAAACCACTGAACCTCTTGGGCTTGCCAATCAGAAGGTTGGCGGTTCAAATACACGCGGCGGGGTGAGTTTCCATTGTTCTGTCCCAGCTCCTAAAAACCTATCAGGTACTGCTGCGGCAGGAAGGTAAATAGCATTTCTGTGTGCTCTGGTTTCCGTCACGGTGTTCCATTGCGCCAGAAGCAGTTTAGTCCTGCTGGCCACATGACCCGAAAAGCCAAGCCCAGGGCTGACAGTCACATATACAGATACAGTCTGTCTGTCTGTCTGTCTGTCTATCTGCACCACATCATTCAATAAATAATTAAACAAAATAACTTTAACATAACCATAACCAGTGTTTTTTTCTTCTGGGGGGGATGCAGGGGTACACATACCCTTAAACATGTTGTGAATCTTTGTACTTTTGTCCATTTCCTGCATTAATTTTTCCCAATTTGAACTATAAAATTGTGATTTTCTTGAGTCAAATTGAGAGTACCCCTAAACATTTTTTGGGGGGGGAGCAGTGACTGTAACAACACAGTGCACTAGACTAGAGTTTGACATGTTGGAAAAGAAAATTCCCAAGCACCCTAAATAAATGTACTTAGCAATGCCCACCAGGGGCTGCTTAGCCAGGGAGACGTCTCAGTAATCTAACCAAAACATTTTTCTGGAGATGTGGCTATTGTATTGTATTGTACAGTCGTACCTTGGAAGCTGAACAGAAGCCATTCCGGAAGTCCGTTCGACTTCCAAAACGTTCGACTTCCAAGGCACAGCTTTTGATTGGCTGCAGGAGCTTCCTGCAGCCAATCGGAAGCGGCGGAAGCCCCACCGGACGTTTGGCTTCCCAAAGAACCTTCACAAACCGGAACACTCACTTCCGGGTTTGTGGTGTTTGGGAGCCAAAACGTTCGACTGCTAAGGCATTCGTTGACCAAGGTATGACTGTACGTCAATAAATGGCCACGTAAAAGAAGAAGGGGTTCCACATATGTACCTGAAAACCTGTTCTACCTGCTTTCACCCTTCTTTACCTTAAATCTTTGCTTTTTAGCTAAGGCAAGAGACCAGACTTTGCACCCCCATCCCTGCAACGGGAACTGCATGGATGGCGATGCATGCAACGGGGAGCTCTTTCTAGCCAGGCAGCAGCTGTCAGATACAGTACAAGATTAAGTCTCTGTGTAACAAGCCATCTGGTTAACAACAGCTGCAATTTCCTGTGCCTGCACCACAGAACAAGATCACATGTAAAAAATAATGTGCCAATCTGGTTACACCCTTCCCATCATAGCATGCTCTCTTCACTGGGTTTAAGCATCCCCCCCTGTCTGTCTGTCTGTCTGTCTGTCTTTCTCTGTCTCACTGTTTCATCCTAAATCCCCTTACAATACCTCTCAGAAATTTACCAGCGGTTCAGAGATAAAAGGATAAAAGGGCTTAATGCAGAATTGTTACGACATCCTTCAATTTGGGGCTATCACTGTTGCAGCAGCGTTCGAAAGTCAGGTCCCTGCATGTAGACCCTTCTTTTTAGAGCTTTGCAAGAAGTCTGCATCTCGATTATTTGCAGCCAATTGTGTCACATTTTTCTGTAGCTTAGCTACATGACCGCCATCTAGGGGCCAACCAGCCACAAACAAGTCATTTGTCCAATAATGCCAATTTGCCTCCCATGCTCGGTACTGCTGTGCTTTGCCTAAGATCTCAGAACGTTGGTGGAATAAGGACAACAACATTGCTCTCAAAAATGGACTCGGGACCTCTTAAAGTTTAGTTAAGTATAATTTATTCAGGGATGGGAGCACCCATATACGAGGTAACCCAGTGCCCTAATGGATAAATCATCAGCCTCCAGAGTTGGGGACTGTGGGTTCGAGTCTCACCTGGGTCATTCCTTGTTCTTGTTTGGAAGGGAGCAGGTGGCGCTGTGGTCTAAACCACTGAGCCTCTTTGGCTTGCCAATTGGAAGGTCGGAAGTTCGAGTCCCTGAGATGGGGGTGAGCTCCCATTGCTCTGTCCCAGCTTCTGCAATAGCTGTTCAAAAGCACACCAGTGCAAGTAGATAAATAGGTACCACTGCAGCAGGAAGGTAAATGATGTTTCGTGTGCTCTGGCACTCGTCACAGTGTCCCGTTGCGCCAGAAGCGGATTAGTCATGCTGGCCACATGACCTGGAAAGCTGTCTGTAGACAAACACTGGCTCCCTCGGCCTGAAAGCAGAGATGAGCACCACAACCCCATAGTCGCCTTCGACTGGACTTCACCATCCAGGAGTCTTTTACCTTTTTATATGATGTATAATTGACATGAATCATGGTGCATTTGTAAATTTTGAATCTCGAGACCGTTCAAAGACCGTTCAATAGACGAGTGCCCATCCTCTAACCCAATGGGCAGCATTTGAAATAAGAATAACAGCTGGGGCAGCCATGAGATGTTTGCCAATGAGATTCTAACCAGCAAAGAGAGGCTAGCCCAGCTTTCCTCATCCAGCCCCTCTCCGCTAGCAGTGGATCATAATCCTTTATCTTAAGCTGAGGTCCTTTGGAATTGCAACCCCCAAGTATCTAATACTGCTCAGATTTAAATGCCATAGTCCTTCTGCAGTGGCATTTGTTGAGACAGCAGCCTACCAGACAGACAACATGGCCCCCTTGTGGTCATTGACAGCCATACTTCATAGCCTTTGGACTTAGAAGAGACCCAGAGAGCACGGAGTTCGACATAGGCATGTCTAATAAAGGGACTTTGGGCTGAATGAATGTGCTGGGTTGAATGTTCTGTCTATGGGAGCATATTAGAGGGGCTTGGGCAACCCAGTCAGATGGGCAAGGTATAATTGGTTGTCATCCATTTGTATTGGGAGACAATGGAGGACTGCGCCTTTGGAGATGAGGTCAAGCTGTTGGACGGTTGCAGCTCCTGCTGTGGCTGGAGAGACTGGTGCGGGAGAGACATGTTTTGTTGCATCTGGGGCAGATGAAGGCGTCTGGTTGTGCTGCTGCAGATCATAGAATCATAGAGTTGGAAGAGACCACAAGGGCTATCCAGTCCAACCCCCTGCCAAGCAGGAAACATCATCAAAGCATTCCTGACATATGCCTGTCAAGCCTCCGCTTAAAGACCTCCAAAGAAAGAGACTCCACCACACTCCTTGGCAGCAAATTCCACTGTCGAACAGCTCCTACTGTCAGGAAGTTCTTCCTAATGTTTAGGTGGAATCTTCTTTCTTGTAGCTTGAATCCATTGCTCCGTGTCCGCTTCTCTGGAGCAGCAGAAAACAACTTTTCACCCTCCTCCATATGACATCCTTTTATATATTTGAACATGGCTATCATATCACCCCTTAACCTTCTCTTCTCCAGGCTAAACATACCCAGCTCCCTAAGCCGTTCCTCATAAGGCATCGTTTCCAGGCCTTTGACCATTTTGGTTGCCCTCTTCTGGACACGTTCCAGCTTGTCAGTATCCTTCTTGAACTGTGGTGCCCAGAACTGGACACAGTACTCCAGGTGAGGTCTGACCAGAGCAGAATACAGTGGTACTATTACTTCCCTAGATCTAGATGCTATACTCCTATTGATGCAGCCCAGAATTGCATTGGCTTTTTTAGCTGCTGCATCACACTGTTGACTCATGTCAAGTTTGTGGTCAACCAAGACTCCTAGATCCTTTTCACATGTAATGCATCATGGCGTTTCTTCTCTCTGCACTCCTCCTCTGGTCACTCCTGTGGGTGCGCAACCTGTGTCTCTGGGCACTGCGGTCACCTGCAAGGGTTTATGTTGCCAACCTTCACGTCACATTTGCATACATATTTGGTCTGCCAATTGGCCTTGTGCCAGGGCAGAGTATCAGTAACCAATTATTATAATCATCACCATCATCCCCCTGTGCTGTTCTGGGGTTATTCCCAGTGGCAGAGCAAGCCACTCAGACGCCCAGGGCGGCGTGCCTGCCCTGCACCCAGGGTCAGGGCCAGCTGCACCCGGCAAGCATCCCAGGGGGGTGCCACGCTTGGTGAGTGTCCCAGGGGGGTGGCACAGCGATGTCAACCCCCAGGGCTGTCTTAAGCATACCCGGCGCCCTGGCGCGACAGATCCCTCTGGCGCCCCGCCCTGTTTCCCAGTGTGGCAGGCGGGCGGGCGCTGCTCCACTGCGCCACTCAGCCTGCCATAGGGCCGGCGCTGGGCCAGGGGGTGCTGCCCGCCCCGTTGCAACACCCCTGCGTGCGGCGGAGGCGGCCCCAGGGCCCGCGTGCCTCCGGAGAGCAGCCTGAAGCCGCTGAACAGCTGAGAGGCGCGCCTGGGGCTGTGCCTGTCAGCAGGCGCAGTGGCGCCCCTGGTGGCCTGGCATCCCACACCACCGGACCCGTGCCTAGAGACGGCCCTGTCAACACCCCCCCCCCCGATGACACCCGGTGCGGGCCGCACCCACCGTACTCCCTTCCTCTGCCAGTGGTTATCCCACCCACCCCAAGGTAATTGGAGGGGCATAGGGGAAGGAGAGCCCATTGCACAGGGCTGTTCTGCAGACAGGGTTGGTGAGATGAATCTCACAGTTTTATATAACTCTGGCCTGGTGCTTTGGGGGTTGCAAGCCCCACTTGAGAAACCTTGTCTCAAGCCCCACTTGAGAAACCCAATTCTGCTACTAAGCCAGGCAGGTGGGAAACCGGTAACAGCTACTTGATAAGGCTTCTTGATAAACCTCTTAAGTGGTTTTTTTTCTTACAATCAAGTGGCATATAAATTTTATTCAATAAATCAATCAATCAATCAATCAAATGCTAGCAGGGGACAGGGATTGGAGGAACGTGAGAAGGCAAGTCTGAAAGAGCTGCCATGCAGCCTCTGAGTGACATACAACAAACAGCCATGTGTTCTTCTCTCCACCTCCCCATCCTTCCTAGAGAATCACCAGCTACCAAGTGGAAGCATAGGAATCAAGCATGACAGAGATAATGGGCTGTATTTATTTATTTTTATTTATTGAATTTATATTCTGCCCTCAGGGCGGAGGTCTCAGGGTGGTTCACAGAAAAGATCACGACTTCAGAATAAAAACAATAACCCAATAACACACACCCCCACCAACCAACCTCTATTCAGAGTAGACCCAATGAAATCAATGAGCCCAAGTTTGCCATGTCCAACAAGTTCAATGAGTAGGATTAGCATTGGATGCCACCCAAATCCAGAACACCCTTGCCTTCTAGGATCCCACTGCATGGACAGAGCAACCAGCTGTTATTTGGGAAACATTTGAAACCAGCAACTGAAGTATCCCTCCCCCCATTCTTTTGATCATTATTAATCGATGGTGTTTGTTTTTTTACAAAAATATATTTCAGGATCATCCATTATACAAACATATGAAAATAGATTTCAAGATGAGTAGGAATAGTTAAATGTGATTTAAAAATGTAGCACCACCATTTTCATTGTGATTAAAAGGTTTTTTTTGTGGTACAAAACAAACAAGGAAAAGTAGCACTTCAACTTTCAATTCATAGATTCTTTTTTCATGGTTCATTTACATTTGTCATAGACATTACATTGTCATAGACATTGAGGAAAAAGAGAGGGAGAGGGTTGTGGGGGTGATGCCGTTTTCATTATATTGCATAGTCTTTGTGGAGGGTTTTTGTGTCAGCATATCATGGGTAGGTTCTTTATTTATATAGTTATTTGTTTTTATTGGCATTGTGAGAGATTGGAGGGTCCAGGGTTTGGTTGGTTGCAGTATGGTTTGCTTGTATGGGGGGGTGGGGTGGGGGGTTGTGTCAGGTTAACCAAATTGATTCGTGTGCTGTTGGGGGGAGGGATAGGCAGCGGAGGAGGAAGTCTATTGGGCACCTGGGGCAGCGTGCTCATACGGACAGGGTGCGCAGCATCCATAAGGACAAGACGGGGTGCGAGGCCTATGCTGCCCTACAACTGGGGGGGGGGAGGCAGTGGGCGGACAGCGTGGAGACTGCAGGCACCCAAAACACATAGCTTGGGCGCGCTGCAGACCCCGTGGTGAGTGCTACCCGCCATTTTGGCCCCCCCTCAATGGGGACACCTGGGGCGGACCACACCTACTGCACCCCCCTTGCTACGACCCTGGGGATAGGTCATTGTCTTGTCATGCTGTATATGTGACAAAGGGGAATCACACCGCGGTGAAGGTGTCCTCCTTTGCTTGTTCCAGTGCTAGTTTGAGTAGCACCATCATTGACTTCCGGTCTACCGCCAGTGCTGATCAGCAAGGAATCCTCGAGCTCTGAGGTTCCTGGCACTGTGAGGGAGCGGGGGAGCCGTGAGAGCAACTCAGACCCCCCAAAGAACCCCAGATTGAGCTTTCTGGGGGCATGAGAGCTCAGCTGCACCCCAAAGTGACTCCTCTGCCCCCCGGTTAGCTCTTTTTAAGAGCTCCAAGAGTGAGCGGAGTGAGTATTTCCGAGTATACCGCTACCCTCACAGAGCGAAGCTCCGAGCCGGCAGTGGAGGAGCGGTGGATTTTTTTTAAAAAAAAAAAAGGATTTGAAGACATTGGACACCGTGAATAACAGAAAGAAATTTAAGGGGGGGATTTAATTGAAAAGAATTGGCCACGGGAGGAGATTTAAACAGGAAGTCGATCTCCCCCATTGAGAGAACTGTGATGCAGTTAATTTGCCTGTACCCGGAAAGACTGAAAGGACTGGGCCCAATACCTTCCCCCTGAAGCAGGGTAAAGGGGAGAAGGGCTGAATCCACTAAAATCCCTGTAAAAAATTTTAAATTTGGACTGGGGAAAGTCCCCCTGGAAGCTGGAGTTGGGTCCCTGGAGAGATCAGCAAGCTGCCATTATGATATCACAATAGAAAGGAATTTGTTTACCTCTTTGAAGTTGAGAACTGTCAATTTGAAGAGAGCGCAAAATATAAAGCTGGGTATAAGAAGTTTGATAAATGCTCTTTTCACAAATGCTCACAAGATTTTTATTTTTATTTTTAAAAAATGTTTTTTAGATTTATTTATATACAAATATACAAACAGAAAATTGAAAGAAGAAAAAACATACAGAAATCATATAAAAAACTATCAATTATAAATCATATATAATTGTAAATCATATATACTATAAATCCTCTTTAAATCATAAAATAATCTTATATGAGAACAAATGACAAAACATGAAAAAATTTTAACATAACAGAAATATATAACTGATAAAGAACAGAACAAACATAAAAAATATAGATAGTAAAATACAAATAATAAATAGCTACCTCCACCTCACCCCCTACCCCCCTTCACCTCCCTTCACCTCGTGTGACTTCCAGTCTTTCCTCTACTCTGGTTTATATACATCTCTGTCATTATGCATACTTTTTCTTATTTTTTCCATCTTTAACTTTGGGCCTTTTATATTTCTGCCAGGAGGTTGGCTTTTTCCACCTGCTTAAACATTTTCCAATCTTTTTCTAATTTTTCTTCTTTCAAGCCTTTCACCTTTTCCGCTTTTATTGTTAAATTTTGATAGGTTGTCAATTTTATAATCCACTCCTCCTTATTTGGTATTTTGTCACTTTTCCAATTCTTTGCAATGAGCAATCTGCTGGTCACAAGATTTTTAAGATACGAAGAAGAATTAAAAATGAGAGTATAACCAGTTCGGATATAAACTTGGTCCCTGATGTTTTTGGAAATAAGATCTGTGCCACTTCCTGCTCTGTTCTGTTCTCATGAAATCTGAGATGAGCAGGATGTCTGTATCCACAACATCACCTGATGGCCTGGACTTTCAGAAGGAACTTTTGGAATTGCTTTTGGACCATAGCTGCCAAGTTATCCCTTATTTTAAGGGATTTTCCCTTATGCTGAATAGGCTTCCTCGCGAGAAAAGGGAAAACTTGGCAGCTATGTTTTGGACTTGAGAAATGAATTGCGACAAAATAATATATTGTTGCGTGAAAGTAATATACAGTTGCGTGAAATGCGTGAAAGGAATCAGAATTGTGTGGACAGTGAAAAGGGATTCATTTTTAATAGAGAATGAAGAGAAGCAAGAAGAACAATCATCAGTCTTGGACAATGTAATTGACTTTAAAGAAGGGGAAGATGCATGGGGGGGGGGGGACAGAACATATGTCTGATCCAAAGAGTCTCCAAAGAAGAACCAGCATGGAATAACGTCCTCCCAGTGAGAGAGGGAGGGCAGGATCCATACTGGGGCCAGAACTTAAAGGGGGGGGGAATTAAGATAGGGCTGGAAAGTGGAAATATAACTGGATGGTTTTGTACTACAGTATTTAGAGAATTGGGGAGGCAGCAGGGGATGATCAAGGAAGAATGGGGGGGTAGGCTGGGACAGGGTGGGAGTGGGGTGAGGGGTAATAATGGATGTAATTTTTTTATTGATTTAGACGGTCCGAAACTGGAACGACTTATGGAACTCGCTGAAGTATCTGGGAGACCCTGAGTCCAGGGGAAGGGGGACTGAATTAGTTTTAAGTGCCAAGTGGCGCTGCGGGTTAAACCACAGAGTCTAGGGCTTGCTGATCAGAAGGTCGGCGGTTTGAATCCCTGCAACGGGGTGAGCTCCTGTTGCTCGGTCCCAGCTCCTGCCCACCTAGCAGTTCGAAAGCACATCAAAGTGCAAGTAGATAAATAGGGATCGCTCCGGCGGGAAGGTAAACGGCGTTTCCGTGTGCTGCTCTGGTTCGCCAGAAGCAGCTTTATCATGCTGGCCACATGACCCGGAAGCTGTCTGCGGACAAACGCAGGCTCCCTCGGCCTATAGAGCGAGATGAGTGCCGCAACCCCAGAGTCAGACACAACTGGACCCTGATGGTCAGGGGCCCCTTTACCTTTACGATAGAAGAATTAATATTTAAATTTATGGAAATTCTTGGTAATAAATTTTAGGCTAAGGGGAGAAATAGAAGATAAAAGGATGGGAAAATAAATTTTGATTTGGATAAATTGATTAATTATTGGTGAAGAATAGATGGTGCTTTTAGAATAGAATATTTGAGTGATAATGATAAAATGTGTTAGAATGATTTAAGATATAAAATGGAAATTGCTTAATTGGAATTTCAAAATGGACCCAGTGAGGGGGGAATTGAGGAAGTCAACAATGTTAAGTAAAAAATGCAAGAATTGGTATGTTTTTTTAAAAATGGTTTTTTTGTGATTTTGTAATATTGGAAAATGAATAAAAATTATCTGAGAAAAAAAAGTAGTGCCATCATTTGCGAACATGATCCGTGCGGGAGGCACGTTCGCAACCCGCAGCATTCGCAACCCGCGTCTGCACACGCGAGGGTCGTGACTCTGAGCTCTCCTCAAGTTTGGTGACTTCTTCTGCATATCCAGTATCTTTTGCTTGTACACCATGAAGAACTCACATTTCCGTCATTTAAGTACGCGCACTGGCCATCTGCTCCAATTAGAAACCTGCAATATTATTGTTGTTATTATTATTATTATTATTATTATTATTCATTAAATTCGTATACAGTGGTATCTTGGTTCTCGAACACAATCTGTTCTGGAAGTCCGTTTGACTTCCAAAACGTTCGAAAACCAAGGCGCAGCTTCTGATTAGCTCAGGCACCCTGGATATAATAGCTGACGGCCAAAACGGATGTTCAGCTTCTGAAAAACGTTCGCAAACCGGAACACTTACTTCCGGGTTTGCAGTGTTCGGGTTCCGATTTGTTCGGCAACTAAGCCGTTCGGGAACCAAGGTTTGACTGTATGACCCTTCATCCAAATAAACACAGCAAGGTTCACAACATAAACATGCAAAATAGGAATACAAAATACCTAATAAAACAAAAAACAACAACAAATACAACACCCTGCTCCCACAAACATGTTTAAACAGCCAATGAAAATTAATCTCCCAATGGCTTGGTTGAAGAGAAATGTTTTTATCTGGTGCATAGAGACACGTTATGATGGTGCCAGTGAGTCTCCCTTGGGAGAGCATTCCACAAATGTGGACACTGTAGAGATGGAGCCCATGTTTATTATTCCTTATTTGGAAAACAACTCAATCACTTCATATTCCAAAGAGCATACAAGCGAGATATCAATACAGTGGAACCTCGGTTTATGAACACCTCGGTTTATGAATTTTCGGTTTATGAACAGCGCGGACCCATCTGGAACGGATTAATTCATTTTCCATTACTTTCAATGGGAAAGTTCACTTCAGTTTATGAATGCTTCAGTTTATGAACAGACTTCCAGAACCAATTACACCCATGCTTCAGTTTATGAACGCTTCAGTTTAAGTACTCCGCGGACCCATCTGGAACGGATTAATCCACTTTCCATTATTTTCAATGGGAAAGTTCGCTTCAGTTTATGAACGCTTCAGTTTAAGTACCCCGCGGACCGTCTGGAACAGATTAATCCACTTTCCATTACTTTCAATGGGAAAGTTCGCTTCAGTTTATGAACGCTTCAGTTTATGAACAGACTTCCGGAACCAATTGTGTTCATAAACCGAGGTACCACTGTATGCAGTTTATTAAGGACTGGTTAGAAACCTGTTAAAAACAACTACCGTATGCTGCTCCAAAATCAACAGTGACCAAATCAGGATTACCCTCCTAGAAAGGCACGGTGGGATAAAAATGTCTTCAATGGGTACCAAAACCCCCAAACAGTCAATGCCGATTGGATATCCATGGAAAGGGAGTTCCACAACATTGCTAAATGTCCTGCAGTGGGGCCTAATGGAGCAGCATAGCACTCCTACATTCACAGGCCTGTGGCGCTGTGGTCTAAACCACTGAGCCTCTTGGGGTTGCAGGCCATAAGGTCGGCGGTTTGAATCCATGTGACAGGGTGAGCTCCTGTTGCTCTGTCCCAGCTCCTGCCAACCTAGCAGCTCGAAAGCACACCAGTGCAAGTAGATAAATAGGTACCGTTGCGGGAAGTCAAACGCCGTTTCCGTGCACTCTGGTTTCGTCACAGTGTTCCAATGCACCAGAAGCAGTTTAGTCCTGCTGGCCACATGACCCAGAAAGCTGTCTGTGGACAAACACTGGCTCCCTCGGCTTGAAAGCAAGATGAGCACTGCAACCCCATAGTCGCCTTTGACTAGACTTAACCATCCAGGGGTCCTTTACCTTTTACCTTCTACCTTCATACCAGCCAGAGCAGACTGGGCAGGTGATTATGACAAATGCCTCCTTGCTACACCAGCTTCCAAATCGCAGCAAACTGGCACAGATCTGGCCTGCCTCCATCATGTGACAGCAGTGAAACTGGTTCAGAATCCAATGGATATTGTGCTTCGAGGGATTCTGCTACCTATTGCTGGCACGGTTACCACTGGGAAAGCTTCTGCCCGCCTGCCATGGGGGGGGGGCACATTGAGGCATCCCTTGCCAGCAGGGCTCCCTCACCAGCATAGGCCAGGGATCCAGGCAGAGATGGGAGAAGGAGCATTTCTGCCTCATCCAAGTCCCCTCTAGCACGGTGGATCATGTGACAGAGGTTTCATTTCCAATTCCTTTAAAAAGAGACATGACTTCTCTCTCTCTCTCTCTCTCTCTCTCTCTCTCTCTCTCTCTCTCTCTGTGTGTGTGTGTGTGTGTGTGTGTTTAATGGAGCAATATCTAACAGAAGTCTGTAATCACAGAACCGCCTCAAGATCATCTGAAACCTGAATCAAATGAAGGGTTACCTTACCATGGGGCAAAATCTGAGCCATTTGCCCATTTCCAGAGCTGTCCTTCCTCCCTCCGTAGCCCAATCCAATAATCAGTTGCTTTCTTCTCACTGTGTAGAAATTTCTGCAGTTTGGGGGGGTGGGGGAAGAGAGAGAAAGCAACTCAGTATTTGACAGACCTTTTTCAGAGGACATTATTCTCAAAAAGAAGAACCTCAGAAATTCTACCCACTTGACAGGATTTTCTTCAAATACATTAACATATTTAAACATTTGCCACAGTACAGTGGTACCACAGAAGTCGAACGGAATCCGTTCTAGAAGTCCTGCAGCCAATTGGAAGCTGCGGAAGTCATGTCAGAAGTTCAGGTTCCAAATAACGTTCGAAAACCAAGGCACAGCTTCTGATTAGCTCAGGCACCCCGGAAACAATAGCTGACGGCCAAAACGGATGTTCAGCTTCTGAAAAACGTTCGCAAACCGGAACACTTACTTCTGGATTTGCGGTGTTTGGGCGAGCCCCATGTGCAAGAAAATTGTTGGAGAACTTATCCTCCCTTCAGAGAAATCTGGCAAGATGGCTCCCAAAATAACTGTGGCGAGAGGGCGATTTATGCAGAGAGGCTGGAACACTGAGCACCATTTGGTGAAAAGGCAGGACATGAATTAGAAACAACCAAGCAAAATATGCTATGGGCTCATATTGCCATTACACAATGGACTGTGTTTTATATCGAAAAGTATTTCTAAACACTCATCCAGGGGAGCCTCACAGAAAATGTATTACAGTCCAGTAGTCCAGTTTGAAGCTAAAAAAGCAGGATGGTTCACTTAAAATGTTTTTATACCACTTTTTAGTTACAAAAGAGAAATATTGAAGCGATTCACATAATATCTAGTAAAAAGCAGTGATAAACAAAGTAATGAAGAACCAGCATTCCATGGGTGGTGCCTGACTGAATGCCATAGGGAAAACATTCCACACGGTAAGCACCAACACAGAGAAGGCCTTCTCTGTAAGGAGGGCCTCTCATCCACAACCCGACTTAGGTGTAGATCTAGGAATGTAGGAGGTGCGCCAAACTGAGCTGGCAAAACATCCCTGGATGATACATCAAATTAAAGTTTCAGGCATGGCAGTGAATCCACAAGCAGACCGATGTCATAATTCTGAATGACCAGGAGATGATTTGCACCCAAAGAATATTTCAGGCCCCTCCACTCCAGTGCTAGGGTTGAAGTGGGTGGAAAGATCCATCTACCTGCCCCTTAAGAGAGAATCTCTAAAGAGCAAGCAGAGGGGTGTTATCTACTGATTTTAGCTAAGCCCTACAGCACTAACTTCAAAGATTGAAGTAAGAGCCACTGAAATACTGTCTCTGACAGTGCAGGGAGAACCTAGCCACACTCCTCCATGAATCTGTCTAATTTAATCCTCTTTCAAAGCCGTCCAAGTTAATGATGGCCATCAATTCCTCCTGATGGAAAAGAGCCCCTGTCACTGTTAAGATCAGAGGTGCGATAGGCTTATCTGTGGTATCCATAAAATGTCATGGGATGACTGGTTAATTACTTTTTAGTTACAAAAGAGAAATATTGAAGCGATTCACATAATATCTAGTAAAAAGCAGTGATAAACAAAGTAATGAAGAACCAGCATTCCATGGGTGGTGCCTGACTGAATGCCATAGGGAAAACATTCCACACGGTAAGCACCAACACAGAGAAGGCCTTCTCTGTAAGGAGGGCCTCTCATCCACAACCCGACTTAGGTGTAGATCTAGGAATGTAGGAGGTGCGCCAAACTGAGCTGGCAAAACATCCCTGGATGATACAGCAAATTAAAGTTTCAGGCATGGCAGTGAATCCACAAGCAGACCGATGTCATAATTCTGAATGACCAGGAGATGATTTGCACCCAAAGAATATTTCAGGCCCCTCCACTCCAGTGCTAGGGTTGAAGTGGGTGGAAAGATCCATCTACCTGCCCCTTAAGAGAGAATCTCTAAAGAGCAAGCAGAGGGGTGTTATCTACTGATTTTAGCTAAGCCCTACAGCACTAACTTCAAAGATTGAAGTAAGAGCCACTGAAATACTGTCTCTGACAGTGCAGGGAGAACCTAGCCACACTCCTCCATGAATCTGTCTAATTTAATCCTCTTTCAAAGCCGTCCAAGTTAATGATGGCCATCAATTCCTCCTGATGGAAAAGAGCCCCTGTCACTGTTAAGATCAGAGGTGCGATAGGCTTATCTGTGGTATCCATAAAATGTCATGGGATGACTGGCAACTGAGACAGAAGCACTGAGCTGGACTGGGAGATGTGGTGGATCTGAAGCTCCCTACTACTGATTTAACTGGTAAATCACAGTACAGCCTTGGCCTAAATGCTACTTGCTTATAAAGCACGTCCATAGGGCAGACTGGAAGGCTCTCACCATTTCACTTGGAGTATCGATTGCCGTCAGGGAGCCACCATAAGAAGAGCAGTTGTTCTGACTAGAGTTCCAGGTTGTCTCAGCAGTTGAAAAATAGTAGCACCAGGCTCCATGCATGACCCAGCCCTGAAGGCAGAGGTTGACACAGGAAGGGTACTGATTTGATGGTGAGGGTTTTGACAGAACCCAGCCCTGAGGGCAGGGGTCATAACCTGAAGGGAACTGATCCGTTGGTGAGCGTTTCATCAAGATACCTAAAAGAAAGAAAGAAAGAAAGAAAGAAAGAGAGAGAGAGAGAGAGAGAGAGAGAGAGAGAGAGAAAGAAAGAAAGAAAGAAAGAAAGAAAGAAAGAAAGAAAGAAAGAAAGAAAGAAAGAAAGTAATTTAAGAGCAGCTAACCTAACTGCACAGCTACTGCTCTATAAATAGAGGGGGCTATAACCCAAACTCCACTTAGCTTGGCTGAATTCAATAGGGCTTACTTCTGAGTAGACAAGGTGAAGAGTGTTGCTCTGCTTAGGCTGCAATCACAACCATTCACCTGGGAGTTCAAGCCCAGTAGGACTTGCTTCTGTGCAGATAACATACCGATTTGTAATTCTATAGATTAAATTTGCAAATCTTTGCATAGGAATAAGAACGATAGCTCTGAAGAAAGTGACTGACTGAAAACAAAGGCCTATTACTTTAACAGTAAGAGGGGAAACAGCAGCACCTGCTATTACTGTGGCATAGTCCATTTATTCATCACTGAGGGTAGGGGTGCACCTACCCTTTTTGTGAGTGGTGCCATTCCAGCACAGTTTCAATCCTTACTGTAGGTAAAGGTAAAGGGACCCCTGACCATTAGGTCCAGTCGTGACCGACTCTGGGGTTGCGCCACTCATCTCGCGTTATTGGCCGAGGAAACTGGCGTACAGCTTCCGGGTCACGTGGCCAGCATGACAAAGCCACTTCTGGCGAACCAGAGCAACACATAGAAATGCCGTTTACCTTCCCACCGGAGTGGTACCTAGTTATCTACTTGCACTTCATGTGCTGTCGAACTGCTAGGTTGGCAGGAGCTGGGACCAAGCAATGGGAGCTCACCCCGTCACAGGGATTCAAACCGCCGACCTTCTGATCGGCAAGCCCTAGGCTCTGTGGTTTGACCCACAATACAGTCCTCCAATCCTCACCTATTTGGACCTTGTGATTCTGGCCACAACCCCTCACCTGCCCTGCTGCACGCCCAGGTTTTACCCAGCTAGGATGCATTCTTGAATTATGACTTTTGACATGTAAGCACAGACGTCTCTGGGTGGAATTTAAACTAGCATTAATGAAATTGTACCACCCTGGTAGAACACATGCGCGACTGGCATGTTGTTCGGGAGCTTCAAAAGCTTTCTTCAGCGACTGATGCCAAAAGGCATTAGCACACTCAGGGATCTGCAGAGTTTTCGCAGTTTGCGTAACAGACATCAGCAACTCAGCATTTTGGCTAATCTACTTTATTTACATATAAACACACACAGAGCACTGCAACATGGCTCCCCCTCTCTCTAGCATCAGGCAACAAAGAGAAAGAACAAAAAACAATAGTCCCACTTCACAGAACACAGTAAGACAAACATCCTGTCTCCTTCACTTCCCACTCTGTGGAACGAAAACATACACCGTCACGTGATAGACAAAAATCCCATGACTGCAGACACGGGGAATGAATCTTCTGTGCAAAGCTAAGAATCACACCTGTTGCATTGCCCCCTTTTTGCCCCTGCCCTGCCCATCATCGGCCCTCATCCCCAGAGGTTCAGCTGGGGCCTGGAAAACCCACACAATAAAAGGCAATGCAAGGGGAATGTCTTGTCTGTCTGAAACAGAAGGCCTCTTCTAAAATGGTGCCTGTCACCCACAGTTTTTGGAAGTGTTAATATTAAATGGGGGCTGCTGCCCTGATTAAACACGGGAGACATTTTTAATTGATTAAAAGGGCTTTTCATTGATCAGTCAAATGGACATTGTAGTCCTAAAACCGTGATACATTATAGTCATTGCCAGAGCCGTCTTCTGCTGGTCTTATGGAAGCTAAGGCTGCGGTCCCCTGCAAAACACTAATTCAGGGGCAAGTGTTTTCAGGGGGTAATTGGTTACATGGGAGAGGAGCCCCATCTCACTGAGAATGCCACATGTTTCCTCCACATTTGTGCTACCTTGGAAAACAGACACAGAAATGCATGTTTGCCAAGGTCCCACTGTTCTGCCTGTTAAGGCACAGAAACAAACAATGACCACAAGGTGGCAATCAAAGGTAATGGATAAGAGAAGAGCTGAGAACTCACCATTGCGAACCCCTTGGTAAATATTGCCAATAACAGAGATAGAAAATGAAACTATTAAAAAATACACAGTCCAATCTTTAAAAGTATACTTTTTCTTCTTCGCCTTCTTTGGTAAATTGTTATCAACTACAAGGGAGAGGGGGGGGGAGAAGGAGAGGGAGAGGGGGAGAGAGAGGGAGGGAGGGAGGGAGAGAGAGTAATGCATATATTAGATTTCTGCTTCGTAATCAATAATCTTTTGGCCAGTTTTGTGAGAATTATGTGCTAAAACAAACCGAAACCACACAACCCTCCCAAGTTTTTGCACCATGGTGATCAAAGTTATGTGCAATTCTGAAGCCTTTATAGATTATGCAAGCTCAACGTATTAGCATAAAAAAAGCTTTGCGGATAAATGAAGATTCACCACCACCACCACCCTGGCTGTTAAATAAAACCTTCTTAGCCATTCTTTTGCTTCCAAGACTGAGTAGGCATTGTGGCATGGAATTATATGGACTAGAAACTTAATGTTTTTAAAAAGAAAAAAGAATGAAATGTGGGATTCTAAAAAAGTTGGATTTTCTACAAATCATGGTTCCACAGCACTGTATCATTCACACTGTCTTGGCTGCAGTCATTCATTATTTTGATAAGTAGAAACATTTTCAGGCTTCTGGACTACAACTAATCCAGAATGTGGCAGCTAGACTAGTGACTGGGAGCAGTCGCCAAGACCATATAAGAACTACACTCATACCTCGACTTCCGAAGTCGAAGCCTCCGGAAGTGTTTTCGGCGTGTGCGCCTGGCGTGCGCAGACCTACGAAAACCTCGACTTACGAAGATGACCGCAGAACGGATCGTCTTCGTAAGTCGAGGTACCACTGTACATTGAAAGACCTACATTGGCTCCCAGTACATTTCCAAGCACAATTCAAAGTATTGGTGCTGACCTTTAAAGCCCTAAATGGCCTCGGCCCAGTATACCTGAGGGAGCGTCTCCACCCCCATCGTTCTGCCCGGACAGTGAGGTCCAGCTCCGAGGGCCTTCTGGCGATTCCCTTCCTGCGAGAAGTGAGGTTACAGGGAACCAGGCAGAGGGCCTTCTCGATGGTGGTGCCAGCCCTGTGGAACGCCCTCCAACCAGATGTCAAGGAAAAAAACAACTATCTGACTTTTAGAAGACATCTGAAGGCAACCCTGTTTAGGGAAGTTCTTAATGTTTGATGTTTTATTGTGCTTTTAATATTCTGCTGGCAGCCGCCCAGAGTGGCTGGGGAAACCCAGCCAGATGGGTGGGTTATAATTAATAAATTATTATTGTTATTGTTGTTTAGTTGTTTAGTCGTGTCCGACTCTTCATGACCCCATGGACCAGAGTACGCCAGGCACTCCTGTCTTCCACTGCCTCCCGCAGTTTGGTCAAACTCATGTTTGTAGCTTCGAGAACACTGTCCAACCATCTCGTCCTCTGTTGTCCCCTTCTCCTAGTGCCTTATTATTGTTGTGTTGTTGTTATTGTTATCATCATCATCATCATCGTGATCACGGCTACAGGTGATTTTTCATTAATGCTGACTGACAAGCTCGCTGGACATTTGACCCACCTCGCTTCATTTGGTAACAAAATCTCCGTGCAAGTTATTTGTATCATTTGAAAATGGCCCACATTTTTTTTCAGTCACACTGTCGTGAATATGGCCCATCGTCACCTATGGCTACAAAGGCTGGGCAGGATTTTGCAAACTACCCAAACCTGCTTAGAAAATGGAATGGAATGACTGTGCATTCTGCAAAAAGACATTTTTAAGAGCTCTTTAAAAAAATAAAATCCAACCAACTACAATCTGTCTCCAGTCTCCGTCTTAATACTTTTCATGCATCAGAATTAACTTGCTTACCAGGTATTTCTCCCCTCTCCAAATGTTCAGAATTGTAACTTGCTCCATTCTGTTGAGGTAAAAACTTAACATGTTCTGCTCCATTTACAGGTTGCTCGCAAGTATTGGCATATTCCCCCATTTTTGTCTCACCTTCCAGCAGATCTTTCACCCTTCAGAAAGATAATAGAAAACCTTATTTACAGGCAAAACAACCCTTGCTTGCCTACATGCTATTAGGAGCACCAGACGCCTTTATAAGAAACAAGAGGGAGGTATCAAAAATTGAGGTTTGCAGAGGTACAAATATTTAAGTGAAGAGGACAACCTCCTCAAAAAAAAAACCCATTGAGGTCTGAGCATGCTCAGTAGCCATGGGAAAGAGGAGAGGTGGGGAATCTTTCCCCCTCAAATTTCCTTCTCATCTACTTGGTGGAGGGCGTCACATTCCACAGAGCTAGAAGCAACGGTCAGCAACTGTTTTTTGCCTTTGTACATAAGCTGTACATCTATAGAAGCTTATAAAATTATGCATGGCACAAAGAAAATGGAAGGAGAAAAGATACTAGCCACCTGCCCAGTTGGGGGCAGCAGTGTTTCTGAATACTGCTGAAAATAGGGTTGCTATACATCTGGAATTTCCCTAACATTGCCGGTATTCAGCTCCCTTAAGCAGTGTCTGGTCGGAAATCGCTGAAATGTGGTGTCCGGATTTTCACTTTTCGAAATATGGCAACCCTACTGAAAACCATGGGAGGTGGGAGTGCTCTTGTTCCCCACAGACATCTGGCTGGCCCCAGTGAGAACAGGATGCTGGAATAGATGGGCATTGGCCTGATCCAGCAGGCTATTCTTATGGTCTTAAGCTGGTTTGTACGCTACTCTCACACCCCTCTCTGTCCTTGACGCAGGCAGGCAAGCAAGAAGCATTTTGATTTCGAAGCCACTTTCAAGTGCATCTGAAGAAGTGTGCATGTACAAGAAAGCTCATACCAAAATAAAAACTTGGTTGGTCTTTAAGGTGCTACTGAAGGAATTTTTTTTATTATTCTTATCTCTATGATGCCATTGGCTACTCATACTTGTGATGAGCACCCATACGAAGTAAAGTAGAGTGATCCGCTTGGCTTCCGATTTCATTCTCTCTCCCCTAAATCAGAAGCAAGCGCTGGCTGCCCATACCCATAGAAACTCAGTGAGAGATCCAGTATTTTAAAATAGCTGTGTTTGGGCATTCTCTCTCTCTCTCTCTGCCCCGGCTCAACCCGCAGTGTGGACAAAGAGCAGCGCGCAACTCCAAGGAAAAAGTTGTTGCAGGGAACCATTTCCGCCCACAAGAGACTGGCTTGCAGGGCTTTTTGTATGTCCCTTCCAGTGGGTACTTTCTCATGTCACCACTGCAGCCTAACACTAACTGCATGAATCCCCGTGGCCGAGCGCGCTCACCGCCACCGCCCGCTATTCCGAAGGCCTCTCTGGGATCAGAGGTGCCACCTTCTCTCTTCTCCACCCCCCCCCTCCCCGCCTTTGTTTCTTAAGTGCATCCAGGGTCGGTGCGTCCATAAAGGCAAGCTAGGCAACGGCCTAGAGCGCCATCATCCGAAGGGCGTTGCCAGCCTGCCATCCGCTCGCCTGCCCGCTCGCCGCTCGCCCGCCACTTGCCACTCGCCGCTTTCCCTCCTCCTGGCCCCGCTCCTTCCTCGCAACGAGCAGCAGCAGCAGCACGGATGGACGGGCGGACGGCGCCGTGAGCGGCTGCCTGGATTTCATTTCACTCCTCTCAACTATCAGTGACATTTCTGGTTAGTTGTGCCAGAGATGAAAGTGAGTCCACTGAGCAGAAAATAGGAGTGGGAGAAGTCTTTTTATTTTCATCAAATGAACTTTTGCATTCAAGATGAGGGGTGCCATTCAGAGAGGGCAGTTGCTGTCCCTCGGACTTCCTCCCCCTCCAGGTTTCAAACCACTTACAATGATGATTAAATATGTATTGGTTGCTTAATAAAAAAATACCAGGACTCTTTCCAGCCCTGCCGGGGCCTCGCACCCAAGCCCCCCTGCGCTCTTCCACACACAAGCACAAACCTCACCGCGATTGCGCTGCTCCCCTGCCCCCCCCCCCCGCTCCGCGCAAAGCTCCTCAAGGCAAGGCAGCGTCTCTCGCGACCCCCGCAGCAGCCCCCCCAGGACCCTTGGCGCACGGGAGAAGCCAACACACCCCGAAATGTCCAATTCCCCCCTTCGGCGTCATCCTCTCTCTCCGCTCGCAGCCCTGTATAGCGATGCCGTTCGCGCTCGAGAGGCCGGCATTGAACATGTCGTCATCCATATATATATCCCCCAGCCGCCCCCTCCACACAGTCGTAGGAATTAGACATCCCCACCCCCACCCCGGAGGTCTGCTTACATCGAGGCAGGGTTTGAGTTGGTATCCGTCTGTCAGGAAAGACAAGGGAGAAGCACGCCTTAGCCTGCCGAGCTAACTGAGGTGAGCATAATTCTACAGGCCGCAAGGTGGAGCTTGGTTGCGGGTGGTGACTAGGGAAGTTCCTGAAGTCGGGCAGAGAGTGAGGGACGAAGCCCGCAAGACTCTGCCTCTTGTTTGAGGGAAGACCGCTTGGGTGTTGCCGCCCGCGCCCTCAGTGATGACACCCGACCCCGGAGTGCTGGCACCCATGGCATACAGTGCAATCCTATAAACAGGGTTGTCAAATTTGCAGATGACAAATCTCTGATAAGGAGGGTGAAACGGATTATAGAGATGAGGTGGAGCGGCTGACAGAGTGGTGCAGAGTTAATAACTTGCTCATAAATACAAAGAAAACAAAGGAGCTTGTGGTGGACTTTAGGAGACAGAAGAAGGAGGTCCAGCCACTTTTGAAAAGGGAGATAGGGAAAGATACAGGAAACTGAATGCAGATTTCCAAAAAACAGCAAGGAGAGACAAGAGGGTCTTCTTAAATGAGCAATGCAAAGAAATAGAGGAAAACAATAGGATGGGGAAAACCAGAGATCTGTTCAAGAAAATTGGAGATATGAAAGGAACATTTCATACAAAGATTACCATAATAAAGGACAAAAGTGGTAAGGACCTAACAGAAGCAGAAGACATCAAGAAGAGGTGGCAAGAATACACAGAGGAATTATACCAGAAAGATATGGAGGTCTCGTACACCCCAGGTAGTGTGGTTGCTGACCTTGAGCCAGACATCTTGGAGAGTGAAGTCAAATGGGCCTTAGAAAGCACTGCTAATAACAAGGCCAGTGGAAGTGATGATATTCCAGCTGAACTATTTAAAATTTTAAAAGATGATGCTGTTAAGGTGCTACACCCAATATGCCAGCAAGTTTGGAAAACTCAGCAATGGCCAGAGGATTGGAGATCAGTCTACATCCCAATCCCAAAGAAGGGCAGTGCCAAAGAATGCTCCAACTACCGCACAATTGCGCTCATTTCACACGCTAGCAAGGTTATGCTTAAAATTCTACAAGGCAGGCTTAGGCAGTATGTGGACCGAGAACTCCCAGAAGTGCAAGCTGGATTTTGAAGGGGCAGAGGAACCAGAGACCAAATAGCAAACATGCGCTGGATTATGGAGAAAGCTAGAGAGTTCCAGAAAAACGTCTACTTCTGCTTCATTGACTATGCAAAAGCCTTTGACTGTGTCGACCACAGCAAACTATGGCAAGTTCTTAAAGAAATGGGAGTGCCTGATCACCTCATCTGTCTCCTGAGAAATCTCTATGTGGGACAAGAAGCTACAGTTAGAACTGGATATGGAACAACTGATTGGTTCAAAATTGGGAAAGGAGTACGACAAGGTTGTATATTGTCTCCCTGCTTATTTAATTTATATGCAGAATTCATCATGCGAAAGGCTGGACTAGATGAATCCCGAGCCGGAAATAAGATTGCCGGAAGAAATATCAACAACCTCAGATATGCAGATGACACAACCTTGATGGCAGAAAGTGCGGAGGAATTAAAGAACCTTTTAATGAGGGTGAAAGAGGAGAGCGCAAAATATGGTCTGAAGCTCAACATCAAAAAAACCAAGATCATGGCCACTGGTCCCATTACTGCCTGGCAAATAGAAGGGGAAGAAATGGAGGCAGTGAGAGATTTTACTTTCTTGGGCTCCTTGATCACTGCAGATGGTGACAGCAGTCACGAAATTAAAAGACGCCTGCTTCTTGGGAGAAAAGCAATGACAAACCTAGACAGCATCTTAAAAAGCAGAGACATCACCTTGCCTACAAAGGTCCGTATAGTTAAAGCTATGGTTTTCCCAGTAGTGTATGGGAAGTGAGAGCTGGACCATAAAGAAGGCTGATCGCCGAAGAATTTATGCTTTTGAATTATGGTGCTGGAGGAGACTCTTGAGAGTCCCATGGACTGCAAGAAGATCACACCTATCCATTCTTAAGGAAATCAGCCCTGAGTGCTCACTGGAAGGACAGATCGTGAAGCTGAGGCTCCAATACTTTGGCCACCTCATGAGAAGAGAAGAATCCTTGGAAAAGACCCTGATGTTGGGAAAGATTGAGGGCACTAGGAGAAGGGGACGAGATGGTTGGACAGTGTTCTCGAAGCTACGAACATGAGTTTGACCAAACTGCGGGAGGCAGTGCAAGACAGGAGTGCCTGGCGTGCTATGGTCCATGGGGTCACGAAGAGTCGGACACGACTAAATGACTAAACAACAAAATGCCTATGGAACAAATGTGCGCATTCATCATGTGGAGGCTCCCCCCCCTTTTACATTGTCATCTCTACTTTTACATTTTCTTTATTGTAAGATTCCAATCAATTCCCCCTTATAAGATACAATGAATTTTCTAGCTTTCCTGCTATGCAAACATTTCCATTTCACATTTCACATTTCTCTTCAACAAATCTAACTTCAAAATTCATAGAAGTAAGTTTTGAAATGCACATTAAATTATGTTCAAGTTGAGGAATAAGCAGAACATTAGTTACAATTGTTCCTATACACTTTACATACATGTCTAAAAATGCAAAAAGTGAAATCAAAACAACCTGTATATTCACCTGCATAAGCCAAGATGGTCAAACGCCACAGCCCAAGCAGAAAGGCGTTACTTCTGCAGAGATGCCATTCAGCAGACCCATCACCAAAGATAATTCCACAAATTCATGGAGCCAATAGGAAAAGATACTTTCCGCCAGATACTTCATGCCAAGTGAGGCCGAGCCTTTTACTCTAGGCCCATCTGCCAAGGTTCATGTCTGAACAGCATTTGAAAATGCCAGTCTTCAGTGTCTCAGGTGGGCAACTGGAGAAACGTCTTCCAACCTGTTCTGCATAAGGTTATGTGTGATGACAACAGATCCAGTAAAATAAAGGTTCTCTCAGGGGACCCATGGTGTTTATTAACCTGGAAAGAAGAGATAATAAGGTATGGTGAGATAACAATGGTTCTCAGGCTGGACCGACATGAAATTGGGCTCATTTAGATTGTCCTTGCATTGGACAAGTGAGAAGCCTGGTTTGTATGGCACAGTAAGTCACATTATGACTTACTGGAACCATGCCGATGTGTAGGCTCCCACGGAGGATCTTACAGCCACTTCGCCCCTCCCTGGTCCTTTCTGGGTGGCACTGTGGTCTAAACCACTGTGCCTCTTGGGCTTGCTGACCAGAAGGTCGGCGGTTCGAATCCCGGTGACGGGGTGAGCTCCCATGGCTTTGTCCCAGCTCCTGCCAACCTAGCAGTTCGAAAGCACACCAGTGCAAGTAGATAAATTGGTACCGTTCCGGCGGGAAGGTAAATGGCATTTCCATGTGCTCTGGCACTTGTCACGGTGCCCCGTTGCCCCCAAAACGGTTTAGCCATGCTGGTCACATGACCCAGAAAGCTGTCTGTGGACAAACGCCGGCTTCCCTCAGCCTGAAAACAAGATGAACCCCGGTTGCCTTTGACTGGACTTAACCGTCCAGGGATCCTTTACCTTCACCTTTGACCTTTTACTTGCCATGCTGCGCTGAGTTGCCTGAACCAGGGCTGAAGGTTAACTTCTCTTCTCACTAACCATGTAGCCTTGGACCACATTTGGTCAAGGTACCGGCAGGGCAAGCAATTTCCAGAGGAAGTCATTAATTCTTTATTGCCAATGGACACATACAAGTTAGGGAAAGACATCAGTCCATCATCTCTCAACTACTCCTAGGTATTCACCCGATTACTCAGTCGCTGCAGCAGAGAGGGCCAAAGTCCTACTTCAGCTTATGTGTCTTCTTCCCTGATCCCATCTTCCAAATCCATCTCCAACCCCACTTCTCCTGGTGCCCACACTCATCACTATCCAGCCGGTCCCAGACACATACGCACCATACATTTAAAGCCATATCATGTCACTTTAAACAATCATGGTGTCAGTTACAGGTAGGTAGCCGTGTTGGTCTGAGTCGAAGCAAAATAAAAAAATTCATTCAGTAGCACCTTAAAGACCAACTAAATTTTTATTTTGGTATGAGCTTTCGTGTGCATATCTGGAGAGACTGTAAAGGCCCCTCCAGCACCACAGCTGGTCAGGCCAGTTTTCCCACTTTCTCCCAGTAGCTTCACTCCCAACCTGGCAGTCTCACATTCAGTCCTAGGCTGCCCGCATAGCAGGGTGAAGTGGAAATCAAAAAGAACCTCTGAACAGGCTGCGCAACTTCAGACTGCAGGTGTCTGGCATTTTAAATGATCAATTAGCAACAAAACAAAACAAAACCTCGGATTCAGAGTGTTTCCCCGTGCTTGTGGTGTAAAAGACGACCGTGGGAAACAGTCCCGAGGGTGGCAGAAATTTCTTTGTGTGTGAGAGAGAGAAATAAATACCGTACTGTAAATACAAACACGAAGGTATATAACACGAAGAGAGACTCGAAATGGCGTCGTGACGGTCGTGTGATTCCTGGCAGCTTTGTACTTATGCTAAGGGAATGGGAGGTATTGCCAGAAATCCGAAGGAAAGGAAGGAAAACAATTTCTTTCTCGGGGCAGTGTCAGCCATTCACGATGGCAGGAGGCCAGCAGATCCTGGCGGAGTCCCGCAGCTCTCCTTGCTTCCCTCCGCCTGAGAGTCACCCTTACCCAGCGTTATAAGATTTAATAATAAGAACCCGCACATTCTCATGGTTCAGGAACAGTATTTCGGGCGCCATTTGGCTTTGCTTTGAAAGAGACGGAGATCCAAGACTCGAGCAGGTCGCCCCCTTCCCCCTCCGACGGATGCAGAAGACAAATCGGCAGAAGCAGCAGGAGGGACACTTCCCCGCCTGTCCTGTTTCTCCTGGCCTCCACCCATTTCAAAAACCAATTATTGTACCTTAACGTTACACACACACACACACACACACACACACACACACACACACACACACACGGGAAAAAGCGAAAGGGATACTGCACTTGCCACTTACCCTCATTGCAAGCGTTCCACCTAAACTCAGAAGGACGTCGACTTCCTAATATGGCTGTCAAACTGAAAGCGGAACAGGCCGTTTCAACATCCAAGCACTACGTGGCGCTCCAATAAGCACTTGTTTTTTGCTTTGGTTTTTGGCAGCCTTCACGATAGGACATATTTAGGAAAGTGTGCCATTGCATATGTGCAGATCGCCGTAGCTTTCCACCCCCCCCCCGCCCCAAATGAATGAAGGAATATTGCATTTCTGGGGGCAGGGAGGGGTAAGGATTTGCTCCGTATTTATTGTTCATTATTTTCATTAATAATCTTTATACAGCATAAGGAACTGAATGACTTCCTCCAAACCACCCCGCTTTAAAAAATGTGACCTAGAGACTGTCATTGGTTCGCTTCCCTATAGCTCAGTTGGTTATAAAGTGTGGTGCTGATAACACCAAGGTTGTAGGTTTTATCCCATTACGGAACAGCTGCATCTTCCTGCATCGCAGGGGGTTGGACTAGATGATCCTCAGGGTCCCTCCAAACTCTACAGTTCTATAATAATGAATTCTGGGCGCGCGAACGCGTCCCTCTCCGTTTCCTTTACACCCACGTGCTTAGATGCTCGCCAAGCCAGAAAACGATTTCATAGATCTAATGAAGAGGATTGTTGCACGGGAACCTGAACAAAAGACACTTCGGTTTTACACTGGGAGCGATTTGCAGCAGCACATCGCTGACACCTAGTGGCCGAGGGCGCGAAATCGGCGCCAAAGATGCGAGAACAGGTGTTAAAACAGGTGGACGTAGGCGCCTAGCGAGAGGGGAATGTGACTCACCCAGCTCGGCTCCTCCCAGCGCCACCCGCTGCTGCCCAGGGCCCCTGTCACCATTCGATGGAGGTGCCCCATGGTCAGTCTGGCAGCAAGAGATGGGGGTCAGGCACCCGCCCCCCCAGGACAGCAGAAGAACCTGCTGTGCATTGTAATTAAGACTCTCCCAGCTCTTGGTGTTGGCCCTTGCCGTCTTTCTGCTGCTTTGGGGGTGCTTTCAGTGCTGTTAAACGTTTACTTCATAAAATTTATAAATCGCTCGATTAAAAAAAAATCAGCACCCTCAAAGCTGTTTACAAAAAAGGGTTCCTTTTGCCAAGCCCACCCAGATATGTAAAGCTGACACGTATTTCAATACGTGATTTCATTTTATAATGTATATATTGAAACTGTGGGTTTCTTTTGTATTTTTGTCATTCTTTTAGGTTAAACTTGTTTTAAACTCTTACTTTATGTAAACCGCATAAAGGTGTTTTTTTTAATTAATCCAGATTCTGTCAAATAAATTAAAAGAAATATTTTAATACCTACATCTATCTATACCATTTTCTGCCAATACTGCAATACTAAATAATTACCTTTATATCCCACCAGTGGTGTGCAGTCAGTGGACGAGGGGGACTAGGCTAGTCCCTTAAATTTTCCCCTCCTTCTCAAAGCCCAGGAGGCTTCTGCCTGGTTCAGGGAGGGAGGTGTGATGCTCATGCGCAGAATGTCACACATGTGACATTGCCCCCCCCCCATCACACTTGCAATCTGGCACCTATCACAATCTGGCACCTAGTGTGTGCAGGATTGCAGCCTGAAAGCCCAGTCACCCACTCACAAGGGAGCAAGCCCCATTATCCTGCACAATTATGCCCACTTCAGAAGACAGGATAAAATACATTTCATGCAGACTATTCAGTTTTTTGTGGGCTACTTTTCAGGGCTGATTAACCACCTGGCTCAAACAAGGGTTGATTCAACTTTCGCACATAGTCCAGAGGAAGCACATTTGCCTGCAGTTCTTGACCTCTCTTAGGGTTTCCTCGATGTACTCGGCAAACCGGCGTGCTGAACTCCTTCATAATGCGAGGAGAGAAGGGAAAGGAACCCATCTAAAATAACTTCAGATGTGGGTGTTTTATTGATACTTCTATCCCAATAAAAACATTACAAAAAAGAGACTATTTACAAATTTGACCCAATGCTGTTCAACTGCTCGATCGAGGTTTTAGATCGAATTACCATTTAAACGGTACGAGTCTGTTCCAAATCCATTCTGGCACCCTGGCATGTACATTTTTAATGGCTGTTTAGTTGTCTTAACCTATTCTGTATCAGCAGTAGCTCAACTAGAACAGCAGGGCCACATCCGCTCAGAGAACGAGTGGCAGCAGGCAAGCTCTAGCCACTTCTGTTAAGAGGAAGCTGAACCTAGAGATGTTTTGCTGCTCCTCTTCATCCGTTCTTGACCGGAGGGGAGTCATCAGGCAACCCCTACGAAACCTTCTTCTCCTTCCTCTCTGTCTCTCTGCTGCTCCTTGACAGTTAGGGGCAGGAGGATGCAGCCACACCCCCACCCCGACTTCCGTTTCCCATCAGAAAGTGCAAGGAGAGAGATATGGGAGTGCCGGCAGTTCCCCGGCCTTCAGGAACTGTGTTTCTGCCGCTTCCAGAAGCGCTTGACATCTGAGTGGCCGGCGGGCGTCACCACCATGAGACGTTTGGCCGGGTTCTCGAAGACAAGGACCCCGAGTTCCTTCGCGTGGTTGCGCAGAAGCTCGAAGTCAACCTGGGACAGGAACTGGTTGTAGAGGACACCTGGGGGGAGAGCGAGAGAGCGAGAGAGCAGAAAGACATGGTGAAAAAGGACAGAGGAGGGCTCAAGAGTTTCATATGCAAGGAGAAGATGGGGAGGCAGGCAGAGAAGGGTCAGGGAAAAGAGATGGGAAAGGCACAAGGGAGAGGACTGAGGGGGAGATGGTGGATGCAAAGAAGTGGGGATGAGAACCAGGGTGGATTTGATTTAAATCAAATCGATTTAAATCACTAGTCAGTAAGAGGCATAATCTTAAAATTTACAACAAGATGGTTTCATTTTTGGAATTTCAGAGTAGTTTTTACAGTTATATCAAAAATTACGAAATTGGTTGTACTATTAGAAATAGACAGATGATTACAAAATTATTGTGAGGTTTAATAAGTTAACTGTCCATATTAGGACAACTTTTCTGCTGTGCTTTACTAGGAGAAAAATAATCATTTCCTTAATAACAATTTTTTTAAAAAAATGAACTAAAACAACAACATTATAGCATATGTATCTATGTTTATTAACTGATGTGGTTAAACAATTTTTTTAAATAAAAAGCTGGGTTTTAGCACACATCCTTATTTCCTGATGAATGGCATTTGGAATATAAAGTAACTTAAATACGGTAGAAAAGTACGTTTAGAAAGATTTTTCCTCCAAAAGCATTTTATTTTAAAAATCCGATTAAATTTTTTAAAAAACTGATTATTATTTTTAATCATTGATTTTTATCCACCCTGATGAGAACACAACTGGCATGCTCCTCTTCTGTGGTTTCCAGAAACTGGTACAGTATTCAGAAGCATTGCTGCTTCGGACCGTGGAGGAGGCAAAAGAGGAATGAGAGCTTGATGTGAAAGAAGGAAGGGGGAAAAACCCAACATGGGTGAACCCAAAAAGGTGGATCCAAAGCAAGAAGGAAGTGGTGTGTGTGTGTGTGTGTGGAAAAGGGAAAAATAATCTACCAAAACACAGAGATATTTCCTCTAGAGATATGCCCCTTCTCTTCCCCATGTTCTTCCCTCTTTTCCACCCCACCGGGGTTCCTCACCCACCAACGCTCACCCTCAGAGAAGCGGAGTCTGTCTCGTTCCAGTTCCCACAGCCGGATCTGATCTGTGATGGTGGGAGGAAGCACCGGGGTCTATGGGGCAAGACATCAGAGAAAGAGTCAGGGACGCATATGGAAAAGACAATGCGGAAAACAAAAAACGATCTACCATATTGGCCTGAAATACAAGCCCCACTCCCCCCCCAATTCCAACCGTGAAAAGTTAAAGAGTGGTTTATATTCACGACCTTACAGTATGCAGCCAGGAGCGCGAGGAAAACAGCACCAGGAGTGTGACGGAGTGGCGCCCACCCCGTGCGTGGTCCCCCGTCCTCCCCCAAGGCCAGGAAGGGAGAGAGCGAGGAAAGGGAAACGCTTATATTCGGCTTTTATTTATTTATTCCCCCCCTCCAATTTTAAAGGTGCAGCTTATATTCGGGCCAATACGGTATTCCTATTGCTGCAGCAGCCGAGGCTTGCATTGGAATCTCCCTAGCATAGGTTACCCAGAATCCTCGAGGCCACATTCCAATTTCTCTTGCCAACATGTGACGCCCATCCTTAGCCTTTCATAAGAGCCCCGCAGGATCAGGCCCAATGACCCATCTAGTCCAGCACAATGTTCTCACAGTGGCCACCCAGATGCTCACGGGAAACCCAAAAGTGTAGCCTGAGTGCAACACTAATTAACAATAATAAAATTATATACAGTGGTACCTCTGGTGGTACCTCCGTTCTTAACCTGAAACCGTTCTTAACCTGAGGTACCACTTTAGCTAATGGGGCCTCCCGCTGCCGCCGCCACGCAATTTCTGTTCTCATCCTGAGGTAAAGTTCTTAACCCGAGGTAATACTTCCGGGTTAGCGGAGTTTGTAACCTGAAGTGTCTGTAACCCGAGGTACCACTGTACTGCCCTTTGTCCGTAGACCTCAGGGCGGTTCACAGCATAAAAATATCCCTCTCCCGACTTGTGATTCCTGGCAACTGGTATTCTGCCTCCAAACAGCTGAGCTAGAACACAGACTTATCCCACAAAGTCATTAAAAACAGCACCAAACCCTTTGGAAAGGGAGGTGTGATTCTTTTATATGCAGCCATCCACTGAGTGACCACACCCCCTGCCTTAGTTGGTCTTTAAGGTGCTACTGAAGGAATTTTTTTATTTTACACCCCCTGCCGTAATCCTCACCTGTTTCAGCATCACAGAGTGAGCTCTGGTACGTAGGAAATGAATGATCTGCGGGACGGAGAAAATAAAAAGGGAATGAAGCAGAGCTGGCCTTAATACTATTTGACTGACGCCATTTCTAGACGGCTTCCCACTGTTCCCAGTGGTGGCTTCGTCTGTGCTGGGAAACATCCAAAGGAAGGCAGGCTAACCAGCCCAGTAGACAGAAGCAAACTACACTCTGCTGTTGTTGTTGTTTAGTCGTGTCCGACTCTTCGTGACCCCATGGACCAGAGCACGCCAGGCACTCCTGTCTTGCACTGCCTCCCGCAGTTTGGTCAGACTCATGTTCGTAGCTTCGAGAACACTGTCCAACCATCTTGTCCTCTGTCATCCCCTTCTCCTTGTGCCCTCCATCTTTCCCAACATCAGGGTCTTTTCCAAGGATTATTCTCATGAGATGGCCAAAATATTGAAGCCTCAGCTTCAGGATCTGTCCTTTCAGTGAGCACTCAGGGCTGATTTCCTTAAGAATGGATAGGTTTGATCTTCTTGCAGTCCATGGGACTCTCAAGAGTCTCCCCCAGCACCATAATTCAAAAGCATCAGTTCTTCGGTTAACAGTTTAAAGGGAGCCTAGCAGAGTGTCAATTCTTCAGAAGAATTGATGCCGAAGAATTGACACTCTGCTAGGCTCCCTTTAAACTGGTTAACCCAACAGCCTCTCCCTGGTTCCCCACCTGGTCTGCCGTGATGCCATTGGCGATGGCTTGCTGCACGCTCTCCCGGGTGACTTGAGCCACCACCAAGTTGGGGAAGCGGTAGAGCATCTCGGAAAAGAGGGCGATGAGCGCAATCTGTAGTTCAGAATCTGCAAACCAGGGCAGAGAGAGAGAGAGAGAGAGAGAGAGAGAGAAAGTCAAGAGCTTAACTTTTGAAAGTAAGTACACCCCTTCTACCCAGAAAAATGTCTACCAAGCTGAGATTGTTTTGGTGCGTGCAAGATGAACAAAAAGTTACTCTGCACATGCTCACATGTACTCTCTTCTAGTATTATTTCACAGCTGAACCCAAGAATGGAAAATTCTTAAAACCTGGGTGCTTAATGATAATAATAATAATAATAATAATAATAATAATAATAATAATAATAATAATAATACCCATCTGGCTGGGTTTTCCCAGCCATTCTGGGCAGCTTCCAACAAAATATTAAAATACAATAATTCATCAAGTATTAAAAGCTTCCCTAAACAGGGCTGCTTTCAGATGTCTTCTAAAAGTCAGATAGTTGTTTATTTCCTTGACATCTGACGGGAGGGCGTTCCACAGGGCGGGCGCCACTACCAAGAAGGCCCTCTGCCTGGTTCCCTGTGAGAACCTACCTTGCCTGCAGAAGGTCTCAGATTCAACCTCAGGCATTTCCATTGAGTTGAGTGGACAAACAGTCTGACCTAGGAGCTTCCTAGTCCTGAACTAGACCCCGAGTGAACCTGGCATTCACAAAAGCCCTCCAAGAGGGTCATGGATAATTAGGGGCTACCTACCTTGGTCTCCTCTCCGCGTTTAAGTGCCACTGGGTTACAAAACCCGTGTCATCATTTTGGATCTGCAGAGGTTGTGGCGGGGAGGCCCACAAAACCACAAACAAGACGACCATAGATAGCTGCCTTATACTGAGTCGCTTCACCGAGCCACCTAGTTCAGTATTGTCTACGGCAGTGTTTTTCAACCACTGTTCCGTGGCACACTAGTGTGCCGCGAGATGTTTCCTGGTGTGCCGTGGGAGAATTACTTTATATATAGTCAATATAGGCACAGAGTTAATTTTTTAAACATTTTCTAATGGTGGTGTGCCTCGTGGTTTTTTTCACAAAACAAGTGTGCCTTTGCCCAAAAAAGGTTGAAAACGGGGGTTTCCCAAACTTGGGTCTCTAGGTTCTTTTGGACTACAACTCCCATCTTCCCTAGCTATAGCAGGACCGGTGGCCAGGGATGATAGGGAACTGTAGTCCAAAAGCCGCCAGAGACCCAAGTGCAGAATTCAGCGGCCAGGTTGCTCACCGGAGCAAGACGGTTTGAGCATATTACACAAATCCTGGTCCGACTGCACTGGCTACCAATTAGTTTCCGAGCCCAATTCAATGCAAAGTGCTAGGTTTGACCTGTAAAGCCTTAAATGGCTCAGGACTGCAATACCTCAAGGACCGCCTCTTTCCATATGAACCCACTCAGACCCTGAGATCATCTTCTGAGGCCCTCCTTTGTGTGCCTCCTCCTTGAGAGGTCCGAGGGTGGCAACACGAGAACAGAGCCTTCTCTGCAGTGGCTCCCCGTCTGTGGAATGCTCTCCCCAGGGAAGTTCGTCTGGCGCCTTCATTATACACATTTAAACGTTCCTTTTTAACCAGGCATTTGGCTGATCTGATTTACATCCTATGACCTTTTAAAATGTGGGGTTTTTTTGGGGGGGGGCTATTGTGTTGTTGTTTTTATTAGGTATTTTGTTGCTTTATACCTTGATTTTATTCTGTGAACCGCCCTGAGACCCCCCCAGGTGCAGGGTGGTATATAAATTCAATCAATCAATCAATCATTAATAATATGGGAAACACGGATTAGCTGGGGCTCTCCAAAGTTTCAGGCAGGGGGCATTCACAGCCCTACCTGGAGATACCAGGAATTGCACCTGGGAGGCATGCAGACACTAAGATCCACCTTGGGAGTCAGCCTCTGACCTGTGTAGGCATAGATCCTGTAGTTGGTCTCCACAATTATGAAGCCCTGGTAATGGGTGTCCACTGTGGTGCCCGAGATGCCGGAGGAGAGGTTGATGGCCAGCCGTGTCGGGTAGTAACGGCGAGATTTCCTCTGGAAGGGGAGAAGGACGGATAATGACAGCAAGGCGCCTGCAGGCTTGAAATCCCTCAAACCTACCTAGCTCTGCTTACAAGTGCCACTCCAAACTTCCACTTTGAACTCATTTAAGTTCCGCATCTTTGCAGTAGGTGGAGTACAACTTTCTGTTCTTTTCCCCCACCCTGTTCTTTCCCGGCTTAGGGAGCTGGGTATGTTTAGCCTGGAGAAGAGAAGGTTAAGGGGCGATATGATAGCCATGTTCAAATATATAAAAGGATGTCATATAGAGGAGGGAGAAAGGTTGTTTTCTGCTGCTCCAGAGAAGCGGACACGGAGCAATGGATTCAAACTACAAGAAAGAAGATTCCACCTAAACATTAGGAAGAACTTCCTGGCAGTAAGAGCTGTTCGGCAGTGGAATTTGCTACCAAGGAGTGTGGTGGAGTCTCCTTCTTTGGAGGTCTTTAAGCAGAGGCTTGACAGCCACATGTCAAGAATGCTTTGATGGTGTTTCCTGCTTGGCAGGGGGTTGGACTGGTCTCTTTCAACTCTATGATTCTATGATTCCCGGAAAACCCCACATACGATCTAACTCAGCCAACGTCCTTGGGGGTCTTACCTTTCTCTGAAAGACGAGGCCAAATTCCCGAAGGTGCTGGAGGAAATTCAGCAGAGACTCGCTCATCCCTTCCACGGAATAGTCCTGGGAACAGATGGGTGGAACTGGGGGCTGATTTACTCACACACATGGTGGGGGGGGGGCACCACTTGGATCATTCAATGCTTCGTGCCTGCCAGCCGAATCAGGCCAAACTACTGAAAACCGCCAGGAGGCAATGTGAAATCTGTTGCAGTGATAGCGCATTCACACATGCAGGTCAACATCACCGCCGGATGCTGCTGATATCAAGCGATAGAACCTGCATTTGTGAAAGAGCCCACAGTGGCTCTCTACAGACATAACACACTTAACCATGCTTTGTTTTCCTGAAGCCCAATGTAAACAGCACCCCCAAGTGACTAAAACTAAGAATGTGGTATTCTTGTGGAAGTTTCCCCCACCTCTGCAGTCTTATAAAAATCACAGTTGAAAGGGGCAAGGACTCTTTTCCAGTCTGAGGTTGCCTTCCTCTTTGGGCAACTGTCCAGGCTGAAGCATATTCCCAAGAGGTAATGTAGCTTCTTATGTGGAGGGGGAAAAAACTAAGAAGGGACACAATAAAGATTTGTCAAGTTAAAAATGGGGAAATAAACAGGAATCAATCCTAAAAGGCATCTGGGGGAAAGGGGAATGTTTTCCCTGCAATGCAGAATTATGCTCCCTGCTTTATAAGCTCCACTAAAAGAGTGCTCCCCCTTTCCAATATCAACCATCACAGACCCTACGATCAACGGGGAATGGTGCCACTACTGCTACTGCCTGGATGGAGCTGCAGGGTCTCTTCAGTGGTGGCTCCCTATCTGTGAAATGCCTTCCCTTGGTAAGCTGTGCCTGCCTTTACCATTATTAACACCCAGGAGGAATTGGATGGCTGAAAGACCATGCTTCCTGACAACCCTGAAGTTCTAAATACATTCCTTGTATTTTCAATTGCTTTTAGGCTACTTTGTTGTTTGCCACCTGGGAGCCTAGGGGGGCAAGAGAGGTGTAGAAATTTAAACACCGCTCCTTCTTTCACTCACCTTGCCGAGAGTGGAGAAGCTGAGCTGGAAGAGAAAGGAAAGAATCTCCACCAGATCCATGCCCCGGGTCTGTAGGGGGAAAGAAAAGGTGGTTAAAACACAGCAGGGAGATAGCCAGAGCTGGGGGGGGGGCAGAGCCGGGGAAGTTGCCCCCTCTTCTCCTCACCTCAGCTGACTGGAGATATTGCAGCATGAAATACCAGAGCTGAGATGAGGTATCCAGCAACAGGAACTGGAAGCCGGAAGATGTGATGCAGGGGGGCTCCCCAGGTTCAGAACTAAGGAGGAAACACACAGAGGCTGGAGGAAAACAGAATGAGGTACTTACTCCTCTGTGGTGTACTTGGGTCTAGATCAGGAGAGGGAAAAGTTTTTCGTTCAACTTTCTGAGAGCCACCTGGCAGTGGTAGGTGGGGCCAGAGGTAATACTCGGTGGAGGAAAAGATATAGGTGCCGCATTTTTTCCTCCTCCCCAGTTTATTTATCATGAAAAGAGAGCCATTTTCTGCAAAAAGAAAATTCCTTTCCAGTCCTATGTTAGAAGCAAAAAAAAAAACTTGTTTTGATGAATTGGAAGAGCCGCCAAAAGATTCCATTGAGCACATGGATTGATAATATGGACAGATTAGCTACATACGAACCAATTGCATGTCAACGCAAAATAAGAATGGATAAATATGAAGAAATCTGGAACGAACATTTAAGCGATCAGGCGGATAGTGGTGGGAAGTAGAGGGAGGAGAGAGAGGTGGGAGAATATTTTTTAAAAAAAGGTGTCATAGGCATATCAGTGTATTCATATTTGAATTGTCAAATTGTGTTATCATGGTTTTTGTTGTGTCTTTTGTGGTTGATGCTTGTATCGAAAAATTGATTAAATAAATTAAAAAGAAGAAAAAAAGAGTGACATGGTTTGTGACCCCTAATCAGACAGGACCACTATTGAGAAATGTGCATAGGACGCTGAGATAGCTTCTTTTGCCATTCATTCCTACTCCCTGAACCCCATAGTTTGTCTATCTGCCTGTCTGGCCCTTTCTTCTTTGCCACTCACCTCTTCATCAGTCCAGCTTCAATGAGTAGCTGAGCTAAGTCCTGGCTCACGGCTGCACTTGGAGAGCCCACCATGAAATGCAGGATGACCTAGGAGGAGGCACAAAAATGGAACCGGGTGGGAGACAAAGGGTTTGTCCAGACTGGTTGGCCATTGGAAACAGGTGCATCCACACTGTTCTACCACAACTGTGGCAAATGGCCGGGCAAACAATCCATCTTCCCACGGCCCAGACTGAGAATCAGCAGCCAGGTGGCCTCCTCAAAAGACTCCTATGATGGAGCCCTGTAATGGAGCACAAACAAAACACTCACCTCCCACCTCTCCTCGGCGTACTTGTCAAGAGAAGGGACATCCCGGGCGTGCTTGTCGGGGCCCAGCTGGCCAGTGTCATCAGACCAGGCCTTGCCTCTGCAGAAATAACAATAACAATAATAATTTATTATTTATACCCCAGGTGGCTCTCAGAAAGCAAAAGAAAATAATCTATTAAACATTAAAAGCCTCCCTAAACAGGGCTGCCTTCAGATGTCTTCTAAAAATCTGGTAGCTGTTTTTCTCTTTGACATCTGATGGGAGGGCGTTCCACAGGGCGGGCGCCACCACCGAGAAGGCCCTCTGCCTGGTTCCCTGCAACTTGGCTTCTCGCAACGAGGGAACCGCCAGAAGGCTCTTGGTACTGGACCTCAGTGTCTGGGCAGAACGATGGGGGTGGAGATGCTGCTTCAGGTATACTGAACCGAGGCCATTTAGGGCTTCAAAGGTCAGCACCAACACTTTGAACTGTGCTCGGAAACGTACTGGGAGCCAATGTAGATCTTTCAAGACTGGTGTTATGTGGTCTCGGCGGCCACTCCCAGTCACCAGTCTAGCTGCCGCATTCTGGATTAGTTGTAGTTTCCGGGTCACCTTCAAAGGTAGCCCCATGTAGAGCGCATTGCAGTAGTCCAAGCGGGAGGTAACTAGAGCATGCACCACTCTGGCGAGACAGTCCGTGGGCAGGTAGGGTCTCAGCCTGCGTACCAGATGGAGCTGATAAACAGCTGCCCTGGACACAGAATTGACCTGCGTCTCCATGGACAGCTGAGAGTCCAGAATGACTCCCAGGCTGCGCACCTGGACCTTCAGGGGCACAGTTACCCCATTCAGGACCAGGGAGTCCTCCACACCTGCCCGCCTCCTGTCCCCCACAGACAGTACTTCTGTCTTGTCAGGATTCAACCTCAGTCTGTTAGCCGCCATCCATCCTCCAACCGCGGACGGAGAAAGAAGACGAGATGCAAGGAATGCTGTTGGACAGTTATAGAGCCAGCAGAAAGCTGCAGGAGGGACAGAGGTTTCTCAAAGCCATGACCCCTGGCCGAATAACACGAGAGCTGGCATTCTGAAACGCAGCCACCATTGGCTTCCACAGGTATGAAAGCGACAATGTCGTTCTCAGTCGGAAACAGAATGGTTGTAATCTACGTGCTCTTTTGCTCCCAAACCTTTTACCCTCCGCATCATGGTGAATTGCATTCCATGACATGAAAGGCTCCTCTCCAGCTCTCAGGGCAATTCCTAGTACAGTGCTTCAAATCAATCCCATTTGCTTGGTTTGTTTTGCTTCTAGTAATCATGGTTTCTCGGAGGGGAGATTGACAAGGAATATGCAGCATGCCGTTCCCAATCACTGATTACACCAGGGTTTCCCAAATGTGGGTCTCCAGCTGGTTTTGGACTACAGTTCCCACCATCCTTGACCATCTTGCTATCTAGGGATGATGGGAGTTGTAGTCCAAAAACAGCTGGAGACTGAAGTTTGGGAAACCCTGGACTAGATGCAACCATGTCTCTGCCAATGCCAGCGTGAGCATTAAACGATGGCTAAAGCAAACCATAAAAATGTGCAATAAATAAATAACATGCAAGGAGAAGGCAAGTGTCTGAAAAACCCATGGTTTGCAAGTCGCCCCACTATATCTGTGTGGAGCCATTAGAAAAGTTTTCTTTATTTCATTGCTCTATTTATTAAGGAAAGCATTCCTAATGCAATGCAACCAAAGTACATCAGTCAGAGGCCTGGTTTGCGCTTTACACCTAACCATGGTTTGTTTCGCAAAGATCTGATTGGTCTGAATGTCTGGATCCAGCCCAGCTGATTAACCACGGTTTGTTTCCTAGAAACAAGGTGAACCCATGGCTTGTTGCTGGATTACAAACTGTGCCCTGTTTTAACTGTTGTTTGGCATTATGCCTCAGCCAACAACCTTGGTTAACCCACCCCACCTCAGAACCTTATATGTTACAGAGATACAGTCATACCTCGGTTTAAGTACGCCTCGGTTTGAGTATTGTACAAGACAAGAGCAGCTTAAAAACAAAAGCAAGTGAAGAATAAACAATCTGTGGCTTGCTTGTTGAACAAATTGAGGTTAAAGCAAACTATGGTTTAGCGTTACATGTGAACACAGGCACATAGGGGATTATCCTCAGTGCATTAAATGCACCGAGCCACTCCCTCGGTTCCTAATTCTCTCCGTGGCTCTCGCTTACCCTCCCAGCAAGGCGATGCGCAGGTTCTCCTTAAAGATGGGGTTCAAGACGATTCCTTGGAGGCCGCCGGGGAGCACCTGCGTGTGCCAGAGCCGCAACCCCAGCAAAACATCCGAGCTTTCATCCTGCTCCCTGGAAGGCAAGAAGCAATTGTGCGCTAAGCTGAGTGCAAAACCAGGCTCTGGGGAAGATAAGGATCAGCTGGGCTGTTCCCTTGTCGAAGGGAAGAACGTAATATAAGAATTGGACCAGAAGATACTCGGAAACTCATCTGTGTGTGTGTGAATCACCAGGCTTCCACAGAACAGCAGCTTGGTTTCTCTTGCTGTTCTGATGCCTTGCTACACAGCCTGAGCTTTTGCTCCCACACTGTCCTGTCGCAACTCACTTGGTGAATTCCTTCTTGACCCACGATGCCACAGCGGCCTGAGGGAGGGGCTGTTCCAGGAAAAGCATCCTCATGACGTAGTTCTTGGCCAACCCCGGCAGCTCCCTGAAAATGCAAGAACGCAAGGCCAGCAGCGCTGTGAACACTAAATGCTTTTATACCATAACGCAGGGGGTGGCTAATCCGAGGCCCTCCGGGCGTTTCTAAAAAACAGCTCCCATTACCCGTGCCCCGTTGACAATGCTAATGGGAACTACATCTGGAGAGTCAGAGATTAGCCACAGCATCTACTGCTCAGAAGGCACCATTAAGGGTCAACAGTAGGGGTGGGGAACCTTTGGCGCTCAAGATATTGCTGGAGACAATTCCCACCCCTCTTGACCATTTGCCATGGTCCAAAAATGTACAGAAGACAATTAGTTAGGGAAGGCTGAGCTGGAATAAATTGTTTAAAACACACAGATCAACGTGTGGACGGTTTAGCGTGTAGCAAAACTGCTTTCACAAGTGATGCCGATCAAGTATTTTAAGGATCGACTTTTTTAAAAACTTGGAAACATGCTACTGTTTATTTTATTTATGTATTTAAAGGATTTTATATAGCACCTGTTCGCATAAACTATCAAGGGCAATGTGCAACATGAAAAACCAGAAAACAATACAAAATATAACCATGGGAATCACTGGCTCATCTAAAACAACAACTTGTTGGAATACTACTGCTAAAAAAAAAAGACTCGCCTTTTCCTGTTCTTGTGAATGGATGCAATTAAATACTAAAAGCACATTGAAGCAAGACACCAGAATGCACATAGAGTCGTACCTCGGGTTACGAACACCTTGGGTTATGAACTCCGCAAAACCGGAAGTATTTTTGCTGGGCGCGCATTCTGCACATGTGCAGAAACGGGGGCGCGGTTTGCGCATGCACAAAGTGCAGAAATCTCAGAAATTGTGCTTTGCGCATGCGCAAAATGGCACTTCGAGTTACGACCATTTCAGGTTACAAACTGTGTCCCGGAACGGATCGTGTTCGTAACCCGAGGTACTACTGTACAATAAAATAAAATATCTGCACATCTTGTTTACAGCAGGATTCTCCCCCAGCGCAGGCAACTTTAGAGAATCGAGGATTCGTGACTCAGTTAAGATCAAGCCTAAGGCTGCAATCCTAACTCCACTTACCCAGGAGTAAGCCACATATAAACAGGACTTACTACTGAGTAAGCATGGTTAAGCTTGAACTGTAAAAAAATCTAGTTAGGAAAGTAAAACGATTCTTTTATTCCACCCTCCCCGCTCTGGCCAGCACCCCAATATTTGGGAAGGGGGTTCTTGCTCACCGAAAGACAGCTAGGCATGTGGCAGGATGGTTGTAGAGCCGGTCTAAGATGCCAGGGCTGAGGCCCCGCAGGAATTCATGAAGGTTCTTGCATTTCAGCTGTACCCTCTGCAATTTCATCATTGACTCCATAGTAATCTACAGGAGGAAGGATGTTTTAACATATATATATGTATTTTTTGGGGGGGGGGGAAATGGGATTCTGAACCCAATCATTATCAGCACAGGTAAGCACCCAATTGTGAATCACTGAACTGCAGAGTGGGAAGAGACCACGAGGGTCATCTAGCCCAACCTCCAGAAATACAGGGATCTTTTGCCCAACGTGGGGCTCGAACCCATGACCCTGACATTAAGAGTCTCTAGAAGAAGAAGAAACACCCTGCCGAAAGTATAACAGCCTGAGCTTGGCCTGCTATGCAGAACATAGACACAAGCAGGGTCAGGATCCTTGCTCCTGTGCAACATTGCAAGCTCATTCTTCTTCTTTTTCCAGATTACTTTAACCAAAAAGATCCCAGATCAGGTTGCAATAATATGTGACTGCTTAGCATTTTTTTATGATTACGTGGAATACATAATTCTGTTACACACACACACACAAATACATTATTATCGGTCAAATAATATATAATCAGAAAAATAAGGTGTATGCGTTTTTTTTAAAAAAATTATTGGTTTAAAACAGAACAACAAATCTACATGAATACATGCAAGCTTAATATCTTACAAATACAAAGAGCCCTTACCCTGAGGCGGGAACCAGCTCAAGCAATAAAATAATCTTCCATATTTTTAATCAGGAAGTCTCTCCGCCCCCTCCCTGCCGGCCTCAATTGCCCTTACTTCCACTACGGGCTGCAATCCTCCTCAGCCAGGTTCTGAAGGTGCAACGTCTACTCAGGAGTAAGCCTCACTACGGTAAATCCAGCGGGAGCTACTCTTAGGCAGTAACTGCTTGAGAGCCGCCTTGGAATGGTGCTTACTCGGAAAGCCTGGATAGGAATTGCACCGATCGTTCGTTGCAAGACGGTTGCAAACGTCTTTTGCAATTTCTTGGCAATGCATGCGGCTTTGTGCTTGCACTTCTCCGCCCCACAACTAATTCCCAGACAGTCCCGTCGCCTTGAGGAACCCCTTTTTTTCCTTTCTGCAACGTCCCCTTAGGCTGCAACCCTCACCTCGCTCACGTGAGAGTAAGTCCCATTGAATTCAATGGAACTTCCTTCCTAGCACGCGCTCCCGGAGCTGCAGCGCTGCGCTCTCCTCTCTCTCTCTCTCTTCCTTTTTACCGTCCTGCAAAGAGACTCGGTCCAGTCCTCACCTCGCATGCATTTTCCCGATCTTCAGCTCCTCCGGATTTCTCTTGGCTCAGACAACCCAGCAAAGCCCTTCCTCTTCCTAGGGCTCTAAGCTCCCGTCATGCATTTCACACGAGACAGACAGGAAACCCGCCAGAGAGAGGTCGGGGTCGGCCTCTTGCTCTGCACGTGAGCTTCTTGCGTTTCCCCTCCGGCTGCAGAAAAAGCCGCGCGTCCCCTTCTCCCTTTTTGCAGCGGGTGCCTATGAAGGTAAGACTAGAGAGTCTCTTCGGAAACTTAATTGCAAACATGTCTTTTTCGCTCTCTGACCTGATCGGAGTCGTTGCCTTTCCCCGCCCCAGTATTTCAGATTGACATTTTCTTTCTGAAGCGCAGTTGTTGTTTTGGCACCATGGCTGTTTCCTATTTTCGGCATTGATTTCTTATTTATTTTTGCTTTCCGCAAGAAAATGTCTCAAAGTGACTTACGCATGCAGTAACGTGTGAAAAGAACCTGACAGTCTGTTTGAAAGCGACACAAATAAATAAGGAAAATGCAACAAATGTCCTTAAAGCAGGCATGGCTAAACTTGGCCCTCCAGCTGTTTTGGGACTACAACTCCCATCATCCCTAGCTAACAGGACCAGTGGTCAGGGATGATGGGAATTGTAGCCCCAAAACAGCTGGAGGGCTAAGTTTGGCCATGTCTGCCTTAAAGGATCGGTCAAGACCCATGACAGATTTTAAGTGATTTTGTCTGTGTTTTGGAAACCCATGCCCTATATTGTATTTCATTGTGTTGGCCACACTAGTGGCCAAAATTGTGGAAACGTTTTGGAAAAAGGGTATTTCTGGGGTTTGATGACTGATAACACCACTTTTTTGGGGGGGGGTAATACCATAAAATTATATATCAATGGGAAGATGATTTAATGAAGAATGTAATGCAACACAGTTTGTTCAATTATCTGTATTCTATCAAATGTTATAGCCAAATAACCAGAAAAGGGAAGCACAACTTGCTTAGGTTGATATGCAATAGCTTTCCTTCCTTTGAATGTAGCCAATGAGCATGGTGTTATGAGCCACCAATCCTCGGAAATACACTTTCCCCAAAAGGTTTCCATAATTTTGGCCACTAGTGTAGGTCCTCAGCGTGGAGAGGATGGAGAAATGCAGTTCGGTGACAAAGAGAAGGCAGAACTACTCCACGTCTGCTTTGTCCCTGTCTTCACCCAAAAGGAAATCTGAAAGATAAAAAACTTCCCTTCTTCCCCTCTTCTGATTCTGTCAGATTTCTGGCTGGCTGGGAGGAAGGGACTACAATTTTGGACTACAATTCCCATCTTCCCCGACCACTGGTCCTGTTAGCTAGGGATCATGGGAGTTGTAGGCCAAAACATCTGGAGGGCCGCAGTTTGGGGATGCCTGCCTTAAAGCAGGTCCTGAACGCAACAGGACCCAGCCCACTTGTGATCCCAAGCAAATGGCATTCAGAGACTATTTCATGGAATTGGAGAGCTGGAAGGGACCCCCAAGAGCATCTAGTCTGAGCCCTTGAAATCAGTGCCGAATTTACATATAAACTAAACAAGCTATAGCTTAGGGCCCCACTCTCTTGGGGGGCCCAAAAAAAATGTAAAGGGGGAAAAAACTGGATGTACATTTCCAAAATATAAGATAATAAACAAAATAAAACCTACATACAGCAACAGTGTTTTTGTGTTGTGTATGGACCTATTAGTTGTTGTGTATTAGTGTATGGACAATTTGTTGTTGACAAAGGACAGCTGGACATATAAAGGGCCCCATTACCTTAAGGCCTCATCAAACCTAAATCCGGCCCTGCTTGCCATACAGGAATCTTTTGCCCAACATGCGGCTTGAACCCACGACTCTGAAAAAGTCCAACATATTGCCTTGGAGAGTAAGCATATAACTGTTTTCAAATGTACACCATTCCCCACCCCCATATATTCAATAAACATTTATTTTGCTTGGTTTTCATTTCTGCAGGTTCCACCTACCCACTGTGCAAGGATGGAAAAGAGAGCTTTTGTTACTGCAAGACCGGGGTAGCTGCGAGAGAGGTGTGCTTCCCCCTCCCCTCTGGACATGGCTGAGAACTGAATGCGTCCCATTCCAAGCATGCCGTTGGCCCGGTACAATTCTGGGCCTGTCCGGCACCTGTGTTCTCTCTGCCGTTTGCTTCTCCGGGCTGGGAAGAGGCACTGGGGGGCACCTGGCGTTTGGAGATCTTACTCCCAAGCGAGGAAGCCTGAAGGAAACCAGACGGATCTCCATAGCCCAGCAGGGAAAACGCCCCACCTGAAAAATAAGGCAGAGAAACAGAAACGGCAGCGGGAGAGGCTGGAGGCCATCGAAGCTGGGCTGCTTGCTGGGTCCAAGGTGAGGCGGTGCTTGGAGGACCAGAGATGTCCCCACTTTGCCTATTTATTTAATAGGGGAGAATCAAGTGAGGAAGGGCCGTTGCTCAGAGGGAGAGCATCTGCTCTGCATGCTGAGGATCTCCGGTTCAATCCTCGGCAGGATTTTTAAAGGTCATGATTTAAAAAATAAATAAATTTTAAAAATGGATTTTTAAAAATTTAAATTGGATATTTAAAATTTAAATTGGATTTTTTTTAAAAAAAATGCTTTTGGAGGAAAAATCTTTGTAAAGAGAGTTTTCTACTCAAGTTACATTACAGTCCAAAGGCTATTCATCAGGAAATAAGGATTTGTTTTTAATTATGTCGCATGAAGCTTTATATGCAATGTTTACATTTTTTGGTAAATGAATTCCATTAACCCATTCACAATGTCATGCTCTTCTAGAGGTTTCTGTAAGATTATTTGGGGCAGTTTTTCTAATGAGAATATATTCTCACAGATGCTTGTTTTTGCAGCTCTCAAAAGTGTGAATTTGTGTCTGCAGAGATAACATGCCTTTTCTTCAAAGGAAAAATGTTATCAAATAAACATACAGAGTTGAGGGGAAAACCTTAATCCCATTGTTCTTTTGCAAATTTATATACAGTGGTACCTCTACTTGCGAATTTAATGTGCTCCGAACGCACATTCGTAAGTAGAAAAAAATTTATAAGTCGAATCCCATAGGAATGCATTGGGAGAAAAAATTCGTAAGTAGAAGCAACCCTATCTAAAAATTTGTAAGTAGAAAAAATCCTATCTAAACCGCATCCAAGATGGCGGATGGAGCTCCGTTCGTAAGTAGAAACATTCATAAGTAGAGGTACCACTGTACACAGAATCAACCCCTTACCTGTTTAATACTAAGTTCCAAGAGGTTCAATGAAGAGATGGTTTGGAGTGGAATAGATCTTCACAAGTAGCTAAGTGTGAAGCCGTAAAAATGAAAGTGCAACCTTGTGAGCAGAATACTCCACAAGTCTTGGGATCTTTGTGTAATAATTGTGCAGGTTTACTATTTCAAAAATGAAACCTTCATCTGGTTGTAAATATTAAGATTATGCCAGCAAGAATGAGTCTTTCTGGGGGAAAAAGTTTTTTTAAAAAGTTTTACTGGCTACCGGTAGTGATTCAAATCAATTTGATTTAAATCAATTCGATTTAAATCAAATCCACCCTCATCCTTGGCATCTCCAAGTAAGACTTGCAGAGGAAAAGCAGGAGCCCAGCCCTGGGAGCCATCTTGTCTCTGCTTTATTTTGCAGGAGCAGCCGCCAAACCAAGGCAGGGGCCGAACCTTGAAAAGCACCGTTCTGTACGACATCCCAACCGCAGCTGGAGAAAAGAAAGGTAATGGTGGGGGGAACAGAACTCCTTGCCGTTCCCATAGGCTCCTGCATCTATGTTATCTCTCGCTTGGACTACTGTAATGCGCTCTATGTGGGGCTACCTTTAAAGGTGACCCGGAAACTACAATTAATCCAGAATGCGGCAGCTAGACTGGTGACTGGGAGCAGCCGCCGAGACCACATAACACCGGTCCTGAAAGACCTGCATTGGCTCCCAATACGTTTCCGAGCACAATTCAAAGTGTTGGTGCTGACCTTTAAAGCCCTAAATTGCCTCGGTCCAGTATACCTGAAGGAGTGTCTCCACCTCCATCGTTCTGCCCGGACACTGAGATCCAGTGCCCAGGGCCTTCTGGTGGTTCCCTCACTGCGAGAAGCCAAGTTACAGAGAACCAAGTAGAGGGCCTTCTCGGTAGTGGCACCCGCCCTGTGGAACGCCCTCCCACAGACGTTTAGAGGACATCTGAAGGCAGCCCTGTTTAGGGAAGCTTTAAATCTTTAAGACATTAGTGTATGTATCCTATATAATAATTTGCAAGTTGTCCCTGCGTCCAAGCTGTCCCGTGTGTCCCTGGGGTACTGCGCATGGGCCCCAGGGACACAGGGATTGGACAGCAGAGACGACGTACACACACACACGCGCGCTCTCCCCCCCCCCACCTACCGTTTCCCTGCGGCCGCCAACTGCTGCTCCCAACAATCATTTAACGGGTGCTAAATTTAATGGGCGGCCTCTTGGTGGTGGTGGCGGCGGGGCAGGCCCAAGGTGGAGGTGCTACTCTTGCCGCCTCCTCCGCCGCCCGAAGAGCAGCCAGCGCAGCAGGCCGAGGGAAGCAGCCCCGGCAGCAGCTACACTCTGCAGGCCACGCTGCTGGCACTATTGTAGTGAGAGAGAGAGGGAGGCTGAGCGGGGGAGGAGCGGAAACAGGCAGAGACCACCCCCGGTGCCCATCTCCGAGCCCAACGGCCCCACTCGCAAACACAGGGGCTACTGGAGACAAAGGCGACCTAACCGAAGCCCCCCCCCATCCAAATAAACCCCCGACCGCCGCGCTTCCCATACGCAGCGCACTTTCAACCGACACACACACAAAGCGGGGTGGGGGTGGGGGAAGGAATTATTTGTTATAGAAGCCGGAACTGGCAGTTTTCAATGCGGTGTGAGGAAGGCCAAGTGACGGGCAAAGAGAAGAGCCGGGTGGGGGGCGAATGTGTGGGGTTGGAGGCGGTGGACTGGCAAGCGAGGAAGTTCCTTCCAAGGGGCACCTTGAAGGAGCGGGCGGGAGAGAAGAAGCACGTCTTTTGCCAGCAGTACAATTCTCTGTCCGCTTACACAGGAGTAAACCCCGCTGTCCCTATAGGATTGCTTCTCCCTCCCCCCACCCGACAGAGCCGGCATTTGGCTCTGTCAGGTGGGGGCAGGGAGAAGCAGAGGATCAGATTGCTTCTCCCTCCCCCCACCCGACAGAGCCGGCAACCCCGGGATGTTCTAGCGCCGGCATCCTCAGTCTGCCGATGTGAACAAGAGGGGAAGAATGAGAGCTGTGGAATGCCATCCTGCAATGTTGAAATTGCCATTGTAATTTCCACTCCCTTCTCCGTTGCCTCGCTCGCTTTCTCACCTCTTTGAACCTCCCCCGCCCTGTCCTTCTTTCTTCCTCCCCCCCCCTTTTCAGCGATCCTATTTTCCTCTCCCCCCCCCCTGCACTCTGGGGTCTGATTAAACGAGAAGGAAGTTTGGGAGTGGAGGCTGCGAAGCTCTCCCTTTAAGAGGCAGCCTGCAACCACGAATTGTTGAAATTGTCATTGCAGGCTGCCTCTTAAAGGGAGAGCTTCACTCCCACACTTCCTTCTCATTTAATCAGACACCGGAGCACGGGCAGGGAGGGGACGTTTGAGGAAACCCTTCTTGGAGTGGTTTAAAGCCACAGCGTCCCCTGGTAAAAGGCTGAGATTTCTTCACCAGCCCTGTTTACTTGCTACAGCCTTTCGCCTTCTTCCCCCAGTGTCCTGCCAGGTTGGCCCCTGATCCTGTTATGGCACTTAGGTCTTTTATTGGGCAGATGATGAGACAACTTTATAGGGACAGGAAAAGGCTGGATCTTCCTGAAACTTTTTCTTTCTTTCTTGGCTTTCACGGGGTGGGTGGGGAGGATGAAAGGGTGTCGTTTCCTCCCTGTCACACAGCCTTTCACGCGATCGTGGAGAGTGACGCTGCCCCGTCAAGAAGGGGGACGCAGCTGGCCCCCCTCTTTCCCTCATCCCCACCGGCCAATATTTCATATTGTGTCTTCCGGGGGAGGGTCCCACACGATATATCTGCGCTTTTGGGCTTAGTCACAGGTGCATCGGTGATAGCAGCACTCCCGGGCGAGGGCAGGGCGCCGACTCTCTTCTCCTAGAACGTGAGAATTGGTGTTTTCTAGGCAGTGCCATCTGAAGTATTCGTATTCTTCCCTAGTGCACCATCAGTTCACTAAAGCATGAGACTCATTAATCTCAGGGAGTCAAGGATTCGAGCCCCACGTTGGCCAAAAAGAATCCTGCATTGCAGGGGGTTGGACTAGATGACCCTGGGAGTCCCTCCCAGCTCTATGATTCTATCCATGTATTCTGAATTAAGTGATCAGGCATTGCTAATGTAATCGTCTAACTGCGGTCACTGAACCCTCCTGTCCAAACTGTTCTAAGGCTGCACCTCCGCTGCCCTTAGTACACAAGTTAAACATTATGTCTTATCATTAAAAGCATTTCTTTCTTTCTAGAGAGAGAGGGAAAGCCGCAGCCCCGCTGCTCCTCTCACATATATTCTAGCGCCCGTTATTGAACGGGCTGAAATACACTAGTAAGTTATAAGATGCTGTATAAGTTATGCTGTAACTGCCGCAAGAATATTAATAGCAAAAAATTGGAAGGCTGTTCACGTTCCGACAAAAGAAGAATGGCAAGATAAATTATTTAATTATTATACTTTGGCTATAAAATATGAAGAAATTAAAGGAATCAAGAAGGATGAATCAAAAAATAATTGGAAAGCATTTACAGATTATGTACAAACCAAAGTAGAGAATTTAAATCTCATCTCCAATAATTAAGGTTCTGTTTTGATATTGTAAAGTGTTGATTGTAGTGTGGTAGGAATAGATTGTAATAGAAATTCTGATGGATGTGATGAAAGGTATGAAATAAGTATAAATGTTTGAGTAAGGTATGTAGAACACAAAAGATAAGGAGTAAAAAGGGGATAAGTTCAGATTAGGTTGAGAAGTCATGGGGAAGGGGAAGATGGGGGGAGGGGGGAGTCAGTGGAAAGTAATAAGACAACTGTAATACTGTTATGGCTGTGAAATTTTGTTTTTATTGATTGTGATGATTGGCAACTGTTGTGATATGTAATAAAGTTTTTTTTTTAAAAAAAGAAAGAAATTAGTGTATTTTAATATTTCTGTTGGAAGCCGCCCAGAGTGGCTGGGGAAACCCAGCCAGATGGGCGGGGTATAAATAAAATATTATTATTATTATTATTATTATTATTATTATTATTATTATGTTGGTTGGGAATGTGGCAGTTTCAGAATGCTGGGTTCCACACCTTGTACATTTTATACAGATCAGTTCTGAGATTTAATGGAAACATGCACTATTATTATTATTTTGCTTTAATAACAGGTTCCCTCTGTTGCGTTCTTCCCCACAGATACCTCGGCACCGCTGCCCGTCTCGTATAGCCCACGCTATGTTGAAGCTGCCTGGTATTCCTGGTGGGTGAAGGAGGGATTTTTTAAACCAGAGCACCAGGTAGAAAAATTGATGCTGTAAACAAGTGATTTTAGGTGGGTTGTGCCATAAACAAGCGAGCCAAAGGTGTGCTGCCCTTCAGAGTTGACAGATGGCTGAATGGCAGAAATGGTGGCCTATCAGAAGCACTAGATGTAATAATGAAAGGGCTGAAGCTAAGAGAAAAGTAGGTTTTGGTGGAGGGATGAAGAAAAACACCTTGATGCAGAGTTTGACAGTGGAACCGATGACTTACAGCTGTTAAGCAATGACTTCCAACACCTGTTGGGAATGCACTGACCCTGGATTATTTGCATCCATCACAGGGTTTAACTCATTTGCACACAAAAGCCTCCTCAATCCTGGGATTAGATGGGCCTTTGATCTTTGCCTGCAGGTCTCCCCTTTCTTTTTTTGGCAAACTTCGAAATTAGCGATTCTGCCATGGTACCATGATGGTGCACTGGCTATTGGGCTGTTCTGACCTTGCACGCTGCTGATCTCTCTTCCTGTTTATCTTTCCCAAAGCACCTCTTGCCCCATCGGAAGCCAGAAACCTTTTCGCTCTCTCTCCCTCCGCCAAATGTCACGGGGTCCCTGCACCTGGGCCACGCCTTGACCGTGGCTCTTGAAGATGCTCTGGTACGTTGGTAAGTGATACTTTGCGTGGTCATGTGGATACTTTGCCTCTGGCAGCCGATGGCTCCCCTGCAGCTTCCTGTTTCTCGCGCATGTATTAATTTTTAGACTTATAGCCATCAAGCCCCTTAAGATAAGGGTGAGCGGCTTGCAACAGGTATACAAATATGCACGAGGGAGCTCTGCAGCTCATGAAAAAAGACCCTGTGCTTTGATGTAAGGCAGCTTCCTTGGTTCCAATGGGCAATTTAAAGCAGTGGCCTCAAACTTTTTTTTAATCCGGACCACACTTTCAGAATAAAAATTTGCTCACACCACGCTGAATTCTCCATGGATAAGAAATACATTGGAAAACAAAAAGAAACCACTGCTAGCGGTGTTTGAGTCACGAGAGCATAACCTGATGCTCTTGCCAATTTTTTATTGGCAGAATAAATTTTCAAAAGGACACTTTTGAAAATTTATTCTGCCAATAAAAAATTATCTTGAACTATACTATACCGAAATGTTTAAATGTTTCTCTGACTGTCCTTGAATCTTCCCCACCACACTTGCCACACTCCCCTGCCATATGGGTGTGGCGTGACACGTCCTTTGAGAACCACTGGTTTAAAGAGAGAGGGGTCCACAGTCTTGAATGTATCACAGCCCGATTTTCAGGGCTCCCAGAACTACAGCTCCCAGAATTCTCTTGGGGAAGCCATGGCTGTTTAAAGTGGTATATTGCTCTCTATCCCTCCACCAAATGTCACAGTGTGGATGTGGCATTGGCCCGATCCAACATAGGACTCTTCCAGTATTCTTAACTTTTGTACAGAAGGCTACGTTCCAGCTATGCAAAATTTATAGGTTTCGACAGGCATCTATCTCCATCCTGGAAATGGGGAGGCATTATTACAGAGCAGGGACACGTTCCAGCAAGGCAAAGGTGCTTGAGGAGGTTGCAGAGCATGGCGTGGCATCAGCAGTGTGCCGAGGGCTAGGCAGAGACGGCTGGTGGGCTGAATTTGTCCCTCGAACCCAAGGTTCTCCGCCTACGCTGTAAAGCCTGTGCTTTGTCCTTGGGATCTGCTTCCTCTTTATGCTGGTTTTTTTTTTTGAGGGGGGGGGGAAGCTATGCTATTTCTAGAGATGCTGGTTCTGATCTGGCATCAGGTCACTGTGCTTAGCGTCAGGGCAGTTGCTGAGTTCTGTGTTGTGGTCTTTCGATGTCTTGCAGGAAAAGAATGCAAGGCTATAAAGTTCTGTGGGTTCCAGGGTCCGATCATGCTGGGATTGCCACTCAGGTGAGAAGAACCGCTCCTATCGCGCGGTTCCCCATTCCTGGCATAGAAGTAAATCCCACTTTACCTAATGGGACTTGGTCCCTAGCATGTCGTCTTAGGATGGTAGCCTTAGAGGAGGATGGAGTAGGGTTCTAGTCCAAGTTTCCTGCATGGGCTGCTTTCAAATTCCTGATGTTTTCTGATGTTGTCTGGTCAGGCTGTGGTGGAAAGAAAGATCTGGAAGGAGAGGGGAGTCCTCCGAAAAGAGCTCAAGCGCGAGGAATTCCTCCAGGAGGTCTGGAAATGGAAAGAGGAGTGAGTATCCGAGGGACTCAGGCCATTTGCCATAAATGTGGGTGAGGGGGGCGGTCCAAGGATAGATTGAGGCGTGTGTGGAAATTACATAAAATGGAATGTGCTTAAGCTTAAGACAAGGAGCAGGTTTGCTTCTTGCATGGCAACAAAACATAAAAGTCTCCTGCTTGTTTTTCCTTTTACCTCTGTACATAAAAGGTTTGCTTTTGCTCTGCTTTTTCTCCTGAGATCAGGAAAGGGAACGAAATATTCCAGCAGCTGAAGGTGATGGGAGCTTCGCTGGACTGGGACAGAGTCTGTTTCACCATGGATTCTGTGAGTAGCGGATTCTGAAAATGCAAATATAGTTTGTACGTAACAACGTGTGTTATAGGAATGTCAGTCCATGGTTGATTTCTTTGGTTGCTGATGCCCTATCAAGTTCTGCTTCTTTTGTACTGTCTTTACATGAAACAAGAAAGATATAAATAGGTAGCATTTTGGAAATTGCAGTTGTAAATACAGTGGCACCTCGGGTTACAAACACCTCAGATTACAAACACTTCAGGTTACAAACTCCGCTAACCCAGAGGTAGTAGCTCATGTTAAGAACTTTACCTCAGGATGAGAACAGAAATCGCGGCGACAGCGAGAGGCTCCATTAACTAAAGTGGTGCTTCAGGTTAAGAACGATTTCAGGTTAAGAACAGACCTCCGGAACGAATTAAGTTCATAACCAGAGATACCACTGTATGATGAATGCAGTGGTCCTGTTATGGTTGCCAGGGCAACTTTTTTTTCTTTTACCTCTTTGTTAACTTTGTTGTATTAAATCTGAACACAGTGGTACCTTGGTTGTCAAGCTTAATCTGTTCTGGGAGTCCATTTGACTCCCGAAACCATTCAAAAACCAAGGTGGGCCTTCCGATTGGCTGCAGGAGCTTCCTGCACTCAAGGGGAAGCCGCGTTGGACGTTCGGCTTCCGAAAAACATTGGCAAACCGGAGCACTCACTTCTGGGTTTACGGCATTCGGGAGCCGATTTGTTCAGGAGCCAAGCTGTTCGACAACCAAGGTACCACTGTATAAATAAAGGTGTGTTCTAAGGGGAAATTTTCATGGACTTCAAGTAATTTGCAAGCTGATGCAGAAACGGGTGCAGACTGCGGCTTCCGTTGTCGTTGCTGCTGCCACAGACTGGTTATAGCTACAATCATTATTTCTCTGCCCCTTCCACCATTACCACAGCTCTTTTCTTCTTAGGGCTTCTCCCAAGCGGTGACCGAGGCCTTTGTGCGACTGCACGAACAGGGCCTGGTGTACCGGGAGAGACGCCTCGTGAACTGGTCGTGCGCTTTGCGATCGGCCATTTCTGACATTGAGGTGAGTGGGAGGAGTCTGGCGGCACACTGCGGCTGGGAGAAGGGGGTGCTCTTTAGGACCCAGGTGGCTCATGGATGGTGTCCCTGGCAGGTGGAGAACAGGCAGCTCAAAGGACGGACAGAGCTCTCTTTGCCCGGACTCCAAGGCAAAGTGCCGTTTGGGGTCTTGGTGACGTTTGCCTACAAAGTAGAAGGAGAGGATGGTGAGTTAACAGTGGCAAGATGTCGTTCCCGTTACTTTTTTTTGTATCTTTATTTTAGATCTTGTGATTTATGTTGAAATGGTTTGGATTGGTTGTGTATCTTTAAATGTTTTATCTATTGTGTTATGACTACTTTTGTTATGTTGTAGTGGTGCATTTTTTGATGTTGTAAGCCACCCTGAGCTGTGGGAAGGTGGCCTACAAATAATAGAATCACAGAACAAAGAGGAAGCTGGTAATAACATAGATATGAACTTGAATGGGGACAGTTTAAGATCCACTATGTTCACTGCTATTTTTAGTGTTTTGATTTTCCATCTGTTTCAATCGTGCTAGCCTCTTTGAAGGCTTTCCGTTACATATAAACAAACAGAAGGTTGTCGTCACATTTGCAATCCTGCCCTTCCTCCTAAGAAACTCAAGGTAGCCTCACTGGGGGCGAGGTGAGCCTACCTGCTTTTTAACCTTGCAACAGCCTTGCAATGTAGGTTAGCTGAGAGATGTTGGTTCAAGATCACTATGCTTCACAGCTGAGAGATGCAAAGGACCCATATCTCCCTGGTCCAAGGCTTTGTCTGCGGCATCAAATGCTGTTGGGTCCAGGTTGAGACAAGTTATCTTTTCATAGACATGAAAGATACTCTTCTAGCTGTTTTCTACAGGAAAAGTCAGTTCTTGGATGTTTCAGTTAGCAACCTATTGAGAAAGACAACAACAGAATCTCTTACAAACAATTGTTTTTCTTTTGTTAATCAACGGAAAGAGATGCGGCTCGGCTGTTGGGCAGTATAAGATAGCAGGCCAAGATTTTGCTCAGTTGGGTTAAATAATAATAATATAATAATAATTTGTTATTTGTACCCCGCCCATCTGGCTGGGTTTCCCCAGCCACTCTGGGCGGCTTCCAACAAAAATTTAAAATACATTAAAATGTCACACATTAAAAACTTCCCTCAACAGGGCTGCCTTCAGGTGTCTTCTAAATGTCAGGTAGTTATTTATCTCTTTGACATCTGATGGGAGGGCGTTCCACAGGGTGGGTGCCACTACCGAGAAGGCCCTCTGCCTGGTTCCCTGTAGCTTTGCTTCTCGCAGTGAGGGAACCGCCAGAAGGCCCTCGGCGCTGTATCTCAGTGTCCGGGCTGAATGATGGGGGTGGAGACGCTCCTTCAGATACACTGGGCCGAGGCCGTTTAGGGCTTTAAAGGTCAGCACCAACACTTTGAACTGTGCTCGGAAACGTACTGGGAGCCAATGTAGATCTTTCAAGACCAGTGTTATGTGGTCTTGGCGGCCGCTCCCAGTCACCAGTCTAGCTGCCGCATTCTGGATTAGTTGTAGTTTCCGGGTCACCTTCAAAGGTAGCCCCACGTAGAGTGCATTGCAGTAGTCCAAGCGGGAGGTGGAGGAGGCCTTATGATAAAAGGTTGGGTAAGAAATCCAATAAGTAAATAAGGCAGCATAAATGGTCATCCCCATTCTCATCACATGGCTACATCCTCCCCCCCCCCATCTTGTGTGCTGATGAGCCCCACAGGAACGCTACCTTTCTGACTAAAACACCTTTGTTTCCCCCTGTCTGGTCTCCGCTTCCTTTGACTGAGGGCAGGCAAGGAACTCCCTGTGGCCACAACCCGCCCGGAGACCATGTTGGGAGACGTGGCAGTCGCTGTCCATCCGGACGACCCGCGGTATAGAGTAAGACTTCTCCGCCCTGTTCTCCCTTCTGATGGGGCCATGGAACCGTAGTTTCGGGGGCGCAGCATAAGTAGGAATGCCTGGACTCAAACCACAGCAAGGCCCAGCTTAAAATGCATATTGGCTGGCCTTGGGGGAACTAGTGGACGTGAAACCTGACATGGACAGCCTGTGACAGATTAATTCATGCAGCCCACAAAAAATGGGGTGCAGAGGAGACAGAAAGAGAGAGAGATGGGATAGCACACAGAGAGCAAGAGAGATGCCTTGGTGTGTTTCAGTTGCTTGGTTGATGATGGTGTCATTCGGTTTGTGGGTGTGGCTTAGATTTCTCAGGAAGGGAGGGGGTGTACTGTGGGAGGAATTCCACTTGAGGGCGCTGTTTGACTTGGTGGAAAAGCAGGTCTGTACCTGGGCAGGTGTGCGATTTGAGGGATTTTTGCCCCCAACAACGCTCTAGGAGTGGCCTGGATCGTTGTGTCAAAATTTCAGGACGATCGGTCAAGCGGTTACGGAGAAAAGTGGCAAACGGGATTTCACGATTTTACACATATATATATATATATATATATATATATATATATATATATATATGAACCACAGAATTGTAGAATTGGAAGGGACCCCCCAAGGTTCATGTAGTCCAACCCCCTGCAATGCAGGTGGATCAACTGCACTGCATGCAGAAGGTTCTAAATTCAGTACCTGGCATCTCTAGATAGCGCTGGAAATGACTCTTGCTTTAAAACCTTGAGGAGCTACTGCCAGTCTAAGTACTAAGCGAGAAGAGCCACCGGTCTGGTTCAGTGTAAGGAAATTTCCTATGTTTTGATGAATCTGGGTGTGTAGATCAGGCAATACTGGGCAGGAGGGATCAGTTAGTGTGAAGCAGCTCCCCTATTCACAGGGGTGGCCAGAAGCATTACTGGTAGCATATTGGGACAGTTCATGTGTGGGACTCTCCCACCACCACCAAAGGGGATCTCCTTTGAATTTTTTCTTTATTGAGAGCTGACCGCAGTATGACCTGGTTTGTCTTTCTGGATTTTTCCGCCAGCACCTTCACGGCAAGAGACTCTGCCACCCGTTCACCGGCCGTCTCCTTCCTGTCCTTACCGATCCCTTTGTGGAGCAGGAGATGGGCACAGGTAGGCCTGCTTTCTGGAAGCTGGATGTTTGTGTTGTTGCAGGCTTTCCCCCAGTCAATAGAGACAGACACGGGTTCTCCAAGGAAGGTCAGAATTTAGTTATCTGCACGGAGGCCAGCGAGATATTTCTCAAATGCTGAGCCCCGATTGCTCGCTGGGGGCTGCCTTTTATAATGAGCAACAAACAACTTCTTACAGGATAACTCAAGTGAAAAAGCAAAACTATCCTCAAAAAGCAGAACTTTTCTAGTCTCTCTCTCTCCCCCCCCCCAATCTACCTGTGCTGCCAGCCTGTGCAAGTTTCCCCAAACGTGCAAATTTAAAAACAGACACGACTTAGCTCATCCCTTGTGACTGTCTTTCTGGCCTAGATGGCTTACACAGCACTTTCTGCTAGTCTCCAGAGTGGGAGCTTTTGGGGGGAGATAGTCTCCATTCAGTGTGATGAATACCGACAGCGGCGTCCGGCGTGGGGTACCTGTTCTCAGAGATGCCCCTTCTCACTTTTCCCCGCCACCTTTGCAGGGGCTGTGAAGGTGACTCCGGCACACAGCCACGCCGACTACGAACTGGCTCGGCGGCACAACCTGCCGTTCATCTCTGTTATTGCAGAAGATGGCACGATGACGGCAGAGTGTGGGGATTGGCTACAGGTAAGCTTGGCCTTTTAAGGGGGCGTCCATGCGAGCTTCCAGTTGCTCAGAGCGTTGCAGCAAGGGCCGTTTGCAGTCGCCACCACATCCCTACGCGTTGGGGCCTACCCAACTGATGTAGCTTGCCAAAGATGGCAGATTTGGAGGCACCGTTAACTGGAAGGAAGTTGTCTGATTCTTCAGTGTGGACGGATTTCTTACATGAGAGGTGACATTTGGATTTCCTGCTGCAATACAAAAATGTCTTAGGTGGGGTCTGTCTTCCATGCGCATGAAAAAGGAAGAACCCCAGGAAAACGTATGTTGGAATAAAACCGTTAATTACTGTACTTTTCCGTGTATAAGACTAGGTTTTTTTCTTTCGAAATTATGCTTTAAAGTGTGGGTCGTCTTATACATGGATAGTGTGTAGGGTGGACGTTTGATTGGTTGCTGTCAGTGGCTGTCGGTCGTGTTATTGGTTTCTGTGTCAAGGGCTGGTGTTGATTGGCTGACGCTGCAGCAATTGGGCGGGTGATTGGCAGCTTCTGCCAGTGAGGGGAAAGTTTGCGCCACCTGCGGGTGAGCGATTTTCGGCAACCGCCCCTACAAAAGCTCAACGACCCTGTGGCATTCCCCCCCCCCCCCAAAAAGCAAAACAACTCTGGGCAATCCTCCAGGAAAAAAAGCTCAACAACTCTGAGCCATCTCCCCCCCCCCATTTTCTTAATTTTGAGTCCCCCCAAATAGACGGCATCTTATACATGAAAAATACGGTATATATTTTTTAAGTTAGCACAAGACACTGGATAATAGGAAAGGTGTTCCGCTTTCAGGGGCTGCATAGATTCCTGGCACGTGAGAAGGTGTTGGCTGCTTTGAAGGAGAGAGGACTCCATCGGGGGGGCAAGGAACATCCCATGGTGCTTCCACTTTGCAGGTAATGGTAGAATGTTTTTATATATACCTCTCCCCTTCCCTCCCCAGCCATCCTTCAGTTTCATCTCGCTGTCTTTATTGATGATGGTGCTGATGATTTAAACCCTGCCAAAACAGGGTGCTATACATTAGGGCTGGGGTAGCCTAGGCCCTGGGGGACAAACGCAGCCATCCAGGGTTTTTTGCCGTTGTAGTCGCAAACATGAATAAATTTCTATACGGCTTGGGTAGTTCTGTCCCTATGTAGAAACAGCAAAACTTACCGGGGGGGGGGGGGGAGAGAGGAGGAAGGGAAGAAATCAAGAGGAAAAACTTTTTAAATAAAAGAATGGAAATGGTTTATTGAATATTTAGAAATAAACTGTAAACAGATAAGAACATTGGCAGGATAATAACCTGCAGTTTTATAAGAGTATATATTTAAAGTAGAGGAATAAATGAGCAAATTAAGTTAATTTGGATGTGCAGAAAATATTAAAAAATAAATTTATGGATCCGCAGAAAGAAAGTCGAGTTTTGAAATGTTAAAACGATTGTAAAATGATTGAAATGTATAAAACTGAAAATCATAAATATTATTTTTTTAAAAATACTGCCACCCAGAGGTCTCTCTCTCCCTCTGGTCCCTGCAAACAACTGAGATTGTATTGCTCCTTGGGGCTGAAGCTTATTATTATTATTATTATTATTGTTATTGTTATTGTTATTGCTTATGCTCCACCTACACCGACACCCCTATATAAATAGCACTAACATCCTGATGCTGGAGGATTTTAGCTTTGCAAGGTGGAAGGTATCCTGGGAATCAGAAGTGACCCTTTGTTCCCTCTCTCCCCCCAACTCCCACCCTTCACAGCCGCTCTGGGGATGTGATCGAAACCCTCTTGAAGAACCAGTGGTTTGTCCGATGTGAAGAAATGGCTCGCGGGGCCTTGGAGGTAACTCCCCAAACGCTTCAACATTGCTAGGATAATCTGATACAGCTCACATTCTAAGAATGGAACTGTAAGTAGCTACAGAAGCTGAGACTACAGAAGAGGGGGAACAGGCATGTGTTAGACTGCAGAGATCTTTTAGGGACCCATCAGACTTACGGTGGTAGAATTGCTATATGGCATGTCCCATTGTGACTACAAGATATAGCGATGCCCACCAATGGTGATGTGGCTTCACTCGAGGGGATTGGGTTTAACTAAATAGTTGTGGCAGTGTGAGGCAGCACAAAGAGTCCCACTAATGCAGGGGTCCCCAAACTAAGGCCCCCCAATCACCTTCTAAATCCAGCCCGCGGACAGTCCGGGAATCAGCAAATGTGTCCTTTTATTTAAAATGCATCTCTGGGTTATTTGTGGGGCATAGGAATTCGTTCATGTTTCCCCCCGAAATATAGTCCGGCCCCCCACAAGGTCTGAGGGACAGTGGACTGGCCCCCTGCTGAAAAAGTTTGCTGACCCCTGCACTAACGCAACAGTACTAGCCCCCTTCTCCTCCTCTGCAATGCCTCCTTAAATCTTTTTTAAAAATCATTTTTATTAAATTTTCCATTTTAACAATCCAATCCAATCACATCTAATATCCCACATTATACATATACATATCAAATAGTCCAAATATTCTGCCAAATTATACTTTTGGTAGGACTCCCCATGCTTCGAAACTTTGGAGAGCTCTAATCAACATCGTAATCATACTGCATTTCATATCTTCCAATAATTCTTATTTCTCTGTCTCTTACTGTTGTCATCCTTCTTCATTCACAGCCTCTGAGTTTTCCCCACAAGCGAGTTAAGACAAACAATAATATGCTTCTGTGTGGATTTTATATCTTTGGTTCCCCAATTAGTTCACAGTATCTCATCACACGCTGGTATTCTGCCAAATCGTTCCAAGGGTCTTTTCACAACAAGCAGACGCTCCTGCCGTCTAACCCCTCAATGCCTCCTTAAATCAGCTCTTTGGGTTTGGGAAAGTCCCCAGAACAGCCCGTGGGGGGAGAAGAGTGGAGATTGGTCTATCCGACAAGCAGAAATGCTTGCTCTGATGGAATGATTACATTACGTGATGTTGAATTCCACCCATGGAGTTACTGGCGGTTACTGGTCATGATGGCTATATGCCACTTTGCAGAATCAGAGGCAACCTTCATCTGAACTTCAGTCGCCAGAGAACCAAGAATGGGCGAGTTTTGGGGTTTGGTTCGTCACCTGTTTGCATGCTTCCTGGGGGGCATCTCGTTGGTTACTAAGAGATGGAAAGACCCAGCTCTCCACCCAAGTTATCAGCTTGCCCTGAATTGAGTTAACCAGGTCTATCCGTTTCTTCCCTAAGGCTGTGGAGTCCGGATTCTTGAAGTTGACCCCTAAATTCCATGAAAAAAACTGGAGGACTTGGCTCTTGAATACCAGGTAAGATAAGGCAGTCCTGCCTCTTTGATCACCTGTATTCTTCTTTTCCTCCTTCCAAGACTTGATGTATCTCTTAGGACTGGCCAATCTGAACTCATATGAGTGAGAGCCAGTTCAAATAACAGCTTCCCCTACACTGGATCATTGAACACTGCATTACACTCTCGGGCTATTCATTCATCCAGCCTGTATTGTTTACTCTGAAAATAAATTTGTGGGGTGCTTTCAGGTGCTCCGCTGTTTTTACCCATCACGAATATACCTTGGGTGCTTTTTTCCTTGGAGATGCTAGGGATAGAGCTTAAAGCCTTCTGCATTTAAAGCATGCGCGCTTGCCCCAGAGCTGTGGTCCCTTTTTCTGTTCCACCTTCCCATTTCAACTCTCTGGCACCCTATCTGCATAACCTAGCAATTCTAAAATATAGACGCGCTTTTACTCTCAAGATTGAATGTATTGCCCTCGGCTGCACTTTAGGCACGATTCCAACAGATTCCACACTCAAGATGCTTATGTCCCTGTGGAGATGGCAGTCCCGAATCAGTGGCGCATGCCCTTCTGGCTTGCACTGTTTATAAAGGCTTGAGTAATGAGATGATCACCCCTCTTTTATTGCCCATTCTGGGTCGCCCAACCACTGCCACCGTGTCCTTTCTCTTGGCAGATCAAGAGGAGCAGGTGACAGCAAAGGTTGCAAGGTTTTTTAGCTGGGGCAATCAGAATAAGATCCACCATTTGACTGTTGATTCAAAACCCCAAAATGTATTTTATATAATTGACTTTTAATTTCTAATCTTTGTATATTGTATTGTTGTTTTATTGCTATGGCCGGTGGCTGACACAAATAAAGATTCATTCATTCCTGTTGCTAAAGTAATGAAGAGGGATTTTGGCTGCAATTCTATGGCCATTGGGGTGGGTTGGCAGCACTTACCTGACCTCCTGTCGCCCGCTAGTGTGTTTGCACTGCACCGACCTCGCTGCCACCTCTCTCTCTTAGTAAGCGACGGCACTGGTTGTGGGTCACTGCCGCCTGGGTGTAAGCTCCATTCAACTTGATGGGACTTAATAGAGATGTTTCTATGAAATCTCCCTCTTGTAAGTGGGAGGTGCTGTTTTGGCTACAACAAGCAGAGGTGCTCACAGCCTGAACACCACAAAATAAAGAGAATAATTATTCCAGGAGCATCTAGCTAGTCCAGTCTGATGCCATCCAGCCGCGTCTGATCACGTCCCATCATCCTCCACAAACTTGGCTAATGGCCAGGGATGATGGGAGTTGTAGTCCAAAACCTGGAGGGCGCCATGTTGGGGAAAGCAGAGCTAGACGGACCTTCATTTGATCTTGCAAGTGGCCCTTGTGTTCTTGAAATCCAAATGGCATCATTTTGATTGATTTTTCTCCTCCCTCCCGCTCAGTGACTGGTGTATTTCTCGCCAGTTGTGGTGGGGACATCAGATTCCAGCCTATCGGGTCACTGTTCCCGGATCGCCAGATGTAGCAGAGGTGAGTTTTAGCCTCTTTGACTGGGCGTCAGCTGCTGTAGCAAAGGGGTTTGCAGGGTTGAAGTTGGAAACGACTCTCTGGTGCCTCTGGTCCTACTTGCCATGTGACTTCAACTTCTTTTCATCTGCACTGCAGCAGGAGGAGAGCGATGGATTATGGGTAGTGGGCAGGACAGATGCAGAAGCTCGGGAAAAAGCAGCAGGCATGCTGGGAAAACCAGAAGAGGATCTGGAGCTGGTGAGAGGTAAGGCAGCAGCACAGATATTCATACTTCTGGGAGGGAGAGTGCCAATGCGTCTGGACGAACGCAAGGAAGTGCTTGAAATGAAATTTATTGGCCTTTGTGGTGGAACTGAGCCAATGTCGTTCTCCATCACACATCCCTACTTTTCCTTTCCACCCCCGTCACCTTGAGAAATTGCTTACATTGCCAGATACTCTGCGCATTCCTATAAGGAAGCCTTCTAAGAACTATACATGGCCTCAACCCAGTATACCTGAAGGAGCGTCTCCGCCCCCATTGTTCAGCCTTCTGGCAGTTCTCTCACTGCAAGAAGCTAAGTTACAGGGAACCAGGCAGAGGGCCTTCTGGGATGGGGGCTAGGGGGCCTTTGAACTCATCCCGATCAGGCACCCTGGGCCTTTTGAATAAAATATTCCAATTTGTTTTTTGCTTTCACCAGATGCCGATGTCCTGGACACTTGGTTCTCATCTGGACTTTTCCCTTTCGCTGCCTTGGGCTGGCCCCATAAGGTGAGTAGAACTGGGAGGGACAAGGCACTGAAAAGCCACATGTTCACCCTGTCCCTGGCCAAAAAGAAGATGGCCAGTGGGTAGTGTAATGGAGGAGCCATACCTACCCCTCCACCCACAGCAATCCCAGGCATACATCCTCATGACCTGCCCATCCTTCTGCTTGCTTGCAACCTTTGAGAAGAAGACAGGACCAAGGATGGAGAGGAGGTTCTCCCAACAGGAGACAGGTGTGGGCACGTAGGGTGATGACTTTTTTACAACCTCATTTCCCTGTATCATAATCTGATGAGCTTTCATTAAAGATTAGATAAAATCTTACTTTCAAAGAGATTTGATTAAAAAAAAACCTCATGCACAAAATGATTTTAAAATTTTTATTTATTAGTTTTTTGACCATTTTTGAAGTCACTGTAAGCAGATATAAAATTGAACCCAAGCTTTAGAGTCACACATATACAACGTTATATAGGGTCATCAAACACACAAGGAAGCTTTTTTTTTAGCTGCAGTAACAGTATAGACGCCGCTAGAGGACGATGTTTTGCTACCTCTCCTGTAGGTTCTTTTCCCAGCATGCCCGGCAGGGTCTGCTGGCTGAGTTTTGAGGTCCCCAAAAGGGGCTTTTACCTTGCGCAGGTGTGACATTTGTATACCGTATGTTGCTAAGAACACTCCCCATTGTGGAATGTGGTGTTGTGTCCAAATTTGATACGAAATATATATAGAATTGTTAATACAATTTTATGAAATGGTAAAACGGCGTACAAAAAAATTAAAAATGGTTTGTGCGTAACCTTTTTTTAATATTTCAATGGAATATACCTCATTTTAGTCATCAATAGGCAAAAGTTCATCCATTTGTGCTACAGGAAATAATTTTTGAGGGGGGGGAAATGAAAAAGTCATCACCCTAGTGGGCAGCTATGAACAAGATAGTTTCAAAGGCCCTAGTTCAGGGATGAGGAGCTTGTGAGTCTCCAGGTGTTGTTGGACTCCAACTCCCATCAGTCCTAGCTAGCATAGCCAATGATGAGGGATGATGGGAGCTGGAGTCCAGCATCTCCAGCCCTGCCTTGGAGGTAGCATGTATGGCTTCTTGTTCACTTGCTGTGGGTGAAGCAAGAACAGCAGGCAGGATATTTTTAATGGGCGTCATGGAAGCACTCGCTTCACTCTTTTTTGTGATCGATCCTCTGTATGGTTGACTTTTTGCACCACAGATAGAGAGGTTGTTGTTGTTTTTAAGCTGAGCACTTCGTAGTCTTTAAGCTTGTCTTTGCACTATGCTTTTGAGTTGGGTTAATACCTTTCCCATTTTCTAAATGGGGCGCCGAGACTTAAGTGGTTGTTTCAAGGCTATTTGGTGAGTTGCTGGCTCTAGTTCTCCCAGGTCCATCTCAAATGTTCAGCTTCACTAAATGCTCTCCTTCTCATGAGATTGGTACAGAAACAGAGTGAGACAGCAGGGAGGGAGGAGGAATGGAGGTACTATTACAGGTCTGATGGATATAACAACAACAACAACAACAACAACAACAACAACAACAACAACAACAACAACAACAACAACAACAACAATTTATTTATACCTCACCCATCTGGCTGGCTTTCCCCAGCCAACAACAACAACAACAATTTATACCCCGCCCATTTGGCTGGGTTTCCCCAGCCATTCTGGGTGCCTTCCAACAGTATATTAAAATACAATAATCTATTAAACATTAAAAGCTTCCCTAAACAGGGCTGCCTTCAGATGTCTTCTAAAGGTCTGGTAGTTGTTTTTCTCTTTGACACCTGGTGTTAGGGTGTTCCACAGGGCGGGTGCCACTACCGAGAAGGCCCTCTGCCTGGTTCCCTGTAACTTGGCTTCTGGCAGTGAGGGAACCGCCAGAAGGCCCTCGGCGCTGGATCTCAGTGTCCGGGCAGAACGATGGGGGGTGGAGATGCTCCTTCAGGTATACTGGACCAAGGCCATTTAGGGCTTTAAAGGTCAGCACCAACACTTTGAATTGTGCTCAGAAACGTACTGTACTGGGAGCCAATGTAAGTCTTTCAAGACCGGTGTTATGCCATACGCCAGATAATTCCGGACATGCACAGATATTGGATGCCTAAAATGACATCCGGGGGAAATTTTCGAATCTTAAGAGATGTCAGGAATTTTCAGGACGTATGGCAAACCAGGGTTTCTTTCAGTTTTCTGGGTTTCCCCCGCCCCTGTGTTGTTGTTGTTGTTGTTGTTTTAAAGGGAGAGGCTGCATTCTGGCAGCAGTGGAAGTGACAAGAGGTTACTTCCCTTGGCCGGGGAGTTAGGGAGGAGAGGAAGGAGGCGGGGAAAGGAGGAAGGCCACGAGCTTGGCCATTTTCACTTTTGGGGGGGGGTTTCCGGGAGGTTTTTGCATTTCATTTCATTTTTTTTTAAAAAAATGTTTCCTTTCGGAGCTAGGCAGAGTGGGCTTCCAGATGTGCTGGGCAGCCATTGCCCCACGGTGTTACAGCCTTGCAACAGGAAAGCCGGTGGGTCTCCTCGTCCAGGGGTGGCGGTTATTCATAAAACCCTGCCAAATGTGCCAGTTCAGGGCAGAAAAGAAAAGCTCAACAACTTTGGGTGTGTGCGTGTGTGTCAGGAATGTTACTTTTTGAAATATGGCGAGCCTAGATGTGGGGCATGTGCTGACGCCACTGGGCCTGCCTTCGTCCCCCTGCAGACAGAAAATCTCCAGCAGTTCTACCCCAACAGCCTTTTGGAGACTGGGAGCGACCTTCTGTTCTTCTGGGTGGCCCGGATGGTGATGCTGGGGAAACAGTTGACCGGAGAGCTACCTTTTTCTCAGGTATGGATTGGATGCTAGAAATTCTGTACTTCGGTTCCTGGAGGGCATTACAATGGTACCTCGGGTTACAGACGCTTCAGGTTACAGACTCCACTAACCCAGAAGTAGTACCTCAGGTTAAGAACTTTACCTCAGGATGAGAACAGAAATTGCGTGCCGGCGGCAGCGGGAGGCCCCATTAGCTAAAGTGGTACCTCAGGTTAAAAACAGTTTCAGGTTAAGAACGGACCTCCAGAACGAATTAAGTTCTTAACCAGAGGTACCACTACAAGAAGATCCATGGGCCTGAGAGAAGCAAAGTGTGAGCCCTAACTATTTATCCACAACGTATGATGTACTTCCTGATTCAACGCAGGGTATGTGAACACAGCTGTTGAAGAGGTTCTTGCAATGTGCATTTTAAAAATACTATTTTAAAATTAATCCTTATCAATCCCCTGAGTTCTGCCTGGATTCCGGTATTCTACCTTTCTGTCCTCCTGAGTCTTGAAATGGGTGTGATAAGAACTTCATTCCCAGGTGGCCAGGTTTTTTTTATTTTATTTTGATTAATCCCCACTACTTGCTTTAACCTGAATTGTCATGTTGTGCTTCTGTTCTGCTGGATCTTCATGGTGGGGCTAGAATTGCCTTTTCAACTCTCCTGCTGTGTGTTCTATTTGAAGAAATGTAGCGCATACAGGGCATGGATAGGGAGCCAGCGGCCCTCTAATTGTTGTGTTACAACCCCCATTGTTGCTGACCGTTGGCATTGTCGACGGGGGCAGATGGAAGTCCCAAAAGTATTTGGGCAGCCACGGGCAGGGGCGGCACATCCCATTTCGCCACTTGGGGTGAAACAGAAAATGCCACCCTGCTTTGCCACTCCTGCCGCCACCAGGCTGCTGCCACATTCCCCGCTGCGGGATAACAAGCAGCAGTTTGTGATCTTGAGAAACTGTAGCTGTTTCAGAAAAGAGAACTACTGTAGTCTGTGATTTGTAAGCGTACAGACCAAAGTCTCACGAATCTGCCAATTAAATAAGAACACCCGGCTGTATTCTTCATGTTCCTTGTGCCCTTGTTTTCCCTCGATATCCTGTTGGTGCTCTTTGCAGAGTTTTGAAGACATAACACATTTCCTGTTTCTCTCCCTTTCAGGTTTCCCTTCACTCGATGGTCCGTGATGCTCATGGCAGAAAGATGAGCAAATCTCTTGGGAATGTGATTAACCCTTTGGATGTCATTTATGGTGCCCCCTTGCAGGTACTGTTCAGAAAATGGGAACAAGTCTTTCTCTACACCCTCTGTACAGGTGAAACTTGGAAAATTAGAATATCGTCGAAAAGTGCATTTATTTCAGTAATGCAACTTAAAAGGTGAAACCAATATATGAGATAGATGCATGACATGCAAAGCAAGATATGTCAAGCCTTTATTTGTTGTAATTGTAATTATTTGCTGTTAGGCGGGTCAATTATAAATGGAATGTAATTAATGAAATGTAATAGCGATGTTTATTTTTGTTTATTTTTGTATTATTGTAACTATTTGTTTTATTACTGTGGAATTTCCAAAAGAAAGCATTTGTAAAAATTAAAAGAAAAATAAATAATAATAAGTTGCATTACTGAAATAAATGCACTTTTCGACAATATTCTAATTTTCCGAGTTTCACCTGTAGACCTTGACATCCCACTGCATTGCCTGCACTTGTAAAGGACTGTGCCCCTAGTATTTTTCTTATTATACCACGTTATGATAATGCCATCAAAAGTACCTAATAAAAGGTTTCCTTATACCAGGCATGTCCAACTACCAAGAGACTGCGATCTACTCACAGTATAAAAAAAACTGCCCTCCATTATCACTGGAGGATTGACCAGAGCTGTTGAGCTTTTTTTTTAGGGAGCCAGAGTTTGCTGAGTGTCCTGTAGCCAATGGGAAGCCGTGCCTGACATTCAGCTTCCAAAAATCGTTCGAAACCAATCACTACCGGTTTTAGATCGTTCGGGAGCCAAAACGTTCGAGTTCAAAGGCGTTCTGTCTCCAAGGTTCCACTGTATTCATAGTTAGGAGGTTTAGAAACCTGCTTTAAAAATAAAGTTCTAAACGCCGAGATTCTTGTGGTGTTATATGTTGCCTAAGGTTCCGTATATATGGTGGTGATTTTCCTTTATCTCTGGCTCCTCCTCTCCCTGAAGTTTCCCTCTTATTATTATTATTATTTATTGTTTTCAGGTCCTACAGGAGAAGCTTCAAAACAGCAATCTGGACCCAAGAGAGGTTGCCATTGCTATGGAAGGCCAGGTCAGTTCCTCCCCACACCTCACCCCGCCCTCCAACCGGACCCACCTACCCTTTTACTTTTGGGGTTCCTCTTTGTTCTCACCTCCTCCTGTCATTGTCCCTTTCCAGCAGCGAGATTTTCCTCGAGGAATTCCCGAATGTGGAACCGATGCCCTAAGGTTTGCTCTCTGCTCCTATTCTGCCCAAGGTGAGAAGCTGGAACGTTCCCCTTTATTTTCTGGGGGGCCCTGTCCATGAAATAACCAAAGGGGAAATGGCTTCAGCCCCTGGCATTTCCAGTTGTGGCTGGGAGAGATCCCTGTCTGAAATCCTAGAGAGCTGCTGCCAATATGATTGGCAGACAGAACTGAGCTTCATGTGTTTCTGTTTAGCATTGTTGATGTTGTTTTTAAATCATTTTTATTAATTTTCCAATACAAACAACCAATTAACATATAATCATATTCCAATTAAAAACAATAAACAATAAACAAAATAAGAACCAAATGATAGTCCTAATTATTATTATTTTCCAGGCAATCTGGACCTCTTAAAGAACATTTCTCATGTCTCATTCCTGCCTTCTTCTGTTGTTCTATTTTCACATTCCGATTTTATCGCCTTAAAGTTCTCCGTCCCTGGCTATGCGATTCTCAATCATGTCCAAAATCATATATCCTCACATCCATCGAGTACAGCTTTATTTGTAAATATATATATTTTTCCAACTGTCTGTTTGCCAGCACAGTTTCTCCTGACTTCCTTCCAGTCTCCCGATCCGGGCTGTTATCCAAGTCTTCATTAAAAGTTCAATGACGCAGCAACTCCCATGTCGTTAAATTGTTAAGTTATTCCCATCCGGGCTGTTGTCCAAGTCTGTCTTTGATGTTAGGCATTCTGTTTGCATATTGCAATGTAAATGAACTATATTCCACAGATATAAATCATTTGACAATCGATCGGCTTTCGGAGACCACACAATCCCCCCTCCTGGGTCTGTTTAGCATTGTAACCGGTTTTAAATGTGGTTTTGGCCGACTTGGAAACTGAGGCCCTTAACATCACATGCATGCCTTTCCTCAGGCGACGGCATTAACCTTGATGTGGCTGCGGTGGAGAGCGCCAGTCGCTTTTGCAACAAAGTGTGGAATGCCCTGAAGTTTACTTTGGGAGCCTTGGGAGACGGATTTACACCAGTGCTGCCAGAGAAGGTAACTGGGAATGTGTGTATGCAGGGAAGGGGGTGATTTGCTTACAGAATATGTTGGTGTCTGTCGGTCTGTCTTTCTGCTGTGTAAAACGTAGAATAGAGGTCTCCTGAAGAAACAGACGTCTCCTTAACCTTTCAGCACACCTAGGATTTGACTAGTAAGCATTTTCTGCACTCGTCTATCACACTTACAGCCAAATCCTAGACATGTTCGCTCAAAAGTCAGTTCCACTGGGCGAAGCTTTTTATGTATGCCACTACTGTGGCTCATGTTTTGTTAGGTCAAAAATGGAAAGCGAGCAAGGTCCCAACTAAAGAAGAATGGCAACTTAAACTGATGGAATATGCACAGCTTGCAGACCTAACACACAGAATAAGAGAACAAGAAGAACATATATTTAGAGAAGAAAATGTTTATTGAATATATTGGGGGGGGGAATTGTGTACTCTTGAAAATGCTGGCAGCGTTAAGATAAATTCAACAGTGTCAATAAGTTTTGATGGATGTAATAATGGAATACTAAATGGTTTAGTTTATGTAAAATATGCAGGGATTTATTATATGCAAAATGGACCATGGAAAGAGAAGAAGGGAAGTCACTGATATTTTAAGGTTGTTTAAATGAATATTTTAAATTGTAAAACACTATGTGTGTGTGTGTGTGTGTGTATATATACACACACACACATACATACACACGCACACACACACACACACATACACACACTCACACACAGTGGTACCTTGGTTTGCGACCGCAATCCGTTCCGCGGAGCTGGTCGCTCCCCGAATCGGTCGCTCCCCGATGCACGCTTCTGCGTGAAGCTCCGATAGAGCGCTTCTGCGCAGATCACTTCTGTGCATCTGAGCGCCGCGGAACCCGGATCTAAACACTTCTGGGTCCGCGGTGGTCGGAAACCGAAGCGGTCGCAAACGGAGGCGGTCGCAAACGGATGTTTGACTATATGTACAGTATATGAGAATGAATGAAGTAGGATGTGCTTGAGAGCAAAACTCTCCTCTGACGTTCAGGCGCAAGCTGTGCAGGGAGCACGTGTATTAGGAATACTGGAATACTTCTGCCACTCGTTTGCCTCTTCCTCCAGGTCTTCCCTAGCTCCCCGATGGAGCGCTGGATCCTCAGCCGTCTCTACCACACAGCAGAAGATTGTGGCCGGAGGTTTGAAGGGTACGAACTGCATTCTGTCGCGTCCTCGGTCCATCTTTTCTGGCTGCACGATTTCTGCGATAACTACTTGGTGAGCTCTGCCTGTGGGTCCAGATTCCTACCACCTCTCTGGGAGTGGGATGGGCAGGACTAGATCGTAGCCCAAGAAGTGAAAAACTTGCAGGTCGAGATACAGGTGGGCAATGTCTAGAGAGTATGATTCTGGTTTTCATATTTTCCGTGAGACTTTTCACTGGAGGTGAGGCTTTGAGTAATCTGGGTGCTCTTTACGCTGAAGCGGGGTTTGATTTATTGTGGGTGGCAAGGATGATTGTGTGGGGAAGGGGTCATGGATAAAGAAAGAGAGAGGGGGCAGAAAGAGAATATGGAGTGCAGAAAGAGAAAGAATAGGATGTTGGGAGTGGCAGAGTGCTGTTGCACTCATGTGCAGCTAATAATAATAATAATAATAATAATTTATTATTTATACCCCGCCCATCTGGCTGGCTTTCCCCAGCCACTCTGGGCGGCTTCCAACAGAAGAATAAAATAATTGATTAAAGATTAAAAGCCTCCCTAAACAGGGCTGAATTCAGATGTCTTCTAAAAATCTGGTAGCTGTTTTTCTCTTTGACATCTGACGGGATCGCGTTCCACAGGGCGTTCCACCAAGAAGGCCCTCTGCCTGGTTCCCTGCAACTTGGCTTCTCGCAACGAGGGAACCGCCAGAAGGCCCTCGGTACTGGACCTCAGTGTCCGGGCAGAACAATGGGGTGGAGACGCTCCCTTATTATTATTATTGTTATTGTATTGAATTTATATACTGCCCTATACCCGGCGGTCTCAGGGCGGTTCACTGAACAATCACAATATATGAAATCAAAATAAAAACAATAACCCAATAACATGCCCCCCCCAAAAGAGCCACATTTTTAAAGGGTATAGGATGTCAACCAAAGGCCTGGTTAAAAAGGAATGTTTTTGCCTGGCGCCTAAAGGTGTATAATGAAGGTGCCAGGCGAACTTCCCTGGGGAGAGCATTCCACAGATGAGGAGCCATTGCAGAGAAGGCCCTGTTCTCCAGGTGCAGGTTTCCCACAGGCATCTGGTCGGCCACAATGAGAAAAAGATGCTGGTCTAGATGAGCCATTGGCCTGATCCAGCAGGCTTATTTTATGTCTTCCATCCTTTTTTCGCTCTCTTCCCACCCATTGCCCTCTAACAGGTTACCCCAAAGTAAAGGAAAGCTCTGCCCTCGGCCGGAAAAAATACCCCCCACCCTCATGCTGCATGAGGCCTTTGGTATGTTACGGGACTGGCTGACGATCAGGAGCGATGGGAGTTGTAGTCCGTCAACATCTGGAGGTCCTCAGCTTCCCTCCATGCCCTGGCATGGAGTTGGATCTTCAGAAAGCATCTCTCCTCCCAGATGATGGTAACACACCTGTTTTTCCTCCACAGGAGTCTGTGAAGCCCATATTGAGGAGCGGGGATCCGTCTCGGCTACTCTCCACCCGCCGGACCTTGCACAGTTGCGTGGACGTGGCTCTGCGCCTCCTTTCTCCCTTTATGCCTTTCCTCACAGAGGAACTGTGGCAGCGCCTCCCCAAGACTGACTCCCAGTCTCCTCCCAGTATCTGCGTGGCCGGATATCCCAGTACGGAGCAACTGGTGAGAGCGTTTCCAGGGATCTGAAAGAAGGAAATGTGTTAAAACTGTGTGTGTGTGTGTGTGTGGAGCATTTCAAAGTGGTTCAGAGCTCACCTGTGCATTTTCCAGAAGTGCTTGTACAAGTTTACTTCATAAACCTTGGAGTACAGTGGTACCTTGGTTCTCAAACTTAATCCGTTCCGGAAGTCCGTTCCAAAACCAAAGCGTTTCCAAATCCAGGGCGCGCTTTCCCATAGGAAGTAATGCAAAACAGATTAATCCGCTCCAGACTTTTAAAAACAACCCCTAAAACAGCAATTTAACATGAATTTTACTATCTAACGAGACCATTGATCCATAAAATGAAAGCAATAATCAATGTACTGTACTATAACATAAATAAGACAGTATTGTAGATGATAAAAATAATAATATTTTTTTTTTGTTACCTGCACTGATGATACTAATTGTTTGGATGGAGGGCTTTTTATCCATTTCCGCAGTCACACAATGCGTAGCTGAACTGGGTTCCACACAGTCACAAAAACTAATTAATCGAAAAAGCCTCAAAAACAAAAACACGAAATAAATAGCAAAAACAAAAGCGCCAAACTTAACCAGTTCCGGAAGTCCATTTGTCTTCCAAGAAGATTGAAATTAGCCAGCATGCTAAATATACTTGCTCCTTCTGTGGCAAGACCAAAATGAAGAGGAAAGCTGTGGGTACCTGGAACTGTGGCTCTTGTATGAAAACAGTAGCTGGTGGCGCCTGGACATACAACACCACTTCAGCGGTGACTGTGAAATCTGCCATCAGAAGACTGAAGGAATTAAAAGACCAGTAGAAGCATATTTTTGTTCCACTGTTACTCTTCCTCTACAGTTCATGTCCTTATTGTCAATTAAAGGTGGCTGTGAACATTGAAAAACAAAACAAAAAAACACCAAGGCGCAGCTTCTGATTGGTACAGGCGCCCCGGAAACAATAGCAGTCAGCTGCATCGGATGTTCGGCTTCCGAAAAGCGTTTGCAAACCGGAACACTTACTTCTGGGTTTTCAGAGTTTGAGAACCAAGGCGTTTGAGAACCAAGGTACCACTGTACAAGGTCCCTGTTCTGAATATCCAGTAATGTAGACATTACAGCAAGTTCTAGTTTCAACTTTGGCCACATCTGCACCGTACATCGAAAGCACTGTGGTGCCATTTTGGAGGTGCTGTGAGTTGTTGGGAGATTGTGATTCCTCTCGGAGAGATAGAATTCCCAGAATTCCCTGGGAAAGGGATTGGATAATTAAACCACTCTGAGAATTGTAACTCTGTGAGGGGGCTAGGCATCTCCCAACAAGTCTCAGCACTGTTAATAAACTGCTGCTCCCACGATTCTTTGGGGGAAGCCATGACACTTAAATTGGTGTAAGGTTTTCTACTATTGAGATATATATAAGTTTCACAAAATAAATATGAAATAAAATAGTGTTTTAAAGGTATGGTGTAGCCGTGGCTCTAATTCTACAAGGAAAGAATGATTTTTTTCAAGTTTTATTTTATTTTTTCATTTCTATACCGCTTTATATTTTTAAGAAAAATCTCAAAGCAGTTTACAGCATATTAAAACATCAATAAAACAATCCAGAATCAAACATTTCTGGAGAAATTCAAATATAAAGTATACAGTCAAAAGAAACATCAACAGGAAACTAAAATATTATCTTAATGATTTCAAAACAAAACATTACAAAGGAGGTCAGCTACAGAATATACATTTAACACAAAGTTTTAAAAAAAGATCTTAAACATTTCAAAAGGAAACATTGCTAAGTGAAGTCAAATATAAAATGCACATTTAAAGGTAAAGGTAAAGGGACCCCTGATCATTAGGTCCAGTTATGACCGACTCTGGGGTTGCGACGCTCATCTCGTGTTATTGGCGAGGGAGCCGGCGTACAGCTTCCAGGTCATGTGGCTGGCATGACAAAGCTGCTTCTGGCGAACCAGAGCAGCACACGGAAATGCCATTAACCTTCCCGCTTGAGCGGTACCTATTTATCTGCTTGCACTTTGACGTGCTTTTGAACTGTTAGGTTGACAGGAGCAGGGACTGAGCAATGGGAGCTCACCCTGTTGCGGGGATTTGAACCACCGACCTTCTGATCGGCAAGCCCTAGGCTCAGTGGTTTAACCCACAGCGCCACCTGCATCCAAAATGCACATTTAAAACAGCATAATTAACAAGAGAATAAAATACTATCATAAGCATGTCAGTTTTCCCTTCCTCCACATTTCTAGGCTCACTGGTGTCATCCCGACGAAGAGGCAAACTTCCTGTTAGTACAGGAAGTCATTAGAGCCGTGCGTGCCCTGAGGGCAACTTACCAGCTGACCAAAGCTCGGCTGACAGGTAAGACCTCTTCAAATTTCTGCTTTGTGGAGAAGTGTTCATTTAGCACAAGGGCTTAGTAAGGAAATGTGGTCATTGGGATAGGAAAAATTGTAGTTTCAAAACATCTGGGGGCCGAGTTTGAGGAAGCCTGGTATAACTGGAGCCCCCTCCCTCCAATTGGCTGATACCTTTGATTGTCTGAGGACAATGCCTGTATTTTTAAATCTCTCTTTCTGTCCCTAGTGTATCTGGTTTGCCCAGAGGCAGTTTCCCGTGGCATATATGAGACCTATCGAGAACCCTTGCAGACTTTGTCTTTGGCTGGATCTCTGAGACTCCTCTCAGGTATTGAGGGAGCAGAACTACCTGCGAGTTGCGTGGCTGCGAAGGGCCACGAACAAACTGTCATCTATGTGGATTTGCAGGTAAGACCCAAGTTGGGGCAACTGCTTGGTTCAAGGAGACAGATTCATAAGGAAACCAAAGAAAGGTGGTGTTATAAGGGGGGGGGAACTGTTCCCTTTCCCTTATGGGGTATTCCGGAGCCCGTATAGAGTCCTTAAGTGGGTTTCCTATTGGTAGGAGAAAACAGAGGCCAAGCAAAGTAATATTGAGAAGCAAAGCGGCGAGTAAGCCTGATCTTTATTCAAGGAACTGTTGCAACAGGGTCACCACGTGCAAGAGGGATGAGAACCCTGAACAATGGTGCGCAAGCCCCTATATAGACTTTTGAAATTGCCCACCCTGTAGCCCAAGACCACCACCCCCTGAAATATCATACATACGTCACAGAAGGAGGCCATCTACAGCAGAAATCCTGCCTGCCAGGATACCTGATAATGGCCACTGATTGCTTTACCTGGGCAGTCTGGGCATTCTTTTGTGATGGTAAATACTTTTAGTTCCTGAATCCGGTTCATAGGCTCACCCTATTCATACACATATATGCCCTTAAGACAGGATTTGCAAGCAAAAAGACAATGGGAAGGCTCCCTTATTGCAGAGGAACATTTGAGGTCATTGGGAAAGTAAAAATGGCATCAGAATTGCTCTCCTGTACTATATCAGACACATGGTTCATATATTTAGATATGTGTGTGTTTATGAATATTTATTCTACATCTGAGACCTTAAAATTCTTGTAACAGTGGTGACCAGGTGAAATGCATTGTGGGAGAATTATGGCCACCTTTTGGGGAGTAACTGCAAGTAGGTCTAGATTAGAAGGAGGTTCTTTTAAATGTGTATCATGCATTGAACCTGTGGCTCTTCTCTCACCGTAGGGATTGGTTGATCCCCAAAAGGAGCTCCTCAAATTTGCATCTCGGCAAAAGAAACTGGAGCGGCAGCTGGCAGATCTCACCGTACGGGTCCAAGGGGCCAGATATCAGGAGCAGGTCTCCCCAAAAGCCAAACTGGATCACCAACAAAAGGTATTAACTGCTATTTGGGAGGGGGGCTATGGTTGCACGCCACATTAAACCACAGGTAATGTTTAATTGTGCAACACGAGCAAGCAGCGATCTGGATTGTGTGGCTCAACAGTTGCTTTTTTGCTCTGGATTGTAACAAGCTTTATTGCATTGTCTGAGCCCAAACTCGTGGCTTTATATTTGCCAAACGAAACCGCAAGTGGTACTATGGTTTGGTTGGAGAAAAATAAACCATGAGCCCTGGTTCAGATGACAATCCAGGTTTGTAGTTCGCTGCCTGCGATGTGGTCGGGAGAGGGAAAGGAGCAGAGCAGGGATTTTTGAGGGGCATGTACCAACACAGACTTCTCATTCACGTTTAAACCATAGTTAAACAAGAAACGTGATGTGTAAACCCAGCCTTGAATACTTTCTTTTCTTTCATTTTAGGCTTTTGACCAAAAAAAATCCTCATTATAATTTTCTTTTTCTTTTAACATCTATATTGAAAGTTCAAAGAGTACATAGTTATATGTGCACTAAACACGGTGAGACGTAAATAAAAGAGAGAAAAAGAGAAACAGCACCCATGTAGAAGGGAAAATAAATGGGTGGGGAGGAAAAACCCAAAACTGTATACTTTACAAGGTTGGTATTGTACTTCACCAGATCTTAACCTATTACAGTTGTACTTCGGCTCCCGAACACCTTGGAACTCATACGTTTCGGCTCCCAAACACTTGAAAACTGGAAGTGAGTGTTCAGCTTTCCAAACGTTTTTTTTGGAAGCCGAAAGTTCAGTGGGGCTTCCGCGGCTTCCAATTGGCTGCAGGAGCTTCCTGCAGCCAATCAGAAGCTGCGCTTTGGTTTTTGAACATTTCAGAAGTCAAACAGACTTCCAGAACGGATTCCATTCAACTTCCAAGGTACAACTGTACGGTATTTGTAAGAATGGATTCCAAATATTGAATTTGTCCATGGCAAGTCTGCGTTTATATGCAAGTTGCTCATAAGTTGCGAGTTTGTATAAGTCTTCGATCCGATGTAGAAGGGAGACACAATTTTTATTTTTCCAATTCATCAGTATCAGTCTTTTTGCTGTGGAAAGGGCATGGAGATTATAATTTCCTTCTGTTAACATAGTGCAGGCATCCCCAAACTTCGGCCCTCCAGATGTTTTGGACTACAATTCCCATCTTCCCTGACCACTGGTCCTGTTAGCTAGGGATCATGGGAGTTGTAGGCCAAAACATCTGGAGGGCCGCAGTTTGGGGATGCCTGACATAGTGTATCTGTCCTGTGCTTTGCTATTCAACCATAAACTGTTTCTTGGGGCCGACGTTTATAGGATTATACTGCAAGTTTCACTAAACGAAATAACATAAATACATGTCTGGGACATCCTTTGGGTATGAACTTGTGGGAAAATAAGTCTGCGTTGGCAACAGTGTACCCTCCTTATCTCACTGGTAGCAGTGATGCTTCATCTGCGTGTTTAACTCTCTATTTTTTGTCACAGATTTCCTTGCTGCGTTCCGAGCTGGTGCAAATAGAACAGGCCCAGTCAACGCTCCAGAACATGCCTGTGAGGCAGGGATTGGCTCCTGAACCACTTGAGTAGTGAGGACTGGCAGAATTAGCCTTGCACAGCGTAGGTGGAATACTACAAGACCGAGGAGATATGGAAGACTGGGAAAAGAAGTTGGAAGCTCTGTGTGGTTCTGAGACACCCAGTTCTGCGATGGGGCCTGTCTCGCGGCAGGGTGGTGGGTGGGTCGGCACACTGACTTGATTGGACAGAAGGGATATTTTATCGCCCACAAGGTTCAATGCCAGCCTTTACCGCTGCAGAAGCTGTGGAACCGTTACGATGTGCCCTTAGCCAACCACCGAGGGTCAGTCTTGTGTCACAGGATCGCCACACCTAGTATGCTTGATGGGTTCAGCTGGTCAAAACCTTCTCCAGGCAACTTGTTCTCACTCTCCCAAGGGATGCATTCACACAGAGAGAATAAATATGTGAGCCAGGCTGCCCATGGAGGAAGCCACGGCTACCCACAAGTAATTCACACAATCGTGTTTGCTGCAGTTGTGGAAAAGTCTTCGTCTGTGGCTATCTGCTTTTTACACTAAATTTGTCCATGCGACTGCACTCCAGAGACTGTTGGCACACATCATTCGGAAAAGGATTTGAACGCCTGCGCTTGTTGTCCCATCAATATTTATTTTACTTTTTTAAAAAAAAGAAAGAAACTTGGTCTTTGTAGTCAAACAAAAGGCTGTCTAAAATAATTTTCTTTTTCACTGCTTGCGATAATGCAGAGAGTCAAGAACGTATCCACCGGCGAGGTTAACTATGCAGATTTAAGAGGCTTTCATGCAAAGATGAAGTGTAAAATAATGTTTGGAATTACATCTTCCTTTTAATTCAATACAGACCGTCTTTCTTACCATGGCATTTTTTTAAAACATGCAACATGGATTTCGAACATGCAGCATGTGCTTAGCACCCCCCTGCAGGAGAGATTAAGGGCTGCAAATTGTGAAAGAGGTGGACAGGGAAAGAGAGCGGCTGGAACCCCCCCCCCCAAAACAGAGATGTCCCTCCCAAGCACCCCTAAAAGTTCAAGATGCGATCTAGGTGATTAGGATCATGGGCAGCTTGCTACTTAACAAGACTAAAGAGGAGGACAGGCTTGAAAGGGTTACTCTAGAAAAAGGCTGGAATGAAGTTTAGGTTTGCACAGACCTGCAGCCCAGGTGGGTGTCTCCTGGTCCATCACCTCAAGGTGCAAACTGCTTGAGGTTGATTCCGAACACCTGTTGCACCATGAGAACAAAGGAACAAGAACAAGGGCTATAGCCAACTAAATTATTCTGAGAGCAGAACCATTGAAATTAATGGACCCAAGTTAATCATGTCCATTATTTTTAGTGGATCTACTATGAGCAGGGCTAACACTGATGAGCAACCCTTTTAATGACCAGTTTGCAACACAAACTGAACTTACTGAAAAGCAGCTGGAGGAGGAGCAGAAGCAGCCAAAGGCCAAAAACACAACTGGTAGTATTGGGTGAGTGTGAGTGTGAGTGTGAGTGAGTGACCTTTCCTCATCCTGGGAACTGGGTTTGGGGGGGGCAGATGACCGCTGGTTCGGCCACAGCTGCGGGCGGCCTGAGGAAGCTTCCTTCAACACCTTGCCTGTCTATAAAAAGCAAACCCAGAGAGGGAGAGACTAGGGTGGTGTTAGCACTTTCCAGAACAGCTCCATGGTGAGCTGTTGTGGTGGTAAGTTTGGGCCCCCGGTGGGTGAAGGCATAGGCAAAAGCCCGGCTGCTGCTACAAGAGAGACAGAGGGGAGTGGCAAAGGGATCAGGTGAAGGAACTGAGATTTATCTCTATTAATTTGTATGAATTGTTAGGGAAAATTCTGGGTGTGAGGCTGCTCAGCCACCCAGTTCGTCAGGCAAGAGCAGGGGTCCCCAGACTTACCGGCGTTTGGGCCGGTTCCCACCGCGCCGATTGCGCAGCGGGCCGGAGGGCGGGGGAGCGCGTGCCTGTGCGGGCCGGCGGGCGGGGGAGTGCGCGCCCGTGCGCATGCGCACGGGCGCTTACTGGCGCGGCGGCACGCTTCCCGGGTGGAAAAAGCGCCGAAAATCCGTTGTGCGCGTGGGCCTCCCCCGACCCGGAAGTGCACCAGAAATGACATCTTCCGGGTCGGGAGAGGCCCATACGCATGCGCAGAAAGGATTTTCGGCGCTTTTTCCCAACCTGGAAGAGCGCTGCCGCGCTGCGCGCCGTAAGAGCAGGCGGCGGGGTGTCGCCGCGGGCCGGATTGGCAGGCTAATTGGGCCGCATCCGGCCCCCGGGCTGTAGTCTGGGGACCCCTGGGCAAGAGCCTGCGGTCCGCTGCGGAATAAAGGAAGGAGTCCAGCCACCAACCAGAGCAAAATAGCAAGGTTTGTTGTACAATAGGTTCGAGCCAAGACTGAACACTGAGAACAGGGTTACAAGAACTTTTAAAGCTTCCCACCCAAATCCCACAATGCATTTCAGAAGTGTCATTCCTACATCATAGTTACATAGCTAAACGTCAGAAAAGGGGAGGTACATACAATATTAACATACTGGTAAACAAGATGTAACATAAGGGTAATGTTTCAGGGCAAAAGTAAATGTGTGATAAGTACTGGGAGGAACTTCTTGAGTATTCACAGGAAAAGAACAATAAGGTCCTGGTTTTGTATCATCTGCCACCTGGGTGGGTCTGGTGATAGGGTTGCCAGACTCAATAGAGGACAGGACTTCTCGTGCCTTTAATTGCCCTGCTCTCTTTTGAGTCTGGAAACCTTAAAGAGAAACCAGCAGACCCTTTGCTTGGAAATTAAACAAAGGGTCTGCTGGTTTTTCTCTAAGGTTTCCAGACTCAAAAGAGAGCAGGGCAATTAAAGGCACAGAAGTCCTGTCCTCTATTGAGTCTGGCAACCCTATCTGGTGATGGGATTAGGCTTGGCCAACAAAGTGCCTCTGGGCACTTCCTGGAGTCCCTTTTCAAGGGCAAAATAGCATTGGAATGGAGGAAACGAGTTGATTTTATATGATTTTAAAAACTAGGTAACTTCCCTGAGCTGTCAAGTCGAAAGGATACGTTTATGCATAATATTTATAACATTTAACAACTTTAAAGACGTCCCCCCCCCCCGTGATTTCCATAACAAAATGTAACTTTTGTATATATATCTTTAGTATTGCTGTTTTAAGTTGCCCGTTACTTTGGGGATAGCTCCACACTCTATCACCACCACCACGCCCCCCAAAATCCAAGGAACTGTAGTTTAAAGGTACCAGGAATTGTAACTCTTCGAGGGGAAAACGATAGCTCCCGGGATTCTCTGTGCATTAAATCTGCTTCTTGTGGATCTGCCCCTTAGTCCAGGCGTGGGGGGAAACCTTTGGCCTGCCAGGCGTTGTTGAATCATAGAGTTGGAAGAGACCACAAGGGCCATCTAGTCCAACCCCCTTCCAAGCAGGAAACACCATCAAAGTATTCTTGACATATGGCTGTCAAGCCTCTGCTTAAGGACCTCCAAAGGAGGAGACTCCACCACACTCCTTGGTAGCAAATTCCACTGCCGAACAGCTCTTGCTGTCAGAAAGTTCTTCCTAATGTTTAGGTGGAATCTTCTTTCTTGAAGTTTGAATCCATTGCTCCGTGTCCGCTTCTCTGGAGCAGCAGAAAACAATCTTTCTCCCTCCTCCATATGACATCCTTTCATATATTTGAACTTGGCTATCATATCACCCCTTAACCTTCTCTTCTCCAGGCTAAACATACCCAGCTCCCTAAGCCGTTCCTCATAAGGCATCGTTTCCAGGCCTTTGACCATTTTGGTTGCCCTCTTCTGGACACGTTCCAGCTTGTCAGTATCCTTCTTGAACTGTGGTGCCCAGAACTGGACATAGTACTCCAAGTGAGGTCTGACCAGAGCAGAATACAGTGGTACTATTACTTCCCTAGATCTAGATGCTATACTCCTATTGATGCAGCCCAGAATTGCATTGGCTTTTTTAGCTGCTGCATCACACTGCTGACTCATGTCAAGTCTGTGGTCTACCAAGACTCCTAGGTCCTTTTCACATGTACTGCTCTCAAGCCAGGTGTCACCCATCCTGTATTTGTGCCTTTCATTTTTTTTGCCCAAGTGTAGTACCTTACATTTCTCCTTGTTAAAATTCATCTTGTTTGCTTTGGCCCAGTTGTCTAATCTGTTAAGGTCATTTTGAAGTGTGATCCTGTCCTCTGGGGTATTAGCCACCACTCCCAATTTGGTGTCGTCTGCAAACTTGCTCAGGATGCCCTCAAGCCCATCATCCAAGTCATTGATAAAGATGTTGAATAAGGCTGGGCCCAAGACTGAACCCTGTGGCACCCCACTAGTCACTACTCTCCAGGATGAGGAGGAGCCATTGATGAGCACCCTTTGGGTTCGGTCAGTAAGCCAGTTACAAATCCACTGAATGGTAGCATTGAACTACAACTCCCAACAGCCCCAGCAAGAAAGCACGGGCTAATGCATTGGGATGATGGGGACTGTAGTTCAGCGACGTCGGCGGGCCAAAACTTTCCCCGCGCCTGCTTAACTTTTTTATGTACACCGCTGGAAGTTGGAAATAATTTGTCCTGCAGTAAGCGGTATAGAAATCAAATAGTCGCGTATTTAGGTTCCACGCGGCCCCGCCCCCCTCCCAGAATTTTCTTTTTGCCGCGCGCACACCCACTTCTGGCTTTCTCCCCGCCTACTTTCGGTTTCGGGTGGTGGTTGTTTATTTTTGCACGCTTGAGCAAGAAAGAGGCAGGCGGTGCCAGCCGGGGCCGTTGCAAAAAGCGCTTCTTCTCCCTCCTTCCTCCATGGCCGCCGCCGTCGCCGTCGCCCGCGCCCTGCGGGAAGAGCTCTTCTGCCCGATCTGCCTGGATTACTTCGGCGATCCGGTGATCCTGAGCTGCGAGCACAACTTCTGCCGGGCGTGCATCACCACCTACTGGAGCGGCCTGGGCGACAGCTTTTTCCCCTGCCCGCAGTGCAGGAAAAGGTCCCGCTCCGGGAAGCTTCGGCCCAACGCGCAGCTGGGCAAAGTGGCCGAGAGGGCCAAGGAGCTGGCCTCGCTCGCCGAGCTCCCCGGCACCTCTCGGGGCGCGCCTTCCCCGCCGCCGGCCAGCAGCAGCCCAGGAGCGGGGCTGGTGTGCCGGCAGCACCAGGAGCCGCTGAAGTTGTTCTGCCTGGCGGACGAGGGTCTCATCTGCGTGGTCTGCGACAGATCCAAAGAGCACCGATCTCACGCGGTGGTCCCCGTGGACGAGGCAGCCAAGGACTACAAGGTAAAAGCAGCGAGAAGAGCGGCGCCTTTCCACGAAGTTCCCGCCGGAAGCAATGACCCCCCTTTCGCAATCAGTAAAGTTCATTGCCTTCAGTAGGGCTACTCTGAGTAAGGCGAGCTTTGCACGCAGCCCAGAGTGGTGGGAAGGATCGTAGCTTGGGGAGCGTTTCCTCCAGTGATCTCTGTTCACGAGATACTTGCATTAAAAACAAAACATTATTTTGCTTTTGATTTGTTGGGGGGGGGAGCCGAGGTGAGAGATTGGGGATGCATTTTGCACGCAGAAGATTTCTTAGGAATTGCAGCACCCTTTGCTTTATGTATCGAAACAATAAAAGAAACACACACATGTGTTATGCAGTGTATTTACCCTAAGACTTCACACGTATCAGCTTTACGTAGATATATATATACCGGCGTTACATATAATTTATAGTGTCCATATAAAGATTTATTAATTGTATAAAAAACCATGAATCCACATAACGCCAACAGTCCAAGATCGTATTCATAAATATCCTTCCCTGTTTCTAGAGCAGCTTTTGGGGAATCTTCAGCCCTGCAAATGTTCCTGAACTACAACTCCCATCATGCCTGCTCATTGGCCATGCTGGTTGGGACTGATGGGAGCTGGCATGCAACAAGAAATGGAAGGCCACAAGTCCCCTGTCTGTGCTGTTAAGTGCACTTGAACGTAAATATGCAGAACTATTGTGCACTGCCTGCTTCCTATCCATCGCCCAACACACTGCCTATTCTGATCGTACGCCAGAACAGAATGCATGCTAAAAGCAAGCTAAAATTCAGCCATTCATCTGTTTGGCGGGAGGAAGAGCAGAGTCCAGTTTTCATCTCGCCCCTCTAAACACCAAAGTTTTCTAGCTTTTTAGTTTGTTTTTTTATAAAAAAGTTCTCTGCATGCACAGTAACTGCAGCAAAATCAGAGTCCTTGAGGACCTGTTTGCACACCCAAACAGGGGAACACATGCAGCAAATCTACTGTACTTCTGCAAGCAGAAAGAGCTTGGTGCCCAGCAGATGGATTCCTGTCCCCTTCAGCTCCAGCTAGCATGGCCAGTGATCAGGGAGGATAGGAGTTGTAGTCCAGCAACATCTTGTGGGCTGTGAGTTCCCCCACCCCTGCCCTAGCTGCAGTGGGGCACGCTAGTCTTCCTGGCTTTTTCCTGCTGACATTCAAGCAAGGGGCTCCTTCCAGCAACAAGCCCAATGTACCCGAGCTTCCGCATTTTGCTTTTCTTTTCAGTTAGGCTCCCCGCTCCCAGTTACTTCATTTATTATTATTATTTTTATATATATAAAAAAGCCAGGCAGCGCCCGCGGGTGTCAAACCGCTGGAAGCGATTAAGGGATCTAAGCAATACTTTGGTCGATGGAACCGCTGGGCTAAGCTGGCTCCCCAGGTACTTCATTTGACGTCATTTCCATATTTCTCTATTTCATAACTTGAGGCATTAAAAAAAACCACACGTGATGCACGCAACCATGCATTTGAAACCCTGTGCAGGAAAGAAGTTTCTCAGGGGTGGTTTTGTGGTAGGGAAGTGGCTGGTGGGGAAAAGAGTTAAAGCATTTATTTCCCCCGCCACCTGCTTCTTCCACTCTCAGCCTCTGCCCCTCCAGTGGATTTTTCAAGTTAAAGCAGGCTGTTTGGCTGCTGTTTCTGTTTGCATACTGAATGCACTTTGGCTTAGGAACTGTTGCCTATGACCTGCAGTCACAGGGCATTTTGAGATGGAAGGCTTTGCAAGGGTTCACATTTCAGGAGCCTTGCCATTGTCTGAAATGGGTTTTCAGGATCCTCTTACCAGCATAGCTGCCAAGTTATCCCTTTTTTTAAGGGATTTTCCCTTATGCTGAATAGGCTTCCTCGCGAGAAAAGGGAAAACTTGGCAGCTATGCTTACCAGGTGCTCACAGGAAGCTAGAACTAGAACCTCGCAGGAAAGAGTGCACACCTTTTAAGGAGGCTTGAGGTCCTATACATGACCTGGAAGCTGTATGCTGGCTCCCTCAGCCAATAACGCGAGATGAGCGCCGCAACCCCAGAGTCGGTCACGACTGGACCTAATGGTCAGGGGTCCCTTTACCCTTATATGCTATTTGGTCATTTATGGACCTAATAGGTATCTAAAGCCATTTGCCCATGTTGCCATGCAACCAGTCCATGCAGAATGTAGGCATCCTATATATAGAAATGAGCAAACCACTGATATTTTAGAGAGCAGGCTAGCAGGCGGGGCCCATGACTTACACCATAGGAGCCTACACAACACAAAACACTATTGTTGTATGTAGACTTTATTTTATTTGTTTTTTCTCTTATATTTTGGAAATGTACATCAAGGTTTTTTTTCTTTGTTTTTTTTGGAGGGGGGCACCAAGAGGGTGGGGCCCTAAGCTCTTGTTTAGCTTATACGTAAATCTGGCACTACTCATGCCTATGGAGGGAGCCTACGGCAGAAGAATGATACAGAAACCCAAAACTGTCCACTTCCTAAACCTTGAACACCCACCTGCTCTTTGCTTTGGGCAGGCCCAGTTTCAACACCACCTGGCCTTGTTGAAAAGCGAGAGGGACAGCAGGGAGGTCCTCGCAATGAACCAAGGGAAAAGGCTAGAGATGTTGCTGGTAAGTTTGCCTTCTTAGGCAAAGCTGTCTTTAATAATAATAATAATAATAATAATAATAATAATAATAATAATAAATTTATACCCCGCTCATCTGGCTAGGTTTCCCCAGCCACTCTGGGCGGTTTTCAATAGAATATTAAAAACACAATAAAACATCAACCGTTAAAAACTTCCCTAAACAGGGCTGCCTTCAGATGTCTTCTAAAAGTCAGATATTTGTTTATTTCCTTGAAATCTGGTGGGAGGGCATTCCACAGGGCAGACGCCACCACCGAGAAGGCCCTCTGCCTGATTCCCTGTAACCTCACTTCTTGTAGGGAGGGAACCGCCAGAAGGCCCTTGGAGCTGGACCTCAGTGTCCGGGCTGAACGATGGGGGTGGAGAACGCTTGTATATTTGGGGCTTGAGTGACATCACTTAGAAAAGAAGCACATTTTGTGTCAGAATGTATATGTCCATCCGGCAAACTCTGTTAGACCAGCTGGGGTGACAAATAGCAACAGTAGCTCTTGAAACAATGGTGCCACAGATCAAAATGTGTAACATGTGGCACATGTATGTATATAATTAGCAATTAAGAGGCAAATGACTACACAAATAGAGAGCAGTTGTGCTGATGAATGGATAGCACACAGTGACCCCAATCCGTACCTTGTAGGGGAGGGTTTCCCAAACTTGGGTCTCCGGCTGCTTTTGACTACATCTCCCATCATCCCTGACCACTGGTCCTGCCAGCTAGGGATGATGGGAGTTGTAGTCCGAAAACAGCCGGAGACCCAAGTTTGGGAAACACTGTTGTTGAGGAAGTCGAAACAAAAAGCAGAGTTGCTCTGTTTCAGACCGGTGTGGGATGTAGAGTATAGTCCTCAGCCCAAACCTTAGTTGTAAGCAAAACCCCATAAGACCCAAACTAGACACGGCAGCAAATGCATGGTGTAAGGTAAGCTGACACCATGCATTTAAAGCAGCCATCCCCAAACTTCAGCCCTCCAGATGTTTTAGACTACAATTCTCATCTTCCCCGACCTGGTCCTGGTCCTGTTAGCTAGGGATCATGGGAGTTGTAGGCCAAAACATCTGGAGGGCCACAGTTTGGGGATGCCTGATTTAAAATATGATGTTATCCCCCAAGGGATCCTGGGAACTGTAGTTTGTCAAAGGCAATGTTGGTAATCATAGCTTTGTTACGAAGGCTATGTGGGTTGTTGTTTTTTTGTGGCTTTATATTGTAAACCGCCCTGTGATCCCCGGATGAAGGGCAGTATAGAAATTAACAAATAAACAAAGCAATAGCTTTGTGAGGGGTAAACCACAGCGCTCAGGGGTCTTTGTGGGGAGACCATGTGCTTTAAATGTGTGTATGCAGCCAAAACGTCGCAGGCCTCCCTGCTGCCTCAAATGGCGGGCCGTGAAGTGCAGCAAAGATGGGGGGAGTCACTTCACTTGTCAGGGCCTGTTTGCAGAACTCCCACAGGCATCTAGTTGGCCACTGGAGGAGCAGGCTACTGGATGAGATGGTATATCTAGGTTCTTAGGATATGCAATCACACAGTATTAATGGATGTTACTGGGCGAATCATAGAGTTGAGGCTGCGCTGGGAAGCTTGCAGTAGGCCAAAGGGGAGCCAACATGACCCCCACCCCCAATAGGAACATAGGAAGCTGCAGGGTTTCAACTTGGGTTATCTCCTAGCCTTACGTGGAAATGGTGGGGATTGAACCTGGAATCTTTTGTATGCAAGCCGGGTGCTTTACCGCTGAGCCACAGCCTTCCCCAGATGTTGTTGGACTCTGAACTCCCATCAGGACAAGCCCGAGGAGGGGCAACTGCATGGAAACATAAGAGCCTTGCGTCCTCACAGCAGCTGAGCAGTTGCTTGTGGGAAGCCCAGCAAGCAGGATTGAAGCAAAAGGGCCCCCTCCCCTCCTGTGTTCCCCAGCGACTCGTATTCAGGAGCATCACTGAACTTACTAGGCTCTGATACACTGGTTTTGCTGCAGCAAGGAGAAAAATTGCTTTTCGATATTTCCTGTCCTCACCCTTTTGGAACAGCACCGTTTCACGTTCCTTCCTCTACAGGGTCGTGCGGAAGCCGAGGGGCAGAGAACTGCCCACGTGTTCCAGCAGTTAAGGAAGACCCTTCAGGACAGGGAGAGCCATGCCCTACAGGGGCTTTCGGAAGTGGCCAGCGAGGTGAAGAAAATGCAGCGGGAGAACGAGAGCAAGATCCTGCAGGGGGCGCCGCTTCTACGAGGGCTGATAGTTGAGCTGGAACAAATGTGTCAGCGGCCGGATACTGAGCTCCTCAAGGTAAAAGCAGCGGCATGGTCGTCCAGCAAACATGTGGTCCAGCGGCGTGGTCGTCCAGCAAACACGTTGCTGTTTCTGCAGCAGGGTTCCTGTCTCCAGTGTCTTGGAGCCGCCCATTCAGCAGGAGAGGGGGAGCTTTTAAGCCACTGCATGCTCCAAAGCTAAATGTTTGGAAGCACTGAAAACAGAAGGTGCATCTGCTCCGAGAGAATGGTGTGCAAGATCTGTTAATGTACAATGAAACTTCCCGAAAAACACAACTATAAGTCCCTCTGAAAGAAGTTGGTTTTATTTTATTTTTTTAAAATATTTTTTTCTTTGGTTTTACATATTTAAGTTTATAATCATACAACAACACACCCAAAATTACAATATTCCATCGAATCTCTGGACCTTCCCCTCCATGGGTTCTGTTGTTAAACCTTTTCTACTGCATCTTTTTTCTACAATCCAAATTTTTTACAACTCCATTACGTTCATAGTTCTTGTTACATTACAAGTGTTATTACAGTCCTGCTAATGTTTTTAACTGCTTACAGTGGTCTTCCAGATAAATTTAAATTCCCCCCCATTCCTTATTAAAGTTTTGGTCTTCCTGGTTCCTGAGCTTTCCGGTCAGTTTTGCCATTTCGGCATAGTCCAACAACTTGATTTGCCATTTTTCTCTGGTAGGGACTTTATCTTCTTTCAATCTCTGGGTTAACAACATCCGTGCAGCTGTCTTCGCATGCATAAAAAGTCTTTTCTGCTCCCTTGGAATTCCAGTACCTACAATTCTTAATAGAAAAGCCTCTGGTTTGTTTTTTATAAAAAGTTATTTTAAACCAGGCATCCCCAAACTGCGGCCCTCCAGATGTTTTGGCCTACAACTCCCATGATCCCTAGCTAACAGGACCAGTGGTCGGGGAAGATGGGAATTGTAGTCCAAAACATCTGGAGGGCCGAAGTTTGGGGATGCCTGCTTTAAACCTTTCTTTCAGTTCATTGTATATCATTTCCCAGAATGCTTTTATTACCTTACACGTCCACCACATATGATAGGAAGTGCCTTCTTTTTCTTTGCACTTCCGACAGACATTTTTACCTGTCTTGCACATTTTTGCTAACTTACTAGGAGCACAGTATAAGACTTGCTTCGGTGCAGCAGTATCTAAACTCCCTGCAAACAGATTGGTAAATAGGTCATCTGGAAGCACTCAAAAGCAATAGAATACAAATATACAAATTTAATAAGCCGTCCCACCACAAAATTAGACTTCAGGAAGAGCCCAGTTCATACATTACTCCCCACCCTACCACATAGTTCATGGAGGAATTTTGAGTTGTGAATTATGATACAGTACTGTGAAAGGGCACCCCTTACAATTCTGCTTTCTCTCCATTTCTCCTCCCCTTTTAGGATGCTGGGAGCCTCTTGAAGAGGTAAGCAACTGTGGTTGTTAAGTGTGGTTCATTCTGTCATCAACCAGACTGAGAGGTTTGTATCCACTGCCAGTCATGCTCAGAGCAGACCCATTGAAATGCTGTTAATTTTGTTGTTGTTGTTTAGTTGTTTAGTCGTGTCTGACTCTTCGGGACCCCATGGACCAGAGCACGCCAGGCACTCCTGTCTTCCACTGCCTCCCGCAGTTTGGTCAGACTCATGTTGGTAGCTTCGAGAACACTGTCCAACCATCTCGTCCTCTGTCGTCCCCTTCTCCTTGTGCCCTCAGTCTTTCCCAACATCAGGGTCTTTTCCAGGGAGTCTTCTCTTCTCATTAGGTCGATTCATTTTCAGTGTTTCTGCTCTGTAGTTGAATACAGCCCAGAGTTTCTGCCAAACAGGATTATGTGCCCAGCAGCCACCTGATTTTTCTCTCTCTTTCGCGCTAGGTGCAAAAACTGGAACTTTCCAAAATGGTCACCTGTGTCCACCACTGAATTGGAAGAGAGAATTTTCCATCTCTCTCGGAAGAAGACTGCCCTGTGGGAGCATATGACCGAGATGAGAGGTTTGTGCTTTGCACTAACTTCTTCGCGCAACAACACACAGGTGCCCTGTGGAACTCACTGCCACAAGAGGCAGTGAAGGCCACCGACTTGGCTGGTTTTAAAAGAACATTAGTAGAATATCAGGGGCTATCAATTCAAACTAGCCACAATGGCTGTATCCCACCTTTGGCTCTTCGTAGGTTAATAGTAGCATTGATGATGTTAGTTATATCCTAGACATGGTACTTCCAAGGAAGGGATGGGAGAAAGGTCTCCCCCCCCCTTTTTTTTTTACAATGGACATTGAATAACTTCAGGTAGGGTTGGGTTTTTAGTGTAGAGTGGTCAGGAGAACAGGTATAGAGACAAAAGCATGCCAGAGATTACTATACCACTTCCATGATACAAAAATCCGCTTATCCAAACATGAGGAATTAGCACCCCAAACCTCGCTACACACACCACAGATTCAGATATCCAAACAGTTGGACCTGCATGTAGCACGGTAAACAAATAAGCGGCCTTGAGCAAGCCTTACTTTTTTTGTGTTTTGCTCAAGGCAGAAACCGTGAGTAGAAGGGGAGGAGGTAGATTGTACAAATAAGATCATTTCCCCCCCCCCTTTTTGGCTTTTGCAATGTTTCAGAGGGTTTCCCCTGTTTGTTTGTTTTGTTTTGGGGTCAAAATTCCATGTCCGGGAATGCATTAGAAATTTCCACGTAGGAATCCATGGAAATTGTTGACTCGTTAAGCAAACGCTTGCCTTGACAAGCAATTTCCTGAAAATGCAATGTGTTCGGATAGCGAGACTTGCATTTATATGCAGTGCTTTTTTCTTCTTCTTCTAGAAAAAGAGGTGCAGGAACTCTCACCTTTTTGGGATGAAAGAAATTACAAAATTGTCCTGTAGCACCTTAAAGACCAACTAAGTTTGTTCTAGGTATAAGCTTTCGTGTGCATGCACACTTCTTCAGATACACTGAAAGAAGTCACCAGACCCTTATATATAGTGGGAGGGTGGGGTGGAGTGGACAACCCTGTTGTTCAGCTTTTAGAGCAGCGTTTCTCAACCGCTGTTCCGTGGCACACTAGTGTGCCGCGAGACGCTGGCTGGTGTGCCGCGACGTGCGGCGACGAGAAGGGCCAATACTCAGCGCTGACCCGCCGGAAAGCAATATTTCTCCTCCTCTTTCCCAAAGCTCAGTGCAAACGAGCCTGGCAGCCGCCAATACACAGCACTGACCCGCCGGAGAGCAATATTTGGCAAGTGTTTCTTACAGTCGTAATTATAATATAGGGCGGCACAGAGTTAATTTTTTTAACTTTTTTAATGGTGGTGTGCCTCGTGATTTTTTTCACGGAACAAGTGTGCCGTGGCCCAAAAAAGGTTGAGAAACACTGTTTTAGAGGCGCCACAGCCACTTTTAGGGGCGCCTCCGACGAGTTCCAGCTGAAAAACAGCCCTGGTTAGATGTAAAAAAAAGAGTCTCCAGTAACCTCCTTCCAATGGAAACCAAACATAGTAAGCACTGCACTACTGAAACGTCTCATCGCTCTAGGAATTGGAGGGAGCGCAATAATACTAAGCTGGGCAGCCAGTTTCTCCTTTTATTAATAATCCAGAGCAGATCTTATCTGTGCATGCGCTTCATATGTGATGTAGATAAGAGGCACACATTCCTCTGTGTTATTACAGAGATCATCACCTTGGATCCCGATTCAGCTCATCCCAACCTGGCGATTTCAGCTGACCGGAGGACTGTGAGCCGCAGGGATGGCTTCCCAGCTTACCTCAACACTTCTAGAAGATTCCACCCCTCCTTCTGTGTGCTGGGCTCTGAGGGATTCTTGAGCGGCCGCCACCACTGGCTGGTAGATGTGAAAGGCCGCTGCGGTTGGGCCCTCGGTGTAGCTCAGGAATCTGTGGAAAGGAAGAGGCCCGTGGTACTTCAACCAGAACATGGGGTTTGGGCTGTGGAGTTGGGGCCCTACCAGCTCCTTCCTGCAACGCCAGCAATTGTGGCAGAGCCGGAGACCCCGACCCGCAGGATTCTGGTTAGCTTGGACTATGAGGCAGGGCGGGTGACCTTCTCCGACCCTTGTAGCTCAGAAACACTCTTCACTTTGAGGGCCTCCTTCACAGAGAAGCTTTACCCGTTCTTTTGGCTGTGGTCCCCTGACTCCTCTCTCACACTGTGTCCCTGAGGCAAAGTTGAAGGGTGGAAAGGAACGGGAGATGCTGTCGCCTGATCACCATCTTCTTCCCTGGAACATAGCTGCCAAGTCTCCCGTTTTCCCCGGGAAACCCCCGTTTTTACTTACCTTTTCCCGGTGGTCCCCCATATCATTTCGTCTCCCGTTTTTCTCCGTTATTTTCTCCTGCCGGCGGCCATTTCCCCCCCCTGATTTGCCCTTCTATGGGCACAAAAATTGGCCGCCGCCGGCTTCAAAAGTCGTATCTATGCATGACCGGAAGTGCATAGATGCGACTTCCAGTGTCGGCGGCGGCCATTTTGGTGCCCATAGATGGGCGGGCCGACCCCAGAAGTTGCGTTGACGCACTTCCGGTCATGTGTAGAAGCTACTTTTGAAGCCGGCGGTGGCCATTTTTTGTGCCCATAGAAGGGCAAAGCAACACCGGATGTTACGTCAATGCAACTTCCGGTGTCACACGGCTGCCGGTCCCGGATTCTGCAGTCCGGGACTTGGAAGTTAGCCCTGGAGTGATGTGGGGGGAAATAAAGAACAACTCGTACTGGTTCACCCACAAAACTATTTTTGTTAACTCCCAATATACAAGGTCATTCAAACAGATTCCGGGTCTGTGAGTCCTGTTGGAGCCAAGTAGGACTCAGAATCTGCCATAGTCTGTATCACGGGTTGGCAAAGGATGATGGGAGTTGAAGTCCAACAGAGGATTGTGGGCCACACATTCTATATACCCTTGATCTATAGGCAATCGTGCATTGCTAAACCCGGGTTTGCCAATAAGGCAGAGTGCCCTGGATAGACTGCTGCACATAGGGTGGGGAGATTTAGGACATTCAGCACATGGTACTCCGTCCCTTCAAAAAGTATCGCTTTATCTCTGCTGAATCTACCTCAAAGGGTTGAATAAATGGAGAATAAAAATGCACACTGGCTTGAACTCTTGAGGTCAAGCGTGATGGGAGTTGTACTCCAATAACTCTGGGAGGGCACTTGCTTCAGAAGACGGACGGGATCGAAATGTAGTTGTACTTGACACGGTTTTGAAATATTTATTCCTACCTGGCTGGAAAAGAGTTAATCCACCTCCAGCCTGACTGACATACTATTCTGGTGGGGGCGGGACTGTTCCCAGTTTAAAAGGAGGGAGCAGCGGTTTTGTCAGTTGAGGAGAGGGAGTGGGTAGGTGTGAAGAAGAAAGCTGAGAGGTCAGGATAGTGGGGATCTAGATGAGGTTCAGGAAGGCTCGATGTTAAATGTTTGACAGAGATTATCTACAACCGAAACATATCTTATAAACACATGAAACGTTAAATAAACAACTATGTTCTAAGGTTAATAAAATTCTTTTCTTTTGTGCCAAGAAGTACCGTCATTCTTTTTCCAGCAAGGTATCGGGACTCACAGAAGTGGTAACTCATTAGAGGACAAAACTTACCTCAGGAAAAGAGGCGAAAGTTTGTGTCTTACAGTAACACTGAGGAGGCTTAGAAACTTGTTGGGGTGTCAACAAGTTGCCAGCGTGGAAAGGGCAAACTTTTACAGTAGAGGATATCAAGCCCAGAGAGAGACCCTTTACTGGTGGCAGGAGGTTATTCTATCAAACAGCCTAGAGTTTTTATTTGATACCAGGCCACGTGAGCTGGAAGGAGAGTCTCTTTACAGTACTTATAAACCCACAAGAATAAAGGGCTTTATTTGGAGGAGGCGGGAGAAGAGTGTGTGTGGCTTCACCTCTGGATTCCTGTGCCGCATTTTAGTAATAGAGAGGGGGACATTCGTCGCAGTAGTCATAAATGAGAAGGCCCAGCGGGAGAGGGAGGCGCCTCCATCATCCTGTGCTTCCTAGTTTTCTCCTGCAAATACTCCTTAATGGTGTTTCCTCCCCTCAGCTGTGCAGAAAGTAATTAAAGATAGTGGAGAGGAGGGTTAAGCATTCCTTATCAAAGTCAATTTTCCCCAACAAGTGAGAAAGAAGACTTTGGGATCAAATGTTTTGGCATATGAGAGAAACCACAAGTCTGGGGGTGCTGTTTGCTTCATAACGTCTAGCTCCACACCTGGGTTAATATAACTTGAGTCTGGTGCCTTATTACATTACTAACTTTGTTGTATATATATGTGGCACTCTAATCACGGTCCTCTTGCTGGTTGGGGAAGAAGCTGTGGAGGCACCAAGAGCTGACAGTCCTTCAGGCTTGCTTTTCCAGCAAGCCAGTCTCCCTCCTCCCTCTCATTGCTAGATCTCTAGGCCAGGCATAGGCAAACTTGGCCCTCCAGATGTTTTGGGACTACAACTCCCACCATCCCTAGCTAGCAGGACCCAGTGGTCAGGGATGATGGGAATTGTAGTCCCAAAACATCTGGAGGGCTGAGTTTGCTTATGCCTGCTCTAGGCTATTTAAGGCCACATTCACACCATAAATTTAAAGCACTATGCTCCCACTGTAAACAGCCATGGCTCCCCCTCAAAGAATTCTGGGAGCTGTAGTTTCCATAGGGTGCTGAGAGGTGTGAGGAGACCCCTCTTAGAATTGTAGAGTTGGGAGGGATCCCCTGCAATGTAGGAATCACAGCTGAAGAATTGCTGACAGGTGGCCATCCAACCTCTGTTTAAAAACCTGCAATAAAGGAGAGGCAAAGGAGTCTGTTCCGCTGTCAAACAGCTCTAGCCAGTCTCCTTTCTCGTAATTTGACTCTGTTGGTTGGGTCCTGCCGTCTGGAGCAGCAGAAAGCAAGTGCTGTATTCTGTGTGACAGCTCTTCAGATAGAGCTCATTTATCTCTTGTTGCTTCTATCCAATTCACTTTTATTGTTAATAGAATGCTAAACTTGGGGGTTGGCTGGTCATCTGTCATCATAGCTGCCAAGTTTTTGCTTTTCTCGCGAGGAAGCCTATTCAGCATAAGGGAAAATCCCTGTAAAAAAGGGATAACTTGGCAGCTATGTCTGTCATGGATACTTCAGTTGAGATTCCTGCCATTGCAGGGGGTTGGACTAGATGACCCTTGGTCCCCTTCCAGCTCTACAATTCTATGGTTTGAAGATGGCAATCGTATTACATCAGGCTAAACATACCCAACTTCCATTCCTCTTAAGGCTTGATTTCCGGACCCTTTATTATCATGGTCACCCTCTGCATTCGTTTCTACCCCTCCCAGAGCTACAATTCCCAGAGTTTGTTTTTTAAAAAAATTCAATTTATATATCACCCTTTGTCAGAGGACTACACCTGTTTCCTGTGAAGAAGGATTGATTGTTTTAACCACTCTGGGAATTGTAGCTGTGGGAGGGGAATAGGAGTCTCCCCACAACTATGAAACTGCAGCTCCCAGGATTCACGACTATTCACATCTGAAGGCAGCCCTGTCTAGGGAGGCTTTTTAATGTGTAATATTTTATTAGGTTTTTTATATACAGTGGTGCCTCGGGTTACAAACACTTCAGGTTACAGACTCCGCTAACCCAGAACTAATACCTCAGTTTAAGAACTTTGCTTCAGGATGATAACAGAAATTGCGGCGCAGCGGGAGGCCCCATTAGCTAAAGTGGTACCTCAGGTTAAGAACAGTTTCAGGTTAAGAATGGACCTCCGGAATGAATTAAGTTTGTAATCAGAGGTACCACTGTATGTTGAAAACCACACAGAGTGGCTGGCGCAACCTAGTCAGATGGGTGGGGTACAAATAATAAAATTATTATTATCGGTACCGTTGTCCTTTAAATGTGAGGTGGGAATGTGACCTAAATTCCTGAGTGCAGTGAGTTCTTCATTAGGCCTTGGTGGGCAGCACTTGGTTGGCCTGACTGAATTACTGACAGCCCTGCCTCCTGTAGAGGTGGATTGGGGCCTGCTTAAAGGGACAGTCACAGTAGAAACCACTCTCTTCCGAGTCAGTAATCAGGAGGATGCTGCATTCCCCTGAGGAGAGATTCTGAATCCCAGAAGGTCAAAGGCACTGTTTCTTCATTGTTGCCTTATGCACACCCAACCCAGTCTCAATTCTTTTATTTGCCACCTTGGCCTCCCACTGCAAGGGGATGTGTTGACTTACGAATCATACGCAGTGACAGCAGTGATTCATGTGCAGCTTCGGTGAGCAGCAAATGCTCCCAAATAGGCAGTTAGTGGCACAGGAGATGGGTTTCCATGCTTACTGATTGTCCATTATGGGCCAGGTATGCTTTTCAGAGCTTGCACCCAAAGAAGAGACCAGCTAAGTTTGTCATTGGTATGAGCTTTCGTGTGCATGCACACTTCTTCAGATGATAACTGTGCAGTCAAGAGAAGGAATGGATCCCGCAACAAAACGTAGCAGCGTGGCATGCTCCCCTGTTAAGGATTCCAGTTGCGCTGTGCCTCTGAATACCAGTTGGTGGGGGAAGGACAGCAAGGGAAATGCCATTGTGCTCAAATCCTGTCCACCAACCTACAGAGGACCCTGGACAGTTAAGTCCAGTCAAAGGTGACTATGGGGTTGCAGCGTTCATCTCGCTTTCAGACCGAGGGAGCCAGCGTTTGTCCACAGACAGCTTTCCGGGTCATGTGCCCAGCATGACTAAATCGCTTCTGGTGCAATGGGACACCGTGATGGAAGCCATATCACACGGAAATGCCGTTTACCTTCCTGCCACAGCGGTGCCTATTTATCTATGGGTACTTGCACTGGCGTGCTTTCGAAATGCTAGGTTGGCAGGAGCTGGGACGGAGCAACAGGAGCTCAACCCGTCGAGGGGATTTGAACTGCCAAACTTCCAATCTGCAAGCTCAAGAGGCTCGGTGGTTTAGACCACAGTGCCACCCGCGTCATAGATAGCTGGTTGGCCACTTTGCAAGACTACTTGACTAGACAAGCCTTTGGTTTGATCCAGCAGGGATCTTCTTGCTTTCTTAGTCCCCCTCCCCATTACTAATCTTTTTTTCACCCCAGCAGTCAGTCAGTATCTCATAGCCAATGAACACTTTCCTTCATTGGATTCCATATGATTCTCCCACCAAAGAGGCTTTCTGTATTTTTCAAACCATGTGATTTGCTCATGTTCCGTGTGGGTTGGTGCCTTTTGGCAACGACACTCAGAGCCCAGAAATAAGAAAAAGGAAGATTCTGACGAATGCAGCTTCTTCCATCTTAGTGCTCCCATGGGAGAAGTAGCTACTCCAGATCTGCCTTTGATGAGTTAAAGATGTCTTTGAAAGAGCATTTGGAAATTTTACAAGCTGTATCAAAAATAATGTGAGATCTGGTACCACTATCCTGAGAGTTGCAATATCTCATTATGAGATCAGAACGGGAATGCTCTCATGCTGCAAAACTAACTACAAAAACAATTATGCAGGGAGAATGCTAGCAGGAACGTGGGGCTTTCCAGTGTTTTGCACTTTCTGCCACGTGTACAACTATCTCCTTGTTGGACAGAAGCCCTAGGTGTGTCCAAGATGCAGTGAGTGAGTTCCCCTGAGGCCAAGGTGACAGACATGCTGAAACTTAGAGAGGCTGCGGGCTGAGGCCTTCAGGGATATTATAGCTGTGTCCCTTTCCCACAAGGATAGCTCTTTTGGTGCCGGGGAGAATGAAGGTGTTGGCAGAAGAGCATCACTCTGAGGAAGAGGGAAACATTCACTTAGAAGAGACCAATTCCTTACCAGAAGAACAGTTATCCTCTGGTGTCAAGGATGCTCTCAGGCATGGGTCAGCAATAAAACAACACAGTTCACTCTTCATTCAAAGAAACAAAACTGCTCAAGCCTAGTGATCACAGCAACTCTTCCTAGTAGTCTTGCCCCAATGAGGCAGTTGCCAGGACTGAAGGTCCCCACCTTCGCATGGCTCTCCAAGGCTCCTCCTCTTCCCAAGGAGTCTGAGACTCTGACGCCTTGCTGCCTCTGCTGCTCCTTCTTCATTTCTCTGCATGTTCTGGGAAACCAAGGGGGAGTGGAGCTGGTTGCAGCAGGAGGGGGAAACTCTCTGCTTCTTCAGAAGCTGAATCTCTGCCTCTGATTCTAAACTGCTCTCTGCCACAGCCTCTTCCTGCTCACTAAACCCTGTTGCCTCTCCAGCTTCCGACACCTCCTCCTCCCAGTCTGCTCACTCTTCTCCCTCTGACCACTCGTGGTCATCTCACCACCAGTTCCTTGACTCTGAGCCTTCTTCCTCTGGGGGTTCCCTTGGGGGTTCCCTAGCTGGTGCGTCCCACCACTCCTGGATCTAACCAGTCCACCATGACAGTTACTTGTCCGGAGGTGGGAAGGATCCTGGTAGTAGGTGATTCAGTTAGATAGTTGGGTGTGTGATGGGCATACAGACCACAAAATATACAAATGTAAGATTTTTTTTTTTAACCAGCATATCTGAGTTGTTCATGGACGCTTCAAAGTATGGCAGTACCTATGGGTTTAAGGAAATCCATTCAGCTCTCATGGTCTCTTATTTCTTTGCCCCTATAATATTCAGATAATGCTCCAGTTTTCTATTTCCTAGAAAGGTTTCCTAGTGAGAGGAGATGCAATAAAAAGAAAAACTGGAGAAATCTGGTTTGGAAAAACTTTGACCCAACTAGAAGCAAGGATGTGAGGATTTAGCCCCAGACGAAAGGCTGTTTTATTACGCTTTACCGGCTATAACTTTCTTGCTGCCCATCGCCACCGGATGAGCTCCCCTATCACTAGGCAGAAGCACCTCCATTTTAATGGAAACACTCCTCGGTGTCACTGGATACCAGGCGAACTCCTTCCCATAAAACCATCCCGTTTGTTTTGTTCCCATAAAACCACGCAATCGCTGGCACTCCTGCCTCGGGCAGCCGGTGAAGTCGCTAAGGAGCAGCTACAATGGAGCCGGTTCTAGCTGCCCCCTGGAAGATCATCTTCCCAGCAATCCTGTGCCTTGCGGAAACCGGTAAGACCTCCTGGATTTGCAGCCAAATCGGGTGCATATTTACTTGGAAGCAACTCCCGCTGTGGTCAATGGATCTTGCTCCCGTGTAAGTGTGCTTACGATTTCAGCCTGTGTGTGTGGCAGAGGCCAGAATTTTTGACACACAAGCTACAGACAGTGTAGTGTAGTGATTACAACGATGGACTAGGACTCGGGAGTTCAACCCCCCACTAAGTCCGGAAACTCACTGGGTGACCTTGGGCCAGTCACCAACTCTTAGTCTAACCAACCTCATGGGGTTGTTATGGGGATAATACCAAAGGGAGAGTGATCTATGCCACTTTGAGGTCTTGGAGCAAATGTGGAGTGTCAATGCAATAATAAGTAAATGAAAGCCGTCTCTCTCTCACTGAGTAATGTGGAGTAGGCTGTCTCATGCAGCAAATTTGGAAGACCATTCTGGGGAGCCTTCCCTTGTTGAGTTGGATAGCTCAGTTGGTTAGAGCATGGTGCTGATAATGCCAAGGTTGCAGGTTCAATCCCCATAAGGGACAGCTGCTTATTCCTGGATTGCAGAGGGTTAGATTGGATCAGGGTTTCCCAAACTTGGGTCTCCAGCTGTTTTTGGACTACAACTCCCACCATCCAAAGCTAGCAGGATGATGGGAATTGTAACCCAGGCCATCTGGAAACTCAAGTTTGGGAAACATTGGGCTAGATGATCCTCAGGGTCCCTTCCAACACTATGATTCAAGGTTGTCTTATATCGTCAGACCACCACTTCATTTGTCTAGCTCAGTATTGTTTACACGGATTGGCAGCAGCTCTTCCCAAGGCTAGCCGTACCCGGAGATATCAGGGGTTGAACCAGCATGTGCTCTACCACTGAGCCATGCACCCACTCCTTTCAAGTATAATTTATTTATACCCCGCCCATCTGGCTGGGTTTCCCCAGCCACTCTGGGCGGCTTCCATCCGAATATTAAAAACAGTACACCATCAAACATTAAAAACTTCCCTAAACAGGGCCGCCTTCAGTTGTCTTCTGAAAGTAGAATAGTTACTTATTGCCTTGACATCTGCTGGGAGGGCGTTCCACAGGGCGGGTGCCACTACCGAGAAGGCCCTCTGTCTGGTTCCCTGTAACCTCACTTCTCGCAATGAGGGAACTGCCAGAAGGCCCTCGGTGCTGGATCTTAGTGTCCGGGCTGAATGGTGGGGGTGGAGACGCTCTGGGGACAGTCCTGGATTTACAGAAACCGTCTCAGTTTCTGATTTGATCTCAGAATGGCCCACTTTTCCTTAGGAAGCCCCTATTTTCATCGCAGAAATGTTGGAGGGTATGGAGTTATTTGACCCCTGAGTCAATGAGATAGTATATAACCTTTAGAAGACATCTGGGCAGCCCTGTATATGGAAGTTTTTAAAATGTTTTATTATGTGTTTACTAGTCTCATTCAGCCCGTTAAGAAAACGGGCGCTAGAGGTGTGACGGGGCCGCGGCCTTCCCTCCCTTTCTGCGCTCGGCCGCGGGGCGTGCCAGGAACGCAATTAAACAAAGTGCTCTCCCGTCGTGTCCTGTGGCCGAGCGCAGAGAGGGAGGGAAGGCTGCGGCCCTGCCACTCCTCCCATGGGCCAGGTAGGGTTGTCAGGAGGCGGCGGCGGCGGACCAAGATGGCGGCATCGGGCTCCGGGGCCGGCGGGGGGGAGTCGGACCGGGCTCCTGCCGCCGCGGCCCCGGAGCCCGATGCCGCCATCTTGGTCCGCCGCCGCAGGGGAACGGGAGGCAGAGGGTTGAGGGGGGGAGAGAGCGTGTGTGTGTGTACGTCCCGCCTCTTCGTCCAGCCCCTGTGTCCGTGGGGCACATGCGCATTAGCGCGGACACAGGGACTGGACGCAGAGACACAGGGACTTTATTATATAGGATATATGTTGGAAGCTGCCCAGAGTGGCTGGGACAACCCACCCAGTCAGATGGGTGGGTATAACTACTACTACTACTACTAGCTGGCCATGCCCTGTGTTGCTGTGGCTTTTTGTGTTAGATGGACCTTTTTATGTTAAATGGACCTTCAGAGTCTCCCTTCAGAGTCCCCTCACCTTCAGAGTCCCCCTTCATTTTGCACACAATCATTCCCCCCAATATGCGTGCTGTGTAAAATTTTGCCCTGTCCCAACCCTGACTCCCCTACCCACGAGTGTTCTGTAAAATCCCCCCACCCCGCCCCGACACATTTCTCCTACCCAAAGGCACGGCCCTGCAAAAGGCCCATATTCAGTTGGTTGTGGCCTGCAGCCTAGTCAGTTCTCCCGGCTGGCCAATGCTGTGGCCTAGTCAGTTCTCCTGGCTGGGCAATGCTGCGGCCTAGTCAGTTCTCCTGGCTGGGACATGCTGCGGCCTAGTCAGTTCTCCCGGCTGGGAAATGCTGCGGCCTAGTCAGTCGGCTAGGCAATGCTGGGTCTTGTTGCTGCAAAAGGCCTGTTTTCAGTTGGTTGCCGTGGAATTTTGTGATGTCACCGATTGTCTGCAGCCAATGGAGACGCTGCTTCTCTGTTCTATTTCCCAGCATGCACTTTCGTCTGAGTGGGGAGGTTTTGAACACGGGGTTTTGGGGTTTTTACGTTGCACAGGTGTGACATCTGTCTTTGAAAATGGTATGGGCTTGCTCTCGTAGTCACATTTGACTTTGTGTCAAAATTTGAACGCAATCGGTCAAGCGGTTTTGTTGAACATCGGAGACGAACACACATGCCCAGTTTACATTTATCTCTCTCTATATATTATTATCATTAATAAATTATTAACACCCCTGTTTTCATCAGAGGAATGTTGGAGGGTATGCAAATAGTGAGGCAAGGGGACACTTTGTAGGGGAGAACTGGTGGGTGGCAGGAGGTGATGCCCACCCCTTCTTCTGTCTGCTGATTCTGCCAGACCTAAGGACATTCCTCCCCACCCCACACTTTGGAATGCAAATATGGGGTTTGGAATTTGTGGCTGGGGATGGTTGGAACCAGTAGGATGCTAGGCAGGGAGACCACCAGCAGGTGGAGCCAGAGTCAACGACAGGCAGAACCAACTAATTCTAGCCTTGTCTGCCACCGTCCTCCCTGCTGAGTTCTGCAAGGGCAAAGGTGAGACGGAGGAGAGGATGATGGGGAAACTGACGGACAGTAATGCAGCTCCTTTGGACACGTAGTATGTAAGAAGGCAGCCCTGTTTAGGGAAGCTTTTAATGTTTGATGGATTTCTGTATTTTGATATTATGTTGGAAGCCGCCCAGAGTGGCTGGGGGAACCCGGCCAGATGGGCGGGGTATAAATATTATTATTATTATTATTATTATTATTATTATTATTATTATTATTATTATGACAGGTGGGCAGAAATGAGGTTGGTGGCTCCATTCAGTCTTAACGGAGGGCTGTGGGTTTGAGCCCCATGTTGGGCAAAAGATTCCTGCATTGCAGGGGGGCGAACCCTACAATTCTATGATTCTACAACCGAGCTATGACCCAGTAGTGGTGGAAGGGATGACAAGGAAGCAGCAGCAGCAGCAGCTGGGTTCTCAAAACAGGATTTTTAAGACAGTTCAACATTCTCACAATAAAGGGGTTTCTGGGCAATATGTGTGCCTTCCCAGAAATCACTACTTTCAAGCAAAAATCTAAGCTGGAGAACATGTTGATGTAAACCCCCCCCCCCAGCTGCCATGTGTTTGGAATGTGGATCGCCCATAAGAAGTTGTTGATGAGTAAGTTGTTGTCAGGTTAGTTCATATACTAAATATATATTTTCTTAATCCTGTCGTTTTGTAGAGAACACCACATGCTCTCCCGACTGTGCTGCTTTCCCAGGATGGGCCACAGTCCTCCTATGCCTGACGATGTCCTTCTTCATTTTCATGCTGGTTGGCTTCCTGTTTTTGGTAAGTTTTTTTTTTTTTTTTTAAATAGAATTGGTCCGTTCTGGGTCCAACGTCTATGAAACCTCACCAGAGCAGAGAAATAGCGTTTACAGATGCCTGGAAATCAGGAGGACCCTGAAGGTCTCTGAAAAAGGCAGGGCACTCGGGTGGAGTAGAGTAGAAAACTAGTCTGGAACTTTGTTCCCAGTGCCTGTTTCCCCTTGTTACAAAATGTTTGTCCTCCTCCACAAGTATGCCCAGGCCCATTCATTTGGCACAGGACACACCTGTCCCAAACATGAGCCCTGGAGGAAACAGTAAGCCATCGCTTCGATGGGAGTGATCCTACTTAAGAGAGGGGGGGGTGCTTGGGAAATTTATTTTATTGAATGTTTAACACAACTACGTAGGAGCATTGCAAGTGGGCTGTACTGTGATCCATTTGAAAGTGTGACTCCCTGCTAAGTCCATGAACTTAAATTATCCTGTTATGTATATGAGATCGATTTCTTTTTGTAAGATATATTGGGAGGACTTTGTTCAGAACGACAGCACAGCATTTCTTTAAATCAGAGTGGGGGACCCTTTTCAGCCAAATGCCACATTGAAGGGCTTGTATACTACTTGTGGGAGGAGCCAGAGGCAAAAGTAGGTGGAGCAATGGATATTACCTTTTTCCTTTGCACGGCTAGAATGTAGCGTTCATACCGTTCGACTGTCCCGATTTAAGTGGGACATCAGAAGCCATCCCCTGTTTTTGGTCAGCTGGTTCCCACAAGAGCTTGGGACACCCCCCCCCCCAAAAAAAGACCTGAGGGCCAGATAGAGAGACAGCTGCATTTCGCCCCTGTGCCTGAGGCCCCCCCCCCGCTTTAAATAAATAAAATATAATAAGGTTGCAAATCTTTCCTCTCCTTCAATGAGCTCAAGGAAGCCTACATGGTTCTTCTCCTCCCCTTGTTTTAGCCTCACAACAACCTGTGTGGTAGATGAAAAGAGCGTGGTTGGCCCCATGAGTTTAATAGGTGAGCAGGGATTTGAATCTAGGTCTCTCCAGTTCTAGCTAGTCCAACCACCACACCACATAGAATCATAGAATCTTAGAGTTGGAAATCCTTTATCCATATCTTTCCATTTGTATCCTGCTGCCTAGAGACCACAGCACACAAACTGCTGCTTGGCAGCCCTCACCCTTCTTCTTCTTCTTCTTCTTCTTCTTCTTCTTCTTCTTCTTCTTCTTCTTCTTCTTCTTCTTCTTCTTCAGCAATCACTCGTAGCCGAGTAAGATGGTCTTCCATAAATATGATTTTAAAATTGAGTCTGTAAGTGACTGTGGAGGCCAATTCTGGATCCACACGTCATTCCACAGTGGGGACATTGGTTTCCAGATGGGAGTTGATCGCGGTGAAGGTTTTCCAAGTGTTCCTTCCTCTTAGCGTGTTTCTCCCTTTCATCCTGAGGTTGAGCATCTTCAAAACCCATGACACCTTTTGTGGAGGCTGTTCTCCAATTGGAGCGCTCGCAGGCCAGTGTTTCCCATTTGTTAGTGTTTATGCTACATTTTTAAAGATTTGCCTTGAGAGATTCTTTGAACCCCTTTTGTTGACCACCAGCATTACGCTTACCATTTTTCAATTTGGATAGAGTGGTTGCTTTGGAAGACGATAATCAGGCATCCGCACAACATCCACCCTGGCCCTGACATAACAGTTGTAGCCATGGGCAAGAAGGCTAGAGGAAAAGACCTGGAATGCGAAGATGCTCTTAAGTTTTAGGACGAAGTGGGGACTTAGGCTGGATCCAGATTTGCAGCAGAGTCAGAGTTGGAAGGGTGTTCAAAGGTCACTGAGTCAGCCCCTTTCGATGAAAGAAACCTAGTAATGACTACATTAGAATGAGGTGATAAATGTTGAGCTAATAGGAGGGACTGCATCATTTCAGACTGGAGGTGATGGCAGATGATCATTCCAAATGCTCCTCTGTGTTAAAGAAACAAAACAAAACCCATCCATAGAAAACCAGCTGAGCAGGCTAAGGGCTGGACTGGTTCTCCCTGGTGTTTTTAATTTTCTGTTTGCACAATGTTTTGCTTTGTCTTTTTAATCGGAGAGCACACACAGTCTGCCCTGCAACCCTCAGGAACAACTCACCTGCCTTATTCCCAACCTCATTGTTCAAATCGGGCCTTGAATGAATGGCACAGTTCAGTAATTGTAGCCTCTGGACTTAATGCTCTTCCAGTAGGGTGGCTGTTCTGGTGGTAAACTGTATTACTTCAAAATAAAAAAATTCCTTCAGTAGCACCTTAAAGACCAACTAAGTTTATATTTTGGTATGAGCTTTCGTGTGCATGCACACTTCTTCAGGTATCTTCAGGTACAGACCTTTCATTGTCTGTAGGCAAAGGAAGACCTTTCATTGCCTACAGACAGCCACCCAATCTTAAACAACTCCTCACCCACAATAATACAACCACCAGACTTAACATGGACACTGGTACCAGAGCCTGCAATAAACCCAGATGCCAACTTTGCTGCCACATACACCCAGACAACACCATTACTGGCCCCAACAACATCCAACATACCATCTCAGGACTATTTAATTGCTCATCCTCTAACATTGTGTATGCCATCAAATGCCAACAGTGCCCTTCAGCTCTCTATATTGGACAAACAGGCCAAACCCTACGCCAAAGGATAAATGGACATAAATCTGACATCAGGAACCAGAAGACAGAAAAACCAGTAGGAGAACACTTCAATCTCCCAGGACATTCTATACAAGATCTCAAAGTAGCTGTCTTACTACAAAAGAATTTCAGAAATAGACTGGAAAGAGAAGTTGCTGAATTGCAACTTATCACCAAGCTCAAAACCATGGAGGGACCTGGTTTGAACAGAGATATCGGGTTCTTATCTCATTATACATGATAAGCGATCTTCAGCCATCTCAACCCTTGCTTTTTCATGCAAAACCATTTGCAGTCGTTTGCGGTCATCAACAGCTATCAGTCAGTCAATCACCCATTTCCACCACCCTTCTGAGTGATCCCCCCTCCCCATCCCCACCCCTCCCCACCCCTTCTCTACATAAGTGCCTGGAAACTTCCATTTCACTGTATCTGAAGAAGTGTGCATGCACACGAAAGCTCATACCAAAATAAAAACTTAGTTGGTCTTTAAGGTGCTACTGAAGGAATTTTTTTATTTTAATTCTTTATTGTAATTGTTAAGTGTAAACTGCTTAATTATTATTTGCTGATATTTAATTCTACTGTTTGCTATTATATTCTAATGGATTATTGAATATTGCTCTATTTGATGTAAGTTTTTTATTTTATTTTAAAGTTATCATTACTTTTTTTTGTATCGGATCAGATTGTGGTTACGTGTGTGATCTTTGCTGCCTATTTTGTCGTTTCTTCAGCCTGCGAACTGCCTTGTGCTTTGCAATATGCAAATTAAAAGTGAAATGAAAAAATAGAGACTTGCACTATTTTTTGGCAACATCTGTTTACTTATAAATATACAAGTTGAGCAGGACGGAGGCAGACAGGTGGGCAGTGATAGATCGTAGGACAGCATCAGTCTTCCCTACAGCAGCTGCTCACAGCTTCCACTGGCAAAACCAGCCAACCAGATTTTCCTCTCCTTTCCTGGCTACTTTGAAAGAGCAAAACTGTTTCTATCCTGCCACAGAGACACACAAAGAGAGAGACCACTAAGTTCAGCCATACCCATGGTGGCTGGTGATTGTGATCACATACTCCCCAGCACAAGTCTGAGGGCTGGAGAAGCTACAAAGCCATTCAAAGCCAGCAGGCAATTGATCAAGTGGAATGAAACCCCAGAGAAAAGGTTACCGTATTGGCCTGAATATAAGCCTCACTTTCGCCCCAAATTCCGACCGTGAAAAGTTAAAGTGTGGGCTTATATTCGTGACCTTATGGTATGCAGCCAGGAGTGCAGGGCAAACAGCGCCAGGAGCGTGGCAAAGCAGTGCCCGCCACACGCGTAGTCCCCCTATTCTCCCCCCCCCCCAAGGCTGGGAAGGGAGAGAGTGAGGAAGGGAAAAGGCCCCTGGCAATGCAGCCCGGCTCCCCCCCCCCCAGTGTGCAGCCAGAAGCAGCGAGGAATGGAGTGGCTTATATTCGGGTATTTTTCTTTTTTCCTTCTCTCCCCCCCCCCCCCCCAATTTTAAAGGTGCGGCTTAAATTCCGGTGTGGCTTATATTCAGGCCAATACGGTACTTCTTTGGTGGAGGGAAGAACAGCGATATGATTTCCCCATTTGGAACTGGGCATTGAGGATCTGAAGTCGTTTCACTTAGGTGCTCATCCATACTTCCTTTCTTGTTGCGTTTTCCAGGTCCTTGTCTGAGCAGTTTCCAATAAAGCGGCGAGATTGCTATATGCACAAAGATGGAAAATACTGGTTTATAGACGATAGAATGGTTGGATCTTAAGGAATGAATATCTTATGTAGCTGCAGGACAGAGAACCATAGAATCATAGAGTTGGAAGAGACTACAAGGGCCATCCAGTCCAACCCCCTGCCAAGCAGGAAACACCACCAAAGCATTCCTGACAAAGCTCTTTATTTTTCTTCTTTTTTAGTTTTTTCCACTTTTTTCTTCCTTTCTCTTTCTTTAGGTTTCTCCTTTCCTTTCCTTTCCTTGTCTTTTCTTCCTTCTGACTTTGTTCTCTTATAGACTAAAGTAGTTGTTTTATCTCAGTATATTATATAAAAATATACTTTACAATGGGTATGTATTTTTGTATATCTTGGAATATGTATCAATAAATAAATTATTATTTAATTATTTATTTTAATTGATTAGACATTCATATAGACATTAATGCACATACACATACACTTACAACCATAATAACATAATAACAACAAAAAGTAACAACAAAAAAGAAGGATAAGAAGAAAAACGAAAGAAAAAAAAGTTAAGGTAAGAAAGAAGAACATGAAATAGGTGGGTGAAAATACACCTTTGTGACTTCCCTCCACCAGTGCTCATCATTTTTTCATTCAAGTTCTTATTTACATTGCAAATCACGCATCACTACATTATTTCTTTTAGTATTATATTATAATCAAGACAACTTTATGAGCTTAGTCTAAACATATCAGCATGCCATCTTTAGAGCAGTGTTTACTCTGCTCTATATAAATTAAAAGAAAGAAAGAAAGAAAGCGCTGGGATTAAAAAAAACACGCTTGGGGACAGACCCGGAAAGCGCAGATCTGTGTCTGAAAAGAGTGGTGCCAAAGGAAGTCTGGACGAGCTCTTAGACATGCTATATTTTCTGCTCATTCTGCTGGGCAATGGTTAAGGGTTTTATTTTGTTTTTAAAGCATCAATATAACAGCACTGGACTTACGGTATGCAGCCAGGAGCGCAGGGCAAACAACGGCAGGAGCGTGGCAAACGTGCGGGCAGCTTGGGGGAGCAGAAGGTAAAACAGCTAGGAATCAGACACAAAGCACCTGCCAGCACATTTCCCTCGAAAAGGCCGTGTGTGTGTTTCTTTTAGCCTGCAGTTTGGCAACCATGTTTAATACCCCCTCTCTCTGGACTGGGGTAACTGGCAAATGGTAACATGGATACATTGCTGATCTCGGATGCCTCAGATAGTGCCGGGTTGCTGCTGCTTTGCAAGAGGAGGAGGAGGAGAGGCAAGTTGGTAGGGAGTTTGGTGCGGTGCAAACGCATTGTTAGGTGTGCTGGCCTGGCTCTGCTGGTGCATCTGCACTGTGCTGTGCTGACCTTCCTGGCACCAGTAACCAATAGCAACTCAGCTGCCCGAAGATCAGATGAGCACCACTGCGCCATGCTCTACTGTCCACTATTTTAGCAGGCTCGCAGCAACAGGAATATGCAGGTGAAACTCGGAAAATTAGAATACCGTCGAAAAGTGCATTTATTTCAGTAATGAAACTTACTATTTTTTTTGTTTTTCTTTTAATTTTTACAAATGCTTTCTTTTGGAAATTCCACAGTAATAAAACAAATAGTTACAATAATACAAACATAAACATTGCTATTACATATCATTAATTACATTCCATTTATAATTGACCCGCCTAACGACAGATAATTACAATTACAACAAATAAAGGCTTGGTATATCTTGCTTTGCATGTCATGCATCTATCTCATATATTGGTTTCACCTTTTTTAAGTTGCATTACTGAAATAAATGCACCTTTCGACGGTATTCTAATTTCCCGAGTTTCACCTGTACACTGCATGATGGAACAGCCAATATTCAGCAGCAACCTCACTGGGAAGAGTAAGTTTCGTATGCCGTTTCATTTAAACTCCTACTAACTTTATTTGCAGGTTTGCAAGGTTGGCCTGCTTGTTTCTTGAACCACACCGGACAGAAAGTGAAAAGCAGTGGGAATGAATTCATTTCCCATGCTGGAACCTTGATGCAGTCTGTAATCATAAGAGATTCTACTGTCGATCCCATGGTGGTCAGATTACTACAGTAAGGAAGGCAGAAGCATCAGGGGAGCTTGATAAGTTGAAGCAATCAGTCTCCTTAACCTGGTGACATCAGGTGTTTCGTCGTGGGTCCGAGCCCCACACTGGGCAAAATATTCCTGCATTGCAGGGGGTTGGACTAGATGACACTTGCGGTCCCTTTGAACTCTATGATTCTACGGTTCTATAAAACCAAGGTTTCCATTTGGGAAGTTATAGCTAGACAGCCTTCCCATTTTGAAACCTGATGGCTTTGCGCTTGTGTTATAAAAGCAACACTGATTAATAAATGAATCCACTTGCGCAGAACTAGATAGTGCCATTCATGATCAAAACCTTCTCTAGCATCCACTGATTTTCCTCAAGAGGACTGCCTTTACATGCATGGCTCCATCCCCACCCCACCCCACCCCAGCTTCCCTCTCTAACATCAGCCACGGCCACCCATCCTTGGGCTGCCTATCAGCACCAGACCCTCTAAAATTTGATAATACTCTCATTTCAAAATGGGTTCAGGAGAACATGTTCATTTACAATGTTGAGTAGGTGACCATGATGAAGAACGTTGCATAATAGATGACCTAGGAGAGAAAGAGAGAAAATGAATGAATGAATGAATGAATGAATCAATCAATCAATCAATCAATCAATCAATCACTGATATATGTTCAGGGCAATAATAACACGCAAGCCAAAGAAAAGGACCCTCAAGTCCTGGCTCAAAGAACACCCTCTTTCTGATTTTGGGAAAGGTGCATTAAAACAGCTGGCGTGCATAACTCTCCTCTCCTCCTCAAATCCCTCATTGTCCTAAGCCTTTGGGCAAAATTCTGCCCCTCCCTTTAATAATCTTGTGATATCGAAAACCTCCATGTATTGTTTCTTTAAAATCCTTCTACTTGCTTTTAAAAGTTCATGCAGTTTTCCCTAGAAGGGTCAGTTTTCTTTCTCCACTCCCTAGCTAATTAGGGTTTTTGTTTTTGTTTTATTTATTTTTTAAAAAGGGGGGGGGAGGGGAACCCAAATCCCCACTGTTTTGGTCTTTTTCTAAACTGAAAAATATCCACAGATTTAAATTTGTTGTGCTTTTTCATCTTTGAAGTAGGCAGAATCCATTACCCCCAGGCTTAAAAAAACAACAACACCTAAGGCTTTTAAAAATAACTGGACAATTGCCACCCCTGCCCCCACCCTGCCAATTTCCTCTAATCTAAAATATTTAAATAAATAAATAAATAAATAAATAAATAAATAAATAAATAAATAAATAAATAAATAAATAAATGCTCTCTTTCTGTTTTAACACCTACACACTCAATAAGGGTATATTTAACCATGTATACATGGGGGGGGGGGTGAAGTGCCTGTCTTCCTTACCATGCAAAATCCAACAGCCAATACCAGGATGACCAGCATGCTGATGAGCAGGGTGGACCAATATGGCAGAAGGGCCACTGCAGGAGACAAGAAGAGAAAGGATGAGCTGCTTTAATCTCAGCTGGCTTGCTGCTGCTTCATTTGCTTGCCCTGTGTGGTTGGTGGAAACTGTTTTCAATGCCTTGGTACAATCTTGAATCACATGGGTCTATGAGACTCTGGTCATGTGCAGAGTGCTTTTCAGTTACCCTGTGGTCTTGGTGGACCGGGACTAAGATTTCATAGTGGTTGCAAACTTGTTTTTTTTAAAAAACTATTTTGCAAACCACTTACAACAGGGGGCAGCAAGCTTTTTCAGCAGGGGGCCGGCCCACTGTCCCTCAGACCTTGTGGGGGGGCCAGGTTATATTTTTGGGGGGAGGAAATGAACAAATTCCTATGCCCCACAAATAACCCAGAGATGCATTTTAAATAAAAGCACACATTCTACTCATGTAAAAACATGCTGATTCCCGGACCATCCGCGGGCCGGATTTAGAAGGCGATTGGGCCAGATCCAGGCCCCGGGCCTTAGTTTGCCTACCCATGGATTAGAAGCTTATTTTGACATTTAGTGGTATATCAATTAATAAATAAAATGATATTTAGCTAGCATTCACAAAACCCAGATTGTATCTGGCTTACCGGGCTTGATAATGCTGGATTTTCCTTGGGAAGCAGAGGTAACCCCTCTGGGGGCAACCACAGGAGCCTTTTTGCAGGTAGGGGCAGCAATGGGAGTGTTCTCTGTAGGTGCAGCAGAAGGGCTCCCTTTAGAGTCCATGGGAGCATCTTCAGAGACAGCGGATGGAATCTCACCAAGAGCGATGGAAGGGAATACTCCAGAGGTGGCAGAGGTGGGGCTCTTCCCAGGGACCGCGGGTGAGATTTTCCTGTGAGTAACTGTGGTGGTTTCACATATGACCATGGGGGTCTCCCTTTGGGTGGCTTCAGTGGCATTTCCAGCTTTGGGAACTTCTCTTGGGGCATCAATAAGAGACACTTCCCGGGCAGCCAAGTTGTGTCCATGAGTTTCTGCAGTGGTGTCAACACTTTCTCCAAATGTGGCAGCATCAGGCACCTCTCCTGGACAAATAGCTGGAGTCAGACCTGGATCCACAGATCTAGTGGTGGGATCCGTGGTCTTTCCAGTTGTAGCAATATTAGTCTCTCCGATGTTGGCATTGAGGACCAATCCTGGGGCAGCTGAGGGGTCCCCAGAGACAGTCGCACTGTTCTGTTCTGTGGACATAGGGCTCTCCGAAGTGTTGTCCGTGGTCTTTCCAGGTGCTTCTGCTGGAGGGATGGTGGAAGACTCTCCTGGGACCATTGTAATGCCTGTAGGTGTGCTTCTAGTATCGGCTTCAGGTCTTTTTCTGTAACTGATAGCCTGGGCCCCTTCGATGGTAGCAGACTCTCTAGCGTGGGTGTCATTGGACTTGTCAAGTGTGGTGGTCACAAGATCATCTAGAGCAGCACCGTGGCTTCCAGAGACAGGAATGCTGACTCCGGCCATTGAATTTTCAGGTGCATTTCTGATATTTTTAGGGGTGTTTGGGCGTCCTGAAGCACTGGTGGCATTGTCTTGAAATACTAACGTCTCTCTAGGAGAAGTGGTAGCTCTGGAACTGGGTATCTTACCATGGACATCAATGGTGGTGACTTTCGCAGAAGTAAGTGTCTCACCAGGTCTATCACTGTCACAAGGTGTGGCGTCAATAATCCCAGGGAAAGACGCACGGCTGGTGGTGGTGGTAGCTGCTTCTTCTGAACTGGAATGTATTTCCAATACACTGTTAGCGTCGGATGTGGAGGACTTTCCAGTGTCAAATGTGGCTGCCCTAGTACTGGTATCTTCAGAAACACTGGGGTCACCAGGGACGAGACTCTCCTCAGGAGGAGGAGTAGCCTTAGAAGTATAAGCCTCAGGAATTGCAAGAGTGGTCCCAATAGTGGAAGTCTCTTTCCCAGTGCCTCCAGAGAAAGGGACAGATATTACCCTGGAGAAAATAGGGTCTTCCTCTCTTGGGTTGGTGAAAGTCCTGGCGATGGAATCTGCTGAAGAGATGGTACTCAAGTTTAGGTCTGTCGATTTCCCTAGAGATGTAGTCTCACTATGGGAAAGGATGGTCCCACCGCTTAGAGTGATGGCAGTAGCAATAGGGGACAACAGGGGATCTTCTGGAAGTGTAGTTTCAGGAGCGATGTTGGTGCCTTCTCTACAAGTAAGGGTCATTTCGGAGATGGAACGCACCTCAGTGACAGGTGTCTCTTCAAGGGAACTGGTTGCCCCAGAGGTATCTCTCTGTATCTCAGTGTCTTCAAGAATAGCTGCCATGCTGATCTGCCTGGAAGTAACTGACCCTTCAGAGGGGGCGATGCTTTCAGAGAAAGAAATATTATCTCCAGTGGTAGAGGCAATGATATCTTCAGAGGGTGTGGCAGTGGTGATTATGTCCTGGCTACCAGAGAGGCCTGTGGTACTATCTCCAGAAGAAAGGGCAATGACATCTGATGTGGTGGGGGTACGCTCAGGGACAGGGGTAGCAATAACCCCTCTATATTCATTGGCATTTGCCCATCCAGGAACTGTGGTAGCTTCTTCAGGGGCAACAGTGATGATGCTCAGGTCTTCAGAAGTGGGAATGCTGGGAGTGGCTCTAGGGGTAGATTTGTCTTCAGTGGCAACAGGCAGGTCAGTACCATCAACCAATTGGGTGGGAGTGATGGAATTGTCAAAGGCAAGGCATGTCTCAGGTATCTTAGAAGTATCTCCTAGTATGGCAATAGTGTCCAGGTTTGGAATGAATACTGCTCCTGGGTGACCAGTGGCGTCACCACAAAGAGTGCTGTCCAGAGTGCTGAATGTAGGAGGGAAGCTGTGTGAATGAGCACTGGCTTCTCTTAGAGGTGTGGTCACATTGATTGCATTACCCAAGGAAGGCGTCTTCATTGTGGGGACTATTTCTTCAAGGGCCAAAGTGGTTCTGTCCCATGGATTAGAAGCATCATCATCTGTCTCTCCAGGGCTGACTGTTATATTGGCAACATTTTCAGGATTATTGATGGTGGTGACATTACCGGTGACTCTGCCTTGTGGGACAGTAGCTATGGTGGCATCTCCAGTGACAGTTTGTGCGATGGTGACATTTTCTCCTGTAGCAAAGGAGTATATCTCAGGGACAACAGTGGGAGCCTCAGTGATTGTGGTCTGATCCTGGACCCTGGCACCTACAATGGTGGCTGGGACATCCCTAGAAGTTGGAATTATATCAGAGCTAGTGGTGATCTTGAACACAGAAGTAGCATTACCAGGAGTAGAAACAGTATCGCTCAAGGTATTGCTGGTACTAGTGCTTACATTTGTTGTAACTATAGTCCTGTAATCAGAAAGGTCATTGCTGAGATCATCTTTTGGAATAATCTTAGCTAGATCAGAGGTTTCTTCAAGGATGTGAGTGTCTGCAGAAGAACTTGTCCCCCGAGTAAGGACATCACAATGAATTCTGATGTCTCTGAGAGAAGTAGTAGTAGCAGCAGTATCCTCTGAGGTAACCATTTCTCCCAGTTTTGGGGTATCCTGAAGGATGTTAGTAGATCTGTTTCTAGAAACAGTGGTAATATCTTCAGAAAAAGCCTGGGTGGCCATGACAGAATCTCTAAGGGAAGTAACTGTGGCTGTGGCTCCCATGGTAGTGGTGGTGATGGTGATAGCATCTCCCCCAAGGATGGTGGTTTGAGAAACATCTCCTGAGACATTGGTAGCAGTAGGTTCCTTGAATTTGGTGGTAGGAATGAAGTTGGTGCCTACAGACATTGCAATGGTGTTGTTGTCCTCAGTAGCAAATACAGAAAAAACGCTGGTAGCAGTAGTAGTGACTTCAGATATTTTAAAAGTCCCGCTAGTTGCACTGGAGCCTGGTGTCCCTTTCTTGGTTCCTACCACCCCAGGGGTATCAATCCATATCTTGTCTCCAGAGGAGCCAGCAGCATTTTCTGTTAGGTTCCTCTCACTTGGTGCGGTGGCTTCAGCGATGACACGTCCACTGCCGGTTGTTTTCCTACCGGATGCCTGCTCAAGGAAGAGGAGCATCTCATTGTGCACAGAGTTAACTGTCCCCACAAGGTGTTCACCCTCTGGAATTTTGGTGGTGCAGCTAAAGGCAGGGGTGGTATCTCCTGGACTTGTGTTGGCCTCTTGAATACTAGTTCCAGCTGAGAATGATAAACTAGGGGTAGGCATATGCCCCCTGATTGTGGTGGTCTCACTGTACACAGAATCAACTCTGTCTCCATAGCACATCTCCTCTGGAGTGTCAGAGGAGGTGTCTCTGCTCTTAGTTGTGTTGATTAGCAAAGAGCCAGGTGTGTCCTTGGTGGTAGTGTCTTCTGCAGCAACATTTTCAATTACTGTGGAGAGCAAAGAACTGTTAGTAAAAGACCCAGGGTTTGGTGTGGCAACCCCAGGAACAGCCATGGTAGCATCTGAAGGGGCTTTGCTGTCACCAGCAATAGTACTGGCATTCAGATTTCTGTCCTGTGCTGCACTGGAGACATCTCCAGAAACAATGTCTATAGTATTTTTTCCAATGGAGGCAGTAGCATCTGCAGAGGTGATAGAAGCGTCCTCAGAAGCAGTAGAGGTGGTCGCAGTGGCAGTGACATTCTCTAAATGAATTGTAGCTGCCTCTCTAGATACCATAGAAGTCCTTGGGACGGTGGCTTCTTCAGGAGTTGCAACACCGGTGCTCTGAAGAGCAAGAGCACATTGGTCATCCAGTGTGATGGTTGTGTATCTATTAGTGGCCTCTCTGGCAGGTTCACTCCTGGAAATATTTGTAGGAATAATGACACCAGTGCTAGCAGTTTTTTCATGGCTAGTGGTGATGTTACCAGAAGCTATAGCGGTTTTGTCAGCTATAGTTTCTGAGGGTTTCCCAAGTTCTGTTTCAGTGGTGTCCTGGGAGAAAGTGGTAATTGTAACAGATCCAGGAACATTCAAGGTGGTATCTTGGGATGCAGCAAAGGTTTTGCTGGAGACAGTGGTGATAGCATCATCATGAAGAAAACAGTTTTCCTCTGTGCACATGGTGGCTGTGTCATTCCCAGGGGTGGCATTGTCACCAAGACCATCACTGCTGTCCTTGTGTCTAAAGGTGGTGTCCTTGTCTGGGGTGGTGCTAACGGCATCTCCAGAGACAACGGTGGGTCCATGGATCATGGTGGCCATGTTCCCAGCCATGTTTGAGAGTGTGTTTCCTGGAGTTGCTGTCCTTTTAGTACCAACAGGAATGGGAGTGCTTTCAACGAAAGGAGCCATAGCAGTGGTATCTCCGCAGGTCTTTTTCAGAGAGGTGCCAAGGTTCTCTCTCGAGCTGATGTTGACGCCCTTCGAAGAGGAAGCTAAGAGTTCGGTTTGGTTGGCATTTTCTGGAGCAGTTGCAACGCTGTCTCCCCTGATTGCGTTATCTCGACAATCTCTGATACCAATATATCCAGCGGCATTAGCATTCTCATGGACATGAATTGAGCTAGGTGTAACGGTTGAACTTTCAGACTCCGTGCTCGCTGTCTCTCTAGGAAGGGGTGTCTCCCTGACACCTCCAGAAGACGGCATAGTGGCAGTTTCTTCAGAAGGGTTGGCTATGGTGATGGTCTCTACTACAATAGCGGCTGGTATATTTCCGTGGATGGTGGCCATGTTTTTAAACATACCAGTTGTAGTGTCTATGATGCCGACAACGTTGGTCACGTTTCCAGGAAGAATGAAAAAAGGCTCGTTAACGGTGGCAGTGTCTAAACAAGTGGCCGTGATGCTCCCAAGGGACGTGTCAATCTCACTAGGAATGGTGACAGAGTTCCCAGAGTCTGTTGTGACAGCCCCTAAAGGGACAGGGGTGGGTATATTGCCAGAAGTGTTAAAACTGCCATCTGTGGAGGCTTTGTGGGTGTCTCTGGATGTTGGAGCAGTACTAGAGGAAACGTTGGCTTCTCTAGACACAGTTCCTGTTTTGTTTCCATTGGTAGGACTATCTCCAGGACCAGCAGTTGTGTTGTTGCAATCAAGAGCGAGGCTGGCGTTTGTAAAGACAACAGCTGGAGGTGGTTGGGAAGCAGCTGAAAATGCTGTAGTGACAACTGAATTCTCTGCACCGAAAAGGTTGGTAGTGCCGCCCTCTGAGAAGACCGCAGCGTTTTCAGGACTAGAGAGGGACGTTTCTTTAAAAGCGGTGGGTGAAATCTCTCCAGGCTCAGAAACAGGGTTAGCGCCACTGGTTAACTCATCACAGAAACTGGTGATGTCACCCACTTTAGTGGTATAGTCCTCAGGGCTTGAGGTTACTTGAGCACCACTGGTATTCATAGTGGCACCAAAGGCAGTGGCAGCAATTGCAGTGTCTCCAGTACCGAAGGCATCTCCAAATAATGAGCTACCAATAGCCCTTTCTCCAGAAGTGATGCTATTGCTATCTGCAGGAGCAGGAAGTGACTTCCTGTTGCAAATATCTCCTAGGGCAATTGTCGGAGTGTAGCTGATTTCAGGAGTGACGTCGACAGCAGTTTCCCTGTTGCTTTCATCCATAGCGGTATTTCTAGGAGCTTTGTAGAAATTTTCACCCGTGGTAGAGATATTTCCAAGAACTGTGCTGGTCTCCTCAGTTGCAGATGCCTTCTTTTCAGCACAGCTCGCCTTGATAACACATCCTTTGCTCAATGCATCTTCAGAAGCTGTGGAATTAGCATTTTCTGGGGCCTCTTTGGACTTGAAAGAGGACCCCCAGCGTGAGACTTCTCTAGGTGCATCTCTAGAAGATGACTTGCTACGAGCTGCTTTCGACATGCTGATGTGGCTTTCCCACATCAAAGTGTCTCTCCCCACACGGCCAACAGTAGCAGTATCATTCTCAAGGGCTGGGCCGATGTGATTCTGAGGTATGGTGTTTGGGCTAGGGTGAGATGTGGTGAAGCTTTTGGATGTTATGGCAAATGTGGCTTCAGAGGTAACAATGTCTTCGTCAATGGGAGCTGTGTTCTGAAGCATAGGTGTGTTTCTGGGGGTTGTAGGTGTGTCGGTCACGGAATGTATGTCCGCACTGTTGGTCTTCTGGTCATCAACTGTGATGCTCTTTTGGTTTCTGCCTACCCAAATGTTGGCAATTCCTCCTGTTTCTACTGGATCCATTTTTTTAATTTTCAACCATGTTCAGCAGCAATGAAACCTGTGATGGTGCAAATGATAACAACAACACAAGAAAAGCAAACTCAACACCGCAAGTTATTACAGTATTCTATTATCAGAACAGCAGCTTCCTTTAGCCTTTTTCTTTTCTTTTTTTCGTATATGATTTTTAATTAAATTTTCTGTTTAAACATTTAAAATACTCATTTTACATCCTTAAGATCTCAATGACTTCCCTTCTTCTCTTTCCATGGTTCATTTTACATATCATAAATCCCTGCATATTTTACAAAAACTATACCATTCAGTATTCCATTATTGCATCCATCAAAACTTGTTTGCCCCGTTGAATTTATCTTAACGCTGCCAGCATTTTCAGCTGTACACAATTATTTCCCATATATTCAATTTAAAAATTCCAATCTTTTCTAAACGTATGTTCTTCTTGTTCGCTTATTCTATATGTTAAGTCTGTGAGCTGTGCATATTCTGTCAACAAGCTGCCATTCTTTAGTTGGGACCTCGCTTGTGTTCCATTTTTGGGCTAACAAAACAAAGCCTTTTTCTTTTGATCAGTTGTTAATCTTCAGTTGGTCCCATAAAGTAATTCCATTTACCCTGCAATTTCACACCAATAGTGTTCAAGATAAACCACACTGAAAACTTTATCACCCCTCATGGCATCTGCCTTTTAGCCTGGATGGGGTGGTTGGCTTGTGCTTGTTCCCCTGAGACGGATTTTGTAGAAACGCCACAGCAGCTGGAAGCCTGTAGACAAATAGTCCAGTACAACACATTGTTCCTGGGAGTGTGTTCGGTTGTGCGCACTTTGGGTGGTACAACCCAATGCACAGAGCAATATCTGATTCTGCACTATTTGTCTATAGACTACCTGTTGCTGTGGAGTTTCAACAAAAGCAGACTTTGTTGTTATTGTTGTTTTATTATATTGCACTTTTCAAAATATTTTTTCAAATTAATGAATTATTAATTATTATTATTTTTTGATATTTTGTTTATTTATACTTTTCAAGTGTATACATTTCACTAGTTTTATACATTTCACTAATTTTAACATTCATTTTGACATTTCAAAACTTGACTCCCCCCCCCTCTTTCTGGGGTTCCTTAAATTTGTTTTTTTAATAGTTTCTGCATATCCAAATTAATTTGCTCATTTATTCATCTTTTTAAATATATACTCTTATAAAAACTGCAGGCTGTTACAATAATCCTGCCAATGTTTTTTTATCAACAAAAGCAGTCTTGGGGAAAACACTATAAGCCGTCACAATTGGTCACAATGTGTAGAATACAAATAATTGATTTGAAACTGAACAGCAACAGCAAAGCAAACATACAAAAATGCAAAGATCACACCTGCATCAGTTAAGCACTCCACATCTCGCACTCCCCCTTATGATACTTGCCTTGGTGCCTAGCTCTCAACTTCCTTGCAGCCAAGGCAAATTTTGCAACCTGTGCAGTAATAAATACATTACTGCCAGCCAGCAAAATAGAGATTTGCTCAAGGGGAGTTTGGTTGGAAAGAGAGCAAAGGATGTAATCAAGGAATTTTTGTCTAGGGGATGTATATAAAGGGCATCGTAACAAATAGCATTGGATGTCCTCCCCGTCTCCCGACTCACAGATGCAGAGTCTTTGGTACACGGGGGATGTTACTGAATCTTCCTATTAGATATGCGGAGGGCATACACTGAAGACGCAAGGCTGTTAAGGCTTTTCTAAGTGGTGCCAGTGTGAGATCAATGAAGTATTGCTCCAGCCCCAAAAGATGTTCAATATATTGGATAGTTACTGGTCTCAAAAGGCATGCTGTCCTTGATCCTGGGGCTAATGCTTGTATAAGCCACCATGATGGTTAGTAGCCACTGATTTCTTTACCACCCCGAATTTCTCCAATCTTTTTCATAAAGCAACCTAAACTCCTGCCCATTGCCACAGTTTGGAGTAGCAAATTCCCATAGTACAACTGTGAACTTTAAAGGGGGGGGGGAACAAGACGATTCCTATCCTTCCCGCTTCCTTGGGACTCAGTTACATTGGGAAACGAGGATCTATTTGAAATATTTATGCGCTTATATATAAGGCGCCATAGTCATAACGAAGGAGAGGGAAAATAACAGCAGCAGCAGCAACAACAACAGCAGCAGCAGCAACAACAACAACATCAACAACAACAACTACTTTTATTTGTATCCCGTCCTTCCCGGCCGAAACAGGGTTCAGGGCGGCTAACATCAAATATCTAACATTGGTATGAAATCAAACAATAATTAAATTACCTCCTGGAAACAAGTCAGGATCAAATTAAAAGGTAATGAGGCATAGGGAAAAGTAAGCAAATTGGATATTAGTTATAGATATGAGAATCTGGAAAATAGTATTTTACTGATGAGCATTTGAGAACTACACAGCGAACAGATGCTAGATTTTAAAGTATAATGACAGCAGGAAAGCAAGTCCAGATGTGTGATAAAATGGGGTTGGGAGAGCCTATTGCAATGAGAAATGTAATAGGAAAAAAGAAATCAAAGGTGTTTGAACATCCAGGTGAAATTGTGTCACAATGGATAGATTTATAAAACAGAAACAAAATAAATTCCATGCATGGATAGGGATAAGATGGCAATGATTATTTCCCCCCAGCCAGGGATTATAAGCAGCTTAATACAGAACTGGCGAAAGAGCAGCCCTATAATAGTCAAAACTCATCGCTGTACAAGACACAGGGTGGATGGACGGAGAGATAGAAAGACGCACCTACCTTCTATTTTCCTGGTGGCATTCAGTCTGAAAGTAGGAGCAGAATTAGGACGGTCTCTGCAGCGTGTCACCTAGATATCTAGGTGATACAGCCTTATTTGTCTTTAAATAGAAGCTACTCATTAAGGAGATGATAAACCAATTATCAAGCACCCTGAATTTTGTCTCAATGACATTCCCCTCACCCATCAAGCATGGCAAATGGCAAAGGATAGGGAGGGCAGGACAATTATTATTATTTTTATTTTTACAACGAAGGCAACACCACTAAACTTTTTAGATCCAGAGTTCGTAAGCTTTATTCTAACAACCTTACACAAATCATGAAAATGGCTGCTTGAGCCCGTGTTTCCCAAACTTGGGTCACCAGTTGTTTTTGGACTACAACTCCCATCATCCCTAGCTAGCAAGGCCAGTGGTCAGGGATGATGGGAATTGTAGTCCGCAAACAGCTGGAGAACTAAGTTTGGGAAACACTGGTTTTAAGCTTTCACAGGCAGTAGTTTATTCTCACATTCTAACTTTTGCAATGAAGTGAGCGTAAGGGCCTACGAAGAGCCCTGCCGTGTCAAGCTGAAGCTTCATCTGCTGTATCATTTTTATCTCCTGGCGGCCAACCAGATGCCTATGAGCATAGCTGCCAAGTCTCCCGTATTCCCCGGGAAACTCCCGTTTTTCCAGCTGTCCCCAGCCAAAAAACCGATTTTTTTTGTTTTTCCCCGGTTTATTCTGGTGCAGCGGCCATTTTGGAACTGGGCGGAGCATGCTCAGAAGCGACTTTTGATGCTGCTTTGCCCAGTTCCAAAATGGCTGCAGCGTGACTTCTGGTGCGGCGACCATTTTGGAACAGGGCAGAGCAGCATCAAAAGTAGCTTCTGAGCATGCTCCGCCCAGTTCCAAAATGGCGGCAGCGCTACTTCCGGCCTGCTACTTCCGGCCCAGTCCCTTATTTCTCAGACATCTATGCCTATGAGATTCTCCCAAGCAGGACCTGAGGGCAAAAACAATCTCTCCCCACTTGCATGGGAAGTGTTTCACTTCTGCATAGTATCTGAAATACCACGCCATCAGGCATTCACATGCCAATGAGCTTCTCATCTTTGCTCTCTTGCTGATTGCGTGGACAGGCGGAGTCCCCCCAAACCCCAGGCAACCCCTGAGCGGAATAATGACTCGAGACAACTTGCTATGGGATTGAAATTGGCCACAACTTTATTAAGATTCAGATGTAGGGAGACCTTGGTTCAGGCATTGGCCGTTTGTCCTTCCCAGTCCCCAGCCGGGGATCTGGGAGACTTCAGGGTTATCCAGAATGTGTGGGGATTGGGCTGGCTCTGGAGAACATATGTTCAAGCAGAGAGAGCCCACCCCCCGTTTGCCGCCGCTGGAGGGGAGAGCAATGACAACCTCACAGCATATGGCCAATGCCTCCCCTCAAGACCCCTTTAACGGGGAACCCCGGTATCACCGCCGCAAAGGGGGCGTGGGTCACCGCTTTACACCCCCCCCCCCCATTTAGGAAGATAGACTAAAGGATTCTGCCCAAGGCCTGAAACCGCCAAATTTGTGATGTTTTGCTACGGGAAAGGCGAAACCTGCCAATGCAGGAAAATTCCTTAATGGCCCTTCAACAGCGACCTTGACGTAGCAGCGCCTGCGTACCTTGGAGAAGAGGTTAACCTGCAAAAGAAAACTTAATTGAAGGAGTGGAGGGTGGGAGAAGCTCTGGAGCCGATTGACACTTTCCAGATAAGCTATACCTTCAGTTGTGTCCAGTCCCTTGGCAATGCCTCCCCAGGCAGGATTGGGTGGTTGACTGAGGTAGGCGGAGACCCCAGGTATCCTGCCTGGGGAGGATGAAGCCAGTCCTGAACTAACAGGAGCTGAACTGAGATTCAGGGGGCTGCACGCGACCACGCAAAAGTTGCTCCCCATTTGATGTAGGGAGTGGTCATTATTATCACCCCAATATTGTAAGGCTGTAGGGAGGATCCAACATTCGCCGCCAAGTCAGTCGGAAAGCATTTGTCTCCTTTTCAAGGAATCCACATGGAACTGCACTAAACTGTTGCAGGATAACAGGCCAGTCTAACCAACATACTTTGAAAAGGGGCAGGCCATCAGGAAACACCCCCAAGAGGATGCAAAATATATATCGGCATATCTAGGGGAGTGACACACAGCCACCCCACGTGGCCTTGATTGCTCTATTATTCTAATGTTTCATTCCATTCCATTTTCTTTTACTATATTTCTGTGCTGCTTTCCACTCACATGAGTCACAAAGCGGCTTACAAACGATAAAGGTAAAGGGACCCCTGACCATTAGGTCCAGTCGTGACCGACTCTGGGGTTGCGGCACTCATCTTGCATTATTGGCCAAGGGAGCCGGCGTATAGCTTCCAGGTCATGTGGCCAGCATGACAAAGCCTCTTCTGGCGAACCAAAGCAGCACACGGAGACGCCGTTTACCTTCCCGCTGGAGCAGTACCTATTTATCTACTTGCACTTTGACGTGCTTTCAAACTGCTAGGTTGGCAGGAGCAGGGACTGAGCAACGGGAGCTCACCCCATCGCGGGGATTCAAACCACCGACCTTCTGATAGGCAAGCCCTAGGCTCTGTGGTTTAACCCACAGCGAACAATAAAGCCACAGAACATCACAATCACAACATAAACCATATAAAACAATTAACAAATTGCCAATAAAACAATTGTTCTATTTCAAGCTGCTTTTGATTAGCATATCCAGTGCTAGTTTCAACGGCTGCTGCGTCGATGTTTAAGTACAGGCTGTGATTTCCAATAGATTTTACAGGATTTTTTGTTTTTGTTTTAGTGTGACGTGAGCTCCCTCGGGAGGGTTAGCTCTGAAAGACAATGTTGCAATACTGATATGAAATAAATGGAAAGGGACGTGCCAACTTCTCACTTCGAAATTTCTGACTCCCTTGGTTTTAACAACCCACTTTTTCTTCAGAGAAAGGGCAAACTCTGTAACTGGAGCAACTGGCACAAAGCTGGAACACTGTGTCAGTTTATTTAACCTGCACGCTTTATTTTGAGCCTTCTCTCAGTGTGAGAATTTTTCCGTTCCAATTTAATTTGTTGCAGAAGTGGGGTTGAGAGCTCCTGGAATAATTTTCCCTGCAGGGAGGGGGAAGAACAGAGGGATCTTCCAGGTGGCCAGCTTATATGGAGCGATCGCCCTGATTTGCTTGCACAAAGCTGATGCAGAGGTTAGAATATATCCCGGTCCTTATTGATCAATCATTCTGATTTCCTCGTAGCAGGGCTTATGCATCTTGCCATTAGCACACCCCACATTGTTCAAGCCATTTCTCTTTAGCTTTTTAAACTGCAAACAGTCTGAGTCTTCATTGCACTAGGATGACCAAGCCCTTTAATTGTGCAACCTTGAGCGAGTGGTGCAGGTAAGTGGCACATCCCATTCCATATGCCAGACATTCAGGAGTACTGGCTGTACTCCAAAATACATTGTTCTGGAGATGGGGAGCGGTAGAAGCAAAGCTGGAACGGATTAATTCATTTTCCATTACTTTCAATGGGAAAGTTCGCTTCAGTTTATGAACGCTTCAGTTTATGAACAGACTTCCGGAAGCAATTACACCCATGCTTCAGTTTATGAACGCTTCAGTTTAAGTACTCCACGGACCCATCTGGAACGGATTAATCCACTTTCCATTACTTTCAATGGGAAAGTTCGCTTCAGTTTATGAACGCTTCAGTTTAAGTACTCCACGGACCGTCTGGAACAGATTAATCCACTTTCCATTACTTTCAATGGGAAAGTTCGCTTCAGTTTATGAACGCTTCAGTTTCTGAACAGACTTCCGGAACCAATTGTGTTCATAAACCGAGGTACCACTGTATATAGTTTTTGTTAAAATGGGTCACATGCTAAAGGTTGGGAGATAAAGGTGAACCTGAGGTCTGGCAAGGCCAAAATAGAGTATCCTAGCTCCACATCCCCTTAGGTAACCACTGCAAGCACTTATTCATTCAGGGCTAATGAGTTTGTTTCTGTATAGCCATTGGCACCTTGTAAAACACCAATGACGAGTTTCAGTCTGAAGGAGGGAATACCAAGTCTGATGTCTTAATTAGCAGTTTTACTAATTATGGCATTTGTTGAGGCAGGTGTTGCCTGCCTGCCTCGGCTTGAACACTTCTCTCTAATTGAAGCAAAGCTGAGACAGGTATGTGTGCCTCTTGGAGAGGAGAACTTTAAATCACGGGGGCAGGGGTAGTGCGATGCTATTGCTCATAAGACTTTGTTCCAGCTGGCGTGTATTATATATAGCTTTAACTATCCTTGTAATCTTTGTATTTGGTTTAAACCAGGCATCCCCAAACTGCGGCCCTCCAGGTGTTTTGGCCTACAACTCCCATGATCCCTAGCTAACAGGACCAGTGGTCGGGGAAGATGGGAATTGTAGTTCAAAAACATCTGGAGGGCCGAGTTTGGGGATGCCTGGTTTAAACTGTAAACCTGAGCCGAGGCTGAAGCAGGGCGAGTTAGTTACGCTGGCGTAGCTCCTGCTGAGCTGGGGTTGGGGACTCTTGCACGGCTGAGCCACACACCTGCCCCATCTTAACACAGGCATAGGCAAACTCTGGCCCTCCAGATGTTTGGGACTCCAATTCCCATCATCCCTGATCACTGGTCCAGTTAGGTAGGGATGATGGGAATTGTAGTACCAAACATCTGGAGGGCCGGAGTTTGCCTATGCCTGTCCTAACTCATGCATCCCAGGGGATCTTGGATTAGGATTGCACCTTATGACACGCAAATAAAAGAATCCGAGAACAAAGATTAATATTACTACTACTACTATTTGTTTGCTTGTTTCCTACATTTCATCAGAACAATGATAACTAGTTCCAGGGAGTTCTGATTTCATTCTGCCTTGGTCATACCGCCACTAGAATACTGTGTCCAATTCTGAGCACCACAATTTAAGGAGGATGTTGACAAGCTGGAACATGTGCAGAGGATGGCAACTAGGATGATCAAGGGTCTGGAACAGGCACCCCCAAACTCGGCCCTCCAGATGTTTTTGAACTACAATTCCCATCTTCCCCGACCACTGGTCCTGTTAGATAGGGATCATGGGAGTTGTAGGCCAAAACATCTGGAGGGCCGCAGTTTGGGGATGGCTGGTCTGGAAGCTAAGCATCATGAGGAACGGTTGAAGGAGCTGGGTACGTTTAGCCTGGAAAAGAGGAGACTGAGAGGAGATATGGCAGCCACCTTCAACTATCTCAAGGGCTTGTCCCATGGAAGAGGCAACAAGCTTGTTTTCTCCTGCTCTGGAGGGTAAGACTCGAACCAATGGCTTCAAGTTACAAGAAAATAGATTCCAACTAAACAACAGGAAGAACTTTCTGACAGCATGTTAGGCTGTGGAACAGACAGCATGTTAGGCTGTGGACTCTCCTTCCTTGGAGGTTTCTAAGCAGAGGTTGGATGGCCACCTGTCTTTCAGCCTCTTTGTTTCCATCCTCCTTCCCACTGACCAATGAGCAGTTCCGATGTCACAATCTCTGCATTTGCATATGGGAGGGAGGGGCAGCTCGCAGATGCTATTATGAAGTGCTGCATATTATGACTCTTCAGGGGTAGCATTGCTACATCACAGGAGGGGGGATATTTCCCTCACCCACCCAGCCAGCCAGCCAATCAAATAGCCGGCCCTTCACTTGAGTACAAGCCACCCAAGGTGAGGACAGCACAGAGGCCTTTCTCCCTAAGAACTGAGCGTGAGAACAGGAGAGTTGGAGGCAAATGGCTGCTGTGCAGGGCGAGAAGAAGGCGTCCCAGCCTCAGAAGAAGCAGAAGTTGGCGTCTAAGAAGATCCATCCCAAACAGAAGAAGGTGCAGCTCAAGCGAGAGAAGCAGAAGCAGAAGAAAGCGGGAGTGAGGCTGGCGCATAAAGGGAAGGGCCCAGGACCTTCCTCTAAGATGGCCCAGCAGCTTCAGCAAAAAAAGACAACGAAGGGCAATGGAAAAGCAGCCCCCTTTGACAGGAACGCCAGCAGCCATGTGCTCAGCCAAGACAAGGGTGTCAAGCTGGGGAGAAACATCTGCGCCTTCAGCTGCAAGGACCTTCTGTACGAAGTGAACGAGCTCATGCGCAAGGAGCTGACGAGGCGCATGTTTGCCAACAAGCGCCGTGTCTCTCATTAACGAAACAGTGGCCCCCTTACTCCTCTGGCTGGCCCAAATCATCTCTGCAGGGGAGGAGGAGGAGGAGGAAGAGAAGAGGCCAGCTTAAAAAGCAAAAGCAAAAAAAAGCAAAACAAAAACCAAAAACACCAGTTTTCATATGAAACAAGACCTGGCTTTCTCATCCAAGGCAGCACCAAAGAGCCCTAATTCTCTCTAAAGTAAAGACTTTATGCTGCAGCTGTGTCCCTACATCGCCACGGTGACCTTCCCAACTGTATGAGAAGAACCAAATATTTGCTGAGAATGAGCCTTGAGGAGGCAACTCGGCTAACACAAAAGGGCTCTCCTTTCCTTAAAAAGAAAGAGATCCCCTTGCTTCGAAGACCGTTGGATTCCCCACATTGCATGTGCAAGATTTGTTTTTTCTTTCAGGGAAAGAAAAAGCAGCTAGCTAATAGCATAATAATAAAACGGGATTTTAAAATTGTTTTTCCGTGCATCTATTATGTGCCCTGGGAGGAAAGCTGCTACACTGGGGGTGGGAAGCAGCTGCTTCCCACCCCCCAGTTTTGGGCAGGATTGTGTTCATGAGGACCACTGCAAGAGGTCCAGGGTTATGATCCCTACCCTGTGCTGTGCTGTGCTGTGGTCCTTATCCAGACTGGGCAGCCACTCTGGCTGTTGTTTAAAACCACACAGGCACAAGTAAATTCGAAAATACATGTAACATGCAGTTTGGCCTCAGTCCCTTGAGGAAGACAAGCCATCCATCACATTGCCTCAGATCCATATGTCACTGTGGTTAATCCAAAGAATTGTGCAGCACAGAGGTTGGCAATGAAGGAGTGCGCACCTGGGGGTGAGGTCGAGCTGTCAGAAGGCTGCAGTGCCTGCTGTGGCTGTAGAGACCAATACGGGCGAGCCATGTTTTGTTGCAGCTGGGGCAGAGGAAGGTGTCCGGTTGTTTTGCTGCAGATACACCATGGCGCTTTTTCTCTTTGTGTCCTTCCCAGCAGTTATATCTCCCCAGGTCACTGCAAGGGATTCCCACCAGGCGGAGCTGATGTTGCCAGCCTTCTTCATGTCACATCTTTGTAAGGCGGAGTTCTGCCAATTGGCCTGGTGCCAGAAGCCAGCTCCCTGTGGAGCGCGTCTCATTGACTGGGATGTCTATGTGCCAAAAGGACACATAGTAGACATCCCAATCAATGACCGGTTTTCCTGCAGTGTGGGGCATAAGGTGAAAGGAAAGGAGCAATTGTTTTTAACACACACACACACGAGAGAGAGAGAGAGAGAGAGAGAGAGAGAGAGAGAGAGAGAGAGAGAGAGAGAGAGAGAGAGAGAGAGAGAGACATGAAGATATTTGCACAGTAATATGCCTGTTGTCTTTGTCCATGGAGTTTTCTTGGCAGGGATACTGGAGTGGCTTGCCAGTTCCTTCTCCAGGTGGATCACGTTTAGTCAAAACTCTCCACTATGACCTGTCCATCTTGGGTGGCCCTGCATGGCATAGCTCATAGCTTCTCTGAGTTATTCAAGCCCCTTCGCCACGACAAGGCATTGATCCATGAATCCCAGTAGTGATGTATGGAAGTGAGAGCTGGACCATAAAGAAGGCTGATCGCCGAAGAATTGATGCTTTTGAATTATGGTGCTGGAGGAGACTCTTGAGAGTCCCATGGACTGCAAGAAGATCAAACCTATCCATTCTGAAGGAAATCGGCCCTGAGTGCTCACTGGAAGGGCAGATCCTGAAGCTGAGGCTCCAATACTTTGGCCACCCTGGAAAAGACCCTGATGTTGGGAAAGATGGAGGGCACTAGGAGAAGGGGACAACAGAGGACGAGATGGCTGGACAGTGTTCTCGAAGCTACGAACATGAGTTTGACCAAACTGTGGGAGGCAGTGCAAGACAGGAGTGCCTGGCGTGCTATGGTCCATGGGGTCACGAAGAGTCGGACACGACTAAACGACTAAACAACAACAACAACATTTGCACAGTAATAATTTGATTAGAGGTCTTAGTTACGGTACCTGCACAAACACAAATCCCGCATCAGAGGTGTCACCAGAGGGGATGTGCTTTCCTATTGCAAGCTGAATAGTGAGATTTATCACACGTGGAGATCATCATGCTTATTAGTCATGCCTGGGCCAAGGCACAGAACAGGAGTGAGAAACCTCTGACTCTCCAAGACCCCCCCAACTCCCATTGGCCCCAGCCAGCACAACCAATGGTCAGGCACCCACGGGCTCAGAAGCCCTTCATTGAGAGAGTCCACCAATTGGATTCCACCCTGTTTTTAAATTTATCTCTACAGTCTACACCATTTATAGACTGCCTAATAATAATAATAATAATAATAATAATAATAATAATAATAATAATAATAATGTCCCGAGAACTTTCTATGGACTACAAACAGTACCTCCCAGTACTATCAAAACATTGGGGGGGGGGCTGGAGTGCTGGACTCCTGAAATCAGTGGGATGAAGAGAGAAGCAGAGATGAAGGTTTAAGGGATGAAGACCAAGAGGGAAATGCCAGAGAGAGAGAGAGAGAGAGAGAGAGAGAGAGAGACATGAAGATATTTGCACAGTAATATGCCTGTTGTCTTTGTCCATGGAGTTTTCTTGGCAGGGATACTGGAGTGGCTTGCCAGTTCCTTCTCCAGGTGGATCACGTTTAGTCAAAACTCTCCACTATGACCTGTCCATCTTGGGTGGCCCTGCATGGCATAGCTCATAGCTTCTCTGAGTTATTCAAGCCCCTTCGCCACGACAAGGCATTGATCCATGAATCCCAGTAGTGATGTATGGAAGTGAGAGCTGGACCATAAAGAAGGCTGATCGCCGAAGAATTGATGCTTTTGAATTATGGTGCTGGAGGAGACTCTTGAGAGTCCCATGGACTGCAAGAAGATCAAACCTATCCATTCTGAAGGAAATCGGCCCTGAGTGCTCACTGGAAGGGCAGATCCTGAAGCTGAGGCTCCAATACTTTGGCCACCCTGGAAAAGACCCTGATGTTGGGAAAGATGGAGGGCACTAGGAGAAGGGGACAACAGAGGACGAGATGGCTGGACAGTGTTCTCGAAGCTACGAACATGAGTTTGACCAAACTGTGGGAGGCAGTGCAAGACAGGAGTGCCTGGCGTGCTATGGTCCATGGGGTCACGAAGAGTCGGACACGACTAAACGACTAAACAACAACAACAACATTTGCACAGTAATAATTTGATTAGAGGTCTTAGTTACGGTACCTGCACAAACACAAATCCCGCATCAGAGGTGTCACCAGAGGGGATGTGCTTTCCTATTGCAAGCTGAATAGTGAGATTTATCACACGTGGAGATCATCATGCTTATTAGTCATGCCTGGGCCAAGGCACAGAACAGGAGTGAGAAACCTCTGACTCTCCAAGACCCCCCCAACTCCCATTGGCCCCAGCCAGCACAACCAATGGTCAGGCACCCACGGGCTCAGAAGCCCTTCATTGAGAGAGTCCACCAATTGGATTCCACCCTGTTTTTAAATTTATCTCTACAGTCTACACCATTTATAGACTGCCTAATAATAATAATAATAATAATAATAATAATAATAATAATAATAATAATAATAATGTCCCGAGAACTTTCTATGGACTACAAACAGTACCTCCCAGTACTATCAAAACATTGGGGGGGGGGGCTGGAGTGCTGGACTCCTGAAATCAGTGGGATGAAGAGAGAAGCAGAGATGAAGGTTTAAGGGATGAAGACCAAGAGGGAAATGCCAGAGAGAGAGAGAGAGAGAGAGAGAGAGAGAGAGAAGAGGGGTTGATTTAGGACATGGGCTAGGCATTCCAAAACATTGGGCCAGATGAGCTGGTTGGTTTGGAATACTTGGGTTTGTACCCTAATAGTTTCAGAATATGAAATTATATGTTGCCCGAAAGGGAGCCCCACTGCTGAAAGATTAACTGCCTCATTGTGGAATTGTTCCAGACAAAGACACTCATGATTGAGGCATTTTTTGCTAATGATTCATGGTCGTAAGTTGTGTTTTATCAAGCCAAAAATACTAGGAAAGGCTTAAGATCGTGGCTGGGCCATTTTTGTCGCACCTCCTTTGGCTCATCGCAAGTCCATTGAATGCCTGATATTTCCTATGGAAGTGCAGGTAAACTGTAATTAGAATGTGGAGGTTTAATGTGAGTAATAATCTGCAAACAGACAAGAGTGTCCTTCCCTTTTCTGTCAGTCATGTAAGAAGGTTTGTGTGGACAGGAGGGGTTTCACAGCCTCAGTGTGGTTACAGGAGCTCAGGTGAGGTCAGAGCCTGCTGCAACAGGGGAAGTAACTCACTTGGGAATGCTATGTGCAAAATTCCAAAACAGTGTTAACACAGAAATGCAGCATAGCAGGCGAAATTCTTTATTTATTTCATAAAATTTCTACACCGCTTGTTTGTAAAAATACAAAACAAAACAAAACCTCAAAGTGGGTTACAGAAAGATAAAACAAGAAAACCAAACCTCCCCCGTCCCAACAATAGGTTAAAACAATCACAAAGTTAAAATGCTAAAATGGGTCAAAATTCACATTAATCATCCCAGCAAGCTTTATTTTATTTTTTTAAGACAGCAACTCTATTTCGAACGAGGCTGAAGAATAAGTTCCTTTGATTTATAATCCAAGACATGCGGCTAGAATCCATGTTAAGATGAGGCAAGAAGGATGATGATGATGATGATGATGATGATGATGATGATGTCTGGATGAATTCAGTGATGTAATCAATTACATACCATTTGCACCAACAACAGTGAATGCCAAGCGTATTTGCAGGATTTATTTATGTTCCAGACATTATGAATGAGTGAGCATTGACAATTTCCGCTTCCATTTTTGCTTTTGCCAGGATTCTCTGATAATCTTCCTGTAACCCACATGAGTTTGTAATGGTTCTATGTGGGCATGTGTGCCATGGGGAAGGAGACTATCACCTCATAGCTTATCATCAATGTGGTCTCCTAATAAACATGAGAGTTCCTTCAAAGAAAACCCATGTTTTCGCTTTAAGATGTGGCATATAATGCTTGTTCTGACAACATGGTCAGCCACCTTCACAAGAGTTGGCATTTATCATTCAAATAACAAGGATATTTATAAGGCCTGTGATATATAAGGTCAAGTCACATCACAATTTGAAGCGCTTATTTTCCTTGAGTAGTGGATTATTTGGCCAGTAATAGACGTTAACTCTTCTGCACTAATAATAATAATAATAATAATAATAATAATAATAATAATTTATTATTTATACCCCGCCCATCTGTCTGGGTTTCCCCAGCCACTCTGGGCAGCTTCCAACCGAATATTAAAAACAGTACAGCATCAAACATTAAAAACTTCCCTAAACAGGGCTGCCTTCAGTTGTCTTCTAAAAGTAAAATAGTTGCTTATTGCCTTGACATCTGCTGGGAGGGCGTTCCACAGGGCGGGTGCCGCTACCGAGAAGGCCCTCTGAGACACCAGCATCTGACAATTCTTGCAGGGATTGCAAAGCCCATGCTCATCTCCCATATCTCCAACCTGCCCTCCATCTCTGTGTCATGCCAGTGACTCTGGCATCCTGTGGGGCACCTTCCATGCCAAGATGTAGTACCTACGTTTGACTGGGTTTATTGTTTGCATTGATTTCTGAAAAAGCTGTACACTGAGGCCTCCTTGAAGATGGAGTTCCCTGCCCAGGTTGTTCTAATCATTCTCAGAGGAACAGGTAACAAGGTAGTGGCGAGCTATTACAAAGACAGTGACTATATACAGAAAAATAATAACAGGACACCTCAGGAACATGATTTGTCATCTGCAGAAACACCCATGGCTGAGTTCAGCTTGGGCTCCCTTCCAACACATCAATTAATCACATGGATACAAACATTAATTTTTTTGACTTGGTATAATTAAAGGCATGAGGTTTATGCTGTTCAGCGATTGCATGATCCTAGGCAACTTTTTTTTAAAAAATAAATAAATTTCTGTCCCATCCCCACTTCTCCATTGCCTTGAAGAAATTCTTATCTGACACAAACAAATAACTGGGTTTATGATCACGCTTCACACCCTTTAATGTGTTTTTGTATTTTATTTTTATTTTTTAAAGAAAAATGTTACATTTGGTGACGCAAACGATACACACACACATCTTATCTTCCTGAATGCAAAATATGACAACTGTCATGTTTTGGAACATTTCTGCCTATGTAGAGGTGTTGCCGAATTAGGAGAGAGCTCTCGCTGTTGCGATAGTATATATAAGGGAGATAGCAAGAGTGATGGGAGAGAAGCCAGGACTACACTACAGCATCTAAGATTTACTTCTGTGCACTGTTGTGCTCCCATGGAAGAGAAAAGGATGAATCCCAAGGACATGAAAATGATCCTCTTTACATCTGCGCTCCTGCTTCTGTGTACAGCAACAGGTGAGGTCCTTCATGTGCCATTTGGTGTGGCCATTTTGAAATGGGATCTTGTCAGTATTTGAGGGAGCAACTTGTTGTTCCATTCTGATTTAGTTTGACAAAGCAGGGTTTCATTTTCTTTTTCTTTAAAGGTCCATGAGGGAACTACATGTTTTGAAGGAAACTTGTGAGCTTGGGAGCTACATTGATTGTCTAGTAAAGTAAAGGGGACCCCTGACCATTAGGTCCAGTCGTGACCGACTCTGGGGTTGCGCACTCATCTCGCATTATTGCATAGCTGCCAAGTTTTCCCTTTTCTCGTGAGGAAGCCCATTTAGCATAAGGGAAAATCCCTTTAAAAAAGGGATAACTTGGCAGCTATGCATTATTGGCCGAGTTATAGCTTCCAGGTCATGTGGCCAGCATGACAAAGTCACTTCTGGTGAACTAGAGCAGCGCACGGAGATGCCGTTTACCTTCCCGCTGTAGCGGTACCGATTTATCTACTTGCACTTTGACGTGCTTTCGAACTGCTAGGTTGGTAGGAGCTGGGACAGGAGCTCACCCCGTCGCGGGGATTCGAACTGCTGACCTTCTGATCGGCAAGCCCTAGGCTCTGTGGTTTAACCCACAGTGCCACCTGCATCCCCCATTGATTGTCTAGTATTGCTAAATTGGCGGCGGGTAAGGGAGGCAGTGGCATTTGCAGGATGCTAACTCTGAACAGAATCCAGACGTTGGGGATAGGCTACTCAAGACATGGCCCCAAGCACTTGATGCAATTTTACCCATTTTTCCAAATTACAACAACACAAGCGAAGGCTGAAATTGGAGAGGGGGGCGGATATGTGCATGTTGTCCTTTTCCTCACTGACTCCACATGCACCGGGCATGAGCACTCCCTCCCTAACCTTCTGTCACTGAGCAGATAGAGCTGAAGGGTGCATTGTTTGTTTTTTGGTACATTGCCTTGCATGTGTTTAGAAGCCTCCCCATGATTGGGAATCCTGCATGCTCATGATTCTCCATTCCAAGATGGCTTCCAAGTGCATTCCGCTGCACACTCTAGAAGCCCCTTCAGACCTTCCTACACCAGTGTGGTGTAGTGGTTAAGAGCGGTGGACTCGTAATCTGGTGAACTGGGTTTGCGTCTCCGCTCCTCCACATGCAGCTGCTGGGTGCCGTTGGGCTAGTCACAATTCTTTGAAGTCTCTCAGCCTCATTCACCTCACAGAGTGTTTGTTGTGGGGGAGGAAGGGAAAGGAGAATGTTAGCCACTTTGAGACTCCTTAGGGTAGTGATAAAGCGGGATATCAAATCCAAACTCTTCTTCTTCTACTCTTCTTCCTTCTCAACTCTGAAAACTGGAACTGGAGCCAGAACATGGAGCAGACCCATACCTGCCTCTCCGACCCCTGAGTTTCAGTCCTCACAGGGTATCTTTGAAGGCTTGAAGAGGGCTATAACCCACGTTACTTTGGACCACTCACTATTTCTAATCCTCTTCCACCCAACATGGTTGTTGTGAGGGGAAAATAGGACATCCCTCGTATCAGCGTTCTGACCTCCTTGGAGGAAATGTGAAATACAAAATAATGAAATACATATCTACATAATAATGAAATATATGAAAACAGCAGCTTGGCAAGGATGAACATTTTTTTTTTACAGCTTTCAAACTGACGTGTGAAAAAGCAAGTGCCCTCTTCACTTTATCTTATGAACTAATAATGAATTAGGTAGGTCCATTTGGGGACGGATTGGATAAATATAAAAATATGACAGTCAGCTGACAGCAGTATCCTTAAATGCTACTCATCCCCTGACAGCCATCCAGGACTAGAAGAGGTTACCATATTTAAATTGAGGGACCACCACCTTTGCTTCTGAATGAAAGGAACAAAGTAAGGGGGCAGGAAATGCTCAAAGCTATATACAGTATGGGCTAGATAACATCAGACTAATGTTTCTGTGACTCCAGGATCCTGGGCAAACAAACTGGTCAATTAATTTATATGAGCCCCAAGAACAACGTAACAAGCCCTAGACATTTGGCAAATCTGCAACTGTTGATTAAAGACTTTTTGCCTCTGTTACGGAAAGGTTAGCCACATCCACTGTCAACTGCAAAGTAAGGTAGCTAACCTGTGTTTCAATTTCACAATCTAGTGAAGCTGTTTGTGTCACACATTTGTTTTTAAGTTAACACAATGAAAAGTTGCTATGGAAATGTTAGGTACAGTGGTACCTTGGTTCTCAAACGCCGTGGTATTCAAACAACGTGGAACCCAAACACTGCAAACCGGGAAGTAAGTGTTCCGATTTGCAAACCTTTTTCGGAAGCCAAACATGCTCCGTTTTGATTGTTACGCTTCAGTTTTGAGTGTTATGCATCAGATTCATGTGTTACGCTTCTGTTTTGAGTGCCACACTACCATTTTGAGTGTTACGCTGAAGTCTGTTTTTTTCTATTTATTTCGCATTTTTGTTATCCCATCTTATCTTATAAATGGGATAAGATTTATAATGAATTGAAAAAAGTTGTTAAAAAACCAGAAGCTTTTTTACTCAGAATAACAAGACAAGAGTTACCAAAGAAAGATATTACCTTTTTTCTGTATGCCACGGCAGCAGCTAGAATACTTTTGGCAAAGAACTGGAAAACTGAAGATTTACCTACGATTGTCAACTGGCAAATGAAGCTGATAGAATTTATGGAACTGTCTGAACTGACTGCAAGACTCCGAGACTGGCGAGAGGAGACAGTAGAAGACGACTGGAAGAAGTTTAAGTTATATTTAGAGAAAAATTATAAGGTTAAAGAAACAAGGGAGGGGGAAGTATAAGAGGCTGAAGAGGCGAGAAGTTAAATATAAGGAGAGAAATGATTATATGTTAAATAGTGATTATAGATTCCAGATTCTAAGTAGTTTTTTAATTATTTTATATTTGTATGTAAAATAGAATTGGAATAGTAATGTAATAAGCGGATTAGAATCAAGAATAGAGGAATGAATTAGAGAGTGCCAATGTTAGTTATAAATAGAAACGTGGCTGGGGGGGAGGAGGAAGTCAAACAGGGTCAAGAATTCATAGGGGAGCAAATTTGGTTAAGGGGTATTATTGTTAAGGTTTAAGAATAAGGATCCCCAAACGAGATTTTGATGTGTATTATTCTTTGTCTTTTTTTTCTTTTTCTTTCTTCAAGCTTTGAATTTTTCTTTTTTTTGTATTCTTTTTTTCTGTGTTTTGTTATCTCTTTTTGTAACATTAGAAAACCAATAAAAATATTTTTTAAAAAAAAATTCGCATTTTTGTTTTTGCGGCTGTGGGGGGGGGGGACTGTGTGGGACTGTGTGGGACCCAGTTCAGCTACTGATTGATTGATTGATTGTGGAACTCTAGTACATTGTTTATTGTTTTCATTTTATGGATCGATGGTCTCGTTAGATAGTAAAATTCATGTTAAATTGCTGTTTTAGGGGTTGTTTTTAAAAGTCTGGAATGGATTAATCCATTTGCATTACTTTCTATGGGAAAGAGCACCTTGGTTTTGGAACGCTTTGGTTTTGGAACAGACAACCAGAACGGATTAAGTTTGAGAACCAAGGTACCACCATATTTGCAAACTAAAGTAAAACCATAACCCCTCCCCAAAGGAAGTGCTTGACTTCTCTCTCTCCTCTGCCTCCTGTCATTTGCTTCCAGATTCTCAAAACCATCACACGACCACGTATCCTGACAACAGCACTTCTCCTGAAATTGTTGAGCTTCCAACATCCACAGCTGCTCCTGTAGCTTCCACGACTCTTCAGCCCATCCATAGTACTACACCCTACGCAACAAATTGCTTCCCCATCACCTCAGCAGTTGCGCCGAATGCCACAGAAAGTGTCTCTGATACCACTCACGCACCCCTTACGTACCCCTCACCCAATACCACTGGTAAGTCAGCGGACTGGGGAGAGTCAGAAACATTCTAAAACCATGCAGGGCTTTGACACAAACAGTGGAAAGAACTCCCTTATTGCCCTTAAAGGTGACCCAGAAAGTACAACTAATCCAGAATGCGGCAGCTAGACTGGTGACTGGGAGCGGCCACCGAGACCACATAATACCAGTCTTGAAAGACCTACATTGGCTCCCATTACATTTCCAAGCACAATTCAAAGTGTTGGTGCTGACTTTTAAAGCCCTAAACGGCCTCGGCCCAGTATACCTGAAGGAACGTTTCCACCCCCATCGTTCTGCCCGGACACTGAGGTCCAGCTTTGAGGGCCTTCTGGCAGTTCCCTCACTGCGAGAAGCAAAGCTACAGGGAACCAGGCAGAGAGCCTTCTCAGTAGTGGCGCCCGCCCTGTGGAACGCCCTCCCACCAGATGTCAATGAGATAAACAACTACCTGACATTTAGAAAACATCTGAAGGCAGCCCTGTTTAGGGAAGTTTTTAATGTGTGACATTTTAATGTATTTTAATTTTTGCTGGAAGCCGCCCAGAGTGGCTGGGGAAACCCAGCCAGATGGGCGAGGTACAAATAATAAATTGTTGTTATTGTTGCTTTTCCTTCATATGGTTAATATGGTAGCTGTGCCATGAAACCTGAAATGTAGCTATCTAATTTGAATGGTCCTATGGATTTATCCTGCCCACCCACCCACCCCCTGCCTGCACTCACTCGCTGGATCATCACCTTGTCATGGTGAGTGGGCTTGAACGTTCCTATGATCCGTGTGAGTCTCCTCCTCCTCCTCCTCCATGATAATAGGCGCAGTCTCCTGGATGAAATCAGAGTGAAAATGACCTTCTAAAATTCTTCATGCAATTTTCAGGCAGAGAAATGGAAAGGGGGGGGGTACATTGTGTGATCTTGGTGTGTGGGGGTAGCCAAGACCACTCATCTATTTTTGTCCATGAGGATGCTTTCAATGTGGTCCATTATTATGTTTCTGAAGACACACCTGCTTGCCCTTTCTTTTGTCACTGGAGATGCATCTGATTTCTTTGAAAGTTCTTTTAAACTGTTTTTAATATTGTGTTTTATCCTTGGGATTTTAGGAAGGGATAATAATAATAATAATAATAATAATAATAATAATAATAATAATAATAATGTCACACTCACACTTTAAGAGTACTGAGTGGTTCTGTGGAAGCGTAAGATAAACGTTCCCCCAATAAAATAAAATAAATCAATATTAATAACTAACTGCAGTTATATTTTTGCACTTGGCCATCCTGGTTTCCCATGGAAAGCAAAGGTAGGATACAGATTTTAGACACGAAAGCACGAACAAATGATTAAAACTGGAGTGGGGAACCTTTGGCCTGCTATTGGACTACCACTCTCAGTGTCCCTGAACATTGGCCCAGCCAGCTGGGGCTGATGGGAGATGGAGATGGAGAAGGCCAAACATTTCCCCATCCCTGGAATAAATGTCATGTTTCATTGCATCCCTTATTCTCCACAGATAATACACCATCAGAGCCTGCATGTTTGCAGGGCTGGGCCATCTTCCTCATCTGTTTAGGCACCATAGTGACCGTGTTCCTGATGACTGGTATCCCACTGATGGTAAGTGATACTACGCACACACTACCAATCTTTTTTTCCTTTTGGTATAATAGTTTTTTTTATTAATTTTTAATTACAATAATCCAAAAGAGCCACATGATCACAATACCAAATTACAATACAATTAAAAAAGCCAATTATTCAAATACCAAATCAAACAATTTTGGGTGACTTTCCATGTGCTGGATTTCAGGATACAAAGTCCTTATTTCTTTCTGCTTCCATAATCTTGATTATTCCAGTTACAACAGTTCTGATCTTGATCCTTTATTTAGCAGCCACTGATTTCATGACTTTCATTTGTACAGTGGTACCTCTACTTACAAATAACTCTACTTACGAATGTTTCTACTTACAAATGGAGCTCCGTCCGCCATCTTGGATGCGGTTTAGATAGGATTTTTTCTACTTATGAATTTTTAGATAGGGTTGCTTCGACTTACGAATTTTTTCTCCCAATGCATTCCTATGGGATTCGACTTACAATTCTTTTCGACTTACGAATGTACATTTGGAACGCATTAAATTCGTAAGTAAAGGTACCACTGTAATTGCATATTTAATAAATTTTATTTCTGCAAGAGGAGTTTATGTCCTGTAAATTTCTGCGTGAGGTGTTTATTCCCCCTTTGTTTCTTCATTCCTCCTGTTATAATCCAACATATACAGCTCTCTGCTTCCACTTTTTCACTCTCTCTCTTCTCTGCTCTCAAGGGCTGCGTTTTCCGCTGTGTCACCTGCCATCTTGTTTGTCAGAGTCAAACAAAAGGTCTGATGTCCCGCCATAGCCCCGGGCAGATCTCCAGCTTATCTTTCTCGTCCAATACTCATTGAAACACACTACCAATCCTGACTCACTGTTGCAGGACAAGAGGAAGTGCTGCTACCAGAAACTCCAGCGGGTGCAGAATGCTGCAGCGAGACTCCTTATGGGGTCCTCGCCGCGGGATCACATTCATCCAGTGCTTTACCAGCTGCACTGGCTCCCGGTGGAGTACAGGGTCAGGTTTAAGGTGCTGGTTTTGACCTTTAAAGCCTTATGCAGCTTAGGACCCTCTCCCGGTATGCCCCGCAGAGGATATTAAGGCCCACAAATAATAACATACTGGAGATCCCGAGTCACAAAGTGGTTAGACTGGCCTCGACCAGGACCAGGGCCTTCTCAGTACTAGCCCCAAAACCTGGTGGAACGCTCTCTCTCAGGAGACTAGGGCCCAGCGGGAGTTGTCATCTTTTCGTAGGGCCTGCAAGACAGAGCTGTTCCACTTGGCCTTTGGACTGACTCAGTCTGACCCCGGTGTTACCCTCCCCTAAGGCTTTATCCTACAGATATTTAAATGAGGTTGTAGGTTCCTAATTTTAAAATTGAATTTTAACATTGTATTTAATCTGTATTTTAATAGAATTGTTTCTTTTATGCTTGCTTTAATATTCCTGTTGTTAGCCGCCCTGAGCCCGGTCTTGACTGGGAAGGGCGGGGTATAAATATTATTATTATTATTATTATTATTATTATTATTATTATTATTATCATCATCATCATCATCACCACCACTGGCATGGGGAATCTGTGGCTTTCTAATGTTGTTGGGCTTCCAGCCCCCATCATCCCTACCAAACATGGCCTCTGGCCAGGGATGATGGGAGTTGTGGTCCACAAACATCAAGAGGGACACAGCCCCACCCTCCCATGTGCTACCATATCAGTGCTAATCTCCATGATTTTGCTTTCCAGCTCTACTGCTTCCTTCAGGGCCGACACATGCAGCCCCAGCAGTGTTCCCGGTATAACCGCAAAATCTACGTGGTTCCTGAGGAACAAACTCACCAGGTAGAATGAGAAGAAATAAACAAAGACAATCGGAAACCCAGGACCAAGATTCATGGATTCTGTCTTCAGTGCTGCCATTGATATCTCTGCATTCCCAGGAAGACATTGTTTCGAATGTGTTATTTGCAATGGGGCTACAACAGAGATTGAGGCTCACTGTTGTTGTTTAGTCATTTAGTCGTGTCCGACTCTTTGTGACCCTATGGAGCAGAGCACGCCAGGCACTCCTGTCTTCCACTGCCTCCCGCAGTTCGATCAAACTCATGTCCGTAGCTTCGAGAACACTGTCCAAACCATCTCGTCCTCTGTTGTCCCCTTCTCCTTCTGCCCTCCATCTTTCCCAAAATCAGGGTCTTTTCCAGGGAGTCTTCTCTTCTCATGAGGTGGCCAAAGTATTGGAGCCTCAGCTTCAGGATCTGTCCTTCCAGGGAGCACTCAGGGCTGATTTCCTTCAGAATGGATAGGTTTACTGTTACTTTGGTACAAAACTCGGTGTACTTAAAATGAGAAAGAGAACGAGCAGATTTGGTGTGATTGTGAAAAACTGGTGTAGCACATTTTGGAGCTGCTTGGCACCTTAAGTTTAAGTTGGGATCCACCTGTTCCTAGCTGACATTGATACCCTGCTATAGTTCAGGGGAATCTGTTCTTCTGATAACTTACAACTCTTCTACTCTCCTGCCAGCAAAAACAAACATTCAGATTATTCTAAAGGACTACCCTTCTGCATTTCCTCTGGGTTCTGATGGTAGATGCAGGAGTTACGACACTAGGAAGAGGGAAGGGATCATTAATGTGCACTCCCTGAAACCTTGTTATCCTTTGAAATGCACACTTCTCTGAATTTTGTAACACAGTTCTCCAACACACAAACACAAAAATATTAAAATGCATATATTAGTGTGCATGCAGATGCATATGTTACTGGAAATAACTGGGGGAAATGCAACGCTTTAAGAGAAATTGCTGGCAAAAATGTGCACATTCGGCAGAATTCGGCAGAACAGAAATGTTGCATATTAGAAAGAATGTGCCCTAAAATGTTGATATTTTTTTGTGTGAGGACTTTTAAAAATTCAAACAATGCAGAAATGTAGTGAACTGGACCTGGGGGTGGGGCTTAGGGAAACCAGATTGACCAATTGGTCTCACCTTAACAAAACTCGTTGGTGTGGGAAGGAAATGCAGCTGAATAGCGGGGGGGGGGGGTCAAAGAAAGAGAAGATACCACAGAGGAGGAGTGCAGGGAGATCAGAAAGCAGAAACAGTTTGTACACTGATTAGGGAAGCAGCACCTGATGGATTTCTGCCTGCCATGCAGCTGTTGAAATTGCAAGGACTCTGTTAGCAGATAAAAGGTGCAAGGACTCTGTTAGCAGATAAAACCTTATTTGTTTCATGCTTTCCATGCATTTGACTAGGGGAGTGGGGGATGAAATCATCTTCTTTTGCATCATGTTTATTGCACATTTTTTTAAAAAAAACACCAAGAGAAATTGGTATACCCTTTGCAGGCAAGAGCTCATCTATTTGACTAAATGACCATTTAATCAACATGTTGTTGCACGCCACCACAGTCTTTGAGAGGCAGGAGATTTCAGGGGTTCTAGGCCCCTGGGTTCATGTTTCCTTTTGAAAATGAGACACAGTGGAGACTGTGGTGTCTTTGTTATTTGGGTTTTTTAAAAAACATATATACAGGGCCGTCTTTACCAGGAGGTGCAAGAGGTGCGGGGCACCCGGGCGCTGAATTCGGGGGGGGGGATCAGGCGCCCGCCACTGAAGCCGCCTAAGCTCTTAACTATCTACCTGTTATAAAATAATGAATAATTTTGATCAAGCTGGAAAAAACAAAATACATATATACCTAGGTATTACCAGAATGTACACCTACTGTTTCACTAAAGGACTTTCGACTCTGTGTGCTCATTTACCAAAGATGCGCCACACCAATGGCTGTGCTTGTCATTCACAATGGCTGCACTTGTCAGACTCAATGACGGCACTTGTCATTCTCAATGGCGCTGTGCACACGAAATTAACTAAATTTGGGGGTGCTGGGCTGATCTTTGCACCCCGGCAGCGTACATGCTAAAGACAGCCCTGCATATATTTACAACCTGAGCCTTCGATTCTGGTTCACAGCATCAACCCTTATATGTTTGAATGTGTTTAATTTGCGTTTGTTTAAATTTATTTTGTTTGTAATTTTTTGTTGGTGCTGACCTTTAAAGCCCTAAATGTCCTCGGTCCAGTATACCTGAAGGAGCGTCTCCACCTCCATCATTCTGCCCGGACACTGAGGTCCAGCACCGAGGGCCTTCTGACGGTTCCCTCGTTGCGAGAAGCCAAGTTGCAGGGAACTAGGCAGAGGGCCTTCTCGGTGGTGGCGCCTGCCCTATGGAACGCCCTCCCAACAGATGTCAAAGAGGAAAACAACTACAGTACCAGACTTTTAGAAGACATCTGAAGGCAGCCCTGTTCAGGGAGGCTTTTAATGTTTAATAGATTATTGTTGTATTTTTCTGTTTGAAGCCGCCCAGAGTGGCTGGGGAAACCCAGCCAGATGAGCGGGGTATAAATAATACATTATTATTATTATATTATATAAAAGGGTCTTGCTTCTCTCATACCTACAACAAAAATCAAACACTGCTCTCTGACCCTCTGCTTGCTGCTTTTTCTCCAGCTTCTAGCTCACGTAACAGCAAACTTTCCCCTCAAACTCCAGATTTCTCCTTCTAGCTCTCTGAGAGCTGGAGAAGGGGCCCCACCCAATTGCTGTCTGGCACAGAGCTACCTTTCCCTTTGTTCTCTTAGTGGCCCTTCACCCAGACAATTGCCTCATCTAGCCTAGCTTGATTAGCTTTAAACATTTGCTAGGTTTTAGGGATTAGAAGTCGGGCACCCACAAACTCATAACAATATATTATCCCAGCCTGGAAGCACCAATTCAAAAAAAGAGAGGAGATTGTATGATTTGCAAGGCCCCAATAACTGGTGGTAATAATAATAATAATAATAATAATAATAATAATAATAATAATAATATATTATTTCTACCCCGCCCGTCTGGCTGGGTTTCCCCAGCCACTCTGGGCGGCTTACAACAGAGATTAAAAATACATGAAAACATCAGTCATAAAAAACTTCCCTAAACGGGGCTACCTTCAGATGTCTTCTAAATGTGAGATAGTTGTTTATTTCTTTGGCGTCTGGTGGGAGGGCGTTCCACAGTGCAGGTGCCACTACTGAGAAGGCCCTCTGCCTGGTTCCCTGTAACCTCACTTCTCACAGTGAGGGAACCGCCAGAAGGCCCTCGGAGGTGGACCTCAGTGTCCGGGCTGAACGATGGGGGTGGAGACGCTCCTTCAGGTAGAAGAATGTCCATTGCATGTACCCATGGCAGAGTTCTGAATTTAAACTATGTGACCCCATTCCAGTCCAGCAAGTGGTACAATGGACTGATAAAATTACAATCTGTTCCAAGCTACCCTACCGACCCAAACTGGTTTAAAAGTAAACCCTTGTGTCCAGGAATCAAGGGAACTGTAGTAGGAGCTCTAACTTATTTCTGTAAATACACTTTGCCAGATTACGTCCACACCTCTGTCACATGTGAAATGTTGTACTTAAACTGTTGCATTCTCTCCAGCACAATGGTGGGGTTGTTTTTATTAATACAGCTATACAGTATCAAATGCTATTGGTGTAATAATTTAAACGCATTTTCTTGCGTACAAGTTGTTACTGGATTTAGTGGGCTTTTTTTAGCCTACAAATTATTCCAATCGGCCTCTGCAATCTCTATCGCTGGATCAGATTCCCATTGCTGTTTCACAGAACTGCATCTTCCAGTTGTTGACTCGTTAACTTCTTTGATATAGAGTATAGATGAAGAAAAAAAGAGGAACATTCGTTTGTTTGTAAAACCACATTTTCAAAGAAGGTTAAAGGTCTTGTGGCACGTGCTTTAACTTCAGAATTTGATATAAAACACCGTTTGATGAACGTAAAACCATTTTACTGGGCCCTGAGAAGCAACTGATGCAATAAAAACTTGGGTACCTTCAGCCATGAACTTAGTGGATAGCTTTGAGCTGTCTCTCCTCCTCACAGGAATGCCGTAGGGCTAAAATGAACCCTAGGATCTCGGTTACTTGGCAGAAGCATGCACTGGGGGGAAGATGTCACAAATCCATCAGAACGTCAGTGCCGCGCTGACTTTCAACAAGCTTGTGAGTCCCTTGACCCTCAGTTCAACTGTGCCATTTTGGAAAACCAGACATTATTCGCCATTTTGATTGCACCATCAATCTGCAGCCTTATTACTTTGTTTGTTTGTTTGTTTACCGGGTTACTTCCCCACCTTTCCCCATAAGGTCCCAGGGCGAGTTACAGCAAAATGGTCATAGCCTTCATTATGTTTATCTTCACAAGAATCCGGTGAGGTAAGTCACTACTACAATCCTCACAATACTTAGACACCAGCGGTGCTGATCTCCTGCAATGTCACTGTGCAGCTTGGGGTTCAAGTCTACCCAGCTGCCATTGGCTTAGATGCTCTGATATCACAGAGGGGCAGAGCAGCCTAGGTTTGGGAGGCTGCTTGCTAGAGGAATGTATGGTCGAGAAGACAGACATGTATATCCTAAGACTACACCTAGACGCTTGGCTGCTTCTACTCCCCCCCCCCCCTTCCAGGCAACTGTGGGCGGAGGCTGCCTCTCTTCAGGAACTTAGCTATGAGGTTCTTGTTTGCCAGGTAAAGGAGGAAGACAAGGAGCAAGTTAGAACGGAAAGGAAAGTAGGAGGAATCTTCAGCTATGTTAGAAGCCTCAAGCCCAATGGAGGAAAGAAAAGAATGGAAGACAAAACAGAGAAAGAAAGCACCTGATCATTTTCCTTGTAAGGAAGCAAGTTGTTTTCTTTTACTGGTCAACAGAAGCTTCCCAGTAGGAAGGTCCCTGTTGCTTACTGGGAGAGAGAGCAGCAGGAGGCAGCAATGGCTATCAACCGGGATGGCTTGAAAAGAGGATTAGACAAATTCATGGAGGAGAGGGCTTCCCATGGTGGATATGCTCTGCCTCCACAACTGGAGGCAGCAAAACGTCTGAAGACCCCCTGCAAGTGGCAAACGGTGCCGCTTGGCTGCCCGGGGCGGCACCTCTTGGGGGCGGGGCTTCACTCCGCAGTGCGCATGCGTCCTGATGTCATGACACACGACGTGCACACCAGGACGAGCCAGGACGGACTGTGCATGTCTGCAAATGCGCAGTCCATCCGGGTTGGTGCTGCTGCTCTGCTCGGCCAGCACGCTCTGAAGCAGAGCACGCTATGGAGTGGGTTGCCAGGTGGCAGGTTGTCACCCGGCAACGCACTCCATAGCCCACTCTGCTTCTTCCGGCTCGGGCAGAGGAGGTGAGGGGCGGGCCAGGGGCACTGCCCCCGTGCGCTGCCCCGCGCTGCCCCACCAGAGTGGAGCTAGGGCTGGCCCGCCCCCTTCTCCCCTCCCTTGCTATGTGCCTGCCCCTTTCCAGAAACCAAATTAGGGGAGAATGCTATTGTGCTCGAATCCTGCATCTGGTTGGCCACTGTGAGAACAGGATGCTGGACTGGATGGGCCACCAGCCTGATCCAGCAGGCTCTTCTTGTGATCTTAGATTCTTAAGGTAGCCAGAGTGGCGCAAAGGCACTGGCAGAATTGCTGGATTGCACCCACCAATTTGTTTGCCCTGTGTCGACCTTCCCGCCATCTCGCCTCTGCAGTGCTCCCTCCCAGTAAGCAACAGCATCCCACCTGTCAGGAATGTAGTGTACCTGCTCCACCCCACCTGGAGAGTTGCTTCTGCTGGCCACCGTTCTGCCCACCCACCACTGCTTGTAAATTAGTTCTTAACCTGCTTTTCAGCCTCTTGGGATAAAACTTAAAAGGCAAAGGACCCCTGGACGGTTATGTCAAGTCAAAGGCGACCATGGGGTTGTGGCACTCATCTCGCTTTCAGGCCGAGGGAGCTGGCATTTGTCCACAGACAGCTTTCTGGGTCATGTGGCCAGCAGGACTAAACTGCTTCTGGCACAACAGAACACCGTGACGGAAACCAGAGCGCATGGAAATGTCGTTTACCTTCCCACCACTGCAGTACCTATTTATCTACTTGGAAATTGTTACAAACATTACCATTCAGCCTGTTGCGCTCTTTAGTTGAGGATCATGTGTAAAATAGGAGCTCGTTCACTCCCTAGCTTAGAGCTGCCATATTTCAAAAAGCAAAAATCCGGGCAGAAAAATTGTTGAGCTTTTTTTGAGCAAAGTTATTGTGCCAAAGGAAAATCACACAAAACAACACTGCCGACATGGATTGTCATACGTCCGGATTTTCCCAGATAACGATTTTTGCACGGACGCTGCTTCCGCGACAGCCGATTGCCGGCTATGCTTGGGAAATTCTGGACGTATGGCAACGCTACTGTAGCTTTCTGCATCAGGCCCCTCCTTCTGCTATCACTTGCTACAGTGAGCTCCAAGGGACTTCCTCTGTGGCTGCCGGCATGCAATGAATGCCTAATTCTAGGAGTGAGAGGGGCCGGCGAGCTGTCAGCGGAGAAGCTGTCAGAGTGACTCTGTGGCAGAACTGCAGAGTCTACCTCCCCTCTGTCATCGCTGTCGGCAGCTGCATCCAAACTGGAGAAACTTCATCACCTTGCCCTGTGCTGGGGGGGGGGGCACCTGCCTGCTTCCATCTCTTCGCTATCCCTCAAGCTCCCTGCTTTTAGCACTTTTCAGCTGGTCCCATCCTCTTAGGTGTGGCCGGTGTCCCACCAGCAGCCTCCAGGCTTCTTCACCCAACTCATCCCTCACAAATGAGCAGGGAGAGCCAGTGAAAGGCAGCAGTTCAGACTCCGAGGGTGAAGCAGAGGAGTTGGGGGGGAATCAAGAGGCTGCTGTGGAATCCAAAGGACTCTCCTTCTCCTGCCCCCTGGTCCCCAATAGTGTGTAAGGGCAGAACAGAGGTCAGAGGTGCGTGTGGCGGATTAGTGCTTGCCGAGGACTCTGGTGCATTGGGGGTTAAACTATCCCTCCAGGACATTCTATACAAGATCTCAAAGCAGCTGTTTTATTACAGAAAAAATTCAGGAACAGACTGGAAAGAGAAGTTGCTGAATTGGAACTCATTACCAAGCTTAAAACCATGGAGCCACCTGGTATGAACAAAGACATTGGATTCTTATCTCATTATGCATGATCAAGCTTTCTTTAGTGCCTCAGCCCTTGCTTTTTCCCCGCAGGACCAATTGCAGTCATCAGCAGTCATTAACAGCCATCTACAGGTTTACCACTCCCATCAGCCTATCACCCATTCCCACCACCCCCACCACCACCCTCTGTATATACATAAGGGTCTGACTCTTCTGTTTCAGTGTATCTGATGAAGTGTGCATGCACACGAAAGCTCATACCAAAATAAAAACTTAGTTGGTCTTTAAGGTGCTACTGAAGGAATTTTTTTATTTTGCTTCGACTCAGACCAACACGGCTACCTACCTGTAACTATCCCTCCAATGATAGGCAGTTCTTCAGGAGGTGGAACTAGACTGTGTTTAAAAACTAAAGAGGGCTAATCGTTAGGGGGAGTCGGTTGGGGAAGGTGGATAGGAAGTGTGGGGAATGAGGAGGTTAGGTTTGGAGGGATGAAATGCTATATTAAGTCTGTGTCCTATAATGAGAGGAATGCGCTATAAGTTACCAGTGAAATCCATGTTCTCAGGTTAATAAAGAAAGTTTAAAATGTGCCAAAATGCTAATTGACTCCAGCAGTGTGTCAGTTCCTCTAGTTGTGTGACTAAGAAGAGAAGCAAGCTTCCCTGGGGTCAGTAAAGGAAGCTAGTTCAAAGTACTTCTGACATGCTAAGGGCTGGTCAGTAAAGCCAAGAAAGCCACAAAGTTGCCTGAGGGAAGGCTAACCAGAGCAGTAGGGATCCATGAGAGGGAAATCCCACTGGTGGCAAGGTGGTGAGGGGCTTTAGATAACGTGCCCTGAGGTAACTTAAAGCCAAGCCCTATCTTTTGTGAAACTGGAGGTTTTCATTCCGCTTTTGCTGAAAGAACAGTGGGAACTACTGTCTGGGTGTTAGAGACTCATTGTCCCTTCACAGTGCGCAGACACAATTTTGAGACAGCTTGGGAAACATCCAGGAGAGGAGGAGCTTTAGAAAGGGTGGGAGGCAGGGACCTTCAGCCCTGTCAACTGCTCTACAGTGGCAAGGCCGACTGCGAAGTCTTGCTGAGCTGTGTGCCATTTCCTTGAATAAATGTGTATCTGCCTCCAACCCTGACAGTTGGACTATGCCTTTAATGTTGCATTGTGTGTTGACTTTTTAACTATTATTTAATGCTGATTGTATCGTGTGGTTTGTGGTCAACCGCCTTTGCACCTGCAGGAAGAAGAGCAGGGCGAAAGAGAGTTTGGGTGGTCATATGTTGAAATGGTCGCTGTTGCTTCCTTCAGGTTAATGTTGAAGATGTGAATGTTGACACTCAGCAAAATGTGATTGTCGATATTGTCACTGAAATTCTACTCAATATTGATCCAGAGTAGATTTCAATGTGTATAGTTAGCAGAGTAAAAACTTAAATACATTGCAGGATTCCCCCCCAAAATAGACCAGAGTCAATTAACAGTGCTTTACTGCTACTGAAGGCAAATGAGAATAATGGTCACAAATCCAATACATTCAGAAGTCCAGTTGCAGCAGATTCATAGCTGCCAAGTACCCCGTTTTCCCCGGGAAACCCCGTATTTTCTTACCGTTTCCCGCAGGTATCCCGAATGGCAAAATACCCCGTATTCCCCCGGATTACGGAGCTCCTGCCGGTGGCCATGTTCTTCTGGTGCCGTGCCGGCACCAGAAGTTGCTTCTACGCACTTCCGGACATGCATAGAAGTGACTTCCGATGCCACTGTGCCCATTTCCAAAATGTCTGCAGTGCCAGAAGTCGCTTCTACACACTTCTGGACATGCGTAGAAGTGACTTCTGGTGCTGTGGACATTTTGGAAATGGGCACAGCAGCATCAGAAGTTGCTTCTACGCATGTCCGGAAGTGTGTAGAAGCGACTTCCGGTGACGCGGCACTGCTGGTCCCGGGTTTTTCAATCCGGAACTTGGCACCTATGACTTAACCCAAACTTACAATAACTTACAATAAGACTAAACCTTAACACTGTATAAAGAACACCACACCAGAAGGAAGACAGAACGAGAAAGAGAAACCCAGGTTCCTTCTGGCCCTCCTTTTATAGTTAGCATGACCTTGAGAGAAGAGATAACAAAACCAGTTTAAGCCAGCTGTACTCAGCTTCTTTGGAGGTATAACCCAAACATCATGAAGCTTCTTTCACACAGAGAAGCTTCCAGAACCCTATTGAATTAATTAGAATATGAGAGATCTCTACAAATCAGATCAATACCTTCCGCACTAAGAAACGCAAATATTTACTGGAAATAGAGAACACACACATACACAATGCCCAATAGTCCAGATGTTGGCATTTACCACCTTTCTGCCATTCATGTCTCTTCTTATATTGAATGTAAAATAAACTAACGAAACATTAAACGAGACATAGAATCAGCAAGTAACACCAAACAAGAACTTTGTTCGACCGGGGCAGTTCGAAATCCAGCATACTTTTCCCTCATCGCCTCAGAAAACAATAGATCATGACTGAATGAAGTCCAGAATGGCACCACTTAATAGGGACATTTTGTGCCAGTGACGAAAGCCCAGATTGGAATCTTTCAAATCTCTTTCTTAGGCACCAGCTTATGCCGAGTGCCTCATTACATATCCAACCTGTTCCCATTTAATTACATTCCCACATTCACCTTTGGTGGCCATTCCTTAGAATGAAGTCAGCAGACCATCAGTGCTGAATCCTAATGCTAATGCCTAATTTGCCACCCCATAACATACTGTAAGCTTCTGTGGGCAGCTTACAGTAAATAAATGACAAAACCATTTAAATACCGGTATTCAGACGTAAAACTACAAAACAGAGAAAACTGGCAAAAAGCATTGCTGACTCATAAAATGCTTGCCTTGCCTCCAGGGGATCACCTGTCCCCAGGATCTAGGTAGGATTCCTACCTTTGTGGATTTACAGTGGTACCTTGGTTTTCGAACAGCTTAGTTCCCGAACAACTTGGAACCCGAACGCTGCAAACCCAGAAGTAGATGCTCCTGTTTTCAAACTTTGCCTCGGAAGCTGAATGTGCTCCTGAGCTTCCGTTTTCACTGTTGCGCAGCAAATTTGAGTTTACCGCATAGTAATTGAGGCTTTCTTCCTCCCGTTTTACCCTTGCACAGCTAATTTAAGTCCACCCCATCGTAATAAAGGTTTTTTCGTCCCGTTTTACCCTTGAGCAGCTAATTTAAGTCCACCCCTCCATCGTAATTAAAGCCTTCCGTTTCTGATTGCAGTGTTCTGAGGTGATATTTGGTCCTTTTGTTTTTGCTATTTTTTGCGTTTTTGTTTGTGTGGCTTTTTCATTTTTGTGACTGTGGCTTGTTTTTCGTTTTATGATTGATTGATTGATTGTGTGACTGCAGAAATGGATAAAAGCCCCCCATCCAAAAAATGACTCTCATCAGGGCAGGTAAGAAAAACAATTAATTTTTATTTTTATCATCTACAATACTGTCTTATTTATTTTATAGTACAGAACATTGATAATTGCTTTTATTTTATGGATCAATGGTCTTGTTAGATAGCAAAATTCATGTTAAATTGCTGCTTTAGGGGTTGTTTTTGAAAGTCTGGAACGGATTAATCTGTTTTGCATTACTTCCTATGGGAAAGCACGCCTTGGTTTTGGAACGCTTTGGTTTTGGAACAGACTTCCAGAACTGAGTAAGTTTAAGAACCATGGTACCACTGTATTTTTATTTTCAATTTTGCGAAATCCATGTGGTTTTGTTATTCCAGGCTGATTTCTCACAATGAACACCTCTGCATGGAACCATTTCAAAGCACTCCTATGGAGGGGAAGTGGGGATCGCTGCCCCAAATCCACAGTTTGATTTTGAGTAATCCATTCGCCTAAGGGTAAAGCAGTCACTGGAAGGACAGATCCTGAAGCTGAGGCTCCAATACTTTGGCCACCTCATGAGAAGAGAAGACTCCCTGGAAAAGACTCTGATGTTGGGAAAGATGGAGGGCACAAGGAGAAGGGGATGACAGAGGACAAGATGGTTGGACAGTGTTCTTGAAGCTACGAACATGAGTCTGACCAAACTGTGGGAGGCAGTGGAAGACAGGATTGCCTGGCGTGCTCTGGTCCATGGGGTCACGAAGAGTCGGACACAAAAAAATGACTAAACAACAACACAGCAGTTGTTGAGCTCTAGGCCTCATTGGGCTGTGAACTAGCTCTCTCCTACTGTTACAAGCCATGGGTTGTGTCCATAAGAATGCAAAAAGAGCCTGCTGGATCAGGCCAATGGCCAATCCTAGATGGGATTCATCATCCTGTTCTCACAGTGGCCAACCAGATGCTTGTGAGAGACTCGTAAGCAGAACCTGAATGCAACAGTGCTCTCCGCACTTGTGATTCCAGCAACTGGCATTCGAAAGCAAATGCAACACAGTACAAGCAGCGTTAGAATCACAGAACTGTATAGTTAGGAGGGACCACAAGGCCCATCTATCCTAACCCCCCTGCCATATGGGAATCTTTTGTCCAATGTGGGGCTCAAACCCACAGCCCTGAGATTTAAGAGAGTCTCATGCTCTACCAACTGAGACACATGAAATCCTGCTAGCCTAGCACAAGGGGACTCTGTTCTCTAAGAGCAAAATCCCAAATTTTCACAGGGTTTTTTTCTTCTTTCCGGTGTTCTTCCCACTGTACCAGCACATCACTTCCCTAAATTCACGCAGAGTGATTTTTCCTGATCCCTAATATCTAGGTGGAATAATGCGTCAGTTTCCTGTCACATCCGCCTTTTTCGAATGAGTGGACAGTAGGATTATTTCTTTCCCTCTTACGAAAACACATGGAAAAGGATCCTGTTGGGCAAAATGTATGTCAGCAAACCAATCTCGTGATGACAGCCTGAACTGGTTAGCTGGATGTGAGGAGTCACTTTGTTCAGAAGTATTTAAGCAGCAGAAACCTGGAGGAACCCAGAAGTCCTGAAACTACCACCACCACATCTGAGAGCCAGCTGCAAGTCTCCTCTTCTTTGCTCTTGCCAGCCATGGGCCTGTCCAAGATGTCATTTGTGCCTCTTTTAAGAAATGTGCTCATATGTTTTGCTCTGTGCTTCCAGGGAACAGGTAAGACCTTTTCTTTCCATTGCTGTGGCTAATCCATGTTGGTTACATTTGTTCCAGAGGTAGTTTGCTGGGTATACAGGACAGAATAACAAAGCCCCATATTGGTAAATGATCAAAAACAGCTGGTTCAATTCAGTGTTTTTTTTGTCCTCCGTGCTACCTGTTCTGACCTACCTGAAGCCTGCAGATTCGTGGGCAAATGTGGCACATAAACAATGCAATTGTATTATTGTTTATTATTACATTTCCATCCTACCGACTAGTTTCCCCCTCTTCCTCTCTAGTCTCACACAGCCCAGTGACAAGGAGCCAGTTCCTAGGTGACGAGGTCCCCTCGGTTCCCCCCCCTTAAAATATTTGAAGGGCTGGCCGCTCCCAAAGTTGATGGGCTTTGCCATTCAAATAGTGTGCCTCTGCCACATTATGTGATTGATTGTGCAGGGTGGGGCTAACCTGCCATGTCCCCATTATTTTATTAAAGTTGGCACCCCTGCCCTGTGATAAGGATAACTACAGATGGTTTGAGAAAGCTAAGAGGTGCACTCAAAATCTAGCTTCCTTGAAGGCAGAACTACATGTTGCTTTCTAGACATCAACCAGGTGTTTCCAAACTTGAATTTGCTGCTATGCTGGAGGAGCTTTTCTAGGGGAGAAGAAGCAGGTGGTCTAGAGTTGCTTAGCTCTAGCTGTGCCCGCTGATTCTACTCTAAAAGCCATTCTACTCCCCTCTCCATGGGGAGTAGAGGGTGTACCATTTTAGATTATTTTGGGGAGAGGATGCTTAAAGATGGAGAGTGTGTTCACCTATACAGAGCAAAGGAAATCCAATTCAGAGATATTTTCCCACCATAACATTAATTATTATTATTATTATTATTATTATTATTATTATTATTATTATTATTATTATTATTTCTACCCCACCCATCTGGCTGGGTTTCCCCAGCCACTCTGGGTGGCTTCCAACAGAGATTAAAAATACATTTAAAAACCAGTCATTTAAAAACTTCCCTAAAAAGGGCTGCCTTCAGATGTCTTCTAAATGTAATAGGTAGGTAGCCGTGTTGGTCTGACGTAGTTGAAACAAAATAGAAAAAACCCTTCCAGCAGCACCTCAGAGACCAACTAATTTTGTCATTGGTAAGAAGTGTGCATGCACACGAAAGCTCATACCAATGACAAAATTAGTTGGTCTCTAAGGTGCTGCTGGAAGGAATTTTAAAATTTTGTTTCTAAATGTAAGATAGTTGTTTATTTCTTTGACATCTGATGGTTTCCTGCAACTTCACTTCTCACAGTGAGGGAACTGCCAGAAGGCCCTCGGCAGTGGACCTCAGTGTCCAGGTTGGACGATGGGGGTGGAGACGCTCCTTCAGGCATACTGGGCCGAGGCCATTTAGGGCTTTAAAGGTCAGCACAAACACTTTGAATTGTGCTCGGAAACGTACTGGGAGCCAATGTGGGTCTTTCAAGACCAGTGTTATGTGGTCTCAGCAGCTGCTCCAAGTCACCAGTCTAGTTGCCGCATTCTGGATTAGTTGTAGCTACATAGCCGAGACATTCACTATATGACCCTTGACTGATTCAGAGCATTCCAAGAAGGAGGAAAAAGCCTTTGCCTGAAGGTGGATTACATACAAAATGCAAGAGAATCATGAACAAACAGCAATGAAGAGAGATGAAAACGTCTGACCATTAAGAGAGTTTTTGGGAAATTGGCTTCCCAAATCCTAGGTTTTTGGCTCAAAAACCAATCCTACAAACATCCCTACTATTCATGGAATCAGGGGCAGCCTACATTTTAACAGAGGCTGAAGCATCCCATCGAGGGTCCTTCACACTAACTGTGAAACGCTGCGTGTGAGATCCTTATATAGCCATCCGACGCTTGGTGTTAAAAATTCTGCCAAAAGATTTAGCAATTAATCACTGGGTGACAGGAGCTGGGTGTTCATGACAAGAGACGGTTCTGCCTGTGATTTGTTATGGTTGCTTCTTGTTCTGTGCTTCTTGAACATTTTTTGTTGTTCTTCTTCTTGAACCACCCTAGAGCAGAAAGACAGTACAGAAAAGTGTTAACTAACTAAACAAACCAACTACCCAACCTCATGCTTAGTCAGTCATACACTGTAAACGAGCCCAACTAGTATTTTGGCTTGCTGGCCAGTGTTCAGTTCAGTCCAAATGCCAGTCAGCAGGTGATGATTTAAAATTTGCTGGCGCCCAGGAGTCAAAAAGTATAAGGAAGATGGGCATAAGAGGCTGGCTCTGTAAAACTACCTGGGCAGGGGAGCACCTGAATACCAAATCAATCTCTTAAGATGAAGTGTGGACCATTTTTGTTTCCAAAATCAGGTTGCTTCAGGAAAGTATTTTGGGGGAATAGCTTGGTTTATTTCCATTGCCAATCCAATTCAAGTTTGGGCTGGAGCTTGTCCCTTACTCTCTTGGACCTTAAAACCCAATCACAGTTCAGTTATCTTGCAACCTTTATTCTTAAGATTTTGATATTACTGAATGACAAAGACCCAAAGCCATTGAGCAGCTTGATTATCTCGGATCTAAGCTTCTGCAGAAGATGTACAGTCATACCTCAGTTTAAGTACGCCTCGGTTTGAGTATTTTCAGTTTAAGTACTCCGCGGACCTGTCTGGAATGGATTAATCCACTTTCCATTACTTTCAATGGGAAAGTTTGCTTCAGGTTAAGTACGCTTCAGGTTAAGTACGGACTTCCGGAACCAATTACACTCATACCTCGGGTTAAGTAAGCTTCAGGTTGAGTACTCCGCGGACCCGTCTGGAACAGATTAATCCACTTTTCATTACTTTCAATGGGAAAGTTTGCTTCAGGTTAAGTACGCTTCAGTTTAAGTACTCCACAGACCACCTGGAACGGATTAATCCACTTTCCATTACTTTCAATGGGAAAGTACGCTTCAGGTTAAGTACAGACTTCCAGAACCAATTGTGTTTGTAAACCGAGGTACCACTGTAACTAGAAACCTACTTCAGCTGTTGCAAACTATGAAGTCTGACAGCCTAATACTCGCCATTTTTACTGAAAATGTTCCAATCCCATCCTTCAAAACAGGAATGGAGAATTTGTGGTGCCCTGGATGTTGCTGGACTACAGCTCCCATCATCCCAGACTGTTGGCCATGTTGGGGGTTGATGGGAACTGGAGTCCATCAACACATGGAAGCCCTCAGGTTCCCTATCCTTGCTTTCAGATAATCTGCTTGCTGGTTCAACAGGCTCAACCTGGGATGGCCTACCTCCAGAATGCCACTCTAGGTTTTCATGGCATACCAAGGCTTGAGGAGAAGGTAACTTCTGTGACATGAGACTTCCTGAGAAGCAGGGCATGAGACAGAACATGTGTTCTTGTCCGTGAGGTAGAGAGGCCGACCTGTGGCAAAGCAGAGATGTCTCTGGCTGGTACAGTTCTGAATGAAGGCCCAATCATTTCTCTATAAAGAATTGGGATTTAAGTGTGTTTGTGACTTGAACTTGGAAAGAGGGTGCTTGACCTGCTTCACCATCGTCAGTTTTTGTTCTCTTTTCTCAACAGCTGCCCAGCTGTTAGGAGGCGGCTCTGGTGGTGATTCCCTCACCTTGGGAGGGGAAGGCGGAGCCCCAGGTGGCTCTCTCAACTTAGGGGACGGATCTGGCTCCCTCAACTTAGGAGGAGGAACGGATGGAGGCCTTGGTGGCCTCCTCTCAGGAGGAAATGGAGGCCTTGGTGGTCTCCTCTCAGGAGGGGGAGGGGGGGTAACCCCACCCCCGACGGCGACAACAACAACGGCGTCAACAACCACAACGACGGGTAAGATTCTATCTCTTTCTGAAAACATACGAAACAGCTGGGCCATGAGATGCCAGCGAAATGAGAACATCAGTAAGTCTTTCCTCCGGTTGCAAGTTTAGACACTATGAGGTGTTCCAAGGAAGTGTGGAGGCATATGCGGTCGGGAAACTAAAACAGCTGTCCGTTTCACTGCCCAAAACCCATGTAAAATAGACGTGGGGGGGGAAGACTATTTTGGTGTTTGTTTGTTTGTTTTGTTTTGTTTTGTTTTGTTTGTTTCGGAGCAAAGGCATTATTTACCACCCTCTGCAGCACTGCTGCCATTTTTGCCACAGAAACTTTATGCTGCGTAATGATGTAGTGTTCTTTTGAGGAGTGGTGGGGTGGGGATGGCAGCCACCAATGGCTCGTAGCTGCCATTTTTCTCTGTCACTGCTTTCGTCTGTGTGTTTTGTTTCTTTGCCACTGCTATGAAATACAGCGGGAGATATTTTCTGCCACAGCCACACCTTTTTTGCCTCCCCACTCTACCACCCCACATTTAAGCAAAAGCTCTGCCTTTTCTCTTTTAATACAACCTGGAGATGGGTCGGCTGTAGCAAGCTGGTCACACTGGTAACGTTTCACCAGGTAAAGTCATCTTATGTTGTTCGCTTGCGAGCTGAAATGAATTTCCACAGCATTCATGTCTGTCCCTGCTTTTGCTTTCTGCCAACAGAAACCACCACCACCACGACTCCAACCACCACCACCACGACTCCAACCACCACCACCACCACGACTCCGACGACTACCACCACTGGTAAGATTGAGTCCAGTGTAACTCACAGAGAGCCATCCTGGTAGAGCAGGCATGCCCAACCTGCGGCCCTCCAGATGTTTTGGCCTACAACTCCCATGATCCCTAGCTAACAGGACCAGTGGTCAGGGATGGTGGGAATTGTAGTCCAAAACATCTGGAGGGTCGAAGGTTGGGCATGCCTGTGGTAGAGTGATTAGAAAGTTATTTTTATTTTATTTTATTTTATTATTACACCGTCCTTCATCGGGAGACCCCAGGGCAGTTCACAGAATAAATGCAACATAAAACACAAGTAAAAAATTAAACTGAGACAGCAAAACAATAAGCCCCCTCCCCACCACAGATACAATTAGACGGCTGTGGAATATTAATCAGCCTGCTTGAAGAGGAATTTGAACTGTGCTCTCCTAAAAGAATATATATACTCTCACACACAAATTGTATACCACCCTTCATCCGAAGATCTCAGGGGTGTTAAAAATATAAAGTAAAAACACAAAAAACACAATAAAAGCAAGAGCAAAACAAACACACACACACCCCAAACTAGGACCAGATTTAGGTTTGATGAGGCCCTAAGTTATTGAAGGTAATGGGGCCCTTTATATGTCCAGCTGTCCTTTGTCAACACCAAATTGTCGCTGTTTTTGGTGTTGAATCTATGCTATATGGTGATTTATGCACCTAATAGGTATCTAAAGCCATTTGTACATGTTGCCATCCAACCAGTCCATGAAGAATGCAGGCACCCTATATATAGAAATGAGCAAACCAGTGATATTTTAGGGAGCAGGTGAGCAGACGGGGGCCATTACTAGCACCACAAAACTTTATTTTATTTGCTTTTTATCTTATATCTTGGAAATGTACATCCGGTTTTTTCCATTTAAAATTGGGGGGGGCAAGAGAGTGGGGCCCTAAGCTATAGCTTGTTTAGCTTCTGCATAAATCCGGCACTGCCCCCAACACATTTAAAAGGACATTGGTTGTCAATCAGCTGAAGGCCTAGTTGAAGAGGAACATCTTCATGCGTATAATGAAGGCGCCAGGCGAACCTCCCTGGGGAGAGCATTGCAGAAATGGGGAGCCACTGCAGAGAAGGCCTGTTCTCATGTTGCCACCCTCCAGACCACTTGGAGGAGCCAGATGAAGAAGGGCCTCAGATGATGAATGAAGAGTCTGGGTTGGTTTAGATGGGGAGAGGCAGCCCTTGAGGTAAGAAGCGGTCCTTGAAATTGGACTACAACCCAGAGTAGGGTCAACAATAGCAAGCTAGTCATGCTGGCAACATTTCACCAAGTAAAGTCCTCTTTCATTCTCCGCTTGCAAGCTGAAATTGCATTCCACAGTGTTCATGCATGTCCTTGCCCCTTGTTCTCTGCCAACAGAAACCACCACCACAACTCCGACCACCACCACCACAAGCACCACCCATGGTAAGATTGATTCCAATGTAACTCAGAGAGAGCCAGCCTGGTAGAATGATGAGAGAGTGGGGCGGTGGCTACAGAGACTCAGGTTCAAATCCCCACTTGCCCATGAAAGCCCACTGGGCTTCACCTTGGGCTGGTCAGCCTACCACACAGGGTTGTTGAGGGGGAAAGATGAAGGGCAGAAAACGATGCGTGCTACTTTGAGATCTTTGGCAGTGGAGTCTTTAATCAGCGGTGCTGGGAGAGAGGCAATGATTGCTAATTCCACCTTCATCCCCACCCACCCCACCCCCATAGCTCCACGCCACCTTTCAGGCTTTCCCAAAGGGTCCCTCAACCCTCTAGAGCAGATTTTAGGGATGTGGTCATTGGATAGTCCTTTAGAATCTAAAGTTTGCTTAGCCTTAGTAGCAACCCTTCCCTTGCCCGGTGATCGGACGCTGAGGAATGGGTTATGCTGCAAATCAGTAGGTTGGAGAATAATAAGGGTGTTGGGCTCGATTTGTTCTCCTTCTAGCTTTCCTTTGTCCTACAGAACCTACAACCGCTTCAGATCACGTATCGCTTGCGCCCTGGGCCCTTTCCCTGATTGTTCTGGGTTGTATTGGTGCAGGCATGGCGATTGTTGGAACAACTTTAACCGTAAGTATGTGATATGGGTGTTTTTTAAAGATTGTCACTGCACTGATCACCGTGGGGGGGGAGTGGATTAGGGGATGAGGAGGAGGAGGAGGAGGAGGAGGAGGAGGAGGAGGAGGAGGAGGAGGAGGAGGAGACAAATCTGCTCCCGGGGGTGAGAAAAAGAGACTATGGGACCTTTCCCTTCAGAGGTCCTGTGCTCACTTATCTGATCCTAGCTGTATGTGTGAGCCAGCTTGAGGGACATATGTCAGATGCATCACAATGGAAAACGTGCATGGCCATTCCCACAATTCCCATGTTTCTGCCCCTTGCAAGGAGCATTTCCTGTATTAATTTCTTTGAAGGGTTTTTAAAAATCCCTGTTCTTCAACCTCAATTGTCCCTCTGAGTGGCTCACAAAGATCCAGAATTGAGCCCCTGCCCTCAGGCTCGCAAATCTAAACTATACGACCTAAAAGGAAAAGGAGCTGCGAGGAAGGAGGAAGGAAGCAAAGCCGGGCACTTATTCTTAATGACAAGATGTCACGGCCAACAGTTCACTGAAAGGGGGAGCCGAACGTTTCTCAGATGGGGAAAGAATTGTAAACACTGGTGTCAAAAAGAAACAGAAGGAAAAGCTGTTCAGTTTTCCCTTGGAGAAATTATGACAAACCCTTCTCCGAATTCCAGTTGAGTGCTGTCCCAACCAAGTTTCAATCTAGAAATCATTCCAAAAGTACAGAACAGCAGAATAGTGGGTGGGAGTCAGCTGTAATGGGCCCTGTTGCTATCCCCTAAGTGAAGCAGGCATAGAGAACAGGTCTTCCAGGGGGGGAAATCAGCACAATTGTGTATTCCTCCCTCCTATCTCCAGGGGGAGCCATTTCCAGAAAATTATAGTAAGGCAAAAGGGAGGTGAGCAGAGGGATTGGGGAGACAATGGAATTAGTTTGCATTCAAAGGTGAATATTTCTGATCCACACTTCCTGAAATAAGTCATGAACTGAAAGACAACCCTCCTTCGAAATCCGCACTTCTCTGAATGTTGCAATGTGGTTCTTCAGTAATGTGATGAATATAAAAATGCATATACTAGGGTAAAATGAGCATTAGAATGCACATATTCATGAAAATAGCATACAAAATGCATTCTATTAGGGGAAATTGCTTTGCAAAAATGTGCATAGGAGGCAAAATTGTATGCAAAAGTGTGCATGTTAGGAAAAATTCACACTAAAATGCAGGTGAATTTTCCACAAACTGATGTGGACATATGGAGAAATGAATGAAAGAGGTGGGGAAATGAGAAACTGAAATTGATGGATTTGGCTGTCGCTAGGTGAACACAACTTAATGTATTAAAGGTAAAGGTAAAGGTACCCCTAACCATTAAGTCCAGTCGCGGACGACTCTGGGGTTGCGGCACTCATCTCACTCTATAGGCAGAGGGAGCCAGGATTTGTCTGCAGACAGCTTCCAGGTCATGTGGCCAGTATGACTAAGCCGCTTTCTGGCGAACCAGAGCAGCGCACAGAAACGCCGTTTACCTTCCCACTCTAGCGGTACCTATTTATCTACTTGCACTTGACATGCTTTCGAACTGCTAGGTTGGCAGGAGCAGGGACCGAGCAACGGGGGGCTCACCCCGTTGCGGGGATTCAAACCGCCGACCTTCTGATCAGCAAGCCCTAGGCTCTGTGGTTTAGACCACAGCCCCACCTGCGTCCCTAACCTAATGTATTAACTCCTTTTTATTTTTCTAAGGTCTGCTACTGTCTGAAAATGAGAAAATCTCAACAACAGAACACATGTGGGTCAGGAGGGAGCTATGTTGCACATGCTATGCCGTGCGGGAAATTTTGAGAAGCCACGCAATGGAGATGGTATAATCAGATGTGAATGTGCCGAGTAACCGACCTGCTCAGTCGCTGCTGCTTGAATTGACCTTTACTCAGGACATTCTGCTTCCTACACTTCGCAGGGCTCAGATTATAAATATTTTTGGAATAAGGACCATGCATTTGCTTACAACCAGGCCAGGACATCTTTACTCTTGCTGGTCAGCTGCTGTGGTTCTTTCTCCAGAGTCTGGTCTGCAGACTGCCTCTTAAGCTTTTATTCTTAGCTAATATCCACTCATATAGCTTGATGTGGTGTGGAGAATCTTTGTCCCTCTGGATGTTGTGGAACTACAACTCCCATCAGCCCCAGCAAGCATGGCCAATGTCCAGGGACGATGGAAATTGGAGCTCAGCAACATCTGGAGGGACCACACCTGGTCTAACCCTTACTATTGCCTTGCTACTCTATACCACTGGTCCTTGCCCAGGCAAAGGAACAAACCTTTAATAAATATGCAACCAAGAGAATAGAAAGTGTCCTGTATGGACCCGGTTTACTAAAACTATAGCACAATAAGACAGACTTGCCAATGTGGTTTCACATCTCTCCCTTATGCCATAGCTGCCAAGTTTTCCCTTTTCTTGCGAGGAAGCCTATTCAGCATAAGGGAAAATCCCTTAAAAAAAGGGATAACTTGGCAGCTATGCCCTTATGCAAGCGTGAAAATGACAGGAGAACATTCCAAGATACGAATTTGACAGAGAAGCTGAAAAGAACTATAGCAGAAAGACACAGCAACTCTACCAAGCTTTCATAGCATGCAAAGGATTATTCCAAAATACATCTGTTTAAATAAATCAAAGAAACAGACAAGAGTGGCAATATGCCGTGTAATTTTAGGGAGGTTCATATTCAAACTGCATGCAACTATGAGTTGGTGCAGCTGTCCTTCAAAAATGCTAACAAATTATCATTCAGAGAAAGATTGGAATAAAATTTAATGAGCAGTTAGTTTGGTTTTAGGAAATAAGGAGAAGAGGGACAAGAGAAGTTACCCTTGCAATCCAGATATTGATGGGGAAAGTAGAGAAAGCAGAAATGACCTTATATAGAAAGAAGATAGAACAAGATGGGATAAAATGTCCACTACATTGCAGAAGGCAGGAGTAGATGATGAGATAAAAATAAAAATAATAAATAGAAAACCAGGAAGTTATTAGAGCAAATGATATTGAACAAAGAGCTCACTATTCCCTGTGCTGTTTATGTATAGAGGGTGCAATCAATAGCAGACAAAGAGATTAAACTAAATAGGAAGGGCATTTGTCTAATAATATACTGGTAATGGTAGACATGGAAACAAATCTGCAGATCATGGTGTCACAGATGCTATGAAGCCATCCTTTATTAGACTGATAGCTTGATTAGGAGTCCAGAGTGATTGCTTGATGTTTCATTAATGGGAACTAATGACAAGAGGTTTTCACCTGATAGCTGGGAATCTCTCTCCAACCATTGGAAAAGTGTGGGATGGTGACTCCTTCCAACAAGTGTGCGAAGAACACAATCTGGATGTAGCATGCAATTTGGATTTAGAAAGAACCAGAGAGAGAGAATGTTGGAGCTGCAAGTCGGCTGAAGGTGAATCACCCTGGAGGCAGGGAGTTTTTCTAGGATTCTGATGCAAGCTAGTGGATTTGCTGCATGCTATAGTAGTGCTTGTTTGCTTCTGCTGTGCTATTATTTGTATAATTGTAAATAAACAGATATTACAAAAGCATCATAATATTTCAGTGCCCTGTCATCCAAAGGAAAATAAACTCTGTTGTACTACCTCCAGAGTCCTCACTGTTTGTTGGAAGCACAGAGCACTTAACAACATCAAATGCAAGAAAATAGTTTTTGCAGGAAACCTTTATCAATGTACGGGAAACAATATCTGATGGTAAAAACTTCGCACAAGTAGGGTGAAACAGATATACACAGGATCCCCTTAGAGAAGAGGAATCAATATACGATTGAACATTATGGTGTTGTTGTTACTGTTTTTCAGAAACGTGTATATAAGGATATGAAGCATAGATGATAGGCAAAGTAACAGAAAGGAAATGCAGGGTTGGAGAACAGGGAAAGTGACTTGTATAGCAACGGAGACGGGAAGGGATTGATGCAAAGCATGCGAAAGAAAAAGAGGTCAAGTGCAATGGATCACACAGTCTAAGAAGTCTTGGTAAAATTTTATAAAACAGAGCTGGGAAACCTGTGGCCCTCTAGAGCAGGGGTAGGCAACCTAAGGCCCATGGGCCAGATGCGGCCCAATCACCTTCTAAATCCGGCCTGCGGACAGCCTGCGGACAGTGTGTTTCTACATGAGTAGAATGATTCCTTTTATTTAAAATGCATCTCTGGGTTATTTGTGGGGCCTGCCTGGTGACATGAGTAAAATGTGTGCTTTTATTTAAAATGCATCTCTGGGTTATTTGTGGGGCATAGGAATTCATTCATTTCCCCCCAAAAAATATAGTCCAGCCCACCACATGGTCTGAGGGATTGTGGATCGGCCCACAGCTGAAAAAGGTTGCTGACCCCTGCTCTAGATGTTGCTGGACTTTGTTTAGTCGTTTAGTCGTGTCCGACTCTTCGTGACCCCATGGACCAGAGCACACCAGGCACTCCTGTCTTCCACTGCCTCCCGCAGTTTGGTCAAACTCATGTTGGCGGCTTCGAGAACACTGTCCAATCATCTCATCCTCTGTCGTCCCCTTCTCCTAGTGCCCTCCATCTTTCCCAACATCAGGGTCTTTTCCAGGGAGTCTTCTCTTCTCATGAGGTGGCCAAAGTATTGGAGCCTCAGCTTCATGATCTGTCCTTCCAGTGAGCACTCAGGGCTGATTTCCTTCAGAATGGATAGGTTTGAGCTTCTTGCAGTCCATGGGACTCTCAAGAGTCTCCTCCAGCACCATAATTCAAAAGCATCCATTCTTCGACGATCAGCCTTCTTTATGGTCCAGCTCTCACTTCCATACATCACTACTGGGAAAACCATAGCTTTAACTATATGGACCTTTGTCGGCAAGGTGGACTACAACTGGACTACAACTCCCATTATCCCATGCTGGATGGGGCTGATGGGCAGTGTAGTCCAGCAGCATCCTCTAGAGCAGGCATGTCAAACCTGCGGCCCTCCAGATGTTTTGGCCTACAACTCCCATGATCCCTAGCTAGCAGGACCAGTGGTTGGGGAAGATGGGAATTGTAGTCCAAAACATCTGGAGGGCCGCAGGTTTGACATGCCTGCTCTAGAGCATGGGTAGGCAAACTAAGGCCCGGGGGCTGGATCTGGCCCAATCACCTTCTAAATCCGGCCCGCGGATGGTCCGGGAATCAGCGTGTTTTTACATGAGTACAGTGGAACCTCGGTTTACAACTACCTCTGTTTATGAACGCCTCCATTTACGAACGCCGCGAACCCGTGTTTACATCCGGGTTCCGTGGCGTCAGATGTGCATATCGCTTCTGCGCAGATTGCGCATGCGCAGAAGTGCTCTATCGGCGCTTTGCGCACGCGCAAAAGCGTGCCTTCGGGGAGCGGATGCCTCTGTTTACAAACGCCTCCGTGGAACGGATTGCGTTCGTAGACCGAGGTTCCACTGTAGAATGTGTCCTTTTATTTAAAATGCATCTCTGGGTTATTTGTGGGGCATAGGAAATTGTTCGGGGGTTTTTCCTCCAAAATATAGTCCAGCCCCCAACAAGGTCTGGGGGATAGTGGACCAGCCCCCTGCTGAAAAAGCTTGCTGACCCCTGATCTAGAGAGCCACAGGTTCCCCATCCCTCACATAAAGCAAACGGAAGACCTGCAATGTCAGGCACAACATATAGAGAAAGAGAGATAGAAAGACCTAACAACGCACTGAAACACATAAGGGAGACGTCGCCACCTAGCCACCAAACTCAGATCAGCACCAAAGGAACTTCCAGATTCCTGTCTCCCCTCTGTTGCTTTATAGCTTTGTTGTGGTGCCAAGCCAAGCTGGTATGCAGCAGCTATAGTTGGGCACCGAAAGGAATATTAAATAAAAAATAAAAATACAGTCTCTTTAAGCTCCTTGGTATGATATTCATCCTCCCGCGCCTCTCCTGGCTATGATATGTCTGCCATTGTTTGATCTTGGCATGGCTACCTTATTACTAATTGCCCTTGAGGAAGCATACCAAAACCCGTATTCATCAAGAAAGGCCACAGAGCGAAACCAAATCTGATCGGTATTTAGAGATATGGATTTGTAACCAGCTTTTAATTATCGTTTGTAAACTGTTTTGAGCTATTAGAAGAGCAGTCTAGAAATATTTTAAACAAATGTAAGAATATCTTCCTGGATTAGGTCGGTGCCCTATAACAAAACCAAGTGCTTACAACTGAGAAATGCAACCTGTCCCAGCAACTTAGAATACAGTGGTACCTCTAGTTGTGAACTTAATTCATTCTGGAGGTCTGTTCTTAACCCGAAACCGTTCTTAACCTGAGATGCGCTTTTGCTAATGGGGCCTCTTGCTGCCGCTGCCAGCACACGATTTCCATTCTCATCTCAAGGTAACTCTTCCAGGTTAGTGGAGTTTGCAACCTGAGGCGTTTGTAACTCGAGGTACCACTGTATCTAACTGCACAACCGATTTCTTTGCAAGCACCTTATTATTATTTAATAAATGTACACAGCCCTTCATCTGTAGATCTCAAGGTGGTACACAAAATAACATTACAATATAAAAACCACGAAGAGTCACGAAGAGTCGGACACGACTAAACGACTAAACAACAACATAAAAACCACAAAATGCATAACAGAATAAGAACAACCATAAACCAACAATTCCCTCTCTCACAAGACATTTTTAAAGGCATTGGATGTCAAAGGTCTGACTGAAGAGGAACATTTAAAGAGTTTGTGCATATTATGATCACACACACACACACACACACACACACACACACACACACACACACACACCCCTGCTGCAGTTTCCAGCAAGTGAGGTTCAGACGCATGACTGCCTCCAAAAGTAGAAGCAGAACAGATCCCTCGGGGTTAACAGCATAGCTGCCAAGTTTTCCCTTTTCTCGCGAGGAAGCCTATTCAGCATAAGGGAAAATCCCTTTAAAAAAGGGATAACTTGGCAGCTATGGTTAACAGCCATTGATCAAACAAATGTACAAGGGCACATCTAGGTTATTGCTGTTTCGGGACAGGATTCAAACACATGGCAATTCAGATTGCAACATTATAGTCTTGCACAACAAACCAACTTATCGAAAGGACCAGACTTTTTGCAAATAAAGAACCGGGTGGGATAATGGACTGGGAAACGCGAGACGTGCTTTGATGCAACGTCATCTAACCTCTCCACCAATCAGAAGGGAAGTTCCTTAAATAGTCGAAGCTGTCTAATCTCCCTGCGAACTACATAGCTGCCAAGTTATCCCTTTTTTTAAGGGATTTTCCCTTATGCTGAATAGGCTTCCTCGCGAGAAAAGGGAAAACTTGGCAGCTATGGCGAACTAATCAGGATGGATTTGCTCAATAAACAGGTCATCTGGAAGCAGCCTACAAGCAGCACCGGCCCTATCATTAGGCAGAGGGAGTGGTTGGCTTTCATTGGGACTACAGGGCACAAGGAGGAAAGGTCCACAAGAGGTGTTCCTTCCCCATAATTTCAAAGAAAAAGTGCCTTCCTGAGAGGCTCACCAGCCAACATTTTACCTCAATCCTATAATTAGGAAACGGCTGATTTTGCTGGAAATGACTAGTTTCTCGCAATGACCTAGAAACATGCTAAACTGCCTTATCCCTAAGCAGGAGTGGTTTGCAGGGTGGAGCAGGATGTGATGGCATTTCTTAGCTGGCTTCTCAATGCAGAGGCAGCAGTGCGATCAGCAAGTGCCGTCCTCACTCTGTCCCAGCAGGCCACTGGTTCATCTACCTTGGTTCTTAGTCAGACCACTGGTTCATCTACCTTGGTTCTGTCTACACCAGACATCCCCAAACTTCGGCCCTCCAGATGTTTTGGACTACAATTCCCATCTTCCCCAACCACTGGTCCTGTTAGCTAGGGATCATGGGAATTGTAGGCCAAAACATCTGGAGGGCCGCAGTTTGGGGATGCCTGGTCTACACTGACTGGCAGCAGCTCTCCAAAGTTTCAGGCAGGGAGGCTTTTCCCAACCCTTCCTGGAGAAACCAGGGATTGAACCTGGGATATATCCCTCACCTGAAAGAGCCAGGGGTGCTCTGCTCAGTGGAGCTCGTTGCCAGGCCAGTGCTTTTTAGATTTCAGGCTTAATGATCCATAGGGTGATATTTGTTTATTTACAAGACAGCTCTACAGCTTTATGTGCTGGTTTTCAAGCCAGCCGGCAATCTAATTAGCAAAGAAAAATTATAGATGAGAGAGGGAGAGGGAGAGGGAGAGGGGGAGAGAGAGGGAGAGGGGGAGGGAGGGTGGAGGGAGGGAGAGAGAGAGAGAGAGAGAGAGAGAGAGAGAGAGAGAGAGAGAGAGAGAGAGAGAGAGAGAGAGAGAGAGAGAGAGAGAGAGAGAGAGAGAGAGAGAGAGATCCTTAAGGAATAAAATAGCAACAAACTTTGCAGGTAAAAAAAAAAACTTGTCAAGTTGCAGCATTACATTAAAAACACGAGTCTATAATTCTGTGAACAGCTACATGTGAGGAATCTCCTCTGAACACAGTAAGGACTTTACTTCTGAAGCCACATTGACAAAATGCATTTAAAGCTACAAATCCCAGAGTTCCATGTGAAGATGGATTGGTTGTTAAACCATCCTGGTAACTGTGGCTCTGTGAGGGGGTCTCCTAACAACTCTCAGCACCCAGGGGAAAAACCCTATGGCTCCCAGAATTCCTTGGGGGAACCATGACTGTTTAAAGGGGTATCACAGAACTTTCAATGTATGGTGTGAATGTGGGCTGATAAAGTGCATGTAGAATTGCATTATGAAAGGCATAAAGGTCTTCTTAGCAATGAACAAGGGAGCCACTCATCGTATTGCATCTATTGGACCTGATTTTGGCTGAAGCAAAACCCATCATCCAGATGGGTTGCCATACGTCTGGATTTTCCTGGACATATCCGGAATACTGCAGTTGGCAGCAGTGTCCGGGCGGAAATCAGGAAAATGTCCAGGAAAATCCAAATGTATGGCAGCTTATGGCAGCTTTTATTTATTTATTGTGTTTGAAATTTGGCAACCCTATAATCCAGCCCCATCTTATCTAGTCAAAATGGCATCTCGCCTGATACCAGATCTTTTTTTCTGGAGGTGGGATGGAGTGATCTTGGGAGGTTCTCCGTACAAGGTGTGTGCTTTGCCACTCAATGATGGTCCGTCCCCTAAAACACCAGGTGATGCCTCAAGAGCTTGAAGATGAGTGCTCAGAGTGCTTCATTGCTTTGCATTTAGCCCCTCCAATGAACAGCAGAGTTCCTCTTCTACAGTCAACTACAGCTTCAGTGGGTCAATTGGATCTGGGCAGTGCCTAGGACGAAATGTTAAACCTCCCTCTCCCTTGCACCATGGCCCTGATCCAAATCTCCTTATGCACCCCATTGGCTGCTTTGTCACTGTACACATGGTAAGCAAAACCACGGTTTACTGTTACAAAGAAGAGTTGACGTAAGCCTCAGGCTCACACCCTGGCTTCACCATAATTAAGAAGTGATCAGAAGCTTCCAATTCCATTTTAGGTTAGCCCACAGTTTAGCAGGACATCTCAACCATAAACCCAAAGCTGCTATGGTTAGTAAAAATAGCGTATTCTCATCTACTGTGGTTACTGCTAACCACAGTTAAGACTAACCACAGTTTGCCCTGGTTGAGACATCGCAATAGACTGCAGTTAGGGATTCCTTCTCTTTGACTGTTTCTGAACATGGAATCTACCCAGTAGCTCCTGAAGCTTTTGGAAATTGGCCTTCTTAAAGTCCAGAGTGTGTGTCCAACTACATTCAGCTTTCCCTTGTGTCATGAAACCCAGGAGAACATGATCACTTCCTCCCAAGTTTCCAAGCACTTCTACTTCACCAATCAGTTCCTCCCTATTGGTGAGGACCAGGTCCAAAATACAGTGGTACCTCAGTTTGCAAACACAATTGGTTCCGGAAGTCTGTACTTAACCTGAAGCATACTTAACCTGAAGCGAACTTTTCCATTGAAAGTAATGGAAAGTGGATTAATCTGTTCCAGACAGGTCCGCGGAGTACTGAACCTGAAGCGTTCTTAACCTGAAGCGAACTTTCCCATTGAAAGTAATGGAAAGTGGATTAATCCGTTCCAGACGGGTCTGCGGAGTACTTAAACTGAAAATACTCAAACCGAGGCGTACTTAAACCAAGGTATGACTGTAGATGATCCCTTTGTTGGTTCTTCCACCTTCTAGGAAATGAAATTGTCAGCGAGGCAATGGAGGAATTTGTCGGAACTTACATTCATGGCAGAGTTTGAGGTCCAACAAATTTTGGGGAAGTTGAAGTCTCCCAGGACTACTATATATCTCCTTTTTGAATGTTTGGTAATCAGCTCTAGTAAAGCACCATCCAAGTCTTCATTAGAAACAATAATGTCCAACCTAGACTTCCGGCTTGGCGCCATGAAGATGGCTGAAATTCCATCACAGCCATTCACACTGGTAATTAGAGGATGAGATGGGAGTCATCAGCCTCCCAACCCCCCCCCCAGGTTCGGGGGGCAGTCTCATCCGCAGTTCACCCAACACCCGGCCCCAAATTCGGAAGGAATGAGGGGGGCTGGGGGGCTGGATGCATAGCATGGGGCATTTCTTGGCAACTCTCCAAAGCTGTCTTCGCGAGCGACAAACTTCCATTTCTTAAGAGGAAAAATTGGATTTACGTTATGGACATGCTCTGAGCGAGGAGGGAGAAAATACTCTGCTAATTTTCAGCCACTGAGGTGCTAAAAAAGGATTTGATTGGAAGAAGGATTATTATCTGCATGGAGGTATGCTGGAACGGAAGGGGGGGGTAAGCCTTATTGTTTTCATTATACTTTGTTTTGCTATGCTACTTTGCAAAATCCCCTCTAGAAGGTCTGGCTACTTGATTAACTATGAAGCAAGTGAGGCCGAAAAAGTTTGGCATTTATTGATATAATATGGGTCTAATAATCATCAACTGTGTGGAGACAACAATTCCAGGTGAAACTCGGAAAATTAGAGTATCATCGTAAAGTGCATTTATTTCAGTAATGCAACTTATTATTATTTTTATTTTATTTTTATTTTTACAAATGCTTTCCTTTGGAAATTCCACAGTAATAAAACAAATAGTTACAATAATACAAAAATAAACAAAAATAAACATCGCTATTACATTTCATTAATTACATTCCATTTATAATTGACCCGCCTAATGACAAATAATTATAATTACAATTACAACAAATAAAGGCTTGACATATCTTGCTTTGCATGTCATGCATCTATCTCATATATGCAGCAGCTAGACTGGTGACTGGGAGCGGCCGCCAGGACCACATAACACCGGTCCTGAGAGATCTACACTGGCTCCCAGTACGTTTCCAAGCAATTCAAAGTGTTGGTGTTGACCTTTAAAGCCCTTTAGGAAAGCTTTTAATGTTTGATGGATTTCTGTATTTTAGTATTTTGTTGGAAGCCGCCCAGAGTGCCTGGGGGAATAATTTATTATTATTATTATTATTATTATTATTATTATTATTATTATTATTATTTTCACCTTTTAAGTTGCATTACTGAAATAAATGCATTTTTCGACGATATTCTAATTTTCCGAGTTTCACCTGTATTTTAAACAGAAAATTAAGGATTTTGACTTTTGGCTTGTTGGAAAAAGATTTCCTGGTTTGATAAACGATATTGGCATAGAAGCAACATCTCATTAACAGCTGGAAAGACGCCAAAGAACTCTGGATGACTGCCTGGGATTTATGATGCAGTTTTAATTGGCCGCCATTATGGACGAAAGCGCAGACCAGTTTGTTGTCAAAGTGTATAGTCATAGGGGGAGGTGAATCTTCAATATTCTATGTTTGTATTTTTAACTAAAACCCTTCCCAGCAAAGGCTAATGCTTGAATGACAACTGGTTTGGGGAAAGTATGGGGCGGATGCCTTGATTGGATTTATCTGGACAGAATAGAATGAACGTCTAATATTTGGATTGTTTAATTATTGAATAATTTGTATAATTTGGAATATATGATGTGATTTGATTGGAATGTTAAAATGGAAAATTTAATAAATATTATTTTAAAAAAGAAAAGAAAGAAACAATAATGTCCAATACGACTTCTCTCTCTCTCTCTCTCTCTCTCTCTCTCTCTCTCACACACACACACACACACACACACACATTAAATTGGAGTCACTGTCAAAAACATATCACTGGGGTGTGTGCTTTTAACCGCAACAATGTCAGAGCAAGTAAAGTGCTCATTTCAAAACACAGGAAGATTAAAAAGTGACATCTGCCTCACACCCAGCCGTGATTTCAGAGTTCCTAAAATGTCACCTGCTTAAAGTAGCCCAAACCAGCAAAATCACCGTTGTCCCAAGCTCTGTCTGGCCATGTAAGTTACAAAAATAATCTGTGCAATTAACTAATTATGTGCCTCAAAATTATATGATACCCGCTCGCTCTATTTGAATTCTCCAAAGCTGTAAGCTGTCCTCTCCCTCCACAACAGGAACGAGATGGGAGTGTATTTCAATTGCCAGGATCCTCCCTCCTTTGAATGCATAATAGGTTTGCTGCAGATTTTCAGGGGGGAAATGAGGCTGCAGAGGGAACTGGTGAGAATCACCCCTGATTTCACTAGGCAGACCATTCCATGAGCTGAGTGCCACTCACTGTAACTTAGAGCCCAGCCCCTGCTCTGCATATTAACGTGGACAGAGCTATAAACTCGCATTGCTAATATTGATCTAAAGGTGGAGGAGGAATCATGCTTCTGATCCACTGCTGATGTGTGCTGCAATCCTCAAGTGAGCTGCACTGGTGTCAGGGACTGGGCAGAGGAGGAATGGTGGAGACCGCCTCCCCAGCCTGACCCTTCCAGAGAAGGAGACAGTTCAGAATTACAACAGGGATTGGAGGGAGATCACAGCTCAGAGGCAGATGAGGGGGAAAGCTGGGAAATAATGGGAGAGGAGGAGGAGGAGGAGGAGGCAGAGCTGGAGCAGCTGGCTGACATGTTATCACTAGAAAGCATTCCAGACCCACCATCTCCCAGAACCCAGCAAGCCTTAAAGGTAGGAGAGCAAAGAGCTCAGATACAGAAGGCTCTAAGTGGCAACCATGGGCATAGCTGCCAAGTCTCCCACTGAAAAATATGGGATCAGCAGCGGCGTGGCACCGGAAGTCGCTTCTACGCATGTCTGGACATGCGTAGAAGCAACTTCTGGTGCCGGTGCTGCCCGATTTCCGGTGCCCAGACATGGGCAGAGCGGCACCGGAAGTCATTTATACGCATGTCCAGACATGCGTAGAAGCAACTTCCAGTGCCGCTTTGCCCGATTTTCGGTGTCCAGACATGGGCAGACCGGCACCCGAAATGGAGCCTCCCTGGCAGGTAGGAAATACGGGGATTTCCAGGATTTTTTTCTATTCGGGATAACAGCGGGAAACGGATTAAAATCCGGGGGTTTCCCGCAAAAAAACCCGGGAGACTTGGCAGCTCAGACCATGGGGGGGTGCTGTTGATGAATGAGGAAGTGGGAGAGAAGGGGTGGTGGAAATTTACTCCGGACAATGCCATTATTCACTGTAAATATTGAATAAAAAGCAGATGGTAAGGACTTTCCCTTGTCTTATCTGTTCCTGGCAACCTGCCGTGGGGGTTGGTTCCTCTGCCGCCTGACAACTGGTTACAAATATGTTTATAGCACATGGCTTCCCCCCGAAGAATCTGCAATTCTTTGGGAAGGAGGGTTGGTTGTTAAACCACTCTGGGAACTGTAGTTCTGTGAGGGGGACAGGGGTCTCCTAACAACTCTCAGCACCTTTAACAAACTACAGTTTGGGTGGGTGGGGGAGCGTCATGATCCTGCTTTAAATGCATACTACAGATAGCTCCATGGGGCAGTATCATTCATCACCCCAAGGCAGCAGGTTAGCTAAGGGGATGCCGAGAAGCCTGCCTGGTACACACTGCTGCACTCCAGCAGAGAGGAAAGGCTGGAGTGTGTGGGCTCTGAAGAAACAGCTTGGATGGTGTCGGCTGTTCCTCCAGCATCTGCTGCCTGAGAAAGTTGCCTCACTTTGCCTAATGATAGGGCCGGCCCAGATGAATTAGGCTGCAGTTACTAGCTCTCTGCTTTGCTTCATGCATTATGCAGCAGGGCCTCTCATCCTGCCACTTTGACAGACACCAAAGACCTCCCTGAAATACAGGTGTGTTGCTTTTCCTCCCAAATGCAAAGCGCTAGGTGCTATGAGGTATAGGCGAATCGCATGGGCAGGTGGTGTCAGGAACGTGCCCCCCCCAAAGTGCAGGGAATGAGTTAGACTCAGAGACTGAACTAGGGATCGACTCTGCAGATGAGAACTGCCTGTCAGAATCGAGAGAGGGCAGTTCAACCCCCCTTTTTGGAGAAGACTCTATTAGCTCTCGAGGGGAGGAAGAGTTGGAAGGCAGCTGGAGCATTGCCAGGCAACCAGCAGATAAGCTGGTCTGGGTTGAGTGATGAGGAGGGGCAGCCTCGCAGCCCCCGATTCAGACGATTGGATGAAATCAGAAGGCAACGGAAGGGCAAGAGAGGGGAGATGGGAGCCTGGCGTCCTTCCTGTTGTGGGAGGGGCGAAATTTCAGACTGACCAACAAACGTAAGTGCGAACAAGCAAGAAGCTGGGCTCTGAATGTGTCTTTTTGTAAATAAACATACATAAAACTGCCAGAGAGTCAATTACTTCTTCCCGGGGCTTGCTTGTCTGCCAGAGATCATTACAGGTGGATCAGAGGCAGAGGCAGTGGGGCAGGCTGCACTGCCAAGTGGGGTAGCACTTCCTGTTTAGCCTCTAGCAGCAAAATGGGATGCAAAGCTCCTGTCTATGCTGCCTGGGACTGATGGGACTTGGAGTCCAACAACATCTGGAAGATCAGAGGTTTTCTATCCATGTGTGTAAGACAATACCAAGAGTCTGACTTGTAAAAGGTAGCTTCCTGTGTTTCTTTGCTCCCCCAAACATTTAATTTAACCCAAAAGGTATTTTTGTGTTTTCTCTTTTTCTGCGCCACTTTATATAATTGTTAATAAAATCCCTGTGCCCTAATTACATATTTGGAGGGTTCGGTGACACACAGTTATTCTTTAACACGGCACTCACATCCTTGTGTGTGATTCTTGCACCCTGTTTGAGGTGGCAAGGCATACTCCTTTTGCAGATTTTATTTTGAAAAGAGCTTAACGGGATTAAGGAACAAGTCTGACTGCTAGGATCCTCACACGGGGCAATGCAATAACGATTCTCAAAACAAAGCGGGAACACGTCACTTTTGGGGTCCCCCCCCCTGTTTCTTCAAGGGGTGAGTGATCTGTTGGGGCTGCATGCTGGGCTGGTGTGTCCTGTCCCTTTCCTCTCTCTTTCTGTCAGGATATATCATGCCACCTGCCACCTGCATGAAATTAGGCCGAGGCCACATGAAATTAGGATGTAGGCCACATGTGGCCCTCAGGTTGCCAGTCGTCATTCCTTGCACCAGATGATGGGTGAGCCACAGTAGCCTTCAGGGTCACACACTCCCCTCCCATCTCCCCCGCTTGCACAACCGAGAAGAGTTCAGAAGCTTTCACTTCTCCTTTTAGCTAACCATCGTTTTGCGCTGCCACCTGGACCAGGAATTGTAGTTAACAATAACCATGGTTAAACAAGCCACGGTTTGAAATCAGCTTGTTTGAAACTAACCATAGTTAAGTTATTCGTAGTATATTGCTCCAGACAATGCAACAAACTGTGGTTAACAAAACAAAAACAAAACCCAAAAGCAAAATCTGTTGAGCACAGAGGAAGGGGGAGTGTGCAAGCCCAGGCTTACTGCAACTAATTCTTGCTTGTTCATGTTTCACTAAACCATGGTTTGGTTTTGCTTTGGTATTGCAAACAACAACCTCCTGTCAATGCACACGTACAGCTTGCTTGCAGAGGATGCTCCCTTAATGGTCTTTGATTCCTTGTAGCTCTTCAGATTTTTGTGACTCACCCACCCCACGTGCTTGGGTGGGGGCTGTTAAACAGATACTGTACTACAAAACCATATACATCTTGGCAATATTTCCTCATGAGCAGACGCTCCTATAAAAGGGTTGGAAAACATGAAACAATATATTGGAAATGAGTAAGACAGCCGTCATCTTCAACATGAATATAAAAGCTTTTCTAGGGTTGCAATAAACAATATCTTTTATTTATTTTATTTAGATAGTTATAGACTGCAAATAAAACATTGCAAGCCACTATACAACCCCTGTACACAATACAACCGTAAAAACAACAAAAAGGCCAAACACATCAATAAAACCTAGTTGGCAAAGTATCTCAGGTTCAAAAGCTCTGTGTGAACAATGCATGTTCTTTTAAAAGTTTGAAAAAGAGCAGGGACTACTCCAGCCAAACCTCTGCTGGCAAGGAGTTCCACAGGGCAGAGCCTGTCATATCAATAGCTTGATCTCTTGAGCAGATGTTGAAGAATTCCGATGGGTAAGGAAGTAGAAATTGCCAATTTTCGCTTATACGTCTGATGTCTGGAAAAGAAACCAATCCATCAAATATGAGCAATATTTGCTGTTGTTGCTTTGAGTCTACAAACAATGTGTATTTGATTTATGTTTCACATGCACACCATTTGCTTTGGGTTTCCTTTGCACTGAAATCAATGGAATGGAATAACTTGACACTAATGTAATTATTTGTGCAAATCACGTGAGTTACATGGGCTAAGTAATTTCACCACAGTGGGAACAGAGATGAAGGAGGTGGATTTTGGCAGAAGGCGAACTCCAGCAGAGCAGAAACATGGTTGCATGTGAGAACTACAGGGCTGAATGGGAAAGCTCTGCATCTCTAGTTCCTGGTAAAGGCCAGTCAAACTCCAGGGCTGTGTGGGACCACCAAAAGTGCTCCATCGGAAGTTCTAAGCAACTGAGGTGTAGCATAAGGAATCTGCCATCCCTCAAGGGACTTTGAACATGTTTCAAGCTTTGTGAATTAATGCAAGAACATTGAACCCAGCTCAGCATGAAAGTAAAGGGGACAGATTTGATTTACGTAACACCAGCACCAACACAGAAGCGATGGAACTAATACCACAAACAGCTGCAGAAAGACATTAAAAAAACAAGTTAAGCAAAGAGAACAATATCTAAATCAAACCAAACACAGCTAGCATATTATGGAATGCACCTTTTGTTGGTGTCATGCAATGGCTAGAAAAGGAAACAAAGGGAGGGGACAAAGGGCTTTATCTAAATGTACCAGAGACACAGGAAAGCGCTAAAGTGATTGTCAGTGGGATTTAACGACGAGGAAGTGCCCGGCCTTTAATTCAGCCTTAGCTTGAAATGAACTTTGATTGAACGGCTATTCTTTGAGTATACAATAGTCCATGGATTGTTTGGAGGGCAAAATGTGGTCCATAGAAAGTCCCTGGAGAATAGAAGAAATTGAAAAGGGGATCTGTCTGGAATATGAATAAACCATACATTCAGTTGCATACTGTATATCTGAATTCAATTGCCAAACCCATGCGCCACCCCATCAGTTGGTATTTGGGGTGCCATTGGGGGCCATGATGATGTTTGGGCAGCCAGGCATATGACACTGTCGGGAGTCAGCTCAATGAGGGCAGCATCCGTCTGCCCCCTAGCCGGATCACTGAGAAGCCCCAGATGCCCAGCCGCAACACCGCCCATCGGGGAAGGTGAGCAGACCTGTTGGACAAGATCTCAGTGGGATCCCTTCTCTCTCCTTCTATCAGGACTCATTGACCATGTTTGCATGTCATGCTAAACTCAACCATGGTTCAGTAAGAATCTGCTGGCTTTTGGGGAGGTGATTGCAGACACTTTCCACCTCCCTGGGCTTTTTAGCTCTGTGTGTCATGGCAGCTATACCAAGGTTTGGCTTAGTTGGGATCACAATTAAAGTCTTTGCTCCTTAACCAAGGTTCAGCTGATAGTTAGAGGCCCTGGTGAAAGAGGAGGGATATTGACCACAACCCATGGTTCGGATAGCTTACTGAGGCAAACCATGGACTAACTGCTGACCTATACTAATCGAAAACTCCTGGAAGGGAGAAGCAAAGCAGGTGTGAGCTGGCACATTAGTGCAGACATCATACTCTGGGTTAATATATGTGAATCTGGTCATAAATCCCCTCAGGACAAAGAAGTTCACTTTGTAATTGCCCTGGATACAGTACAAAGAACCACTCACACACCAGTTTCACAACAGATGCTAAGAATAAGAGTGCAGAACTGGACATAGTCATAAAATCTAAGAGGAAAATAGAACATAGAACTAACCCTTCATAAAACATTGGAGTCAAATTACAAGAAAGGAGATTCCAACTGAACATTAGGGAGAACTTTCTGACAGTAAGAGCTGTTCAGCAATGGAACAGACTGCCTCGGAAGGTGACGGACTCTCCTTCCTTGGAGGCTTCAAAGCAGAGGTTGGATGGCCGTCGGTCATGGATGCTTGAGCTGAGATTTTCACTGGAGACTACGTAGTGGCCTTTTCTGTGATACAAGGTATATAAAGGCTGAGCAGCGTCAACACAGAGTCTGGGAAATCTTGTGTGTGCCCCCCTCTCTGGCGCCATCTGTGGAAAGATAACAATGAAGGTGCTAGGCGGACCACTCTTGGGAGGATGTTCTACAGTTGGGGTGTAACCCCCCCCCCCAAGATCCTCTCCCCAGTTGTGTCAGGCTTTGGGGAATCAGCTTCCTCCCCCGTGGCAGTAAATAAGAAGATCAAATGAAAGGAACGTCTTACCAGTTAGGTTCTTTAATAATCACAGCGAGAGACAAAAGAACATGTCTTCCTAGAATGGCGGCACTCCCAATTAAGGGTCACTCCCCCCTCCAGCCTTATTAATCTACGTCACTCCTATGTCTTGTAATCTGAGCTTTTGTATCCTCTGCACTTTCTGTTCTAACAGTTTCTGAGCTCTCCGTGTCTTTGGGGAACTGGGGTGAATCCCATCCAGAGACTGTGAATCTGATAACCTCTCTCTTCCAGTGTTTCTTCTAGCTGTTCCCCATCCAGTATTTCCCAGCTTCTGCCTTCTGAACTACAGTATGCCCCTCTGCAAACCGCTGTTCCAAATCTATACTGTCCTGCTCCTGGGAAGATTCAGGATCAGGGGGGGGGGGGGAGTGGCTCTCACCATTCTTCCTCAGTGCAGTCCTCCTCCTCACGGTCCCTGACAAGTTGCCATCCACGGGACCCTCACGTGAGGACACCTCGACAAGAACGTTATGATGATCTCAAATATCACGCAGGCTCATATAACGTATATAGGACATGTAACCTTCACCATTCCTCCATCCTCTTTTCATCCGTACTCCCCTCCACCCAATCACCGCTTTAATACCTTGCACCTGCCACATCCAGTCCTCCACCCCTCTGACTTCTGCTACAAAGCATCCTCTGTTACCACCTTTCAAAGCCTACCTACGTAGACAACGTCCAGTCTTGGCCAGAGCTCTTGCCCCATCATTTAGGGCTCTTGAAAGTCACTAAATCAACTTCCCCTCAATTGATTGCCAAGAACAACATGTCTAAAAATAATCAGATACAGGGCCTGTGATGAGGCAGATAAACAATCCAAGGTATATTAATCGTTCTTTCCCAGCCCAGTCTTTTGTGTACACTTCATTAGGCCCGAAAATACATGACATGAGCTCAGCAGGCCACACCTTCTGATCAAAAGGCGATGTTACAGCTTTGGAGCAACACCTGTAAGCCCCAAATGAGGCATACTTCAAGTGCTTCAGAAGCTATATAAGGCAGAGGAGTGTTCTCAAAGCACTTGGCATCCAGCTGCAGCAAGCACAATGAACGGAATACAAAAAGCACCCTGGGTTGCATTGTGGATTATATTTGCTCTGAGCACGCATGTGACAGAAGGAGGTAAGGTGTTTTGTTCCCCACCACCACCATGATTCTGGGGTGCAAGGGTCTGTGAATTTCAGTTCTGATTTTTCAAATGTTAAGTTTGGTTCTCTGTATTTCTGCAGCGATTTGCAGTATGTTTTTTTAAAAAACCATTTGAAAATTCATCAGCGTTCTAGTGTGCTTTTCTAGTACGCAGTTTTTGACTAATGCACACATTTCTGCTAGCAATTTCCCCTAATATAATGCATTTGTGCGTGTAATTCATTCAGATTGAGGTTGAATCCTGACAAGACAGAAGTACTGTTTGTGGGGGACAGGAGGCGGGCAGGTGTGGAGGACTTCTTGGTCCTGAATGGGGTAATTGTGCCCCTGAAGTACCAGGTGCGCAGCCTGGGAGTCATTTTGGACTCACAGCTGTCCATGGAGGCACAGGTCAATTCTGTGTCCAGGGCAGCTGTCTATCAGCTCCATCTGGTACGCAGGTTGAGACCCTACCTGCCCGCAGACTGTCTCTCCAGAGTGGTGCATGCTCTAGTTATCTCCTGCTTGGACTGCTGCAATGCGTTCTACGTGGGGCTACCTTTGAAGATGACCCGGAAACTACAGCTAATCCAGAATGTGGCAGTTAGACTGGTGACTGGGAGCGGCCGCCAAGACCACATAACACCGGTCTTGAAAGATCTACATTGGCTCCCAGTACGTTTCTGAGCACCATTCAAAGTGTTGGTGCTGACCTTTAAAGCCCTAAATGGCCTCGGTCCAGTATACCTAAAGGAGTGTCTCCACCTCCATAGTTCTGCCCGGACACTGAGGTCCAGCACCGAGGTCCTTCTGGCGGTTCCCTCATTGTGAGAAGCCAAGTTGCAGGGAACCAGGCAGAGGGCCTTCTCGGTAGTGGCGCCTGGCCTGTGGAACACCCTCCCATCAGATGTCAAAGAGAAAAACAGCTACCAGATTTTTAGAAGACATCTGAAGGCAGCCCTGTTCAGGGAGGCTTTTAATGTTTAATAGATTACTGTATTTATTGATTGATTGATTGATTGATTGATTGATTGATTGTGGTTCTTGACCAGCACCCATAAATATGCAATACATAAAACAATAAAAGAAAAACAGTAATAATCTAAAAATAGGCAATAAATATAGGTTTTAACAATTGTTTAAAAGAAAACTGATTAAAAGGAGTGTTACTACTTAGGGAGGTAGACTACAGCATTTAATAACACTGGGTCCTCTTTAGCTAGTCCTGAAGATGTTCTGAAGATATTTGGACACAGGTAATTAGATTAGACTGAATTTTTATGACTCTAGCACAGAATTTGGCTACCTTTGCTGACACATTAGAGTTCGGAAAGAAGCCACTCTATATAAAAATTATCCGAGCGTCCAGATAGCTCTGCCAGTATAGTGTGGATAAGCTCGTCTCGCACCTCCTCGTAGAAGCAGCATCGCAAAAGTATATGGCCGATAGATTCCATTTCTCCTGATCCACACAGGCAGCATCTCTCACATAAGGGGATCCGTTTGTACTTCCCCTGGAGAACTGCTGAAGGCATTATGCGGTTACGGGCCAAAGTGAATGCTCTTCTATGAGAGGGTATTTCCAGGTGGAATAAATATATCTGGCTGGGCGGGCCAAGTATCTCCTTTCCTCCTCAATTAGAAAGTGAGGTACTTTACTCAGAGATTACTGTATTTTATTTTTCTGTTGGAAGCCGCCCAGAGTGGGTGGGGTATAAATATATTATTATTATTATTATTATTATTATTATTATTATTATTATTATTATTTTACACACTTTGCCCATAATATATGCACTTTTGTAAGCACAGGTTGGATGAAGAACTGCATTGCAAAATTCAGATATGTGTTAATTTCAAAGGATGACTGTATTACAGTTCTCATATTGTTTCAGGAAATGCAGACTTGATCGATATGGCAATCTGAATCAAATTTCTCCCCCTGCCCTATCTGGGACCTATCATTTCTGTGTTGCATTCTTGGTTTTGAAAGTGATCTCTGTTGTTTACTAATTTCCTAAATAAAATAGCTGACTAGACTTTGAGTCCCCGAGTCTCCCTTCTGACCTGTTGATAAACCTGTTCCCCTGACAGCCCCCGGACAGAGAGGGACCCAGGAGAGGGGATCAGTGATTCATGGGGTTGGACGCTGTCCGCAATGCAGAAGCCAGGGGTGGAGGGAGAGTCAGGGCAATCCGAGATGGAGGAAGGTGCGCCAGATGTGGCAAAAGAAGAGGCTTTTTAGCTGACAGACGGGGCAGTAGACTTCCCACCTTCCCCTGGCCGCTGACTCCTAGAACCAAGAGAGGCATGAAGTGGGAAGAGCAGTGGTGGTATCCGTGCAGGAGAAGTCTCAGCTTGCGGGCGCACAATCTGTCATAAGAGGGTATATAAGCCAGCAGTGGGGCAAGGTGTCCCTGTTGTTGCAACTGCTCTGTAGGGCCCAGAACTGTGGACAGCTGCCTTGAGGCTAGAAGTGTGTGTGTGTGTGCACATCCAGAGCACTGTGGAAGCTGCTATAAGTGCTTTTCTTGTCAGTAAAGAGGTAGCTATCAAACATGTGGCTTCCTTGGCTGAAGAGTGCCAGGGCAGAACATAGCAACTGTGGCTAGTAGGTGTCGATAGCTTTATCATTCCTTAAATTTATCTAACCCTTTTTAAAAAGTTGTTGGCCCTCACAGCATCTTGTGGGAGGGACTCCCATGGTTTAACTGGGTGTTGTGTGAAGGAGTCCTTTCTTTTGTCTGCCCTCAATCTTCCAACAAGCAGCTTCATTGGATGGAAGCTGTTGGGTGACCCTTAAACCACAATGTTTGTACTGCTGGCCTGGGCCTGCTGGGAAAGAGAAGCTGGATTAATCACGGGTTCTCTATGGCTCTCTACTGTGTATGGTGGACTTTCCTCAAAGCTTTTAAGATTATAATGTGAGTATTACTCTGGCCTATTAAAAAAAGAGTTGTTGTTGTTGTTTAGTCGTTTAGTTGTGTCCGACTCTTCGTGACCCCATGGACCAGAGCAGTCCAGGCACTCCTGTCTTCCACTGCCTCCCGCAGCTTGGTCAAACATGTTGGTAGCTTCGAGAACACTGTCCAACCATCTTGTCTTCTGTCGTCTCCTTCTCCTTGTGCCCTCAATCTTTCCCAACATCAGGGTCTTTTCCAGGGAGTCTTCTGGCCAAAGTATTGGAGCCTCAGCTTCAGGATCTGTCCTTCCAGTGAGCACTCAGGGCTGATTTCCTGCAGAATGGAGAGGTTTGATCTTCTTGCAGTCCATGGGACTCTCAAGAGTCTCCTCCAGCACCATAATTCAAAAGCTTCCATTCTTCGGGGGTCAGCCTTCTTTATGGTCCAGCTCTCACTTCCATACATCACTACTGGGAAAACCAGAGCTTTAACTATACGGACCTTTGTCGTCAAGGTGATGTCTCTACTTTTTAAGATGCTGTCTAGGTTTGTCATTGCTTTTCTCCCAAGAAGCAGGCGACTTTTAATTTCGTGACTGCTGTCACCATCTGCAGTGATCATGGAACCCAAGAAAGTAAAATCTCTCACTGCCTCCATTTCTTCCCCTTCTATTTGCCAGGAGGTGATGGGACCAGTGGTCATGATCTTAGTTTTTTTTTTATGTTGAGCTTCAGACCATATTTTGCGCTCTCCTCTTTCACCCTCATTAAAAGCTCCTTCATGGATCACTGCCTTGTCGTGGCGAAGCGGCTTGAATAACTTAGAGAAGCTATGAGCTATGCCGTGCAGGGCCACCCAAGATGGACAGGTCATAGTGGAGAGTTTTGACTAAGCGTGATCCACCTGGAGCAGGAACCGGCAAGCCACTCCAGTAATCACTGCCAAGAAAACTCCATGGACAAAGACAACAGGCAAAGAGAGAGAGAGAGAGAGAGAGAGAGAGAGAGAGAGAGAGAGAGAGAGAGAGAGAGAGAGAGAGAGAGAGAGAGAGAGAGAGAGAGAGAGAAGATGGCTCTAAATCTCTGGTGAGCCCATGGTTTGACTTGTCAATCATGTAAAAAATATAGAATAATAGAATTGGGGAGTTGGAGAGTTGGAAGGAACCCCCCCTCCACCACCGCCCCACACAAGGGTCAAGTGGTCCAATCTCCTGCAATGCAGGGATCGCAGCAAGTCCTATTGTTTATTTGGAATCACCTTTCTTGTAGTTTTAACCTATTGGTTCAGGTCCTGCCCTCTGGAGTAGTGGGGAACAAGCTGCTCCATCTTCCATGTGACAGCCCTTTGGATATTCAAAGGTGGTTAAATAGTCTTCTCAGTCTTCTCTGCTCCAGGCTGAACATATCCAACTCTCCCCTCATGTGGCTTGGTTTCCAGACCTTTTTATCATCTTGGTTGTTTTCTGCACATATTCCAGCTTGTCAATATCCTTCTTAAATTGTGGTGTCCAGAATTGGACACAGTAATCCAGGTGTGGTTTGACCAAGGCAGAATAAAGTGGTACTATTGCTTCTCTTGATCTGGACACTATACTTCTGTTGATGCAGCCTAGAATTGCATTGGCTTTTTTTTGCTGTTGCATCACACTGTTGACTCAGATTTCTCTTATATGTCATACATTATATATTTGTCTCTATATAATTATCTATTATTTCTATTTTATTTATCTGCTTTTGATTGCATAGGCTTCCTTTTTCATCACTCATTCAAAGTTATTCACTCTGAGGTGTATTTGTCCTTTAACCTTTATTTCTTTTTCATCCTTTCATCTCTTTCTTATGTGTACTGGCCTTCTCAATCTGTTTTCTCCTGGCCCTACACACCCTTCTTTTATCCCCAGTAGTGTCTCAGAGGTAGAGCTGAGGACTGGGAAGAATTTCGATTCAGCCCACCTTTAACAGCAAACTCGCCTAATCTGCATTTCCCGAAACAATATGCAGACCGAAGCACAGCCATTCTTCAAAATTCCCACTGCTCCCAATTTTGGTAATGCAGTTCTCCAGCAATGTCCTGTGCACAAAAATGCACATATACCAGATAAAGTGTGCATATAAATGTAGGCATCAGCTCAAAGGGTATTGTGCAGTCTTCCTTCCCCATTCCCCAGGGAGATTTTGAAGAGAAATAGCCTCAGGAGTCGTGGGGATTTCCTTTTGAATCTGGGGTAAATTACCCACTTGGATTTACTCCTTACCTGTCAGGAAGCTGCATGCAACACACTTGACAATGATACATTGATCCCAAGCTCCCCTCTTGTGTTGACAACTTGTGGTGATAAGTGCTGGATGAAGTCAGCTAAAGGACAGCAGCTACTGCTCCTTTTAGATTGCGGCAAGTGATGGGAGGAGATTAGTAGGAAGAGAATCCTGAGGCTTGACCAGCAGCCCCTTCACTTTCTGCCCCCACTACTTTTGCAGAAACAAAAAGTGACGGGTTTGGAACAGGAGGTGTAGGACTACTTTTGGTTCATTTAAGATCCCTGACTGGCGAAAGTGCTTCCAATGCAGTAGAAAGTGCCCTTCTGTAGGAAAAGATGACTGGGCAAGATATCAATTCAGAATTTATACAAGATGTCAAAAGGGAGATATGGAAACAGGTAGAGATAACATTTCTTATCTTTAACACAAAAAAGGGGGGGGATAAAAAAAATTCCTTCCAGTAGCACCTGAGAGACCAACTAAGTTTGTCATTGGTATGAGCTTTCGACACAAAAGATCATACCAATGACAAATTTAGTTGGTCTTTAAGGTGCTACTGGAAGGAATTTTTTTTATTTTGTTTCGACTACGGCACACCAACACGGCTACCTACCTGTAACAAAAAGGGGATTATGTGGTTACTATAGACTTGAAAGTTTAAACTAAGCAATAGATCAAACACCAGAAACTATAATATTATTTGTTTAAAACTATTATAAAGATCATACATCTTCACAGGATTAAATCTAGGCGGTCTCATGAATATGATACTACCAACAGTAGAATTGACTAGTAGAAACTTTAAGCCAACAACCCCCAAATCTGAATCCACTACAATGGCAGAAACTACCAAGTCCGAAACCTCTCCAACTACCATTACACCAACAACTTTAGATACTAGTAGCGCTACAACAAACATGGATGCCACAACTCCCAAATATGAATCAACTACAGTGGGAGAAACTACCAAGTCCGAAACCTCTCCAACTACAATTACACCAACTTTAGATACTAGTAGCGCTACAACAAAGATGGACGCCACAACTCCCACATCTGAATCAACTACAATGGCAGGAACTACCAAGTCCGAAACCTCCCCAACTACAATTACACCAACGACTTTAGATACTAGTAGCGCTACAACAAAGATGGACTCCACCACTCCTACCTCTGAATCAACTACAATGGGAGAAACTACCATGTCCGAAACCTCTCCAACTACAATTTCACCAACAACTTTAGATACTAGTAGCGCTACAACAAAGATGGACTCCACAACTCCCACATCTGAATCCACTACAATGGCAGAAACTACCATGCCCGAACCCTCTCCAACTACAATTTCACCAACGACTTTAGATACTAGTAGCGCTACAACAAAGATGGACTCCACAACTCCCACATCTGAATCAACTACAATGGGAGAAACTACCATGCCCGAACCCTCTCCAACTACAATTTCACCAACGACTTTAGATACTAGTAGCGCTACAACAAAGATGGACTCCACAACTCCCACATCTGAATCCACTACAATGGCAGAAACTACCATGTCCGAAACCTCTCCAACTACAATTACACCAACAACTTTAGATACTAGTAGCGCTACAGCAAAGATGGGCTCTACAACTCCCACATCTGAATCAACTACAATGGCAGAAACTACCATTCCCGAAACTTCTCCAACTGCAATTACACCAACGACTTTAGATACTAATAGCGCTACAACAAAGATGGACTCCACAACTCCCACATCTGAATCCACTACAATGGCAGAAACTACCATGCCCGAAACCACTCCAACTACAATTACACCAACGACTTTAGATCCTAATAGCGCTACAACAAAGATGGACTCCACCACTCCCACATCTGAATCCACTACAATGGCAGAAACTACCAAGTCCGAAACCACTCCAACTACATTTACACCAACAACTTTAGATACTAGTAGCGAGGCAACAAAGATGGACTCCACAACTCCCACATCTGAATCAACTACAATGGCAGAAACTACCAAGTCCAAAACCTCTCCAACTACAATTACACCAACTTTAGATACTAGTAGCCCTACAACAAAGATGGACTCCACGACTCCCACATCTGAATCCACTACAATGCCAGAAACTACCAGGTCCGAAACCTCTCCAACTACAATTACACCAACAACTTTAGATCCTGGTAGCGCTACAGCAAAGATGGACTCTACAACTCCCACATCTGAATCAACTACAATGGGAGAAACTACCAAGCCCGAAACCTCTCCAACTACCATTACACCAACAATTTTAGACACTAGTAGCGCTACAACAAAGATGGACGCCACAACTCCCACATCTGAATCAACTACAATGGCAGAAACTACCAAGTCCGAAACCTCCCCAACTACAATTACACCAACAACTTTAGATCCTGGTAGTGCTACAGCAAAGATGGACTCTACAACTCCCACATCTGAATCAACTACAATGGCAGAAACTACCATGCCCGAAACCTCTCCAACTGCAATTACACCAACGACTTTAGATACTAGTAGCACTACAAGAAAGATGGACTCCACCACTCCTACATCTGAATCAACTACAATGGGAGAAACTACCAAGTCCGAAACCTCCCCAACTACAATTACACCAACAACTTTAGATACTAGTAGCGCTACAACAAAGATGGACGCCACAATTCCCACATCTGAATCAACTACAGTGGGAGAAACTACCAAGTCGGAAACCTCTCAAATTACCATTACACCAGCAACTTTGGACACTAGTAGCGCTACAACAAAGAGGGACGCCACAATTCCCACATCTGAATCAACTACAGTGGGAGAAACTACCAAGTCCGAAACCTCTCCAACTACCACTACACCAACAACTTTAGATACTAGTAGTGCTACAACAAAGATTGACTCCACAACTCCCACATCTGAATACACTACAATGGCAGAAACTACCATGCCCGAAACCACTCCAACTACAATTACACCAACGACTTTATATCCTAGTAGCGCTACAACAAAGATGGACTCCACCACTCCTACATCTGAATCAACTACAATGGGAGAAACTACCAAGTCCGAAACCTCTCCAACTACAATAACACCAACTTTAGATACTAGTAGCGCTACAGCAAAGATGGACTCTACAACTCCCACATCTGAATTAACTACAATGCCAGAAACTACCATGCCCGAAACCTCTCCAACTGCATTCACACCAACAACTTTAGATACTAGTAGTGCTACAACAAAGATGGACTCCACAACTCCTACATCTGAATCAACTACAATGGGAGAAACTACCATGCCCGAACCCTCTCCAACTACAATTTCACCAACGACTTTAGATACTAGTAGCGCTACAACAAAGATGGATTCCACAACTCCCACATCTGAATCCACTACAATGGCAGAAACTACCATGTCCGAAACCACTCCAACTACAATTACACCAACGACTTTAGATACTAGTAGCGCTACAACAAAGATGGACTCCACCACTCCCACATCTGAATCAACTACAATGGGAGAAACTACCAGGTCCGAACCCTCTCCAACTACAATTTCACCAACGACTTTAGATACTAGTAGCGCTACAACAAAGATGGACTCCACCACTCCCACATCTGAATCAACTACAATGGGAGAAATTACCAGGTCCGAAACCTCTCCAACTACAATTCCACCAACAACTTTAGATGCTAGTAGCCCTACAACAAAGATGGACTCCAGAACTCCCACATCTGAATCCACTACAATGTCAGAAGCTACCACTGCTGAAACCACCCCGACCACAGTCATTCTCACAACTGAAGTTAACAGTAGTGCTACAACCAAGTTGGCATCATCAACTCTAAAATTTGAATCCACTACAATGTCTGAAACTACCACTTTTAGAACCTCCCCAGCTACAGTCATATCAACAACTGAGGCAGGTCGTTCTACTACAGCAACGATGAACTCTGGACGTCCAACGTCTGAATCCACTGTAATGCCAGAAGCTACCAGTTCTAAAACCTCCCCAACGACAGTTATGCCTACAACTTTAGATATTAGTATCACTACAACAAAGGTGGTCTCCATAAGTCCCAAATTGGAATCTACTACAACGCCAGAAGCTACCACCCCTGAAACCTCTCCAGGTATAGTCATATCAAGAACTGATGCAAGCAGTACTACTACAGCAATGATGGACTCCACAACTCCCACATCTGAATCAACTACAATGGCAGAAACTACCATGCCCGAAACATCCCCAACTGCAATTACACCAATGACTTTAGATACTAGTAGTGCTACAACAAAGATGGACGCCACAACTCCCACATCTGAATCCACTGCAACGCCAGAAATTACCATTCCTGAAACCTCTCCAACTACAGTTACACAGACCATTTTAGATAGTACTACAGCTACAATGAAGATGGAGTCCCCAACTCCCCAACTAGAATCTACTACAATGCTTACAACGATCTCTCGCGAAACTGCCCCTGTTACAGTCACAGCAAGAACTGAAGCTAGCAGTGGCGCTTCAACAGTTTTGGACTACACAACTCCCCTAACTGAACCCACAATACCTGAAACAACCATTTCTAAAACATCCCCAAGTACCGTCATAACAACAACTGTAGTTGGTATTATTGCTACAACAAAGTTGAAGTCAACAACTCTCAAATCTGAGTCCACTGCTACACCTGAAACAAGCAACCCTGAAACCTCTGCAGCTAGTACAAGTAGTACTTTTACAGCAGCGTTTAACTCAACTGTGACTGAAAGAACCTCTCCTGAAACCTTTACAACTACCGTTATATCATCAACTGCACTTAGCAGTTCTGCTACAACAGAGTTGGGATCAACAACTCCCTCATTTGACTCCACCACAACACCTGATGCAACCTCTCCTCAAGGCACAAGTACCTCAATGCTGAAAACAGGTTAGAGTTTAATTTGTTTATTCAACATAACTTTGCTTTGCTTGCTCATGACCTATCCTTCAAGGGTTAGTGTCTGAAGGATGTTTTGACTCACCAAAATGGAGGCTGCTGTTGGGCTAGCTCCAGGTGATAGGAGGGAATGCAGTGAATATAAGGGGAATGCAATAAACTCCCTTGTCATGGTTGGACCATTATCTGGTTAAGTTTGGACTAATGGTTGGACCATTATCTGGTTAAGTTTGGACTAATGGTTGGACCATTATATGGTTAAGTTTGGACTAATGGTGGCATTCCCACCTGTTAAGGGTGGTGGGCCTGTTCAGATTGCCTGTCCTTGGAGACTGATGGAACCTGATGTGTCCCAGAACGCTCTGGGGGATTTTCCAAAGCTGAAAGGTGGCGATCTTGTCAGGGCTAGCTATGGAACTGAGTCAGCCTTGGTTGACCTGATGGGTAACCTCTGGAGAGAGCAGGACAGAGGGGGTGCAACCTTGTTCCTGCTTCTTGATCTCTTGTTGGCTTTTGATACCATTGACCATGGTATACTCCTGGACCGGTTCCAGGGAATAGGAATCAGGGGCAGGGGCGTAGGAAGATAGGGGCAGTGGGGGCGGGCCGCCCTGAGCGGCAGGCTCCAAGGGGCGCCATTGCGGGCACCTGCCCCACCCCAAAAATGCGTGCCCTGCCCCGGAACGCGTGTCACGCCCCTCCGGGAGGTGTGCCACGCCCCCATAACGGGCACCAGCCCCGCCCCCGGGGCCAGAGCATGAAGCTCTGCCACTGATTAGGGGGTACTGTATTACTACAATCAAGACCAAGCCCAGAGAGTAGCATTGGGGTTTCTTTCGGTCCTCTGGCAGCTGTGTTATGGGGTGACACAGGGGATTACCTTATCTACATTGCTATCTGGTATCTACATGAAGCCATTAAGGGTGGTCATTAGGAGTTTTGGGGCAAGGTGCCATCAGTATGCTGATGACACTCAGATCTATTTCTCCAGACATCTGAAGCAGGAGACACTTGAAGTCCCTGGGCCACTGCCTGGACACAGTGGTGAAATGGACGAGGAAAAATCATCAGATCACTTTACACTGTGTATGACTAATTCAGATAACCCTGCTATTACTATTACTATTACTTCTACTCCTACGACTGTTTTTATTTCTCAAGTTCAAACCACCTTTGGCAGTGTTCCTACAACAGAGCTGAAATCAGCAGCTCCCCTGTTGGAATCCACAACCCCATCTGCTGAAGCCGCTCCAAGCACTCTTACACCAACAACAGGTAAGAATTGTTGTTATTTCTTTCTTATGATCCTACACCTCAGACAAGGGTACCTATTCACCATCCAAGCTACTACTGCCTTTGTGGCCAGAAACAAGACCTCCTGTTGTGTTACTACCACAGCCATGCCAGAAATAGCATATCTTGGCAGGCACAACAAGTATGATACCGTGTTGAAGAGCTGGGAAACAAAACAGAAGGCACAGCAGAAATTAACATGACAATACATTTGCTCAACAGCTGGAACCGCTCCCACTGGGACATCTGGTGCCAATGGTGTGTCTACCGCAAAATCAGCCGCAGGAACGTCTCAGTCAGCTATCACTACTGCTGGTAAGTTTATTCAAACTTCAAGAAAGAAGATTCCACCTCAACATTAGGAAGAACTTCCTGACAGTAAGAGCTGTTCGGCAGTGGAATTTGCCACCAAGGAGTGTGGTGGAGTCTCCTTCTTTGGAGGTCTTTAAGCAGAGGCTTGACAGGCATATGTCAAGAATGCTTTGATGGTGTTTCCTGCTTGGCAGGGGGTTGGACTGGATGGCCCTTGTGGTCTCTTCCAACTCTATGATTCTATGATTTCATTCAAGTATATTGTTACACGCTACGCCAGTCTCTGAGAGGTGTGAGATTCCAGGGGTTCCAGACACTTACCCAGGGTTAGTGCTTTCTTTTGGAATTGAGGCACAGCGGAGACAGTGGTGTCTTTAGGATGTATGGTTTATTTACACATATATTCAACCTGAGTCTATGATGGAGGGGTTGCCAGCATCACACTCCAAGCGGCTCTTGCTTTCTCCATAGGCACAGCCCTGGATTCAAACAGAAATCAGCCATCGTGCCTTGCCTACTGCTGGGCGTATCCCAGTCATATCAAGGCACTTTCCTTATCTCCAGCTACTTCAAAGATACGTTTTATTGGGAAGCAGCAGGGGACAAAGAAGGGAGAGTGGTGGACAGGTGGCGAAAGGGTGGGAATAGGGTGAGGAGCAATAATGGGTTATTTTCTGATTGATTAAGATGGTCCGAAACTGGAATGTTTTATGGAGCTGGTTGATACATCTGGGAGATCCGGAGTCCAGGGTTAAATGTGGTTAAAGGTTATTATGATAGAAGAAATAATATCTGAATGTATGGGAAAATTTGGGGGTATAAATTGTGAGGCTAAAGGAAGAATTAGAGATGGACGGGAAAACAAATTTAGATTTGGATTAATTAATGGATTATAGGTTGAGGATAGTCGATGTGGTTTTTTTCTTTGTGTAGATTAGAATTGGTTGTGAAATAATGGGAAAATTGTGTTAGAATGATTTAAGATGATAAAGGAAAATTGCTTAATTTAGATTTAATAAATGGACCCAGTGTGTGTGTGGGGGGGGGGGGAATTGAGGAAGTCCACAATGTCAAGTTAATGTAAGAATTGATTTTTTTTAAAAAAAAAAATGTTTTATTTTTGCTTTTTTGTTTTTGTGTTGAAATGTTGAAAATCAATAAATATTATTTGGAGGGGGGGGAACAAAGATACTTTTTATTTTATGCTTTCTCTTTTCTTCAACCCAGCAGGAAATGAATTCCCACAATGGGCTCTTCCTCTCCTCCTGGGCCCAGCCGTTGTGCTCTGTGTCGTGCTCCTGATGTGCATCGGATGCATGGTAAGGAATGGGGGAAGTTGCCATCTGCAGAAGATGCTGTGATGGGCATGAGGGACCGGGATACGTCAGAGGAATATGGGAGGGTGCAAGAGAGTCAAAGTCTCTTTCCCACCCATATGGTGAGGGTCCAGCTAGAAAAAGCCAAAGAATGAATGCCAAAGTTCCCAGACAAAAAGACATCTGGTGAAGGTTGTCTTGGGTAACAGCTATAATTATTTTATTTTATTTTTATATTATCTATACATACATACATACATACATACATACATACATACATACATACATAACCACTGAGCCTAGGGCTTGCCGATCAGAAGGTCGGCTGTTTGAATCCCCACGATGGGGTGAGCTCCCGTTGCTCGGTCCCAGCTCCTGCCAACCTAGCAGTTCGAAAGCATGTCAAAGTGCAAGTAGATAAATAGGTACCGCTACAGCAGGAAGGTAAACGATGTTTCCGTGTTGTCAGAGGTTATTACGGCTACTCCTGAGTATAGAATCATAGAATCATAGAATCATAGAATCATAGAATCATAGAGTTGGAAGAGACCACAAGGGCCATCCAGTCCAACCCCCTGCCAAGCAGGAAACACCATCAAAGCATTCCTGACAGATGGCTGTCAAGCCTCTGCTTAAAGACCTCCAAAGAAGGAGACTCCACCACACTCCTTGGCAGCAAATTCCACTGCCGAACAGCTCTTACTGTCAAGTAACGCCTCTCCACACGCTTGCCTTTCAGAGTCTTTATTGGTGCACATTATTTACAGTGTGATGAGCTATCGGTTTCATGTCCTCTCATTCCGTGTCAGAATCCAGCACTGCCCCTTTTCGCCCCTTGGACCAACATAAGAGCCTGGGGACAGCGAATCTCCTCCCTTTTCTCCTCCTTCTTAATTCCGCTGCCGGGGGAAAGGGTCTATGCTCCATCTTTTCCCTCTCCCCCCTTTCCGTCTCTCTCTCTTCCCGCCTGTGGAGCAGGGGCTCTTCCCTGCTGCCGGAGCCCTGGCTCTCCCTCTCTGCTTCCTGACTAGCTCCTTCAGACCCTGCGCTCCCATGGCTGCTTGGGGAGGAGCTGCTCCTGATGATAGGGGGAGGTTCTCTATACTCTCTCCCCCTTACACATGTACTGCTCTGGTTCGCCAGAATTTGCTTTGTCATGCTGGCCACATGACCTGGAAGCTGTACGCCGGCTCCCTCGGCCAAAAACGCAAGATGAGCGCTGCAACCCTAGAGTCGTTCGCGACTGGACCTAACGGTCAGGGGTCCCTTTACCTTTACATACATACCTGGCCCATCTGGTTGGGTTTCCCCCGCCACTCTGGATGGCTTCCAACAAAATATTAAAAATACAATAAAACAGCAAACATTTTTTAAAAATCCCTAAACAGGGCTGCTTTCAGATGTCTAAAGATCAGATAGTTGTTCATTTCCTTGACATCTGATGAGAGGGCGTTCCACAGGGTGGGTGCCACTACCGAGAAGGCCCTTTGCCTGGTTCCCTGTAACCTCACTTCTCACAGTGAGGGAACCGCCAGAAGGCCCTCGGCGCTGGACCTCAGTGTCTGAGCAGAACGATGGGGGTGGAGACGCTCCTTCAGGTATACTGGGTTATCACCCATGTTGTCCGATTCCTGTTTGCCCTCTGGCTCACTCTCCCTTCCTTGTGTTGTGATCTCTTGCAGGTCATCTACTGCCTTCAAAATCCTGTGTCTGGGTCTTACAACATATACCAAACACACTTTATGCGCCAGAGCATCCAAGATTTCAGATGGAGGAGGAACAACAGCCAACAGAGGGTTCAGGAGTCCCTGGATTGTGAAGATATCAGCCAGAGCAGAAGCGGTTCCAACAATTACGGCTTCTTATAGCAAGGGTCTCTGATGTCTTCCTGGCCCACTTTCTGTGCTGACTTGGTTAAACCTTCAGTATCAGGTGATAATTTATTGAGAATCTATTATGGTTATCAATACCCCAACACACATATTTATTATTATTATTATTGTTATTGTTATTGTTATTGTTATTTATTGAATTTATATACCGCCCTATACCTAGAGGTCTCAGGGCGGTTCACAGAAAAGATTGCAATCTTCTGCCTTCAGTGGCTATGCAATGAGTGGAAATCCATCAAGCGAAGGGTTGCCTGGCAATGGAAAGGGCTCCACCTTGTGATCTCGCCCTTGTTTTGGGACTGCTAATGGTACAGGAAATCAGTACTGCTTGGAACAGCAATTGGTTCCAGCTGCTAACAAGTAGTGGCAACTACCTCTAGGTGGCAGCAGTGAGAAAGATGTACCGTAAGTGCTAAAAGGGCTCGTTTCCAACGAACAAAGACTTAAGATATTTTTGTTAATGTAGGGGATATAATAACCGATTCTGCAGTGTTTGTATTACACATTCAGGTCTGTATATCACTGTATATTGTGCATAAATTAAAGAGCTTTAGAGGGTTATTTCATGGGAAGAAGTGTCCACACAGCTTCCCGAATAAGGAGTAAATCCCCATGGGAAATTGCTGCTTGCTTAAGGTTTGGGATACAGTATTTCATTTCTCAGACATCAGTACCACGTAGCATTTGCATAGTGCATTGTGTGTGATTTAAGTGCTTTGCATGTTTCATCCTGGTAGTAGTTGTGCTGCAACAGCCCTGTAAGGTAGGTCAGTATTATTAGTCCCATTTTGCAGATTGAGGGAGCAGGGACTGAGGCTTCAGGGACTGTGGCTGGGGTGAGATTTGTGCCGGGGACTCACCCACCAGTGCAGACCTCGCATATTGTGGTACTATAATAAACTAGTTCTCACGTGTCTTGAGGGTTCAGTTTATGTACTAATAGTCTAGACTCCATTCCTTTGGTTATCTGGTCCAAACCTTTGAAGTACTGAACAATACCATCTCCCTGGAAAAGACCCTGATGTTGGGAAAGATGGAGGGCACAAGGAGAAGGGGACGACAGAGGACGAGATGGTTGGGCAGTGTTCTTGAAGCTACGAACATGAGTTTGACCAAACTGCGTGAAATATACTCGGAGTCGAGAGTGAGTTTCATGCTCTTTATTCAGCTCATATTCATCAAGGAGAAGAAGAGAAGACGAAAGGCTCTTTTCCCAAAACCATCTGCTTATATACATTATTTACACAATGGGCCTTGCGTGATTGGCTACTTCAGGGCTACACCTGTGGGCCAATTATATTGTGGATTGACTTCTGCCTGCAGCCTGATTGGCTGCTCCTACAGGCCAATCAGGTAGCAGATTCACTTCTGCCAGCCGACTGATTGGCTGCTCCAGCAGGCCAATCAGGTTGCGGATTCACTTCCACCTGGAGTTGGATTGGGTAGCTCCCGCTGATTCTGAATCCTATTGTTCTAGGATTCAGCTCAGTACATAACACCCCTCCCCTCTAAGTTCCAGTCCTGCCCGGGAAGTTGCATTCGTAGTCCCCAAGGTCTGCTGGCCGCCTCCGTGTGCGTTGTGGCCTGGGGTGTTCCTTGGTCAGGGGTTCTGGTTCTGGCTCGTGTTCCGAGGCTGCTGGCTGTGCCGGGGCTGTCTGGTCTGGCGCCACTGAACCACTAGGTTGTGACTCTGGTTCCGGTGTCCTTCCAGCCTCGGGGCGCCCCTCTGTGCCTACTGCTTCTGCTTCCCCTGCCCACCCCTCTCGCTCTACAGGCCTCACTGCCCTGCTGTCCCCTTGGGACCCCTCTGTCCCGCTCTCCTCCCGGGTTCCTCCTGGGAATCGTCGCCGTAGCTGGTCGCAGTGGCGGCGCCAACATTGCCCCCCTTCCGTTAGTACCTCGTACGACACGGGACCGGTCACCTTGGTGACTGTGGCGGGTACCCATGCTGGGCCTGCCCCAAAATTCTTTGCATACACTGGGTCCTGGGCCACAAATGTCCGGGGGTTCCTGCCTTTCCCCACCACTACCTCATCCTGAGCTCTGTCGGGGTGAAGTCGGTCCAGTCTAGTTGCAAGGCGCCGGCCCATGAGTAGTTCAGCTGGGCTCCGGCCCGTCGTTGTGCTTGGGGTGCTGTGCTGTGCTAGAAGAAATGCGGCAAGGCGGTATTCCCAGTCCCCTTGTGTTATGCGGCGGAGGCTGTCCTTGGTGGTCCGCACCATGCGCTCCGCTTGGCCATTGGTGGCAGGGTGGAATGGTGCTGAGCGGATGTGGCGGATGGCGTTCTGCGCTGTGAAGGTCTGGAACTCCTCTGACGTGAATGCGGTTCCATTGTCCGAGACGAGGGTGTCCGGGAGCCCGTGGGTTGCAAACAGCTTACGTAGTACCCGGATGGCTGCCGCCGTAGAAGTGGACGGTACCAGTGCAACCTCCAGCCATTTGGTGTAGGAATCCACCACTATGAAGAATGTTTTTCCCTGGAAGGGGCCAGCGAAGTCCACGTGCAAGCGTGACCATGGATGTCGGGCGGACTCCCAGGGCTGGACTGGGGCCCTTGGGGGATCCGGGCGGGATTCTTGGCAGGTCTGGCAGTGTTGGACCCAGGCCTCTATCTCTCTGTCAATCCCCGGCCACCACACATAACTCCTGGCAAGGGCCTTCATCCTCACTACCCCTGGGTGTGTCTCGTGTAGGGCTGTGAGGACCCTTTTGCGGAGGGGCTGGGGAACAACAACCCTGCTTCCCCATAACAGGCACCCCTTGTGGGCCGACAGTTCATGTTTGCGGTTTGTGTAGCCAGCGAATTCTGGCCCGGGGCTGCTGCTGGGCCATCCTCGCCACACCCAGTCCAGGACCCGGGAGATGACCCTATCTTTTGTGGAATGGTGCGCAACTTCTTGTGCCTGAATGGGTCGGTCGGGAAGCAGCTCCAGGGTCATAACCTCTTGCGCAGGCGCTGGGTCGGGGCCTGTTTCTGGTAGTGGTAGCCTGCTGAGTGCGTCTGCGTGGCCCATCGCCTTCCCAGGGCGGTGGATTAGTGCATACTGGTAGCCGGCAAGGAAAATTGACCACCTGAGGACACGTGGAGACAACACTTGGGGGGTCTGCTTCTCGGGGGCAAACAGGCCAAGCAACGGCTTGTGGTCAGTCACTATGGTAAAGGGCCGCCCGTACAAGAAATCATGGAATTTTTTTACGCCCTTCACGATTGCCAGACCCTCCTTGTCAATCTGTGAGTAGTTTCGTTCGGCTGCAGCAAGCGTCTGGGAGAAGTATGCCACCGGCACCTCTCTTCCATCCGGGAGTTGGTGTCCCAGGACAGCGCCGATGCCATAGGGAGAGGCGTCGCATGCCAGCACCACTGGCAGCCTCTCGTCGAAGTGTGCCAAGACCGAGTTTGAGACGAGCAAGTCCTTGACTGCCTGGAATGCGGCCCTTTGTCGCTGGCCCCACACCCAAGGGGCCCTTTTATCTAGGAGTCTGTGTAGGGGCTCCGCTACCGCTGCCTTATGGGGAAGGAAGGCATGGTAAAAGTTCAATAGTCCCAAGAATGACTGAAGTTCGGGCTTGCTCTTGGGCGCTGGGGCCTCACAAATGGCCCGTACCTTGTCACCGGTTGGATGGACCCCTTCTGCGTCCACCTTAAATCCCAGAAAGTCCACCTGCGGCACTCCCAGTAAACACTTTTCCCGCTTCACCTTGAGGCCCGCCGTCTGGAAACGGTGCAGGACGGAGCGGAGGCGGTCCTCAAATTCCTCTGGTGTGGGCCCGGCGATCAGTACATCATCGAAGAAGGGGGTGACGCCAGGAATCCCTTTAAGGAGAGAGTCCATTAGATTCTGGAATATGCCTGGTGCCACGCTAACGCCAAATTGCAGCCGCTTTACTCTGAATGCCCCTCTGTGCGTCACAATCGTCTGAGCCTCTGCTGTGGCTTCGTCCACAGGCAACTGTTGATACGCTTGGGCCAAGTCCAGTTTGCCAAAGATTTTTGACCCAGCCAGGGTGGCGAGGACATGGCTGACCACTGGCACTGGGTATGCATGGGCCGTGAGAGCCTTGTTTATGGTGCATTTGTAGTCTGCACAGATGCGGACCGAACCGTTAGGCTTGACGGGTGTGACAATTGGAGTTTCCCAGGGGGCGTTGGGCACCGGCTCCAGCACTCCTTGCTCCACGAGCCGGTCCAATTCCTCGTCTATGCGGGGTTTCAGGGCGAACGGGACCCGGCGGGCCTTGTGCCTGATGGGTCGTACAGCGGGGTCTAGCTGTAGGGCAATGGGGGGTCCTGTATATCGTCCCAATGCCCCATCGAAAACCCCTGGAAACTCTTTGCATATGGCGTCCACGTCCACTTGTAAGCTAGTGCGGTTCACCCCGGTAACGGCTAGCCCCAGAGGTCCAAACCATGCCAGTCCCAGTAAGCTAACGTAGGGGCCCTTAACTACCAGCAAGTCCAATTGTTGCTTTCGCCCTCGATATTGCACCCTGAAGGTCCCCACCCCCATTGTAGGGACCTTACGTTTCTGGAAGTCCCGGAGGGTGAATGGGGCCGGCCTTAGTTTGGGACCCCCATTAGGGCACAGTTCCCTTAATGTTCGGGCCGAGATTATGGATAGAGTTGAACCCGTGTCCAGCTCCATGCGGCATGGGGCTCCCTCTATCTGTACCTCTATATAAATTTTCTCTGTGCTGGGATGGGGCAACTGGAATACCTGGTAGTCCGTGATCTCCGTCGAGTTGCCTTGGTGCATGGTGCCGTGTGACCTGGGGCTCCTGGGTCGGTCATCTGATGCTTGTCGACGGGTGAGTCGAGCCCGACACACCCGGGCAATGTGTCCCAATTTTCTGCACTGCCTGCACTCTGCGTTGCGGAAACGACAGGTCCTCCTCTCGTGGTTCTCCCCGCAGCTTGCACAGTTCCCTCCTTCTCGTCGAGGCTGCTGTGGTGTGTGTGCTGCTTGAGTGCGCCGCTGTACTCGGTGTACTTCCTCCCTGTCAGATTCGGATTCGTCGGTGAGGTCTTCGTGGTAGACCCTCGGTTGGGATGGCGGGGCCGGTCGTGCCTCTTGCGTTGACCTCTCGGCGGCTTCGGTTGCCAGGGCTTCCTCCAGAGCAATCTGGAACGTGAGGTCTTTTTTGGCGTAGAGGCGTCGTTGCAACATCTCGTCCCTCAGGCCACCGACGAGGCGGTCACGAAGCATGTTCTCCAACTCTGAGAAGTTGCATAACCGGGCGGCTTGGCGGAGGGAGGTCACAAACCCAGTTATGGTTTCCCCCGGGGCTTGCCGCTTTGCGTAGAAGGCATTTCGGCAAGCTACCACCGAGGGCTGTGGTGAAAAGTGCTCCTTCAGCCGTTCCATTATTGTTTTGTAAGAGACGGTAGCGACATCTCTAGGTGCAAGGAGAGCCCGGGCGATTTCAAACGTCTCCTCTCCACAGACGCTGAAGAATGTCGCCCTCTTCATGGCATCGTTGGTGACTTCTTTCGCTTGCAGGAGGAAGTTGAAACGGGCGGCGTACCCTTCCCAGTCTCCTGATGCTGGTTTGAATGGCAAGAAGCTGCTGTCGGTTGCCATTCTGGGTTCCTTGGGTCCTGGAGCTGAAGCCTGGATGCACGGTGCGATGCAGCGGTGCAGCAGGTGGCGGTGCTGCGGTGCAGTGCGTGGTGGCGGTCAGCTCAGCAGGATCCCATCCTCGTCGCCAGTGAAATATACTCGGAGTCGAGAGTGAGTTTCATGCTCTTTATTCAGCTCATATTCATCAAGGAGAAGAAGAGAAGACGAAAGGCTCTTTTCCCAAAACCATCTGCTTATATACATTATTTACACAATGGGCCTTGCGTGATTGGCTACTTCAGGGCTACACCTGTGGGCCAATTATATTGTGGATTGACTTCTGCCTGCAGCCTGATTGGCTGCTCCTACAGGCCAATCAGGTAGCAGATTCACTTCTGCCAGCCGACTGATTGGCTGCTCCAGCAGGCCAATCAGGTTGCGGATTCACTTCCACCTGGAGTTGGATTGGGTAGCTCCCGCTGATTCTGAATCCTATTGTTCTAGGATTCAGCTCAGTACATAACACTGCGGGAGGCAGTGCAAGACAGGAGTGCCTGGCGTGCTCTGGTCCATGGGGTCACGAAGAGTCGGACACGACTAAACGACTAAACAACAACAACAACAGGGCTTAGTTTGAAGTCCATTGCACCATTGCCGGAAATCAGCCCCCATTGAAAGCAGTGGTGCTTGCCTCTATGGTAAAAATGCACTCTTAAGGACATATCTTTCTGACAAAAAAAATCATTTTAAAATATAGTATTTTAACTTTTTCTCCATTTGGGCAATTCATGAGGCATAGACTAGAGACGTTGTCCATTTTGGCAGAACTGGGAACTGCACTAAACAAGTATTAGCTAACGATTTCTCTGTGAGTTGTAGTTGTTCTCCGTTTCCATGTATTGTAAAGTCTTGGGGTAAGGAATCAAAGCAGCAAACATAAATATTTGTCTAAGTTCTACTGGCTCTGCCTTAATATCCCGTCAAAAATAGGCACTAGCTTGTAAATTCCAGTAGAACCCAGGGACCCAGGTGTAAATTCCAGGGACCCAGGTGGCGCTGTGGGTTAAACCACTGAGCCTAGGGCTTGCTGATCAGAAGGTCAGCGGTTCGAATCCCTGCGACGGGGTGAGCTCCTGTTGCTTGGTCCAAGCTCCTGCCAACCTAGCAGTTCGAAAGCACGTCAAAATGCAAGTAGATAAATAGGAACCGCTACAGCGGGAAGGTAAACGGCGTTTCCATGTGCTGCTCTGGTTTGCCAGAAGCGGCTTTGTCATGCTGGCCACATGACCTGGAAGCTATACGCCGGCTCCCTTGGCCAATAATGCGAGATGAGCGCCGCAGCCCCAGAGTCGGTCACGACTGGACCTAATGGTCAGGGGTCCCTTTACCTTTTCCTGTAAATTCCAGTAGTATACATTATTCCATAGAAATGTGTACCCTGCCCCACCCCGCAATCTTGCCCTGCGTGGATCTGCTGCTCCAAATACATGATTTTGGTCCATTAGTGGAGTGATAACATGCAGTTATCACATTAATAACAACTGAAACATCAAAGCCCCATTGCAGCTAACAGTCATAATTAATCCCGGGTGAAATCAATGGAAGACATTAGCAATATCTAAAGCCCCAGTGGGATACACAGGGTCCTATGTATGCTTACTTGTAAATAAGTCCCAGAGAATTCAGTGGCTCTTCCTTCCAAACAAATATGGATCAGGGCCAAATACTGAAATTCTGATAACAAAGACTGAAAGAATATTCAGCAGGTGTTAAAGGCCCGGAGCTTATTCACACTTGAAAATTACAAAGGAGAAATTTGAGGAGAATTTATCTGGCAGTTTTGTTTCATTTCCGTCTCTGGCTCGCTAGACGAGTACTGTAGTCCTGTTTAGCTTAGTGTGGCTGAAATAACTGCGTAAAGATCAGCTTCACTGGGGATGATCAAATGAAATAAGCAGGACGTGCTTTGCTAGCAAATGCACATTTTCTGTTTTGACTCTGCCTGTTCCTAGTCACTTCCTGTTGTGACTCCAAGTCCCAAATATTTCAGCCCCCCCCCCAGCACCTGAACCTAGCAGGCACACCTGACTTCGCTTCCCACCCTGACTAATTCCACCTTGTGTTTCTAGCCAGCCTGGTGACAGAGCAGGACAAGTAAATGCAAATCCACATTACAGAAAAAGCAGAATTTCTTGCTAGTCACTAAAGTCAAGTTATGAGAATGCCAAACACTTTGTGAATAGTTTACGAACAAGTAAAGAATGTATTATTTAGTAGGTGGCACCCATGACCTCAATACGTCATTAGAACGGGGCTAGGTAACATGCAGTCCTCTAGACGCTTGTATTTTTATTCTGCTTGTAGACTGCCTTCCATCACATGGCGACCTTAAAGCGGTTTTACTCAAGTACAAGTGAAACTCGGAAAATTAGAATATAATCGAAAAGTGCATTTATTTCAGTAATGCAACTTTTTATTTTTAATTTTTCTTTTAATTTTTACAAATGCTTTCTTTTGGAAATTCCACAATAATAAAACAAATAGTTACAATAATACAAAAATAAACATCGCTATTACATTTCATTAATTACATTCCATTTATAACTGACCCCCCTAACGACAAATAATTACAATTACAACAAATAAAGGCTTGACATATCTTGCTTTGCATGTCATGCATCTATCTCATATATTGGTTTCACCTTTTAAGTCACATTACTGAAATAAATGCATTTTTCGACGATATTCTAATTTTCCGAGTTTCACATGTAGACCCACTGAAATTAATGGGACTGATTTGGCAATGTTCATTAACTTGTATGTACTTTTTTCATTTCATAAAACTTATACACTGCTTGATTGTTACCCAAAAAAAAAATCCTCAGAGGTTTACAAAAAGATAAAACCATAAAATTGTGGGGGGAGGATTTACATTGCATTAAAACAAACAATAAGTTCAAATACTAAAGCAGATTAAAATTCACATCAGGATTTCTAAGTATTTGGGCAGGCTTGTCTAAACAATAATGTTCTTAGCAGGCACTAAATGCCAATGGACCTATTCCTAGCAAAATGTGGTTGAGTACTACTCAAAGGAATCAAATCCTAGAAAGTCCTGGGAGAATAATAAGTGCATCGTCATTCCTCAGTGTAATCCTAACCATGTAGTGACTATTTGTGCCTCAGGAGGAAAGGAATTCCGTAGTCAGGGGGCCACTACAGAGAAGGCCCTGTCATGCAGTGAGCTGTACCTGCCAGTGGGGCAAGGTGATTCCCCTGCCCGCCTGCCTGCCCAACCTCACCACCTGAGCAGGCTGTTATGAGGGAAAAGGTCTCCATCATATACCTACATCCCAAGATATACAGGGCTGGCCATGTTAATGCCCGCAGCTTGAATTAGGTCTGGTAACATATAGACAGACAGTGCAAGTTCCACAGAACAGCTGTTACGTTGGATACCGCAGAAGTACCCGATAGTACCATGCTGGTTGTGTTCTGTGCTAGCTGCATTTTATGGATCACCTCCAGCCCTACGTAAAGCACATGGCAGTAATCTAAACAAGAGGTCCTAGAGCATGCAAAATTGTGCCCATATTATCTTAGTCTTCCTTGGACTACAACATACATAAGCCCTGACTATTAGCTATGCTGATAGTAGCTAAAGTCCCACAACAGCTGGAAGAGACCACATTGGCTACCAATGTGAGTGGCCTCTTCCCCTCCCCTCTGTTTCCTCCTTTTAGGTCCTGTCAGTTCCCAAGTTGCTATCCATTTCCATTATACGGTCTGAAGACACATGGCCTTCTCTGTAGTGGCACCCTGACTATGGAATTCCTTGTGAAGACACACAAGTCTACCACTTTCCTGCATCTAAGCCTCCTGTGTCTGTGGCTGGGAGACCACCTGGGAACCACGTGGACAGTGCCTTAGGTTCCATGGCATAATCATACGAAAATAAGTAAATAAATATGTTCCTTAAGGCCACAACTATGTGTGTACACAATACACAGAACAAACAGACCCTCCACCACATCTAGCGTTGCTCTGATTTCAGAGAACCATTGCATCAATAATCCTGTTTCATTTATTCTTTGATATTTCGGCGTGGGACTATGATCACAGCAAACTCTGGGATCTAGCACAAGGCCTGGTAAGAATAGAAATCTGGAACATTTTCCAAACCCTTACAAGATGTCACTTCCTGGTAGGGAACAGCTGCCTGAGATCTCTTCCTCGTGGATGTATGCAGAAATAATATTTTTAGAGGATGGGCAAGGTCTATGACGTGTAACTACAGGTTGTTGCCATTATACGACTGAACCCCACACACCAATCCATGGTGTTGAAAGCAAGCAACAAGATACAAAGCTGTGCTGTGTCTGTTGGTACTGTATGGGATTATACATTTCAGAACTATCTTTTAACAAATGGCTTTAGTTGTCCATTTAACAATTGACAGAGCTGGTCCCTGGAAAGACATAACGCTTCAGTCTGTTCATTGAACAACAATAAGCCAAATTTAAAACAACAACCTAACGCTGAACTTTTATACAGAAACTGTACTGGGCTGTGGTGAATGCCAGAGGTGAAGTCTGAAACCAGCCAGACTTCTTTGTCAATGCTCGTCTCCCATTCACTTAAAGCAGGGATGGCCAACTCCCAAGAGACTGCAATCTACTCATAGAGTTAAAAACTGACAGTGATCTGTGGGGTAAGTTGCTAAACTTTTTTTTAGGGAGGAAGAAGGCCCGTTTTTAGGGGTTCTTCCGTTTTTAGGGGAGCCACAAAATTGTTGAGCTTTTTGGGGGGCAAGCCAGTGATCTACTACAGACGTCCAGTGATCTACTGGTAGCCTGTTTCTCCAAAAATAAGACATAGCCATAAAATAAGACGTAGCAGGATTTTTAAGCATTCAAGGAATATAAGCCATACCCCCCAAAATAAGACATAGTGATAGGCGCAGCAGCAATGCCGGCCGCGACAGGAGGAGGAGCGGAAAAAATAAGACATCTCCTGAAAATAAGCCATAGTGTGGGTTTTTTGACGAAAAATAAATATAAGACAGTGTCTTATTTTCCGAGAAACACAGTAGATCACGATCTACCTGTTGGACATGCCTGACTTAAAGCAAAATATGATACAAAGTGGGTCATTCCCAAAATAAAAACTGGAGTCTTTCAAGGTCTCGGTTAAAGCAGTCAATGACACCTCTTATAAATTTATCCTTTGACTTTTCTCCCCGAGCAGTCAACAAACACAAGCCAGGCAACTAAACTTCACTTGTGGAATGCAGCCCATGTCTTCACCCTACACAAAGTGGTAAAAAGATCATTCAGTTGCGTATGTTGTAACTGGGAGGGAAAGTGCTGTCAAGATGCCCATTGTAATAACAGAGAACCGTTGGGTGTGGGCTCCTCCACACTTCGCTCGGGTCCGTAACTTCTAGGCATGGGTCCAAGAGGTTTTTCCTTTGTCCCACCATGTCATGGGAAAATGTTTCGGTGGCTTTATTTGTATAAACTGCACATCACTTACATTGTTCAGGTCATTTGCGGTGAGATTAAGGGCTTTTCCACATTTAGCTTTCCTCCACTCTTTCCAGGCATGGCTCGCAATTTAAAGCTCCATGTCCGAGTGCCCTTTTTGAATTGACGTTTGCTCTGATTCAGCTTTAAAGAGCAGGTTTTTTTTGGGGGGGGGGGGTAAAGCTCAGAGCAAAAACAAAAACCACACTCAGACACTAACAAGCATGGACCTCTGCCTGGAATCATAGAACTGTAGAGTTCGAAGGGGACCCCAAATGCCATCTAGTCCAACCCCCTGCAATGCAGGAACCTCAACTAAAGCATCCATGGGGAAAAAAAACACTTAGCCGACTGCAGGGTGGGCAATGGTGGCAGCTCAGCATGAGGACCCCTGGGCAGAGGAAAACAGCCTCCTCACCACATGACTGGCCATTGGCCTTGACCTCAGCTGGACCACAGGGAATGGTGGAATAGCCCGCCAACATTCAAATTGTAACCAGCCAATTGGGGCAGACGGTGGGGGCGGGGCCTCGTGGTGGACCTGAGTGAAGAAGTCTTCCCTCTGGTTCACCGCTGGATGATTTCAGCGGCCGGCATCACTCTGGCCTCGGGCAGGGTTGATATCTCAGGGAATCCTGGTAAAGGGGTCTGAGTGGAAGTTTCTGTCCTGAAGCCATATGGAAAGCAGACAGGCCATAGAACTTCCAATGGCTGCCAGGGGAGGGCCAGCTTAGTTGATTTGCCTCTCAGGGTGGCCCATAACAAGACAGGGCCCTGTTCCAGTTTCAGCCACTAGGCAAAAGTCTGGTGTCGGATTCACACCCAGGGCCTGAGCCAAAGCCTACCTACACCTGTAGTCAATAAAGTTGTGGCCAATTTTCAATTCCGGAAAGCTGTTGTGTCTTTTTGTTCCACCTGTCAATTCCATATTCTTCCGCCGCCGCCCCCCCCCCCCAGGGAGCACACTGCGTGTGGGTCTGCAAAAAGTGGGTCAAAAGGTTAAGTGTGTACAAATCCTAAGTCTTTAGGATGAGCAGATTTGTGCTTCATTTCTTGCTATGGTTGAACAAGCATTAAATCCTTGTCTAACAAACATTGAGATCCGGTCCAAAATCAGAACAGAACAGGTGAGATTATGTTGGCTGTGCCTACTGCAGTTTGTTCTGAAATGGAAATGAACCCAAGGAATTCCTTTTGTACAGATACATTTTCGTCGACGAATCTTATACCTTGAGATGGTTCTGTGCCAGAAATATGGCACCTGCTGTTTCATCTGCTAAAACTGAGAATCTCATGGAAGCACATAACCTCTTCCCTCAAAGTTTGGCCACAACTTTATTAATGCATTCTGCATTCTTGCAGATGTGCCCCAGCTTTCAAACTTAAAAAAACAAACAAAAAAAATTCCATCCCCTGCATGAACATGAAACTCTAAAAGACCTGCATACCATGTTACCTGTGGAACTGGTCTCATCGCAGAGAGCAAGTTGTGGTCGTTACAAGCACAGCTTCTGTTTATTTTCCTCAATGTACTCCTGTATATGACTTAAGATGCTATTCAGTTGACACCTTTTTCCTGCTTGTGCCAGAAAGGAAATGAAAAGCATCTTCATGTGAACCCCTACGGTACAAACTTTGTGAATGCTTTCTTGCAGTGTCATTGAAATCTTTGTACTCGGTACAAACATTGGTAATGGATGTGTCGTGCCCTGTATCCATTGTACTAATGGCTGGGGAAATAAAATGCAATACAGTGATACCTTGGTTTACGAACTTAATCCGTTCCGGAAGTCCGTTCTTAAACCAAAGCGTTCTTAAACCAATGCATGCTTTCCCATAGCAGCGGGGGACTCAATTTACAAAAGGAACACACTCAACAAGAAGCGGAACATGTTCTGCTTCCAAGGCAAAGTTACAAACCAAAACACTTACTTCTGTGTTTGCAGCGTTCTTAATCCAAGCTGTTCATAAACTAAGCCGTTCTTAAACCAAGGTACCACAGTAGTAAGATACAAGACCTTTCAAAACAGTAGCATATGCTAACCACTGAAAATATTTAGAAAACCATGCAGGCCAAAATGTTCTTGGACCTGTACTGGCATGCCTGAAGCCATAACTTTCTGTCTGCATCCAGCATTGTATGAGCAGCTCAAACTTTCACTCATCTGATAAAGGATTTGATTTCAGTATGTACAGTATTTCAGCTGCCATTCAATTTGTCCTGTATTGGTAGCTGCCTCCGTATCTCTAGTTGGAATATTTGTATGCCTTCACCTTCTCGAAGCTACAAACATGAGTTTGACCAAACTGCGGGAGGCAGTGGAAGACAGGAGTGCCTGGCGTGCTCTGGTCCATGGGGTCACGAAGAGTCGGACACAACTAAACAACTAAACAACAACAACCTTCTGGTACCTGAATATTTTATCTCTCTTTCAATGCGCACAAAATGGGCACTACTTGCACAATATCTGAAGTGGCATCTTCATTATGGGGCTGGTACTCACCAACTGTCTTCCATTTTTTGGAGTAGTTGCGGTTAGCCATAGCTAGACAAATAGAAACAGCTCCGCTTCTCTGCTTTCTTCCTCTAGCATCCCTGTATAGAAAACACTTGTGCCTTTCTTGCACCCTTAAATGTTTCAAAGTAGTAGCACTAAGTTTCTGGCTCGCAGAAAAGGGATTTTCATTACCCATCACCTTAGAACCTTACAAGCAACTTTGGTTCCTCTTCTACTGGCTTAATTTTGCTTTCTTTCTCAGCCATGGACTGCGAGAAGATCAAACCTATCCATTCTGAAGGAAATCAGCCCAGGTTGTGAAGCTGAGGCTCCAATACTTTGGCCACCTCATGAGAAGAGAAGACTCCCTGGAAAAGACCCTGATGTTGGGAAAGATTGAGGGCACAAGGAGAAGGGGACGACAGAGGACGAGATGGTTGGACAGTGTTCTCGAAGCTACCAACGTGAGTCTGACCAAACTGCGAGAGGCAGTGGAAGACAGGAGTGCCTGGCGTGCTCTGGTCCATGGGGTCACGAAGAGTCGGACACAAAAAAATGACTCTGGTCCATGAGGTCAAGAAGAGTCAGAGACGACTAAACGACTAAACAACAACAAATTCTTGGCCACTGCCCCCACCTGCCACTCACAAAATGGGGAAGTCCAGCATCACCCCCAAGGTCTCACCTGGTCACAAAAAGGCACCGCAACAACTTTTTTTTCAGGGTTTCCAAATGGAACATTTGCAAAAGCAGTATCATTAAGACTGCATTCAGAGAGGGAATTTCTTGTGTTTGTTTTACTAGCTATGATAGGGCTTCTGTCCCAATGTTCCTTTTACACTGAAAGACCTTACAGTGGTACTTCTACTTACGAATGTTTCTACTTATGAATGGAGCTCCGTCCGCCATCTTGGATGCGGTTTAGATAGGATTTTTTCTACTTACGAATTTTTAGATAGGGTTGCTTCTACTTACGATTTTTTTCTCCCAATGCATTCCTATGGGATTCGACGTACAAATTTTTTCGACTTACAAATGTGCGTTCGGAACGCATTAAATTCGTAAGTAGAGGTACCACTGTGTCGTGATCAATTTGCCACCAATGTCACGCTGAAGAGTGGGAAAGAACTGTATGCCAGCAAACTGCCCCAAATTTCTTCCATGCAAAACTCATGTGAATTTCCAAGTTTCAAGTGGATTTTTTTTCTGGAAACAATTGAAATGGAAATAAGTGCTAAACCTCTTCTAGACTGAGCTAGGTTTCCAGAAGTGGCTTTTTACATCATGTGAAAGATCACATGAAATGTAAAAATGGAGAGGTAAGGAAATGTCACAAAGACAGAATAAAGTGCCATCTGAATGCAGCCTAGATCCAAGCCAGCAGCATTCCCCTGAGTTGCCTGCTCACCTCTATAAAAATGCAAGGAGTCCAAGTCTGGCAGCCAGTCTCCATAGGAGTGGCCTTTGAGAACACTTTAAACCTCTCATTGACTAGCTGCTTGTGTGTGTGTGTGTGTGTGTGTGTGTGTGTGTGTGTGTGTGTGTACATTAAAATAAATATATCCAAGATTATGGGGAGGAGGCATGGAATGTCCTCTCTTGCCCTCCCCACACAGACACCAATGTCAGTAAATGTTTATTCTTCTTTTGAACTATTTTAATACGCATACAGTCAGGACTTGATTTAAATCATTTTTTTTACAGAAAGACTCATTCTTGCTGGTATAATCTTAATATTTACAACCAGATGAAGGTTTCATTTTTGGAATAAAAAAAATCCAGAGTAGTTTTTACAGTTATATAAAGAAATTACTGATTTGGTTATACTATTAGAAATACACATATGGATAATTATGAAACTGTTGTGAGGTTTAATAAGTTAACTGTTTGTATTTGGACAACTTTTCTGCTGTACTTTATTGGAAGGAGAAAAATAATCATTTCCTTAATAACAATTTAAACAGTTTATTTAACTGAAACAATAACATTACAGCATATGAATCCATGTTTGTTAACTGATGTGGTTAAACAATTTAAAAAACTTACAGTAGACTTGATGAATAGCACACTTGATGAATAGTCTTTGGACTATAATGTAACTTAAATAAAAAATTATCTTTAGAAAGATTTTTCCTCCAAAAGCATTTAATTAAAAAAAGCCCAATTTAAATTTTAAAAAATCCAATTTGAATAAATAAAAATATCTGATTTAAATGAAAAAAAATCTGATTTTTTTAAAAAAAATCATTTATTTTTATCCACCCTGCATACAGTTATATTGACTGGTACATACCCACCCACCCATATCTCATAATAGCCACCCCAAGGCAAAAATGAAAACTGCATCATTCCTTTCAGATGGCATTTGGAGTGTCTGACAGCTACTGAAGTCGGTAGATAAGCAGGGCCGTCTTAAGCGCCCCTCTCACCGTGGTGCGCCGGATCTCTCCGGCGCCCTCCCGCCCCGTTTCCCAGCGCAGTGGGCGAGCGGGCAGGCACAGCGCGATCTCTCCGGCGCCCTCCCGCCCCGTTTCCCAGCGCAGCGGGCGGGTGGGCGCAGCGGGCGGGCGGGCGGGCGCAGCGGGCGGGCGGGCAGGCAGGCACAGCCCGATCTCTCTGGCGCCCTCCCGCCCCGTTTCCCAGCGCAGTGGGCGGGTGGGTGCAGCGTGCTGCGCAGTGGGCGGGCGGGCAGGCACAGCGCGATCTCTCCGGCGCCCTCCCGCCCCGTTTACCAGCGCGGTGGGCGGGTAGGCGCAGCGCGCAGCTGCATGGTGGACCGGCGGACCGCCGGCCAGCGGGCGGGCGCAGCTCGCGGCGCCCTCCTGGCAGGCCGGCGCCATGGTGCCCTGCGCCACCCAGCCTATACGTAGGGCCGGCCCTGTAGATAAGGTAATGTTACTGGAACCACACAGTGTCTGGAAGGTGGCAGGTACCCATCAGCCAACAGAGTCTTTGTTTGTACATTGTACTTTCGCTATTGAGTAAGTGTTAATTCTGTTCCAAAGTAATAGAAATGGCAGAGTCAGGTGCTTAAAAACACACATAATTACTGAGAAAAGGAGCTGTCATCAAACATAACTAGTACTAAATCATCAGACGAGAGTACACCTCAGCAACTTGTCTCAAAACCCTCTCTGCATCCTCCAACCCCCTCAAGATCTGCACCCCCTTTCTTGGAAAGTTAGACCCTCCATGGACCCATAGGGCTGGCTCCTTCGGCTCCATATTTAAATAGTTAACATTCTCTTCTCCATCTCCCAGCCACCATTTTGAAGTTGGATGACGTCCTAGCCGGCTGCCCAGGTAACGGCAACGATGACAAGAAGCAACCACAAAGAGCATTCCAAAATCCACCTTCAGCCCGTACCTTTCTCAAACCAACCAAAATGTCAATGCAATATTGTGCAAGCTTTCAAACAATTTGGTAATGTGTGGGAGGGCGTGAAAGGAGTTGAATGACGCTGAAGTCACGGTCTTGAGTTGGAATGTGAGAGGAAGCAGCAGACATTCAAATGAGGCTCTCTTGGGTGCTACAAAGGCTTTAGGCTTCTGGGAAGGATGAACGTAATGGTTGTGAAGAACATAAAAACATAAAAAGAGCATTGTGGGGTCAGGCCAAAGTCCAGCATTCTAAATCCATCTGTGACTTAGGCTTGCCTCTAACTCAGACCCCCATATCCCAGGGACAGTCCCGGATTTACAGAAGCCATCCGAGTTTCTGATTTGATCCCAGAATGTGTGGCTTTTCCTTAAAGGTAAAGAGACCCCTGACTATTAGGTCCAGTCGTGACCGACTCTGGGGTTGCGGTGCTCATCTCGCGTTATTGGCCGAGGGAGCCGGCGTACAGCTTCCAGGTCATGTGGCCAGCATGACAAAGCCGCTTCTGGCGAACCAGAGCAGCACACGCAGGGCTGGTGCTAGGGCTTTTTGTGCCCTAGGCAAAACACCTTTTGGCGCCCCTGGCACATGCTGAGGAGCTCACAGCATCCCCTCCATAGGCGGGAGGGCACTGAGCTCTTCTTTTGGCTTGCGCTCCTCCCGCCTATGGAGGGCGTGCTGTGAGCTCCTCAGCGGCGGCTGCAGCAAGTGAGTGGCGGCGGCAGCAGCAGCAGCAGCGCCCATAGCTGAAGGCTTCAGATACGGGCACTGCCGCAGCCACCGCTCACTCGCTCGCTGCAGCCGCTGCTGAGGAGCTCACAGCACACCCTCCATAGGCGGGAGGAGCGTGAATGCACGCTGTGGGAGGGCGGCGGTGGCGCGGGGGTTTTGCGGGGCAGGCTGCCCAGCGCCCCCTCCATTTACGCGCTCTAGGCAGTTGCCTAGTTCACCTAAATGGACGCACCGGCCCTGAGCACACGGAAATGCCATTTACCTTCCCGCTGTAGTGGTACCTATTTATCTACTTGCACTTTTGACGTGCTTTCGAACTGCTAGGTTGGCAGGAGCTGGGACTGAGCAACGGGAGCTCACTCCGTTGCGGGGATTCGAACCGCCGACCATTTGATCGGCAAGCCCTGGGCTCTGTGGTTTAACCCACAGCGCCACCCGCATCCCATGGCTTTTCCTTCATGGGAGATATGTTGGAGGGTATGGAGTTGTGCGACCCCCCCCCCCAAGCCAAGGAGATAAGTAACTATACAACATTTAAAAGACACCTGAAGTCAGCCCTGTATAGAGAGGTTTTTTAAAAAAATGTTTTATTATGTTTTTAGATATGTTGGAAGCTTCCCAGAGTAGTGGGGGCAACCAAGTTAGGTGGGCAGGGTATAAATAATAAAACTGTTGTTGTTGTTGTTGTTGAATAGGAAGAATGTTGGAGGGTGTGCTATCTGTAGCAAAAATGCAGAGATTCCTTGACAGCAGGAATAAAGAGAAACAAAGCAGAATCCTGGAGAACTCAAAAACTTACACACTAGTTTGTACTTTTCCCATGAAACATGGAATATGGGCATTGTTTCCCCCACCTCTCCCCCCCCCAATGTATTTATTTAATTGAACGATTTATATACCACTTAACTACAATAGTCTCTACAAGAAATACAACGCAAAATTGTTTTTTAAAAAAATCCCTTAGAACAGGCATCCCCAAACTTCGGCCCTCCAGATGTTTTGGAGTACAGTTCCCATCATCCGTGACCACTGGTCCTATTAGCTAGGGATCATGGGAGTTGTAGGCCAAAACATCTGGAGGGCCGCAGTTTGGGGATGCCTGCCTTAGAACCATAAAATCTGATCTAGGTGTCTTGGTGGACCACAGGCTTAACAGGAGTCAACAGTGTGATGCAGCAGCAAAAAAAGCTAATGCTATTCTAGGATGCAACAACAGAAGTATAGTGTCCAGATCAAGGGAAGTAATAGTACCACTCTATTCTGCCTTAGTCAGACTACACTTGGAAATACTGTGTCCAATTCTGGGCACCACAATTTAAGAAGGATGTGGACAAGCTGGAACGTGTGCAGAGGAGGACAACCGAGATGATTAAGGGTCTGGAAAGTAACTCTTATGAGGAACACTTGAAGGAGCTGGGAATGTTTAGCCTAGAAAAGAGCAGACTGAGAGGAGATAATCCTTTTGTTGGAAGCCGCCCAGAGTGGCTGGGGAAACCCAGCCAGATGGGTGGGGTATAAATAATAAATTATTATTACCGGTATTACTTCAAATATCTTAAGGACTGCCACATGCTTTCTTGTTTTCTCTTGCTCTGGAAAGGTAGGACTGAAACTAATGGCTTCAAGTTGCAAGAAAGGAGATTCTGACTAAACATTCAAAAAAAAAAAATCTGACAGCAGTGGAACAGACTCCCACAAGAGGTGGTAGACTCTCCTTCCTTGGAGGCTTTTAAACAGAGGTTGGATGGCCATCTGTCATGGATGCTTTAGCTGAAGTTCCGGCATTGAAGGGGGTTGGACTAGATGACCCTTGGTGTACCCTTCCAACTCTAAGATTATATGATTCTATTACAGTGGTACCTCGGGTTACAGGCGCTTCGGGTTACGCGTTTGCAGGTTGTGTACCGCAGGAAACCCAGAAGTACCAGAAAGGGTTACTTCCGGGTTTCACCGTTTGCGCATGCGCAGAAGCGCTAAATCACGCTTCACACATGCGCAGAAGTGCCAAATCGCGTCACACGCATGCACAGATGCAGCGCTGCAGGATACGAACGCTGCGGGTTGCGGACATGCCTCCATCATGGATTACGTCCACGACCCGAGGTTCCACTGTATTCTATGACTTGCCCTTGCAGAAGCCATGCTGGTTGTTCTTCAGCAAGGCTTTATCTTCTATATGCTTGGATATTCCATCCTTAACAATACTTTCCATCCGTTTCCCCAGGACAGATGTTAAGCTAACGGGCTTGTAATTTTCAGGATCCTCTCTTGACCCCTTCTTAAAAATTGGTGTTACAATGTCTTCTTTCCACTCCTGATCTGAGGAACAAGTTGTATATTTTTGTTAGAAGATCATCAATTTCACAGCTGAGTTCTTTCATTACGCTTGTTCGGATGCCGCCTGGACCTTGTCAAGTTTTTATTTTCTCCATTCATCTCTCATCGCCACCATCTGTCTCAGCTCCTCAGATTCCTCTTCTGCAGAGGTTAGCTCAAACACTGGGGTCTGCCTTATAGCTTCCATTGGGAAGACAGATGCAAATCATTCATTCAGCTTCTCTGCTGTCTCCTTATCTTCCATTAGACCCATTTGACTCCCTCGTCATCCATGTGTCCTCATTTGGAGTTTAAATTTATTTATTGAGAGTTTGAGGTTTCTTTATGTCAAGGAAAGGAGCAACAGAGTCGGGTCCCCTGACCTCCTTGCCCTGCTGCCCAACTCACACGTCTGTGTTCAATAAACCATTTTTGAATCTGTGGGTTTGTGTCGTCGCCCATCTGTGCATGTTGGATCCATGTTTACCTTTGGTGACCCGGGTTCACTCACAGTGCTTCATTCCACAAAGGTGGATATTCCCTAGTCATCTGAATCACTGCCAAAAACTCATCTTTAGTTTCCTGTTCCAACAAAGAAACAATATCAGAATTTGGCAAAGGATCTTGTCTCTGCCGCTGGCACATTTTCTGAAAGCTTGATTAATTGTTCTATAGGTAATATATTATTTCTGGGGAAGAATTATCACATCCTGCCTGGCTTTCTCCCGCTGAAGTTGATAAACCAGAATTTCAAGTAAATTCACCACCATTCTGGCTCCAAATTCTATCTGTGTTTAACTCCCATTAGCTCTCTGGGAAGAAGTTTCTGGTCTCATATTCTGCTCTCATATTATCTTCTTGATGTATACACGGTGGGGTTTTTTCTGGGGGTATTCAAGGATACGTAGTACCCGCACTCCCCCCAAAAAAATCTTTTAGAAGTTCCTTCATGGTGAGTCCCAGCACCCTTTTTTCCTTTTTTAAAAAAAGCACTGGATGTACAAAATGAGGTGAGATAACTTGGCATTTCCAAGGCCTTCAAAAGGTAGGGGTAACAACTTTTGGAAGCCCTCATTTCACCCTTCCTGAAGGGGAATGGTTACCCCAAGTCAGGCATCCCCAAACAGCAGCCCTCCAGATGTTTTGGCCTACAACTCCCATGATCCCTAGCTGACAGGACCAGTAGTCAGGGAAGATGGGAATTGTAGTCCAAAACATCTGGAGGGCCAGATGTTTGGGGGTGCCTGCCCTAGGTTTTTTCCTCAACTGCCCAATTAGTGTTAATTATTTTCCAGAGTTAAAAGGAAAGGCAGAGATTGCAACTCAACATCTCTCCTTGTTGGCTCTGAAATAACTTAGCATACGTCTCAGTTATTATCACCTCCGGAAACCTTGAGAATAAATGCTCCCAAACTTCAAAGAAGCAGTTCTGTTTGGAAAGGGCAGTTTCAGCCACAACAAATCCTCCAAAAATTATAGCAAATTATACCTAAACGTTTTGCATCTAAGAGGCAAAGTGAGGCTGCCTCAGGCGACTGATTTTGGGTGTCATGACCGGGCAGCAAATGGTCCGCTTCAAATTTTTTGTTATTATTGCTGTTGTCATTACCATTATCACTACTACTACTACTAATACTACTAATACTACTACTGTTATTATAGTCTTAGTCCTGGAGACAGATGCTTGAAGGATTGGCTGACTCAGGTTATAGTATAACCTGGCCAGCCATTGCAGGGAGCCAAGATGGAGACCTTTGCCATTCCACAGGAGCCAAAAATAACAGGGCCAGCTTGATTGGGAAGATGGGAACATATCCTATGACATCTCATAGAGCAAAATGTCCTGGTCACGCCTGCATTTCATCAATCCACCTGATACAGAAAGTGCTCGCAATTGGCCTATTTCCATCAATAATATCCTGCATTCTCATGAGTCCATGTTTTCAACTTATTTTTCCAGGTGCTTTATTTTATTTTATTTTTTTAGGAAAAGCTACATAAAGTCAACGCACAAATTCTAAACATAAAGCAGTTAAATAAGAAGAGGGAAATGTGAAATGTTCAATACATTCAGAATATAGGCAGAAGTGGAGTGTCCAGATCAAGGGAAGCAATAGCATTGTTGTTTAGTTGTTTAGTCATGTCTGACTCTTCGTGACCCCATGGACCAGAGCACGCCAGGCACTCCTGTCTTCCACTGCCTCCCGCAGTTTGGTCAAACTCATGTTCGTAGCTTCGAGAACACTGTCCAACCATCTCATCCTCTGTCGTCCCCTTCTCCTAGTGCCCTCAATCTTTCCCAACATCAGGGTCTTTTCCAGGGAGTCTTCTCTTCTCATGAGGTGGCCAAAGTATTGGAGCCTCAGCTTCAGGATCTGTCCTTCCAGTGAGCACTCAGGGCTGATTCCCTTCAGAATGGATAGGTTTGATCTTCTTGCAGTCCATGGGACTCTCAAGAGCATACCCTCCAACATTTCTCCGATGAAAATAGGGATGTCCCATTCCATAATGATAATTCTACTGTTTATACACCACACATCTAACTGGGTTGCCCCAGCCACTCTGGGCACCTTCTAACATATATAAAAACATAATACAACATTAAACATCAAAAAAAGCTTCCCTATACAGGATTGCCTTCAGACAGCACGGGGGTCGGATAACTCCATACCCTCCAACATTTCTCCAGTGAAAATAGGAACATCCTAAGGAAAAGTGGGACATTTCAGGATCAAATCAGAAACCAGGATGGCTTCTTTAAATCAGGGATGTCCCGGGGAAATAGGGACACTTGGAGGGTCTGCAATGGTACTGCTCTGTTCTGCCTTGGTCAGACCACACCTGGAGTGCTGTGCCAAGTTCTGGGTGCCATAATTTAAAGAAGGATATTGACAAGCTGGAATGCATGCAGACGAAGATGACCAAGATGATAAAGGGTCTGGGAATCAAGTTGGCTGGGGAAGAAAAGACTGAGAGGTGATATGAAAGCCATCTTCAAATATCTGGAGGGTTGTCACGTGGAAGACAGAGCAAGTTTGTTTTCTGCTGCTCTGGTGAGTAGGACCCAAACCAATGGATTCAAATTAGAAGGAGATAACAGCTAAACATTAGGAAGAACTGTCTGACTGTAAGAGCTGTTTGGCTGTAGAACAGGCTACCTCAGAAGGTGGTGGACTCTCCTTCCTTGGAGGCTTCAAGGCAGAAGTAGGATTACCATCTGCAGTGATCCCTACATTCCAGGTGATTGGACTAGGTGACCATTGGGTTCCTTCCAACTCTACAGTTCTATGATCTTAAAGGTAAAGGGACCCCTGACCATTAGGTCCAGTCGTGACCGACTCTGGGGTTGCGCGCTCATATCGCATTATTGGCCGAGGGAGCCGGCGTACAGCTTCCGGGTCATGTGGCCAGCATGACAAAGCCGCTTCTGGCGAACCAGAGCAGCGCACAGAAACGCCGTTTACCTTCCCGCTGTAGCGGTTCCTATTTATCTACTTGCATTTTGACGTGCTTTCGAACTGCTAGGTTGGCAGGAGCTGGGACCGAGCAACGGGAGCTCACCCCGTCGCAGGGATTCGAACCGCCGACCTTCTGATCAGCAAGCCCTAGGGTCAGTGGTTTAAGAGCTTTTCCAGACTCTTGCACTGCTAAAGCCGCAATGGGCCGCCTGCCGAAATTATCCAAACGTTCCTTGTGGATTATTTTGCTGTTGTGCCTTAACTTGTCAGGTAAGGATTTTATTTTATTTTTTTGCCTCTAGATCTTCTTCATGCTAGATTCTATGATCTTAGGATTGCGATATTTCAAAAAGTGAAAAGTTTTTGAGTTTTGTTTTGGCTTTGGGAAATTTGCCCCCCCCCCCAAAAAAAAAACACCAAACACTACTGACATGGGTTGCCATATGCCCGGGTTTTCCCAGGTGCTATGCCCGGCGAACGGATCCCAGCTATGTCTAGACATATGGCAGCCTCTATATCTGCTCTTGTGACATTTTAACCAGTCTTCTGCATGTGTCTGCATGTGTGTGTGTGTGTTCAAGTTGCACAAGGGAGGGCAGCAAGCATCCCTGTAAAATATTTTTGGCAATGTAACCCTTAGAACAAAATTGATTTCCTACCCCTGACCAGTTTCTCCCGGCACTAAATTCTCACTCTCCCCCTCTTCTGTAACAAGTGGTTTCTCTCTCTCTCCTGCCATTCTCCTGGTATGTAAGCACTTTTGAGGGGGGGGGGGTATTGAGATATGTGAGTCGTCATTTCTTGCTCATTTGGAAATGATTTTTCTTCCTGTTCACCCTCTTAACAATCGCTTGACGCACGCTCCCTTTTTATAGAAACCACATCTGAGGATTTATTTTTTTTGCATCGTGGGGGGGGGGGGAGAGAAGCATTCACAAACTCTTCCACTCCTCTTGTCGGGAGAAATATTTCCTATTTTCGTCACAAAACAAACAAAGGGCAAGATTAATCATATCAGCTCTTACGAAGACTCATTCTCAGCCCTGCCCTTCATGGAGAGACCATCCATTAAGGTGAATAAGGTGCGCCACACCTCGATCAAATGTGGCACATTTACTCTGGCCCACCTGTTATAAATGCGACAGCTTTAGGAAGAGCTTTTCCAGACTCTTGCACTGCTAAAGCCGCAATGGGCCGCCTGCCGAAATTATCCAAACGTTCCTTGTGGATTATTTTGCTGTTGTGCCTTAACTTGTCAGGTAAGGATTTTATTTTATTTTTTTGCCTCTAGATCTTCTTCGTGCTAGATTCCCAGGTTCCACGGAGCTTCCAGACAAGCTGTTTTGTTCGGCATTCATTCTGATTTGTTTGCAAGGGAGCTTAGATGAATTTGAATCAAAGCAATCATTAGTCCACACTTTGTAGCGCATTTCCCCCATCACTTTTCTTATTGCAAACATCAGGTTCTTCTCGAGAACCGGACATATTATGCAAGACCTCCCAATCAACTATAATTGCACGATCTGAATTTGCCACTGTGCAGTTGAATCCTACCTGGAAATAGAGGTGGGTTGGAAAACAGACCTTGCAAGGGAGGCACGAAACTTGCAGCTCCCTGCTTCTCTCCTATGGCAAATGAGGAGGGTACTACTAGCGAGGGAGAATTAGTGGGAGGTTGGGGTACATAGCAGACCCTCCAAGTGTCCCTATTTTCCAGGGACAGTTCCAGATTTATAGAAGCTGTTCCGGTTTCTGATTTGATCCCGGAATGTCCTGCAGAAACCACCAGTTTCCCGAACAAAAATGTGGTTTTTTAAAATGTTTCTAGCCCTGATGGAGCAAATATGCTTTCTTTTGAAATATGAGAAGCTGGAGGAGCAGCTGAAAATAACCTGAATTTCTATTATGTGTATTTGGGGGGGGGGGTACTTACGGGCACCGTATATAACCCTTCCCGTATGCAAAATGGTGTGTGTGTTTTAAAGAATAATAATATTTATTTAGGATCCTGCTTTGTAACCCCAAGGAGTTCTTCAGACTGACTTACGGATTTAAAAAATCTCACTCAAAACAAGAGCAAGTTTACTGTAACCATAGGAGTCAACTCCTCGGGGCCAAAGTCCCTTTTCCCCTCCCCAATAAAAAATTTGAGGGGGCCAGGATCCCTCAGTGTTGATGGGAAGCGCCATTCAAATGGTGTGATTGGTTATGTGGCTTACCTGCCACCCCCCATTTTTTTATTGAAGTTTGCACCCCGACTATAACCCCCAAAAGCTCTTGCCATAAGGAATTTGTTAGGATGCTTCCAGATCAGTGTTCAACGTGGGAATTGTACTGCTTGTGAAAGTGGGTTTCCCCCCCCCCCTTTTCGCCCAGCATTTTGTTGACATAAAAATGTCGGCCCTTTATTTCCCCCATCCAATTTAATGCCTAACCAACCTTTCTGGCAGTAACCATATTTCAACGATCCATTTGGAAAATTAAGCTGCTTTCCAAAAGCAATCCTCATCTCGCTTAGCCCACAATGGCAGCAATCTTGCCTTGTCTGGATAAACTCCCTCAATTCCAGCCTGGAAATTACCATGTATAACACACACACACACACACACACACACACACACACACACAGTGTGTATAACACAACCCCTATTTTTTGGGACTCCAATAAAGAAATACCCCATTTGCACTAGACGATCCCCAATTTTAAACTTGAAAAAATAGAGGGGAAATATAGTCTTATACATGGAAAAATACGGTTAGCGGCCCGGTCTGGTTTACTTCCAAGCCAGGGACACCTTGCTAGGATCAGGCCATTGTCTGGCATGCTGACGTGCGATGAAGACATAGTGGCCATTTTTGTCGGAAGGACTTTAAACCATTAAGGAAAGCGAGCAGGATCTTTATCCATGTTCTACTCTAGTGTCACTTTTCGGCTGTCGGCCAGCAGCTAAAACCACTACATTTTGTACCATTTGCACGACAGTCGGGTCTCGGAACTCAGCTGCTCCTGACGCCACTTTTTACACCTGAAAACCAGGGCATGCCAGGAATTTTCCTGACGTATAAAATTCCTGCAATACAGAGGTGTCATGTAAAGGGAGATGCATGATATTTTGATACACTGTGGGATGGGCCCATTTGCATGGGTTCTTTTGCAGGAGGTTCTGCATGCTCACTGGGCAGTATAAAACAATGTGAGTCTATGTTCTGGCAGGGTAGCTTAATCGGCAGAGCATGAGACTCTTAATCTCAGGGTTGTGGGTTCAAGCCCCACCTTGGGCAAAAGATTCCTGTACTGCAGGGGGTTGGACTAAATGACTCTTGCAGTTCCCTTCCCTTGTGATTCTGTGATATTCTATGTGCAAATGCAGAACCGGCGGGGCAGGAATTGTCTCAAAGTGGAGAGTTCTTCCCTAGTCAAGGAGACGTTCCCCTTGCCATTGCTAATGCAAAATGCCGAAAAGAGAACAGTTCTGAGTTGCTGTTGTTTAGTCGTTTAGTCGTGTCCGACTCTTTGTGACCCCATGGACCAGAGCATGCCAGGCACTCCTGTCTTCCACTGCCTCCCGCAGTTTGGTCAAACTCATGTTGGTAGCTTCGAGAACACATGAGTTATGAGTTATTATGAAATATAAAAATAGTCAAAAGTATACAGTACTCATCCAGGAAAAAAGAGGTTCTGCTTATATCCTAAGTGTGCAAGGTACTCCCTTTTGTCAGCAAAGAAGGAACTAAAAAGAAGGATAGAGATTTGGCAGAGATGTGCACAACCCACCCACCCAACCCCAACACTCAGTTTGGCACTCACATAGCCATACTTCTCAACAGGACTAGAATTATGACTCTAAAACATTTTAATATAGTTTAATCATATTTTATAGATGCTGCCTCTGGAGAAACCACTCCAGCCCCAGCAACCTCTGGCGCAGCCACATCGCCTCCAGAAATCTCTGGCTCAGCCACATCGCCTCCAGAATCCTCTGGCGCAGCCACATCGCCTCCAGAATCCTCTGGCGCAGCCACATCGCCTCCAGAATCCTCTGGCGCAGCCACATCCCCTCCAGAAACCTCTGGCATGGGCACCTCATCTTCAGCAACCTCTGGCACAGCCACATCGCCTACAGAAACCTCTGGTGCAGCCACATCGCCTCCAGAATCCTCTGGCGCAGCCACATCCCCTCCAGAAACCTCTGGCGCAGCCACATTGCCTACAGAAACCTCTGGCGCAGCCACATCACCAACAGAAACCTCTGGCTCAGCCACATCGCCTCCAGAAACCTCTGGCTCAGCCACATCGCCTCCAGAAACCTCTGGCATGGGCACCTCATCTTCAGCAACCTCTGGCACAGCCACATCGCCTACAGAAACCTCTTGCACGGGCACCTCATCTTCAGCAACCTGTGGCACAGACACATCGCCTCCAGAAACCTCTGGCACGGGCACCTCATCTTCAGCAACCTCTGGCACAGCCACATCGCCTCCAGAAACCTCTGGCACGGGCACCTCATCTTCAGCAACCTCTGGCGCAGCCACATCGCCTCCAGAAACCTCTGGCACGGGCACCTCATCTTCAGCAACCTCTGGCGCAGCCACATCCCCTCCAGAAACCTCTGGCACGGGCACCTCATCTTCAGCAACCTCTGGCGCAGCCACATCGCCTCCAGAAACCTCTGGCACGGGCACCTCATCTTCAGCAACCTCTGCCGCAGCCACATCGCCTCCAGAAACCTCTGGCACGGGCACCTCATCTTCAGCAACCTCTGGCACAGCCACATCGCCTCCAGAAACCTCTGGCACGGGCACCTCATCTTCAGCAACCTCTGGCGCAGCCACATCGCCTCCAGAAACCTCTGGCACGGGCACCTCATCTTCAGCAACCTCTGGCGCAGCCACATCGCCTCCAGAAACCTCTGGCACGGGCACCTCATCTTCAGCAACCTCTGGCGCAGCCACATCGCCTCCAGAAACCTCTGGCACGGGCACCTCATCTTCAGCAACCTCTGGCGCAGCCACATCGCCTCCAGAAACCTCTGGCATGGGCACCTCATCTTCAGCAACCTCTGGCGCAGCCACATCGCCTCCAGAAACCTCTGGCACGGGCACCTCATCTTCAGCAACCTCTGGCACAGCCACATCGCCTCCAGAAACCTCTGGCACGGGCACTTCAGCAACCTCTGGCGCAGCCACATCGCCTCCAGAAACCTCTGGCACGGGCATCTCATCTTCAGCAACCTCTGGCACAGCCACATCGCCTCCAGAAACCTCTGGCACTGCCACTGCCAAATCTTCAGCAACCTCTGGCACTGCCACTCCAGACCCAGCAGCCCCTGGAACGGGCACCTCAGCTTCAGGAGGCACTGCAAGCTCCACTCCCGGCACAACAGTCCCCACCCCCAGTGCCAATGTTACAATGGTTTCTGGCACCACAGATTCGCCATCAAATGCTACCACAGGTAGGTTTATTTATTGGTATTACAACACAGCACTTAAGGTCCCCATATTAGACATAAATCTCTGTGCAAACAAGAATATTATGTGAAGAAGGCTTTGACCTGGGTGTTTTCCTGGCCTATTATTTTCCTACATGCAGGGATATGCTTTTTCCACTGGAAGTCCAAATATAGAAGCCCCCACTGGCACCCTGAAATGCCACAGGCTGTGAAAGGCATTACCTCTTAACAGCAGGAAGGACTAGGTTTGTGTAGCTTGGTTGAGAGAAAAACTGAAGAGAAGCGTGATAGTGGTCTTCAAATATTTGAAAGACTTGCCCTCGGTTGCTCCAGAAGGCGCTAGTAGAACCTGACGGGTGGCAATTGCAGCAACCCAAATTTTGGATGGGCATGAGGAGAAACATCCTAAGGATATGAACTAAAAGCCACCTGCTTTTATTGTGCATCAAATGTGCTTTAAATGCACAGTGCAGTCAACACCAGGGATGGGAAACTGTGGCTTTCCAATAACTTGTTGGCCACCCATGGCCATTGACCCTCATACCTACGGGACCGCCTCTTCTGGTATGCCCCGCGGAGGACCTTAAGGTCCACAAATAACAACATTTTTTAGATCCCAAGCCATAAGGTGGTTAGATTGGTCTCAACTTGGGCCAGGGCCTTTTCAGTAGTGGCCCCAACTTGGTGGAACGCTCTCTCACAGGAGACCAGGGCCCTGTGGGATTTGACATCTTTCTGCAGGGCCTGCAAGACGGAGCTGTTCTGCCTGGCGTTTCGGCTGGACTCAGTCTGACCCCTATGTTTTCCTCCCTTATGGTTTTGATTTGGGCTACTTTAAAATGAGGCTGCATTTTAAAAATAAATAAATTTAAACTGTATTTTAACCCGTATTTTAATTAATTGTTTTTCTTTCTGTTATGTCTTACTGTAATTTTACTGGTGTCAGCCGCCGTGAGCCTGGTTTTGACTGGGGAGGGCTGGGTATAAATAAAATGTTTTTATTATTATTATAGTTCTGTTAATGCATGACTCATAACCCTTTTTTTTTTCTCTGCAGAAAACCCCAAACGGGATGAAGGCCTCCCCACTTGGGCCATCATTCTGATCAGTGTATCCACTGTGTTGGGAACCGTTCTCGTAGTTTTCCTCGGCTTCTTGGTAAGGAACATGGGTGGCGCAAGAAAGCAGACCCTCCAAGTATCCCTCTTTTCCAGGGACAGTTCCGGATGTACAGAAGCCATCCCAGTTTCTGATTTGACCCCGGAATGTCCCGCTTTTCCTTAGGATGTCCCTATTTTCATGGGAGAAATGTTAGAGGTTATGGCAGGGCATCCCTGTCTTCATGGGAGAAATGTTGGAGGGTATGGAATAGGACATCTCTATTTCCATTGGAGAAATGCTGGACAGTATGAGAAAGTCACTCAGCAACAGCAAACACCGGAATGGAGAGTAGAAGTGTGTTTTTAGAAGTTTTTAGAAGTTTAGAGAGCCAGTGTGGTGTAGTGGTTAAGAGTGGTGGACTCGTAATCTGGTGAACCGGGTTCGATTCCCCGCTCCTCCACATGCAGCTGCTGGGTGATCTTGGGTTAGTCACACTTCTCTGAAGTCCCTCAGCCTCACTCACCTCACAGAGTGTTTGTTGTGGGGGAGGAAGGGAAAGGAGAATGTTAGCCACTTTGAGACTCCTTCGGGTAGTGATAAAGCGGGATATCTAATCCAAACTCTTCTTCTTCTGTGTGTGATTGGTTGAGAGCAGGCAACAGGGTGCTAGACCACAATGGGCCATTGGCCTGATCCAGCAGGACTCTTCTTCTGTCCTAATGATAGAAGTCGTTGTTTTAATAGCTACAGATGCGGTTTCTGCTTTACCTCTTACTCATGTGATGTATCTTTGTTTCTTGTTGTTTCTGCTCTGTAGATTTGCTACTCCCTAAGGACAGAGAGCTATAGCACTCAAACCCTCCCAGTTTACCGAACCCACAGTTTCATCCAGAGTTTTCGGAATCGGTGGTGAAGGAAAGGAGCTTCACCCACAGCCACTTACAGCGATAAGCTTCTCCGGAGCAGCTTTGCAGAATTTGGTCCGCTCCCAAAGCTTTCTTCCCAAGCATCTAAGGACTCCTCCAAGGGGCAGAAGTGCAATCACTGAAACATTTAGTTCCAAAATGACTCTAGAAAGGAACCCAGTGAAATCTATAGGGATTATTTGCCTGTTTTGTTTCTACCTTGTGCAGCCAACTGAGCTCACTTGATCTCAGAGCTGAGAATATTGTTCAGCAAAAATAAAGAATATGGGCAGGAATGTGGAAGCACTGAGCTGATGACCTGAGAATTAGCAGAGCTCAAATGGAGAACTTGGGAAACCTGGTTTAAAATCCTTGCTCGGGCACAGGAAGTATACTGGCTAATCCTAGCCAGTTAACTCCCATACTCTACTTTTTTCTGGGGGTACTCAAGGGCATGCAGTACCAGCCCCTCTTTTTTCTAGAAGAAAAGCACTGGTTAAAAATGTGGCACTTATTTTCTAGAAGATGCAGACCTTGAAACCTGGAATACCACCAGCCAAATATATATTTATATAATTTATTTATTTTTTTCCCTCCAAGTTCCTTTGCATTTTTTAACCATCTGGTGAAGAGTGATGGAGCACTTGAAAGCTTGCATACTCCATACTATTTTGTGATATTGTTATTGTTCTAATAAAAAGTATTGCCCCAAGATGAATTTTTGGAAGTTTCTAATGGGCCAACCTAGCTACCTCTACTTTATTTTTCTGTGTGTGTATGACAAGTTTGAGCTCTGTTCTGTTAAGCCCCTGCCTCTCATCTTAACAACACCACTGGCTACGAATCCCAAATGGAGGTGTTCCGGAATGTACAATCTAGCCAGGATGTATTTATTCAAATTTATATATATGGTATTTGTCTGTGGAAGATTTTAATTAATAAATGTAACAATACTGCACTGTCTAATTATTGGCATATCCTGGTCATTATTATACCTGAAGGAGTGTACCCACCCCCATCGTTCCGCCCAGACACTGAGGTCCAGCTCCAAGGGTCTTCTGGTGATTCCGTCATTGCAAGAATTGAAGCTACAGGGAACCAGGCAGAGGGCCTTCTCAGTAGTGGCACCAGACCTGTGGAACGCCCGAAATCAAGGAAATGAACAACTATATGACTTGTGTGCGATAGTCACTCTATGTAGAGCTGACAGCAGCTTGCTAGTCATCATGGGAGAAGGAGGCTGATATTTACCTTTGCTGTCCTAGTCACCCACCCACATGTCCCCCAGTCCTAGTCCTCCTAGATCATAGAGGAGAGGTGAAGCAGGACTGTCTGCTTCTTGCCATGTTCTCCACAAGCACCTAGAATCATAGAATCATAGAGTTGGAAGAGACCACAAGGGTCATCCAGTCCAACCCCCTGCCAAGCAGGAAGCACCATCAAAGCATTCTTGACATATGCCTGTCAAGCCTCTGCTTAAAGACCTCCAAAGAAGGAGACTCCACCACACTCCTTGGTAGCAAATTCCACTGCCGAACAGCTCTTACTGTCAGGAAGTTCTTCCTAATGTTTAGGTGGAATCTTCTTTCTTGTAGTTTGAATCCATTGCTCCGTGTCCGCTTCTCTGGAGCAGCAGAAAACAATCTTTCTCCCTCCTCCATATGACATCCTTTCATATATTTGAACATGGCTATCATATCACCCCTTAACCTTCTCTTCTCCAGGCTAAACATACCCAGCTCCCTAAGCCGTTCTTCATAAGGCATCGTTTCTAGGCTTTTGACCATTTTGGTTGCCCTCTTCTGGACACGTTCCAGCTTGTCAGTATCCTTCTTGAACTGTGGTGCCCAGAACTGGACACAGTACTCCAGGTGAGGTCTGACCAGAGCAGAATACAGTGGTACTATTACTTCCCTTGATCTAGATGCTATACTCCTATTGATGCAGCCCAGAATTGCATTGGCTTTTTTAGCTGCTGCATCACACTGCTGACTCATGTCAAGTTTGTGGTCTACCAAGACTCCTAGATCCTTTTCACATGTACTGCTCTCAAGCCAGGTGTCACCCATCCTGTATTTGTGCCTTTCATTTTTTCTGCCCAAGTGTAGTACCTTACATTTCTCCTTGTTAAAATACATCTTGTTTGCTTTGGCCCAGTTGTCTAATCTGTTAAGGTCATTTTGAAGTGTGATCCTGTCCTCTGGGGTGTTAGCCACCGCTCCCAATTTGGTGTTGTCTGCAAACTTGCTCAGGATGCCCTCAAGCCCATCATCCAAGTCATTGATAAAGATGTTGAATAAGACTGGGCCCAATACAGAACCTCTCTGTAAAGTGTTCTCTGTCTAGAATCACAATGCATCGAGGAAGGTTTGGCCAAAGCTACTTGAAGACAAGAGGAGGAAAGAGCTATACAGAAGGTCATGTTCGAGCAAACTCAGAGGGGATGTGAGGAGCACTTTAAAACAATATCAGTGTAAAGTCCTGAGCTCGTAACCTTCTTGGCCGAAACCCTTCATTTAACTTGCAGCAATACCTTTATGGCTAGCACAGGGTTGTATACAGCCTTGAGTATATCGCCTGTACATAAGCCTGTACATAAGCCTTGGGCTTGTCCACATTCACACACACCCTGGGGAAAACCCACTCTTTACTGCTGAATTGGAGCAAATATCCATCGGGTTTTCTGCAGGTCGATGTTTGCTCCAATTCAGCAGGTTTCCTGTGTCTAAGGGAGAACTCGGAGCACCCCACAATGGCCTAACCTTGGGTCCCATAGGTTCAGGTTGGGGGTCATAAGCAAGAGACTTCACCCAGGAGATAGAAGCAAAAGAGTAACCTGTAGGCCTGATCTTTATTGTTGCAACAAGGCTCCCCACTAGCACAAAGACAAAGCAGCTAGAAGCCCCAAACAATATTTACATCTGTATTTCAAAGTTTTCCAAAGTTTCCCATAATATATCTCAGGATGCATCATCAAGATATCATAGATATGTCACAGAAAAATGTGTGGTCTCAGGTAGAACCTGAGATCCAGACATGCCCCTGTCACTCAAATATAGTCTTTCACACTTACTCCATCACAGCACAAAGGAAAGCATTTACAAAGGAAAGCATGGTCCCTGAGTCAAGTCTGACACTCTTGGGCAGGATATCACCCTGATCTCGGGGATTATGGTGGGCTCACTAACCTCTCCTCTTGTACCTCACTTCCCTGGGTCCTAAATGCCATTGGAACTGAGAAGATTGAGGCGACAAGTGATTTCTTATGAATTTCTAAAGTTTTCCCATTGAGCCAGTAAAGGTAAAGGTAAAGGGACCCCTGATCATTAGGTCCAGTTGTGAACGACTCTGGGGTTGTGGCGTTCATCTCGGCCGAGGGAGCCGGCGTACAACTTCCGGGTCATGTGGCCAGCATGACTAAGCCGCTTCTGGCGAACCAGAGCAGCACACGGAAACGCCATTTACCTTCCCGCTGGAGCAGTACCTATTTATCTACTGTATTTGCATTTTGACATGCTTTCGAATTGCTAGGTGGGCAGGAGCTGGGACCGAGCAATGGGAGCTCACCCCGATTCGAACCACCGACCTTCTGATCGTCACGGGATTCGAACCGCCGACCTTCTGATCGGCAAGCCCTAGGCTCTGTGGTTTAACCCACGGCGCCACCCGTGTCCAGTACATAGGTACATTTATCAGTGAATTGCTACATTTGGTAACGTGCAGCGGAGTCTATTTGTCTTTGCCTCGTAGTGTGGAAAGGCAAGGCTCATGGGGGGGGAGCTCTCTCACACACACCCCTTCCAATTTCCCAGTAACACCTGGGGGAAGCAGTGGGGCACACTAAAAACTGCTCAGACCTTTCTCGACATGGGACAAGCTTAAATCAGTTAGCAGGTACAAGTCACTGATCTCTCACGGGTAAATTGGGGGAGAGCAGCCTTATCACTGGGAAATAATCTCTCACACTCACTGCATTCCTAAGTGGCTGAAAGTCCTAGGCATCTGTTGAGAATCTGCTTCACTGTGAGGAATAGAAGTAGGAAGGATAGCACAGGAACTCCCAACCCAGCCCCTTCTTTGATGGCCACAGGGTGAACCATAGCCCCTCAATTCCTATATTTCCCTTTAAAAAGAGAGAGGGAATTTCTAGCATTTTTAGAACCCGAGATATGACGCAAAATTCTTTTCAGTGGAAGTTAGCCTGCTCCACCTTTTCTATCTTTCCCCCCCCCCTTCAGAACCCCCCAGCCCCAAATTTCTGCAGGCACCCATGTGTGTGTGAGAGAGAGGGGGAGACAGATTGGGGGAGAGAGGGAGTTAGGGAGAGAGAAGAAGAGGAGGAAGAAGAAGAGTTTGGATTTGATATCCCGCTTTATCACTGCCCTAAGGAGTCTCAAAGCGGCTCACAATCTCTTTTCCCTTCCTCCCCCACAACAAACACTCTGTAAGGTGAGTGAGGCTGAGAGACTTCAGAGAAGTGGGACTAGCCCAAGGTCACCCAGCAGCTGCATGTGGAGGAGCGGAGACGCGAACCCGGTTCCCCACATTACGAGTCTACCACTCTTAACCACTACACCACACTGGCTAGGGGTATGTGAAAGGAGGGAGGATAGTGAATATTTGCAGTGCATTTGTAGCACATGTTGTACAAATATACCAAAGAAAATGTTGTTGCACAAATATACAGATTGAGTAGGTGGGAAGCAGGCTTAAAGAAACTCCAAGGGTCTGAATGCAAACCACTTGCACAGTGGCGGAGCTTCATGCTCCGGCACCGGAGGGGGGCGGAGAGCAGGCGGGGACGGGGCTGGCGCAGGTCCCGGGGGCGGGGCACACCACCTGCAGGGGTGTGGTGCCCAGTGCGGGCGGGGGGGCAGCCACAATGGCACCCCACTGGGATCACGCTGCTGGAGGCGGTGCGCTCCCCCCGCACTCCTCTTTCTCTACCAGTGAACTTGCAACTGCTAGCAACCTTTCTCCTCAGCTGCATACAAAACCCAAACTGTTCCTTTCAGCATATATACTATAGAATCATAGAATCAGAGAGTTGGAAGGGAGTCTGAGGACTATCTAGTCCAATCCCCTGCAAGGAAGGAATCTGCAGCTGTATTAGGACCCAGACTACTCTTGTTCTTTTAATTCATTTTGAAGGAGTTTTAACATTGTGTTTTAAATTGCTGTGAGGCGCCATGCGACCTCAGGGTGAATCGCAGTTTAATAATACTAATAGATACATACAGTCGTACTTTGGAAGTTGAACGGAATCCATTCTGGAAGTCCGTTCGACTTCCAAAATGTTCGAAAACCAAACCGCGGCTTCAGATTGGCTGAAGGAGCTTCCTGCAGCCAATCGGAAGCCATGGAAGACCCGTGGGACTTTCAGCTTCCAAAAATAGTTCACAAACCAGAACACTCACTGCCAGGTTTGCGGCGTTCAGGACCCAAGATGTTCGAGAAATAAGTTGTTAAAAAACCAATGTATATGCATTTACACCCCAGGTTCTAAAGTGAAGGGCACATAAACAGATTCATACAAAATCCATATAACAGTATAAAAAATGGATGTATTAATACTTATAAAAATTATGCCACAGAAATGGAGTACTGCACAGAGTTTGACCTTTAATGCATATTATGCATATAATGTATGTATTTTTTAATACAGTTCTGTGTATAATTTTTGCATGCAATTAGCCAGGCTTTTTTAAAAAAAATCCTAGCAATGAACAGCTGGCTGAAAATGAGCAAGTGCTGAATGCAAGAGATGATCGGATGCAGGCAAAGCTCAATCAGGTGAGAACTGCCAGATTCCATGTATATAAACCCATTTAAAATGGATTTATCCCTAAAGATAACACCAGGTTATTTCCAAGCATACTCAATTACCAGATATTGGGGGGGGAATAAAACAATGTGCTGCAAGGGTGGGGAGAGAGTGCGTATACAACGAAGGGGATAAACATGAGGAAGCATAGAAGAAATTACATGCCATTCTCAATTTCAATGGGACATTAGCAATGAATGGGGCTGGAGGCATACTTTCCACTCCTTAAACCACTCCTGGCTCCAGACTTCCCGAAACTTGACTGCGGCCCACCTTCCACGCAGATTCAAAGTGAGCATATCTCGGTGTCACTCGGCCGTCACAGAGCTGAAAAACCCGCTGCTATTATTAGCTTCCTCTCCCCGCAATATGCATACCTCTCCAGCACAAAGGTGATGCAATGCGTTCCGGACACTTTATTTTTACTTTGCCATCAAGGGAGCCGCACCTCGGGATAGGCAAGAGGGTGAAAGTATGCAGGCAGAGACAGGCACGGATGAGATCTGCAGCTCAGGCAGCTATCATCCCTCAGCAGAGAATCTGGATCCAAGCGTTAAAGCAGCTTCGCTCCTGTCCACCCTGCAAAGTGGCAAGATGGAACTGCTGGGGATTGTGGCATCAGGGGTCAATTGCCTGATTCTCCTGCTCTTCTCCATCTTCTTAGCAGGTAGGCCACTGGAGCCGTCTTAGCGGTGGTCAGCAATCTGACCAGTCAGGGAGAAAAGCAAGGAAAAGAGTAGGGGGTAAGCAGGGTCCCTCCTCCTCCTGCTGCTCCAGTTCCTTCTGTGATGCCAAAAATGTGGAGGGATAAAAATTCTAAAGTGGCTCGCTGTTCATCTGGGATTGGCAGGAGGAAGGGCTTCTTCAGATGACCTGTTCATTGAGCGTTCATCCTGGTTTGCTTGTCCAACACTTACACAGAAGAAGGGATGGACGAACATCCAAGATGCTCAACCAGTGTGGTGTAGTGGTTAGAGTGTTGGACTAGGACCTGGGGGAACAGGGTTCAAATCCCCACCTGGACAAGAAGCTCACTAGCTGACCTAGGGGCAGTCATTGCATCCCCTCCGACATGTTGAGTCCCCAAACCAGGACACAGGTATTTTCCCATCCATGATACCGCATGAGTCATGTGACCCAGATGACATCACAGCGCTCCCAATATATGCTTTCTTTTCAGAGCCGTGCTCTCACAGTGCCCCAGACCACACATTTTGGGGCACCATGCAATATCTGGAAAAGTAGAGCTTTTTTAGGACAATATATTCTGGGGCCAAGGAAATTGAGTGTCCTGGTTTTTCAGGACACTTGCAGGCTATGCCACTGTCCCACAGCCGAACCAACGGGCAAGGCAAGGGACAGTGAGGAGTTTCTTCATAAAAGTGATGCACCACACTATATGGTACCAGTAGTTCCAGTTGTGTTAGTAGATCATAGATCATAGATCATAGAATCATAGAGTTGGAAGGGACCCTGAGGGTCATCTAGTCCAACCCCCTGCAATTCAGGAATATGCAGCTGTCCCAGGCAGGGATCAAACCTGCAACCTTGGCATTATCAGTACCACGCTCTAACCAACTCTGCTATCCAGGGTGATAGGTCGTCTTGGCAGATTACAAATTTAACGAGAACAGTGAGAGGGCTGTGTCCCTATTAAATGTGCTCTGAACTGGATATTCTTAATATCTGGCATGAGAATTGGGGAAGCTTATTAGAGTTTGACTTGTTGGCCCCCCAAATGTCAGCACACAATCTGACCAACCAAGGATCCCAAAAGGCTGGCAAGAGTTGGCTACTTGATGTCAGTGTCGTATGAGGCGATGCTAGTGTGACAAATGTCCCTTCCTTTTGTCTTATAACTTCGACCTCTCAGTTATTAAAAGAACTAACAGGGATTTCTGAGGTAAATCAAACCTCCCACTTATCCCTCTAGCCTTTCTTTAAACCCTCTAGCACTCGTGGGTTTTTAAAATAAAAGAGAGTCCTCTTCCAGCATAAGCGTGACCAGGTACCCTTTTAAACTCTGGGCTATAAATGAGACTATCCCTTGTGTCCTCAGTGTAAGGGGTTCAACCACTAGAAATCCCCTAGTGTAAAAGCTTGCCTCTCCCCTGAGGTAACTTTGTGACACCCTGGGTCTGTCTGCCTATTTCACCCCGTTACTGCACCTCGAAGGCACAAACTAACCATGCGACTATTGAAGGAAGTTTTGTCTTTTTAAAGAGTGTCCACACAAATGAGTTTCATGCACCTTTGCTGGAAAATAACACAGGCGACTTTCTGACTGGCATTTTAACGATGGAAATTTAATTGCTTAAGATCGTAAGGGTTGCATCAAGGTTTCTTGTGAACAAGCTTAGTTTCAGTGGTAATATCTTTGTTAATCCTATAATTGATAACCTCACAAATACCTAACCTAAACCTACTCTCACAGACCTTCTTTTCAACCACCCTCACACTCCAGCTCCCAAGCACCCTCTCAACTGACAAAACGGCTGCCCATTCCATTTAAACGTTCAGCCGCCCCGCCCCTCATGGAATGTTCAGTCCGTTCAACCTGGAGTCTGAGTTAACCCTTGATGGGTCGGGTTGAAAAGGATAGAACAAACCGTACAAAAATGTCACAGCTAGCACCTATATTATTATTATTATTATTTACAGAGGTATATTGAAAACCAGTTTGTTTGGGTTGGGATGTGGGAAAGCTCATCTGTCAAGGAGAAGCTGTCACTGCGAAGAAACAAGCCCTTGTGTCTGCAACGGAATAATATTCTTTTCTTACGGGAAGGGTGGCTGATGTGAATAAAGGAAAGAGTTGAAACAGAGTTCGAGCCTGCTTTAAAAGCCAGGACTGAGGCCAAGAAGAACAAGCTGAAAAAGGGAGACGCGGGGATGAAGAGAGTGCTTGTCTGCACCACCCGAGTCACTATCTGCTCTGGCTTCTGAAGGGCCCTTGGACTACCTCTCTTCCCTCATTGAGTCCACCTCAGGCTTCGTCAACCTGGTGCTCTCCAGATGTTGATGGTAGTTCAGAACAACTAGAGGGCACCAGGTTGGTGAGGACTGGCCTACCTCCCCACTGCAATTATCACAAGGTTGCTACCACTGGCTGGCTTGCCAAGCAGAGAGCCAATGACCATAGAATCATAGAATTCTAGAATTGGAAGAGACCTCAAGGGTCCTCTAGTCTAGTCCAACCCCTTGCAATGCAGGAATTGTGGGAATGCTGTGGATAGTAGGAGAGGATATGTTGTTTAAATATTATCCTTCCTCACTCACGCTAGTGAGTCAGTAGCAGAGCACATTCCCCAGTATATAAAGGTAAAGGGACCCCTGGCCATTAAGTCCATTCACAGAAGCCTCTGGGGTTGCGGCACTCATCTCACTTTACTGGCCGAGGGAGCCGGCGTACAGCTTCTGGGTCATGTGGCCAGCATGACTAAGCCGCTTCTGGCGAACCAGAGCGGTGCACGGAAACGCTGTTTACCTTCCCGCCGGAGCGGTACCTATTTATCTACTTGCACTTTGATGTACTTTCGAACTGCTAGGTGGGCAGGAGCAGGGACCGATCAATGGGAGCTCACCCTGTTGGGGGATTCGAACTGCTGAGCTTCTGATCAGCAAGCCCTAGACCAGGGGTCCCCAGACTTACCGCGCGGCGGGCCGGAGGGCAGGGGAGTGCGCGCGCAGCAGGCCGGAGGGCGGGGGAGTGCGCGCCCGTGTGCATGTGCACATGCGCACGGTCGGGAAAAAATCGCCGAAAATCGCTTGTGCGCATGCATATGGGCCTCCCCCGACCCGGAAGTGCATCGGAAATGACCTCTTCTGGGTCGGGAGAGGCCCATACGCATGCGCACAAAGGATTGTTGGCGATTTTTTGCCGATTTTTAAGAGCGTCGCCGCGCCGCGCGCCGTAAGAGCGGGCGGCGGCAGCGGGCGGCAGGGGTCGTCGCGGGCCGGATTGGGAGGCCAATTGGGCCGCATCCGGCCCGGGGGCCGTAGTTTGGGGACCCCTGCCCTAGACTCTGTGGTTTAGACCACAGCGCCACCCACATCTCTATTTCCCCAGTATATAGCAGGAAGCTAGTTGGTAGATTCGTCTAAATTTCTTAAGCAATCCAATCTGGCTTGTCCAGATTGGGTTTGATCCTGGTAAATTCCCCTATGGTCCCTTTTTAAAAGAATAAAGACACAGCAGTCTTTTCTTAAAGTAATGATGATAAGTTTACTTACATTCAGTTCACAGCAGGTTCCCTGAAGGCAGGCTTTAGCTTGTAGTTACAGAAAACAGAGTGGGTTCATCCCATGTAGGGAAATGGGCCTATGTGCTGCTGGCTGAGAGCCAGCACACAGTCAAATACATGAAGATGGAATAACATGAAGAAGAAGGGAAAATATGGCTGTGTGACTGGCCCTTTCATGGGGTCTTAGGCATATGGGGCACCCTGGCACTGTGGTGCGACGATCCCTCCGGCACCCCCTGCCCCGTTTCTCCACACGGCGGGCGAGCGGGCACTGTGCACAGCGCGGCGCCCCCCTGGCAGCCCACCGCCCTGGCGCCCTGTGCCACCCAGCCTGGCCGTAGGGCCGGCCCTGCTCACAGGCTCACGCCCATCTACCTGGTCACTGTCAGCATCCAGAGGGGGTTGAGAGGCCAGCTGGCTAGCCCCCAGCTGGATCATGCCCTTCCAGTCGGCATGCTGGACTATCCCCCGATCTCTGGTGTGATCTACCAAACTTAGGTTGGTCATGGGGTGTCAGCGGTGTTGGGGTTTAAGCAACCCTTCATACCCAGCAGGCATAACTCACCATGCATACTGGCACAGAACGTCAAGACCAAGGCACCAGGGTGCTATTAAAACCCTGCCTGTTTTATTAATTACATGATGCTGCCAGACACAGAACATGCAGTACCTCAGCTAATCCCTGGAGGATACAACTGAGGTGACAGCAGCAAATTACAGGACAAACAGCAGCTCGAGGCCTTTTGTGGGCCGGGAAGCGTGCTGTGAAGTCAGCAAGTCTGTGTAGCAATAAAGCACAGGGAATGAGAAATGGTGGTGGTTACTATTAGACGCATTATAGGTGCCTGCTTTTGCATGTATCAGCATTTGCAGAACAGGATAGTGGTGAGTCATAATTGTTTAATGAGTTTTCTTTATGAGATATAGATACACTGTAATCCCTACTGCCACCTTCTGCAGTCAAAGGCGTGCAAGTTTTTCCATGGAATTGGATTTCACAATTGCACACTGAAGTCTCATGTTTGTGTTTGGTGATTCCCCCAGCAAGATGTTTTGCAGAATTTTATGGCAAAGGAAATAGTACCCCAGGTGGTACCTGGAAGATCTCATCCATCAGGGGATCGTTAGCATGCAACTATGTAACTTCATTACATTTTTAGGCTGAGAAAACCAAGACATTGCAAAAGATATTTGATAGAAATAGCTCGTGTGTCTTATTTTTTCCACAATTGAAAACATTGGTGCTCCACAACATTGCTCTAAAGCAGGCATGCCCAAACTGCGGCCCTCCAGATGTTTTGGCCTACAACTCCCATGATCCCTAGCTAACAGGACTAGTGGTCAGGGAAGATGGGATTTGTAGTCCAAAACATCTGGAGGGCCGAAGTTTGGGGATGCCTGCTCTAAAGTCTCCCTGTACACTTGAGTTAAGGTCTGGTGCTTGAGTTAGGAAGACTTAAGAGAGTTGTGGAACTTTTGGTTCCAGTTTAAGGATGCTCGAATGATGACGGGTGGATCTTCTGGGGATCACACTTGCCACAGTCCAAGCTTGATAAACTGAGCAAGTGTAACAGTAGTTCTTTGTTTATTCTCTTGAATAAGGAAGGTATAAGGAAGAGGAGCTGAAACCTGGATTTTGGCTTAGAAATCATTTTTCTGCAATTAAAGACAAAGAAGTATTCTTGTTAGCAAGGAGGAAGAAAGATGACAATAGTTCCAGGGGGGGGAAACAACTCAGGCAATCATGTCCGCTTAAGCATTTTAAAAAATCATCAAGCACAATATATATTCACCTGTCAGCTTCATGAAGTCACTCGTCAAATGAAGTCACTCATTCAAAGTAAGTAATTGTTTCTACTCTCAACTCATCAAGGACCAAATTAATGGCTCACCATCTCTCAGCTGGGAAGCACGAAGCCTCCACTTCTGAGAGATCCCCACCCTGCTCCTGCTTGCTCGCAAGTAGGAGTGGGATTGGCCAGCTCAGATGGGGAGCGCAAAGCCTCCACTCCACATCTGAGAGATCCCAGCCTCCTCTCTGGCTTGCACGCAAGTGGGAGCGGGAGCGGGTAGCTCAGCTGAGGAGTGCTTGGCTGTCTTCAGGTGGGGCAGAGGGTCTCAGATGCCGCTTCCGGGCTGCCTCCACCTTCCCAACCTCAGCAACTATTCAGCCTGCTGCCTTCATGGGGTTGCAGGGGATCTGATGCGGAGGCAGGGGCTCCTTTAAACTTCTCCCTTGAGGGGAGTGCAGCCGCGAGCCCCTCAGTGGAAAGTGTGATGGAGCCTACACCTCCCCAGCTGAGCAGCCCTGATCCAGCTCCTGTTCTGGTGCAAGTTTCAACACTGCCTAGCAGAGCAGCCTGATCCCACTCCTACTTGCCTGCAAGCAGGAGCAGGCTAGGGGGGTGGCGGTGGTGACATCCCTTGCCTTGCCCGCTCGCTTGCCGCCCCGGCCCAGCCTTCCCTCACTGCCTCTGGAGCAGAAGGAGGGGGTAGTTGCTGCTGTGGCTGCGGTGGCAGAGGGACCCAGCGCTGGAGGGTGGCAAGGGCCTGCTCGCTTGCCGCCCAGCCCGCCTTCCCTCACTCTGAAAACGGAAGTGTGGCAATCAAAATGGAAGTTATACTCGGAACAGAGCACATTCGGCTTCCGAAAAAAGTTCCAAAGCCGGAACACTCATTTCTGAGTTTGAAGTGTTCGTGTTCCAAGTAGTTTGAGAACTAAGCTGTTCAAAAACCGGGGTACCACTGCATTGTTCAACTCTCTCTCTCTCCACATGGATGCACCAACCTCCCCTTCTAGACTAAAACCTCAGTAAAGGTAAAGGTAAAAGGACCCCTGACCATTACCCCAACTCTGGGGTTGCAGCGCTCATCTCGCTTTACTGGCCGAGGGAGCTGGCGTACAGCTTCCGGGTCATGTGGCCAGCATCACTAAGCTGCTTCTGGCGAACCAGAGCAGCCCACGAAAATGCCATTTACCTTCCCGCCAGAGCGGTACCTATTTATCAACTTGCACTTTGACATGCTTTTGAACTGCTAGGTTGGCAGGAGCAGGGACCGAACAACGGGAGCTCACCCCATTGTGGGGATTTGAACCACCGACCTTCTGATCGGCAAGCCCTAGGCTCAGTGGTTTAACCCACAGCGCCACCTGCATCCCTCAGTATTCAGATTAAATTGCTGTGTTGGCACTTTGCAATAAATAGGTGGGTTTGGGGTTGCAATTTGGGCACTCGGCCTCTAAAAGGTTCGCCATCACTGTGATAGCATCTCACACTGCATGTGGGGGCTGAAGGGTAGATAGGGCTCTGCTTAAAAAGCAGAGACATCACCTTGCCGACAAAGGTCCGTATAGTTAAAGCTATGGTTTTCCCGGTAGTGATGTATGGAAGTGAGAGCTGGACCATAAAGAAGGCTGATCGCTGAAGAATTGATGCTTTTGAATTATGGTGCTGGAGGAGACTCTTGAGAGTCCCATGGCCTGCAAGAAGAAGAAGAAGAAGAAGAGTTTGGATTTGATATCAGGCTTTATCACTACCCGAAGGAGTCTCAAAGCAACTAACATTTTCCTTTCCCTTCCTCTCCCACAACAGACACCCTGTGAGGTGAGTGGGGCTGAGAGACTTCAGAGAAGTGTGACTAGCCCAAGGTCACCCAGCAGCTGCATGTGGAGGAGCGGAGACGTGAACCTTGTTCCCCAGATTAGGAGTCTACCGCTCTTAACCACTACACCACTACTACTAACAAGGAGAAATGAGGGCACAAGGAGAAGGGGACGACAAGAGGATGAGATGGTTGGACAGTGTTCTCGAAGCCACCAACATGAGTCTGACCAAACTGCGGGATGCAGTGGAAGACAGGAGTGCCTGGCGTGCTCTGGTCCATGGGGTCACGAAGAGTTGGACATGGACACGACTACGACCAAACAACAAATTTTTCACACAGAGCTCTATCCTCCTACATAAAGGTATGGCCGGGAAGAACATCTGGTGGCTTCCACCACAGCCCCTCAGGACCAGCCGCCTGAGGCAGTTGCCTCATTCTGCCTAACAGCAGGGCCGACCTTGAGCACACGTTCCTTTGTGTGCGCGAATTGCTCCACACAGCTAACATGAATAGAAAATTCTTGTGTGCCTAAGCAACTCTGGATGGAAGTGGCAATTACTCCACTATTAGGTACAAGAAGCTCGCTTTCCTCTTGACTGTCTGGTTGGATTCCTTCTGTGCCCAAAGGAGTCATTATCCAATGCCCTCGAGGGGTGGGGGGAACCCTTTTCCTTCATTCAGAGGGAAATATGCAAATACTTCCTCTTGCATGTCCTTTCCAACTGCCAGGGACTGGCTCTTTCTATTATTTAGGCAACATGTTTTCTAATAGACTGGAAAACTACAAGCAAAAATGGAACTCTTACCTTAAACAACAGAGTGCTTATAAAGCCTCTGCCCTAAGGAGCAGCTGCTACAGTAGCAGTAGACCCAAGCTGGTTTACAGGACATTTGCCTGATTTTAAATGATAGAATAATAGAATATCATCATTTGCTAATAAATCTGGCTGGTTTCCCCAGTCACTCTGGGCGGCTTCCAACAAGAGATTAAAAATGCATTAAAACATCAGACATTGAAACTTCCCTTTTGATAATTACTACCTTTCATGGGTGCATCCATAAATATTCAGGCCAGGGAGAATGGACTGTTTGGACGGTTGCAAGGGCTGGGTAGAGGTTTTATTATGGCTGTGCAAACATGCAGAGAAGATTGCAATAGAGCAAACAATAGATATTTCTAATGCAAATATTTTATTCGGAGTTCCTTTTATTGTGCTGGAAGCAGTCAGAATTGTCTTCCCGCTTGTAATCAAGTGGGTGGCAAACTACAGAAAATAGTTCTTGATAGACAGAAGAGTTGGGTAGGTGGGTAGAAAGAGAGAGAGAATGTATACATGGGTCATATAAACAGATAGACATAACTGCATTTCAGGTAAAAGTGCAATATTACAGGATGGTTCGATTGAACGGTGGCTGGAATTTGCTCCGCAATTCACCAAAGCTGAATTGTGTCTTCAACGACGGGGTGAGTTATCTCCTTTTTCCAGTTGTCACTCAACTTCCAAGACCTTTTCAGGAAAGATTTACAACAGGATCCAATCTGGACTTGGAATACGAATGCACATGTGTGTGGGAAATAGAAGGTATGGTTCTATATCAGCCGCAGGAGAACCCTGGAGAACCTGGCTGAGTAAAAATTAATCCTCATCAGAGGGGTGTTTAGGAGGTTTCCCTGAATCATCCCACTCTGGTAGTGGTGGCCAAGGTGCAACAGGCATCAGAGGAGATGGTAGAAAAGGGTCATCAGGCAGCGGTGGCTTAGGAGGACTGGATGGTCCAGGAAACAGTTGTGGTTTGTCAGGGCCTAAAGGTGTTGGTGGTTGTCCAGGATCAGGAGATGCAGGGGGGCCTTCTGGCCACGGCTTCCCAGGCACCAAAGGCCCCAGTGGTTGAGGACCTTCAGGCTTGGGTGGCCCCACAGGCCATGGTTTCTCTGGAACGGGAACCAAGGGATTGTCGGGTTTCGGCACAGGAGGGACTCCTCTTGATCCGGAAGGGCCAGGCCCTGGGCGACCTGAAGACATGGTGAGGCACCACAGGAGGGTGCAGAACTAGAGAATCCAGAAGGGGAGAAGGTGAAGATATTTTGCAACATCTAAGAGTATAAAATGCAGTGATAGAATCTAACACAAAGCGGTCATAAATTTAAGAGTTTAAAAAGAGTTTGTAGTACCATGTACTTTCCAGACAGACTGATCTCGAACCAATGCCCAATTTCCAATATACCAAGACTCAAACCTACAGGTGAAACTCGGAAAATTAGAATATAGACAAAAAATGCATTTATTTCAGTAATGCAACTTAAAAGGTGAAACGAATACGAAAGATGCATGACATGCAAAGCAAGATATGTCAAGCCTTTATTTGTTGTAATTGTAATTATTTGTCGTTAGGTGGGTCAATTATAAATTGAATGTAATTAATGAAATGTTATAGCGATGTTTATTTTTATTTTTGTATTATTGTAACTATTTGTTTTATTACTGTGGAATTTCCAAAAGAAAGCATTTGTAAAAATAAAAATAAAAATAAAAGAATAATACATTGCATTGCTGAAATAAATGCACTTTTCGACGATATTCTATTTTCCGAGTTTCACCTGTATCAATGGAGCCCTTTAATCCCCTTCCCTGGGGGATTTAGTCAAGTTGATGGACTATGCCAAAATGGCAAAACTAACTGAGAAGCTCAGGAACCAAGAAGACAAGAACTTTAAAAAATAGTGGGGAAAGTTTACAATGTATATACAAGATCATTGTAAGCAGGTTAAAACATTGGCAGGATTTAAACACACTTGTAATGTAACAGAATGTATGGATAATTTAGAGAGACTAAAAATCGGAGAAGTATTCATATGCAGTGGAAAACAGTATCAATAGGACTCATAGAAGGGATGGGGGGAAGTCATGAGATTCAGAGTAATCTCGATATTTGGATTTGGAATTGATTTTGTTATATGCATATATCCTTGAAAATCAAACAAAAACTTATTTCAAAAACGAAAAAGGAAGCCCTTTAATCCCACATTTTTGCAAGTAGGCAGTTATCCAAACAGCCATTGTACGCTCAGAAATGACCTCCCAGCAATTAAACTGTACATGCTAACATATTTCACTAGAAGTCACAGCAAGCCAATACGTTTGGAGGGGAAAAAATGAACTCTCTTCATCACTGTTAGAAACATTAATTGCTAAGATAAAATGTAGCCATGTATTTATTTCTTGTTATGCTCTTCCTTGTATTAATAACATAATATATTCTTTATCCTTGCTATTATTACTATTATTTTTTAAAAGATCTAAAAGCCATAAAAACTGCAAATAGAACTGCTCAAAGCTGTTCCACTGAATCATTTATATTATAGAAATTTAAATACCTTTACTGTCAGACACACTACAGCACCCCCAAGCCTACTCTGATACCTAAAGGCTGAGAGATGCTGTCTTTGGCTCCCTCAGGAGAGCAGCAGTCACTCCTCTGGGAAGCTCACGGCTTTGGTGCTTTGAAGGCTCTGCCTGGCTTATAAACCCTCAAGGACCAGATAAACCAGAGCAGTGGGAGTTACTCAAATAGCTCCATCTCCACCCACAGTGGAAGCAACTTTCCAGGCATCTTAACAAAGTCCACTGGGGGAGGGGGTGGCAGGAAACGTGTGTCAGCGTATATCGGGGAGTCACTCAGACCTGTACAGGGCATAGGATGCTGAGTCAGAGAAAAACCAGGTGAGCCAGGGCAATAATAGCCGCTGGGAAGAGATTTGTCAACAGGACACAGCTAGTGATAAGGAGTTAGACTAAGATGCTCAAACAGGAATCTCTGGAAACTTACTAGTAGAGAAGAGGAGGAGGAGGAGGAGGAGGAAGAAGAAGAAGAAGAAGAAGAAGAAGAAGAAGAAGAAGAAGAAGAAGAAGAAGAAGAAGAAGAAGAAGAAGAAGAAGAAGAAGAAGAAGAAGAAGAAGAAAGAGACCATAAGTTTTTTTATTAGGCATTTCAGATCAAGATATGCCAAAAGAGAAGAATAAACTTTTTATGTATGCTACAACTGCAGCTAGGATACTGCTCGCCCAAAGATGGAAAAGTGACAAAATGCCAACTAAAGAACAATGGCAAGAAAAGCTGGTAGAATATGCTGAAATGGCAAAGCTAACTGAAAGACTCAGAGACAAAGACAATAGAGTCTTTAAAAAGGACTGGGAACCATTTATGGTGTATCCACAGAGCCTAGGGCTTGCCGATCAGTAGGTCGGCGGTTCGAATCCCCGCGACAGGGTGAGCTCCCGTTGCTCGGTCCCAGCTCCTGCCTACCTAGCAGTTCAAAAGCACGTCAAAGTGCAAGTAAATGAACAGGTGCCGCTCCGGCAGGAAGGTAAACGGTGTTTCCGTGCGCTGCTCTGGTTCACCAGAAGCGGCTTAGTCATGCTGCCCACATGACCTGGAAGCTGTACGCCGGCTCCCTCAGCCAGTAAAGCGAGATGAGCGCCGCAACCCCAGAGTCATCCGTGACTGGACCTAATGGTCAGGGCTCCCTTTACCTTTACAGAAGCAATGTAGAGAAATGAACTCACTAGCAGGGTTTGAATAAACACTTACAATTAATAAAATAAATACAGTCAAACCTCAATTTATGTCTACCTCTGTTTGCGACTGCTTCAGCGAGCGACCGCTGCGGACCCGGAAGTGTTTACATCCGGATTCCGCGGCTTTGGATGCGCAGACGCGATCTGTGCAGCTCACGCATGCGCAGAAGCACTCTATCGGCGCTTCACGCACGCGCAGAAGCGTGCCTTTGGCGAGCGACCACCTCCGCGGAATGGATTGCAGTCGCAAACCGAGGTACCACTGTATAGAAATTACATAGATGATGTTAAAACAAGAAGAGAATAACAATATTGATATAAATAATTGAAAATGAAGATATAATAAGTAAGCAGGGGAAGTTAATATGTAAAAAAAAAACAGAAATGGAAGTTGAGGGAAGTTGGGGGGTTGGGGTTGGAGAATTGTATTTCTTCTTTGTTATTTGATATGTATAATGAAAAAATTGGAAAACTCAATGAAAAACAGAAGAAGAAGAAGAAGAAGAAGAAGAAGAAGAAGAAGAAGAAGAAGAAGAAGAAGAAGAAGAAGAAGAAGAAGAAGAAGAAGAAGAAGAACCGTAGGTTCTCTTCCCAAGGAGCTTACAGTTAAGAGCTGCCCCTGCCCCTGGCCCAAAACAGAACTGGAAGTAGACCTGGAATTTCCAGAGAAACTAATTTGATAAGATTAGTGAAGCAGTGAAATATTGGGGGGAGGGAGGGGAAGAAGAAGAAGAGTTTGGATTTGATATCCCGCTTTATCACTACCCTAAGGAGTCTCAAAATGGCTAACATTCTCCTTTCCCTTCCTCCCCCACAACAAACACTCTGTGAGGTGAGTGAGGCTGAGAGATTTCAGAGAAGTGTGACTAGCCCAAGGTCACCCAGCAGCTGCATGTGGAGGAGCAGGGAAGCGAACCTGGTTCACGAGATTACGAGTCCACTGCTCTTAACCACCACACCACACTGGCTTGATGTGTCTCAAAAGTGGCGAGTGTCAAATTTTCAATCTGGAAGCAAATGTTAAAGTTCCGCCCCTGTAAGCCGCCATTAGAGGTGTAGAGGGGTCATAGAAGGATTTTGCTAAGAGACTGATGAGATCATGTCATCGTCATGTCCAAAGCACTTTGGGGGGGGGGGGCTGGTGTGCAACACTGGGCGTAAGCTAGTGAGGCTGTGAAAGGGGAAAACCCTGGTGATTCTTGCTGATTCATGTACGGCGTATTATGGCTCAGAATGGGGTTGCCCTAGCCAAACGCCTGCCAAGATGGGCTCTGCAACACCTAATGAGACAAACTAGATTGTGAGTATTTGCATGGCAAATTCGTCAGCTTCGCTGTCAACATCATGCAGTTGACTAAGCAGATTGCTCCCAAAGTCCACATTATTATGTCTCAGTCTCTTAATCCAAAGCCAATTTACCCAACGGGGCTCATATCTAATTAAGCTTGCTTAGGTTGCATTGCACGGCCACTTTTATTCTTAAGGTTTACATTTTCATTTATATTAATGTCTGATGATTGCAATGAGGATTACAAAGCGGAGGAAATGCGTTTGTAATGCAAGTGGGCATCCCAGCCAATTCAGTTTTTTTTTTATCTTCGACTTACAGAGCAATTGAAGCAAGAATGACTTTAAGCCTCACAAGTGAGAAACTTCACAGCAGCTTTGGGGCAGAGGTTTGTAATTCTTGCTAATGAAATGCATTTCCCTTGCCCCTGAATGTCTGAAGAGTGTGAAGAAAACAGGGCTGGGCCAAGTTACCCATACGACTTTTAGAAGACATTTGAAGGCAGCCCTCTACAGGGAAGGTTTTAATGTTAAATGTTTTGTTATGTTTTTATATATGCTGGAAGACGCCCATAGTGGCTGGGGCAACCCAGTCAGATGAGCAGGGTGCAAATAAATAAAATTGTTGTTGCTGTTGTTTAGGGAAGCTTTTAATGTTTAATACATTATTGTACAGTGGTACCTCGGTTTACAAACACAATTGGTTCCGGAAGCCTGTCCTTAACATGAAGCAGACTTAAGCTGAAGCGAACTTTCCCATTGAAAGTAATGGAAACTGGATTAATCTGTTCCAGACGGGTCCGTGGAGTACTCAACCTGAAGTGTACTTAAACCAAGGTATGAGTGTAATTGGTTCCGGAAATCTGTACTTAACCTGAAGCGAACTTTCCCATTGAAAGTAATGGAAAGTGGATTAATCCATTCCAGACAGGTTTGCGGAGTACTTAAACTGAAAAGACTCAAACCGAGGCGTACTTAAACCGAGGTACGACTGTATTTTAATATTTCTGTTGGAAGCCACCCAGAATGGCTAGGGGAACCCAGCCGGATGGGTGGGGTATAAATAATAAATTGTTGTTGTTGTTGTTACTGTTATGCAACTTGAGGTGAAGGAGTTTCCTTATGCCACATTTATTTATTTATTTATATTTTTGAATAACAATCTTTATTGGTTTTCAAAATGTACATTACATAAATAAAAACAAAACAATATGTAACATTAATGGATAAATAAAACTTCAATACATAGTATATATTCATTGTCTGAGTCTTTACTTACCTCCCACCTCCCCTCTCAATACTATCTCTCCCACAACATCTCAGCCTTCACTATACTGTGCGATAAATTTTCTATTTTCATCTACACACTATAAATTTTTTTGTTTGTTGGTAATTTTGGTCCACCTTGATTCTTTCTTAAACTTCAATTTCATTTCTTTTCTTCTCTTCTCTTTTCTTTTCCCTCTTTTCTGTCTCTCATTTATTTGGGCCTTTAGTATTCTGGAAAGAGATTGGGCTTTTCCACCTGGCACTTAATATATTCTATAAACAATTTCCAATTTTTTCCACTTTCTTCTTTCTTTAGCCCTTTAACTTCCTCATATTTTATTGCCATATTATAATACATCGATAATTTGGTTTGCCAATCCTCCTTATTCGGTATCTTTTGGGACTTCCAATCCTTCGCTATTAATAATCTGGCAGCTGCTGTGGCATAACTCACTAAACATCTGTCTTTTGGTTTAATATCTTCTCCCAACATACCTTATATCACATTTATATACTGCTTGATTATCACAAAAATCTCAAAGCAGTTCCCAAAAAGATTATCAGTTAAAAGAACAGTTAAAAACAACAACATTCAAAAACAATTAATGAAAAATACATACAAACACATGGCAGCTTCCACAAGCTCAGATAGGTTTGCCTAGACTAAATTGCTTTTAGCAGGTGGGGAAAGAGTAATAATAATAATAATAATAATAATAATAATAATAATAATAATAATAATAATTTTATTATTTATACCCCGCCCATCTGGCTGGGTTCCCCCAGCCACTCTGAGTGGCTTACAGCATATATAAAACATAATGCCTGAAATCAATAGGCAGGGAGTTCCACTTCCTCTCTGTGCTCTCTACCTGCGTGGGTGCTGGCCCTCAGACCTCTCACCAAGCCTAAAATAATCAAGAAGAGGATCAAGTTGTTCATCTGCCATCAGTCTGATCACTATGATTCAGCGTAACTGGCACAAGCTCGCAGGTATTGACAACAGAGTCTGCAAAAGGTTCCAGGGTCAAATCTTGAGGCCCGACATTGAGCATGGCAGTAATAAGAAGACAAAGCACATGTTGCCTTCAGGATTCAGGAAATTCTTTGTCCACAGTCTCAACGAGCTGGAGGTGCCGAGGGTGAGCGACAAGTCCTACGGCGCAGAGATTGCTCACAATGTTTCATCCAAGAATTGGAAAGTCATTGTTGAAAGGGCAGCTCAGCTTGCTATCAAACTTACCCAGCCAACTGCCAGACTTCACAGTGAGGAGAATGAATAAAGAGTTGCTCTTGCACAACTGTATTTATTGAAATGTCAAAAAGTTAAAAAAATTAATAATAGGGAGTTCCCAAGTATGGGTGCTGCAACACTAAAAATAAATAAATCCCTATTTAATAAGGATAAAAATGTCCTGTCTCTTGCTGGTTCCACATGCAGAAACCAACTGGAGTGGAATCCTGTCAGTTTGCATTTCTTAGCAGAGAAAGTATTAATCGGGTGTGTAGAGATCTTTCCTGTCCGGCTTTTTGTGCTCTATAGCTCCTTACTCCGCCTTACGACTAGCAGAAAGAGAATCTATCAGGCATAATAAGCAAATATATAACATCTGTTTGCGCATAATTCGGAACGCCTTGTCACAGGCAACTGAAAATGTGGGGAAGAGCGAGTCTTTGTGTTGTGTATGCATCATCACCTCTGTTTATAGCCTCAGATAAGATATGGTTCACATATTTTCAGGCTTCCCTGTGAAAACCGCAAATGCTCTTTTGCTTTCTGAAATCTCACATTCCTGGGCTCACCCCACCCTGGACTCGCTGCCAGATGTTCTCAAGAGTTTGACTTGATGACAACAATGCAGGCTGTGAGATCCCTGCTCCGTTGATGTGAGTGAGTGTACGCCTCCAGGTATGGGCCTATACTTTTCAGGTACATAACTGCCGGAAATGCGCCATGTCTGTCTTTCTGGTATAAGTCAATTGCTTTCTTAGAATCATCTTCTCTGTCTCCTCTTTTGCCTACTAGAGATGCTGAGAGGCTGGTTCTATGACAGTCAGTTTTCCTTGTTTACATATAAGCCACCTTGGTAGAAGAATGCTCTTGTCCAGTATGTCTTGTCCTTACATTTGGCAGAACGCCTGGACATTTGATGAGGATGAGAATGTTCTGGCGTAAGATCAGGTTTCTTAGGAAATAGGCTGTGGGTCACAGTGGACTGTAAAATGTCTTGTGCCGTTTCAGCCTAAAACGCCTATAAAGGTAAAGGTAAAGGGACCCCTGACCATTAGGTCCAGTCGTGACCGACTCTGGGGTTGCAGTGCTCATCTCGCATTATTGGCCGAGGGAGCCAGCGTATAGCTTCCAGGTCATGTGGCCAGCATGACAAAGACGCTTCTGGCAAACCAGAGCAGCACATGGAAACGCCATTTACCTTCCCGCTGTAGCGGTTCCTATTTATCTACTTGCACTTTGACGTGATTTTGAACTGCTAGGTTGGCAGGAGCTGGGACCAAGCAACGGGAGCTCACCCCGTCACAGGGATTCGAACCGCCGACCTTCTGATCAGCAAGCCCTAGGCTCAGTGGTTTAACCCACAGCGCCACCTGGGTCCCATAAGGCGCCTATAGATCCCCTTATATAATGTATCGAATACCCATTTCAGTGAAATTGTATTGCTAATTGTTGTCTCTTTTTATGTTTGCCAATGATTGACTGTAACTGTATTTGGAATGAGAATGCACCTATGTTGGAAACCATCTGGCTTCTCTCTGTGGTGGCTGAACGCAGGCGTGAGCTCACACAGAGGGGTTTTTTGGAGGTTTGCCTCATAAGATGCTGAATGTAAGAATCTGGGACAGGATGCTAGAATCTGGGATAAAAGTACATCTTTTCGCAACTTACTGGGTCACTGTAACCCCGGATGTGCCTTATACGGATGTTGTAATCCCGGATGCCCCAAATTTGGTTTAGGGGTGACTTAATCTAGGATGGGGTAATAATGTTTCCGAGTACGTTTCCGAGCACCACCATCATTCTGCCCGGAACTGAGGTCCGGCACCGAGGGCCGTCTGGCAGTTCCCTCGTTGCGAGAAGCCAAGTTGCAGGGAACTAGGCAGAGGGCCTTCTCGGTGGTGGCACCTGCCCTGTGGAACGCCCTCCCAACAGATGTCAAAGAGGAAAACAACTACCAGACTTTTAGAAGACATCTGAAGGCAGCCCTGTTCAGGGAGGCTTTTAATGTTTAACAGATTACTGTGTTTTATTTTTCTGTTGGAAGCCGCCCAGAGTGGCTGGGGAAACCCAGCCAGATGGGCGGGGTATAAATAATAATTTTTATTATTATTATTATTATTATTATTATTATTATTATTATTATTATTATGTTGTTGTTGTTCATAAATGGTAAACAGAATGGGCCTTGCCCACGTTCATTGGTAGCTCTTTGTTCTAAACTGGCCAACCTGATTGGATGTTTTATGCTGTTGGGACTGGCCCTAGAGTATAAAGGTCAAAGGGAAATTGTGTTCGGGGCCAGCTTTTTGGGATCCCAACTTGCTGTGTCATATTGCTATTTTGTTTGTTGCAAGCCTGCAAAAAATAATTTTTTCTACTTTCCTATTCTCCACATCTCTGAGTCCTAATTCCTTCGCAGCAGCCTGACATTTTTAGGCCCGAGCTTACACCGTAAGATCACTGAAGGCGGCGAACCAAAGCTAACAATGAATCATCTGATTATTTGGGCTATGAGTGTTGATTGTGCTGCAATAAAAGATTGGAGGAAGGTTTTCGTTTGCTTAGTGATGTCAGCGATTAGGCTGTTGAATATACACTTTTTGCCAATGCTCAAAACTGTGCATGTGCTCTCCTTTCCTGTGCTCAGTTCAAGGCGCTGCTTACTTTTATTTCATTGATTTGTAAATTCATGTATAAGGTAAAGGGTAAAGGGGCCCCTGACCATCGGGTCCAGTCGTGTCCGACTCTGGGGTTGCGGCGCTCATCTCGCTCTATAGGCCGAGGGAGCTGGTGTTTGTCCGCAGACAGCTTCCGGGTCATGTGGCCAGCATGACAAAGCTGCTTCTGGAGAACCAGAGCAGCGCACGGAAACGCCGTTTACCTTCCCGCCGGAGCGGTCCCTATTTATCTACTTGCACTTTGATGTGCTTTCGAACTGCTAGGTTGGCAGGAGCTGGGACCGAACAACGGGAGCTCACCCCATTGCAGGGATTCGAACCGCCGACCTTCTGATCAGCAAGCCCTAGACTCTGTAGCTTAACCCACAGCGCCACCTGGGTCATGTATAACCGGGGCTTTTTTTTCCAGCTAGAATTTGCCAGAACCCTATCCCACAAAAAAGTCTCTATCCAGGAGATAAAACATGGGATGAGGGCAAAGTTTCAATAGGATGATCAGATGTAAAGCTGGGCAGGGTTTTTGTTGTTGTTGTTGTTGTTTGTTTGTTTGTTTTGTCTCTTTAAACATGGGATCTCCTCCCTCTCACCTCAGCCTCCCAGGAACTTTCAGAATTTCCTTATTCCAAATGTAGGTTGCCTAGGCCTCCCCGTGTTTACTGATACAGAGGCCTGGGTGGGCCAATTAACTTACCTCTGGCTGGTCGCCATGGAGATGCTTCGACTACCATGTTGGGTTGCCATGGAGCTCTGCATCCTGGGAACCAGGTGGTTCTGCTACCAATTGTAGGATGCTTAGAGAGATCTGGAGATGGGAATGGGATCCAAGCACAGGCTGAGCTACTAGTACAGCAGGGGATGAAGCTAGCCAGCATGATGTTGTTGTTGTTTAGTCATTTAGTCGTGTCTGACTCTTCGTGACCCCATGGACCAGAGCATGCCAGGCACTGCTGTCTTCCACTGCCTCCCACAGTTTGGTCACGCTCATGTTGGTGGCTTCGAGAACACTGTCCAACCATCTCATCCTCTGTCGTCCCCTACTCCTTGTGCCCTCAATCTTTCCCAACATCAGGGTCTTTTCCAGGGAGTCTTCTCTTTTCACGAGGTGGCCAAAGTATTGGAGCCTCAGTTTCAGTGAGCACTCAGGGCTGATTTCCTTAAGAATGGATAGGTTTGATCTTCTTGCAGTCCATGGGACTCTCAAGAGTCTCCTCCAGCACCATAATTCAAAAGCTTCCATTCTTCGGCGGTCAACCTTCTTTATGGTCCAGCTCTCACTTCCATACATCACTACTGGGAAAACCATGGCTTTAACTATACCAGGCATAGGCAACCTTGGCTCTCCAGATGTTTTGGAACTACAGCTCCCATGATCCCTGACCACTGGCCCTGTTAGCTAGGGCCTGAACTATACGGACCTTTGTCAGCAAGGTGATGTCTCTGCTTTTTAAGATGCTGTCTAGGTTTGTCATTGCTTTTCTCCCAAGAAGCAGGCGTCTTTTAATTTTGTGACTGTTGTCACCATCTGCAGTGATCATGGAACCCAAGAAACTAAAATTTCTCACTGCCTCCATTTCTTCTCCTTCTATTTGCCAGGAGGTGATGGGACCAGTGGCCATGATCTTAGTTTTTTGATGTTGAGCTTCAGACTATATTAAGAACTTGCCATAGTTTGCTGTGGTCGACACAGTCAAATGCTTTTGTGTAGTCAATGAAGCAGAAGTAGATGTTTTTCTGGAAGTCTCTAGCTTTCTCCATAATCCAGCGCATGTTTGCAATTTGGTCTCTGGTTCCTCTGCCCCTTCTAAATCCAGCTTGCACTTCTGGAAGTTCTCAGTCCACATACTGCTTAAGCCTGCCTTGTAGAATTTTAAGCATAACCTTGCTAGTGTGTGAAATGAGCGCAATTGTGCGGTAGTTGCAGCATTCTTTGGCACTGCCCTTCTTTGGGATTGGGATGTAGACTGATCTTCTCCAATCCTCTGGCCACTGCTGAGTTTTCCAAACTTACTGGCATATTGGGTGTAGCACCTTAACAGCATCATCTTTTAAGATTTTAAATAGTTCTGCTGGAATGCCATCACTTCCACTGGCCTTGTTATTAGCAGTGCTTTCTAAGGCCCATTTGACTTCACTCTCCGGGATGTCTGGCTCAAGGTCAGCAACCACACTACCTGGGGTGTACAAGACCTCCATATCTTTCTGGTATAATTCTTCTGTGTATTCTTGCCACCTCTTCTTGATGTCTTCTGCTTCTGTTAAGTCCTTACCACTTTTGTCCTTTATTATGGTAATCTTTGTACGAAATGTACAAAGGTTTACTACACCTATCAGCCAATCACCCATTCCCACCGCCCTTCTGAGTAATACCCCTCCCCACCCTCTTACCATATATAAGGGTCTGGTGACTTCTGTTTCAGTGTATCTGAAGAAGTGTGCATGCACACGAAAACTCATACCAATAACAAACTTAGTTGGTCTCTAAGGTGCTACTGGAAGGATTTTTTTTAATTTTGTTTCAACTATGGCAGACCAAAATGGCTACCTACCTGTAACTAGAAGCATGTCAATGTGTAGCTCCATTGCCTTGTTTTTTCCTTAAAAGTTCAACACAAAACCTCCCCATCTCCCTTTCTTTCCTGAGAAATGAAAGCAAGCCCATGTGAGAAATTCCCAGATTTGAAGAGAGGAGACAATTGAGAGGTGGGGAGATCTTTTATTTCAACATGCAGCTTTTGATGCGTCTTAGGTCCAGGCTGGGAAAGATGGAGGGCACAAGGAGAAGGGGACGACAGAGGATGAGATGGTTGGACAGTGTTCTCGAAGCTACGAACATGAGTTTGACCAAACTGCGGGAGTGAGTGGAAGACAGGAGTGCCTGGCGTGCTCTGGTCCATGGGGTCACAAAGAGTCGGACATGACTAAATGACTAAACAACAACAACAATTTTGGAATTTGAGTGACAACTAAGAAAAGAAGATAACTTGAGCGCACAAAATGTGTTCTTATGAGCAACTCAACTGATAGTGCTGGGCATCACCTGTTGCAAGAAGTGGGGATCATAAAAGAAGCTCCCCATAAAATATTTTAACATGAACTGCATTTTCTCTGCTCCAATGCAATCTCCACAATTTATGAATATGATCGTTTGTACATACATTTCCAGCTTCAAAGCACCAAACCCTCTTTGACTCTACAACCTGAATTTGCTGGCATACACGGTGCACCTACAAAATAGTGACGGCTTGGAAGCGACCACTATAATTTCACACAGTCTGATTTTCTTCTGCAACCAAGAGGGAAATGGTTATATTTCTGAGTGTCTGCTGCCCTCTAGTGGAGAGTATCATATCTACTGGTTGTGTGTCTCTCTATTGCCACCTCCTGGAGAAAATAAAACAGAGACTATAGAGTTGTTTTTAAATTAGTTTTAAGGCCAATATTTAAGGACATGGGTGGCGCTGTGGGTTAAACCACAGAGCCTAGGGCTGGCCGATCAGAAGGTCGGCGGTTCGAATCCCCATGACTGGGTGAGCTCCCGTTGCTCGGTCCTTGCTCCTGCCAACCTAGCAGTTCAAAAGCACGCAGTGCAAGTAGATAAATAGGTACCACTCTGGCAGGAAGGTAAGCAGCATTTCCTTGCGCTGTTCTGGTTTGCCAGAAGCGGCTTAGTCATGCTGGCCACATGACCCGGAAGCTGTATGCCGGCTCCCTCTGCCAGTAAAGCGAGTTGAGCGCCGCAACTCGAGTCATCCACAACTGGACCTAATGGTCAGGGAGGGTCCCTTTACCTTTACCTTTAAGGCCGAGGCACATTGATATGAATGCATGAACAGCATTATTATACCCATGTGCAGATGGGAAGGGGGATGTTAAAGACAGGAACATAGAGAGCAGCCTTGTTGTTGTTGTTTAGTCGTTTAGTGGTGTCCGACTCTTTGTGACCCCATGGACCAGAGCACGCCAGGCACTCCTGTCTTCCACTGCCTCCCGCAGTTTGGTCAGACTCATGTTGGTAGCTTCGAGAACACTGTCCAACCATCTCGTCCTCTGTTGTCCCCTTCTCCTTGTGCCCTCAGTCTTTCCCAACATCAGGATCTTTTCCAGGGAGTCTTCTCTTCTCATGAGGTGGCCAAAGTACTGGAGCCTCAGCTTCAAGATCTGTCCTTCCAGTGAGCACTCAGGGCTGATTTCCTTCAGAATGGATAGGTTTGATCTTCTTGCAGTCCATGGGACTCGCAGCCTTACACTAAACTAAACCATCGTTCAGCTATAGATGGGCCCCAGTATTGTCTAGGTCATTTTAGGAATGGAAAGCTCTGCAAATCTCGGTTCCCTCCGTTTCTCATTTTTCCAATCTTAAATTCAGTTCCCCACACTTCAGCAGTAATTTTTTATTTTGTTTTTTTATATAAAAAAATCCTCTTGAGAACTCATTAGCATTTTAGTGCAATCTTCTCCCAATGCCCATAGCTTTGTATGCAGTTTTCACTAATATATGCATTTTTTTCAACGAGTTTCCCCTTATGTGATGCATCTATTTATGTCTTTTTCACTTATATCTTCCTTTTTTATGCACAGTTTCCCCTGATATGTGCATTCTTGTAAACACCGGCTGGTTGGAGAACTGCATCGCAAAATGCAGCTAAGTGCAAATTCTGAAAGGACAAGCTATGTTTCAATTTGCATAATGTTTCTGAATGTGTGGATTTGATAGCTTCTGCTTTAAATATGTCCTGAATTGAATCCCCACCCCATCCCTAGTCATTGGTCTTTCATGGGTGGCCCAGCGAGACCCACAACCGGGGTGGGTCACAACAGCTGCACTACGACCATACAGGAGAAAATAGAGTTTTATAGATAAATGGAGGATAACATGATATGCAGGGGAAATGGTTATTAGCGAATTCCACGAAAAAGGAGGGTGGAAGTCTGAGAATTTGGAGAATTCTATATCTTTTGATTTTATTTTTTCTGTGAATGTAAAACCAAATTGTAAAACCAATAAAAAAATTTATTAAAAAACAAAGAAAGGCAGGGAGCCCCCAGTAGGGGGAGCCAGAGCCAAGGACAGGCAGAGTTCGATACCCATCTTCTTCCCTGCAGAATTCTGCAAGGGCAGCACCACTGAGACTTAAGGAGGATAAGGAAGCAGATAGGCCGTGCCAGGAAGACAGGCTGGTGGGAGGTAGCTGAAGGCAGACAGTGGTTGATTGGGGCAGGGCCCCATTCACCCCAGTGGACCAGCCTCCATTGTCGAAATGCCACCTGAACAATCCTGGCAGCAAAAGGATACACACTGTTATTTATGTTCCTGATTCCAGACACGACCTTTATTGCAAGAAACCTTTGCAAGCTGCATCCCTATTGTGCACTGTTCTACACAGTAATATGAGGTATGCCAGTGACCAAAATTGTGGAATCCTTTCAGAAAAAGTGTATTTCTGAGGTTTGGTGGCTCGTAACACCACTTTTTTTGGAGTAATACCATATATATACAGTGGTACCTCGAGTTACAAACGCCTCAGGTTACAAACACTTCAGGTTACAAACTCCGCTAACCTGGAAGAGTTACCTCAAGTTGAGAACTTTGCCCCAGGATGAGAATGGAAATTGTGTGCCGGCCTCTAATTAAGAACAGTTTCAGGTTAAGAACGGACCTCCAGAAAGAATTAAGTTCGTAACTAGAAGTTCCACTGTATCAATGTAATACCATATATATTTCGTTGTTCCCGCAAGGGGGCAATGACAATAAAGATACCTTAATATATAAATGCAAAGATAATTTAATGAAGATTTTAATGCAATAAAGTTTGTTCAATTATCTGTATTCTATCAAATGTTATAGCCAAATAACCAGAAAAGGGAAGCACAAATTGCTTCGGCTGATATACAATAGCTTTCCTTCATTTGAATTAGCCAGTGAGCATGGGTTATGAGCCATCAAACCTCGGAAATACACTTTTTTCCAAAAGGTTTCCACAATTTTGGCCACTAGTGTGTATATAAAATAAATAAATAAAACAGTGAGGTCATGACCAAGGTGAGATTTGAATCTGGGACATTCCTCCCCCCCCCCCACCTACACATACCCTCCAACATTTCTCCAATGTAAATAGGGGTGTCATGTTGTTGTTGCTGCTGCTGCTGTTTTACTACTTATACCCCGCCCATCTGACTGGGTTCCTCCAGCCACTCTATAAAGGGCTGCCATCGGATGGCTTGGGGGTCAGATAACTCCACACCCTCCAACATTTCTCCAATGAAAACGGGGACATCCTATGGAATAGCGGGACATTCTGGGATCAAAGCAGAAACTGGGACGGCTTCTGTTAGCTTAGGACTGTCCCTGGAAAACAGGGGCACTTGGAGGGTCTGCGCACACACTTGTCAAAAGAACCTATGGTGTTGTCTCTCTCTTATTCTCCTCCCCATTTATTTCATCCTCTCTATCCTACCAGAGCTAGCAACAGTACCCCCAAATCCCAGTGGTGGTTGTTCTTGTCCAGGCATCCCCAAACTTCGGCCCTCCAGATGTTTTGGACTACAATTCCCATCTTCCCCGACCACTGGTCCTGTTAGCTAGGGATCATGGGAGTTGTAGGCCAAAACATCTGGAGGGACGAAGTTTGGGGATGCCTGTTCTTGTCCCTTGAACCTTGACTACAGATTCAGGCTCCACGCAAGTACTAGTAACCAAACAGGTTTATTAAGCAAGGTGATATACAGCTCTTGGGCAGTGCTCTTTATACAAGCCTGCAGCAGGTTCCTAGCTTAATGAAGATGGGGGGAAATCTGGAGGCTGGGCTGTACTTAAGGAAACAAAGCAGAGTTGATTCACCATGCCCAAGTACAGTTAGGGATAGATAAGTCTGCCCACTAAGATAAGGCAGCATTTCTGTTCACGCGCAGATTTGGGATGTGAGAATGAGGCAGGCTCCAATTCGAATGCAAACCAAATTGAATAGCTGCAGCATTAAATTGCCAAATGAAAAACAGGGTGTTTTTAAAAGCATATATTGTGCTTACTTTTTATACCTTGTTAATAATAAGAAATAGAGGTGATCTCAAGGAGAAATAGGAGGTTTGGGGGAATGAGACTCCCTACCAGCCTTCCCTTTTCGTTTTTCCTCATTCTCCAGAAAGGTGAGGACTGCTTGGCTGTGCCTGCTTAATCAAATCTCTCTTCTGAGTCTGGGACATCTGGGAGAGAAGGCTGTCTTGTCTGAGGAGGTTCAGGTATGGTTGGTTGGGCAGCAGAGGCTGACACTTCTGGCAGAGATGGGGAAGAAAGGTCTTCAGATCCAATGGGCTGGGGAGAGGCGGGGAATATTTGTAGGGATGGCTGGGGAGAAGTAGGCAGATAAGATCTCCTGTCAGCCGGCTTGGGATCCTCCAGAAGTTTCTTCAGGTCAGGAAACCAAGAAAAGAAGTCATCCGGTGAGGGAGCCTCGGACTTTTCTGGCGCGCTAGAAAACGCTTTCAGCAGGGGCCCCAAGATTTTGGGCAGGTCGGTAAACGAAAAGGAATCCTCGTCGACTGACTTCCCTCCTTCAGCTGCCTCCTCCTCTTCAGCGGCTCTCTTGGCAACCAGCCTAATGAAGTTAAGAGCGTCATCGTCACTTGACATCATGTCCTCCGCCTCTTCCTCTTCCAGCTGCTCAGCAGCTCTCTTGGCAATGAGGCTGATAAAGTTAAGGGCATCATCGAGGTCAGTTGGGTTTTCCCCTTCCAAAACGTTGATTTCCGCTCGCCTGTTCTCCTTTGGGGACGCTTCCACATTACTTGCTCCCTCCTCGTTGGCATCTTCTTTCATGGTGTCTTTTGGAGACTCGGTTGCGCCTACTTTGTCAAGTGAAACGGTCCCATCGTATTCCAGGGAGTCTTCATCATGGTCAGCCTCGTCATAATCCATTTTAGGCTCATTGGCATCAAGCTCATTTTTATCCAGGGTCTCCTCCTTCTCAAGGGCACCAGCCACCGATCGACTAGCCATGCCTGTTGCAGCAGTTGCAGGAGTTGCAGGAGTTGCAGGAGTAGCAGGAGTTGCAGGAGTTGCAGGAGTTGCAAGGAGTAGCAGGGTCTCCTCCTTCTCAAGGGCACCAGCCACCGATCGACTAGCCACGCCTGTTGCAGCAGTTGCAGGAGTTGCAGGAGTTGCAGGAGTAGCAGGAGTTGCAGGAGTTGCAGGAGTAGCAGGAGTTGCAGGAGTAGCAGGAGTTGCAGGAGTTGCAGGAGTTGCAGGAGTTGCAAGGAGTAGCAGGGTCTCCTCCTTCTCAAGGGCACCAGCCACCGATCGACTAGCCACGCCTGTTGCAGCAGTTGCACGAGTAGCAGGAGTAGCAGGAGTAGCAGGAGTTGCAGGAGTTGCAGGAGTTGCAAGGAGTAGCAGGGTCTCCTCCTTCTCAAGGGCACCAGCCACTGATCGACTAGCCACGCCTGTTGCAGCAGTTGCACGAGTAGCAGGAGTAGCAGGAGTTGCAGGAGTAGCAGGAGTAGCAGGAGTTGCAAGGAGTAGCAGGGTCTCCTCCTTCTCAAGGGCACCAGCCACCGATCGACTAGCCACGCCTGTTGCAGCAGTTGCACGAGTAGCAGGAGTAGCAGGAGTTGCAGGAGTTGCAGGAGTAGCAGGAGTTGCAAGGAGTAGCAGGGTCTCCTCCTTCTCAAGGGCACCAGCCACCGATCGACTAGCCACGCCTGTTGCAGCAGTTGCACGAGTAGCAGGAGTAGCAGGAGTTGCAGGAGTTGCAGGAGTAGCAGGAGTTGCAAGGAGTAGCAGGGTCTCCTCCTTCTCAAGGGCACCAGCCACCGATCGACTAGCCACGCCTGTTGCAGCAGTTGCACGAGTAGCAGGAGTTGCAGGAGTTGCAGGAGTAGCAGGAGTTGCAAGGAGTAGCAGGGTCTCCTCCTTCTCAAGGGCACCAGCCACTGATCGACTAGCCACGCCTGTTGCAGCAGTTGCACGAGTAGCAGGAGTAGCAGGAGTTGCAGGAGTAGCAGGAGTAGCAGGAGTTGCAAGGAGTAGCAGGGTCTCCTCCTTCTCAAGGGCACCAGCCACCGATCGACTAGCCACGCCTGTTGCAGCAGTTGCACGAGTAGCAGGAGTAGCAGGAGTTGCAGGAGTTGCAGGAGTAGCAGGAGTTGCAAGGAGTAGCAGGGTCTCCTCCTTCTCAAGGGCACCAGCCACCGATCGACTAGCCACGCCTGTTGCAGCAGTTGCACGAGTAGCAGGAGTAGCAGGAGTTGCAGGAGTTGCAGGAGTTCTTCCAATACTCATGCATGTCATACCTGGGAAGGGACCACAAAGGGGAGAGGTTGTGAAACGGTGGGCCTATAAACTGAGACACCCATGCCACATGCCCAAGCCCAATTTGTACATTATGGAGGTTTTTATGAGGAAACACCATTAGCCAAAGAACAAACAAGTAGTATACTCCCAAGAGATCTGCTCTGTACCACGTCATTTCTCTGAATATTTTCCTCTTGCTACACCTCAGGTGTTGCTCCTGTTGATGCCTCAGGCAGCAGCCCACACACAGATGACTCCCAAGTGATTGATAGTTTAGGTTCAGGCCTCACCCTATTTGTATGGCAAAGGATAGCTGACAATGTTTCCTTATCCATCTATCTTCATATCACTCCTATGGATCAGGTGCTGTTCCCATTTAACTGGCTGGACCACATACCAAGTCAGGCCACTGGTCCATCTGACGTGTTCTGATATGGGGCTTTCGTGGTCCTACCTGGAGATGCTGAGGGATGAAGCTGGGACCGTCTGCATGCAAAGCAGATGTTCTACACTGAGCTATAGTCCTTCCAAAACAAAGGTAAAAGGACCCCTGACCGTTAAGTCCAGTCGCTGATGACTTTGGGGTTGCGCTCATCTCGCTCTATAGGTCGAGGGAGCCGGCGTTTGTCCACAGACAGCTTCCGGGTCATGGGGCCAGCATGACAAAGCCGCTTCTGGCGAACCAGAGCAGCACACAGAAACACCGTTTACCTTCCCGCCACAGCGGTACCTATTTATCTACTTGCACTTTGACGTGCTTTTGAACTGCTAGGTTGGCAGGAGCAGGGACTGAACAACGGGAGCTCACCCCGTTGTGGGGATTTGAACCGCCAACCTTCTGATCGGCAAGCCCTAGGCTCTGTGGTTTAGACCACAGCGCCACCCACGTCCCTTCCAAAACAAAACAGGTCTGCAAGTGTTACAGGGAACCAGGCAGAGGGCCTTCTCAGTAGTGGCGCCTGCCCTGTGGAATGTCCTCCCATCAGATGTCAAAGAGAAAAACAACTACCAGATTTTTGGAAGACATCTGATGGCAGCCCTGTTTAGGGAGGCTTTTAATGTTTAGTAGATTATTGTATTTAATAAATTATTATTATTATTATTATTATTATTATTATTATTATTATTATTATATCCCCATTCAGTAAATCTGTAGCAGAGCTGGATTTGAATTGTGCTGTATCTAAGTCCAAGCACAGTTATACTGTGCACGAGTCCTTCTCATTGGCTGATTTCTATATCCAGGAATATTTCGGGCTGTTTAGGAAAAGAAACGGGGTTAAAAAGAACTTCCCAGTATGCTAAATCAAGTTGCCATCGACATTGTTTCCTCTGAGTAACAGCACTGCATAATCCCAGTGAAGCGGCTCCACTTGTTCTCTGGCGGGAATCTTAAGTGTTTCGCAGGTAGAAAATCAACAGGTACAGTTACACCTCCTTGCCGGGAAAGCTACATCCGCTCAATATCTGCCTAAAATGTGGGTACTAAAGGCACAGGAGCGCTACTAGCAAAATCAGGCAGAAATTCAACCGGCTGAGAATTTCCCCATTACTCTCTCAATGGTGAAGTTGAAGCATTGGCCTGGCCCAAAGAGATTAAACACACAGAAGCCCTACCCGAAAATCAAGGTGACACCTGACTTATCTTTAAATGGTAAATGAGTTGTTTATTTAAATATTTTACGTAGCACACTTTCCTAATAATACCACACCATATAAAACTACAGTACAATAATAACAAAACCATCAATAAATACTGGTTGGTAATATAAAAGACCTGACTGAACAACACCATTTGTTGTTTATTAAAGCTTTTTTTATTATTATTCGTAGCTTTATAACAGAAGACGAAACACACCCACCCACGAAACAGAACAAACCAAAACCCACAACTAAGAAATAGCATAATACTGTATAAACGAGGTTCTTTGCATTAAGATAGGTCTGCCGTACGTCTGGGTTCTCCCAGACACATATGCGATTTTCACTGAATTGGCAAAAATGCCCGGGGAAACCCGGACGTATGGAAAGTAGAGCAGTATACTTTTAAGAGCCATCTAAACAGAGGCAAAAACAATTCCTCTCCTGGCAAGGGAATATGCAGGGCATGAGAGCTTGCCTCAGTAAAGGCTCAGTCCCCTCGTATAGGCCAACCAAACCTCTTATTTATTCAGGTCTTAATAGAAGGAAGCACAGCCATCAATAATTTTAATTGCGTGTCTCAGGTACAAAACGATCCAGCTCCGCCCTGAAACCAATTAAATTGTTTGTCACCTTCAGCACACATTTGCTGGAATGCAGAATTCATAGCTGAGGGATGAAAGCTGCTATTGCTTCATATACGTAGAAGGAATGGGGGGACCTGGGGTCCTCCAGGTGTGGTTAGACTCCAACTCCCATCAGCCCCAGAGCCAGCATGGCCAATGGTTAGCGATGATGAGAGTTTACTTTATTTGTCCACTGAAAATTTTCAATGAAATATAAATACAGTGGAACCTCGGTTTATGAACACCTCGGTTTACGAATTTTCGGTTTACGAATGCCGTGGACCCATCTGGAACAGATTAATTCACTTTTCATTACTCTCAATGGGAAAGTTCGCTTCAGTTTATGAACGCTTCAGTATATGAACAGACTTCCGGAACCAATTACACCCATGCTTCGGGTTAAGTACGCTTCAGGTTGAGTACTCCGTGGACCCGTCTGGAACGGATTAATCCACTTTCCATTACTTTCAATGGGAAAGTTCGCTTCAGTTTATGAACGCTTCAGTTTAAGTACTCCGTAGACCGTCTGTAACAGATTAATCCACTTTCCATTACTTTCAATGGGAAAGTTCGCTTCAGTTTATGAACGCTTCAGTTTATGAATAGACTTCCGGAACCAATTGTGTTCATAAACCGAGGTACCACTGTATATAACTTTTTAAAGGGATGATGAGGGTTTGAGAGCAACAGCACCTAGAGCAGGCATCCCCAAACTTCGGCCCTCCAGATGTTTTGGACTACAATTCCCATCTTCCCTGACCACTGGTCCTGTTAGCTAGGGATCATGGGAGTTGTAGGCCAAAACATCTGGAGGGCCGCAGTTTGGGGATGCCTGACCTAGAGGAACACGGGTTCCCTGCCCCTGAACTACAACATGCAAGAAAATAACACGATTCAGGTTGCTTTTTTAATATTTAAAGAAAACTTCCCATTTTTTAATTCTTTTAAAAGATAATTTTGAAATGCTTGTTGAATGAATTTATAGCCCCTCTTCCCTCACAAAGGAGCCCAAGGCAGAAAACAGATAGTCAAGGAACCTAAATCCTGCCTTGCATAATACAGCCTTATCATCCAAGCAAAAATTAGCATATATTGAACCAGGTTGGAAGGGTTTAGGGAGCATGTGAGAATCAAGTTGCCCCAGAGTCCCCTCTGCAATCACGATAGATTGATCAGCCTGCTTCAAGTCTCCACAAAAAAATGCATTTTTAAAGATGTAATCAAAATTGTATGTTGATACATATTTATTCCCAATACATGCATTTTTAAACGTATTTTTATCCTGAACTACACATTTCAATGCCTTCCCATGCATTGCTTGTCCTGAGAACAGGAGTTCTGCAGCTCTGCAGAAGCCAACTCCACACAGTGTGGAATGACCAGCACTCTGCGATGTCATCCGAAAACGTCCCCTCCAATCCCTGGGGCCATTTTGAACTTTAAAGTACCTAGATCACTTTGGAGAGAGCCCAACCCAGGCCTATATGTGAATCAAAGGTTACTCTGCTTAAACTAAGCTTTAATGTGCATCCCCCTACCTCTCAACATTGGGGACAGGGTGCCTTAAGGACAGCCCTCATTGGGCAAGAGATTCCTGCTTTGCAGGGGTTGGACTAGATGACCCCTGTGGTCCCTTCCAACTGTACAATTCTAGGTCTAGGTCTGTGCCTTTCCCACAAATGTCCTAAGGCGATGAGTTAGATCATCATTGGGGAACACTACTGCTCGTCTTCCATGGACCAGAAACAACAACTCATGAAATAGGCTCAACTTTTTGGAACTCCTTCCCGTTGAGAAATCAGGCCGGTGCCGTCCCTGCTAAGTTTCAGGCCTGGCTAGGTTAAACAGACTTTGTTTTAGGAGGCCTCTGCACTACGGACATTGTTCTAATGTTTTCTGTTTTCTGATGTTTTAAATTTTGTATCTTGTATGCTTTGTGGGGTTTTTTTTGTAAGGGGTATAGCTTTCTTAAATAAATACAGTAGTACGGTACCTCAGGTTAAGAACTTAATTCATTCCGGAGGTCCATTCTTAACCTGAAACTGTTCTTAACCTGAGGTACCACTTTAGCTAATGGGGCCTCCCGCTCAAGCCGCCGCGCAATTTCTGTTCTCATCCTGAAGCAAAGTTCTTAACCCGAGGTACTATTTCTGGGTTAGCAGAGTCTGTAACCTGAAGCATCTGTAACCTGAAGTGGCTGTAACCCGAGATACCACTATACATCAGTGGGCTGTTGGACACACACTCTGCACACGCTTGGCAAGCCCTCACCGTGATCAACCCCCACTGTGGAAGGACGTGTGGATCCAGACTTGGCCTCCACAGTCACTTACGGACTTGCTGTTAAAACCGCGCTTATGGAAAACAATCTTACTTGGCTACGAGTGATCGCCAAAGAAGAAGACACTCTCTGCAACAAGGGTTGTCGTATTCTTGTTTGCCGTTTGTCATTGTCATGTTCCTTTCTTAAGAAAATAATTTTAAAAAAAAAATCCTTTGGGGGGGGGGGGAATGATGAATAAGTGAATAAATTGGTGGAGATTTCTTCTTATGCTTTGAAAGGAAGCATTTTTAACAAAAGCATGACGAGGAGAGGCAAGGCTGAGCTACTATTCATTTGCTAGCAGGCTTGCTTGTCATTTCAGGCGTGAGCGCAGTTCACCCTGTGGCTGAGGGCTGTGATGTGAGCTTTCTTCTGACATTGCAAATCAGCCAGAAATAATGCCATCCAATGCAGGCACTCCTAAATCCCCATCAACTTCAAAGGAAAAGCTGCATATACATTCTTCGTTCTTTTAGCAAAGTTGGTTTTTTATTTGGCTGGATTCTGTCTTAATCTAGTTAGAAATTGTTGTTGTTTAGTCGCTTAGTCGTGTCCGACTCTTCGTGACCCCATGGACCAGAGCACACCAGGCACTCCTGTCTTCCACTGCCTCCCGCAGTTTGGTCAGACTCATGTTGGTAGCTTCGAGGACACTGTCCAACCATCTCGTCCTCTGTCGTCCCCTTCTCCTTGTGCCCTCCATCTTTCCCAACATCAGGGTCTTTTCCAGGGAGTCTCTTCTCTTCTCATGAGGTGGCCAAAGTATTGGAGCCTCAGCTTCACTGTCCTTCCAGTGAGCACTCAGGGCTGATTTCCTTCAGAATGGATAGGTTTGATCTTCTTGCAGACCATGGGACTCTCAAGTTCGGAAAGCCCCTCAGGTCGGAAGTTAGAAATTATGACCAATCATTTTAACATGTGATGGCTTAGCAAAGCAGGTTGATTTTTATATATGGATTATGGGTTGTACCCAACATTAGCCATACTCAAGAGTAGACCCGTTGAAATTATTGCGTGTGGCCCACTTAATTTCAGTAAGGTTAATCTGGGTGGAATTTATTCAGATGCTTTGTGAAAGGGTCACACACACATAAAATCTCCATCTGAAATACTAGGCTGGTAAAGGTGATGGTCGTGGACCCAGAATGTTTCATATCAGAATTGCCACAAGACAGAAGAGTGGGAAGGCTGGGTGAATGCCTTGCCAACCTGTCGTCTCTCATCCAGGAGGACTGTCCCCCTCAAACACATCACTGTTTAAATTAAAATTAAGGGCTCCTGGTCATAACAACAGAAGAAGAAACTGAACTGAGTTCAGTAAAAGCATGGACCAAAGCTTACTTGGAATGCGTCAGAACTAGGGAGGCAGAAGCATTTCATTCTTCAGGAATCTTGATGTGAATGAACTTGATCTGCAACTCCCAGGCTAATGTGAACACTGGAGCACAGACACGATTTGGACTTTTCTGTATTTTGCAGCACAGTTCTAGGCTTTTGGAATTGCGTACAGTGGTACCTCGGGTTAAGTACTTAATTGGTTCCGGGGTGCCATTCGTACCCTGAAAAGTACTTAATCCGAGTGGCAATAGCGTGCATGCGCGAACCACCAATAGAGCGCTTCTGCGCATGCGTGAACCGTGCAGATCGCTTCTGTGCATACTCGCGTGGCGGAACCTGGAAGTAAACACTTCCGGATCCGCGGAGTACTTAAACTGAAAGTACTCAAGCCGAAGCATACTTGAACCGAGGTATGACTGTACAAGCTGAGGAAATGCTTTCAAAAATACAGTGGAGCCTCGGTTCTCGAACGTAATCCGTTCCGTAAGACCATTCGACTTCCAAAACGTTTGAAAATCAAGGCTCGATGGGCAGTCGGCAAAATCCATTGGGGGGAAAAATGGAAAAACACGCAGCGGAAGCCGTTCTACTTCTGAGGCGTGTTTGAAAATGGAAGCAATTATTTCCAGGTTTACGGCATTTGGGTTCCAAATCATTCAGCTTCCGAGATGCTTGAAAACCGAGGTTCCACTGTAGATATTTAAAATTCAATTTTTCAGACACACTAGATTAATGCAAAAAAGGGAACGGGTCCAAATGGACTAATGAATGAACACATCCCCAACTGACAACAGACAGGAAACAGAATGGTCTGTTGATCCCTATTGAGTTTTTGTGAGTTTCCCATAAGCATCTGCTTGGTCACTGTGAGAACAGGATGCTGGCCTGACTTGGCTCTTATCCTTGATCACAACATAGGCTGAATGCCAGCGTCTGAGCATCCCACAGTGTTGGTTGAATGGCAGCACTCATGCACCAAATTGTAGTGCTTGTAAAAACCCATAGTGAATGGTTCTTGAAGGGGGATTTGATAGCGTTTGAACATGGGATACTAACATCTTGGCAGGCATTAGACTCGTTAAATGTCTTCAGCTTGGCCACTCTCTTTCAAACTCACCAGCTTCAAAGGGGTAATTATGGGTTAGAATTAGAGATGGATGATCCCTTGGGCACACTCGAGAAGCAATCTAGTTTCACCAGTCTAACAAACTCGGCTAGTACTTCTCCGCCTCCTTGGGGACAGGAGCTCTGCAGGCCCAGAGCCATGCATGATATGCCAACGCAGACACAGGCAGATATAGCCCCACAGCACTGGCCACATGATGCAGTTTCTTTGCTGAAGCTAAGAAGGTTCGGGTTGGGACAATGCCTGAGTCGGAGACTACTTGGGACTTCTTTATGTACCCTCCAACATGTCTCTAACAAAAATCAGGATGCATGTCTTTTGATACGGTGCTCTTGTGGGAGCCAGCACCACCTCATCCCTATAATAATAATGTTATTATTTATACCCTGCCTACCTGTCAGGAATGCTTTGATGGTGTTTCCTGCTTGGCAGGGGGTTGTACTGGATGGCCCTTGTGGTCTCTTCCAACTCTATGATTCTATGATTCTATCTGGCTGGGTTTCCCCAGCCACTCTGGGCAGCTCCCAGCAGAACAGTAAAAACACAATAAAACATCAAACATGAAAAAATCTTTCCTAAACAGGGCTGCCTTCAGATGTCTTCTAAAAGTCAGATAGTTGCTTATTTCCTTGACATCTGAAGGGAGCGTGTTCCACAAGGAGGGCACCACTACCGAAAAGGACACACCGGGATCAAATTAGAAGTCAGGATGGCTTCTGTAATTCCATGAATGTCCTGAGCAAATGGGGACGGTTTGAGGGTATGGGTGCCGTGGAAAAACGATATAAATAAGCAATGGCAGCCATGTGGACCAGCTGATTTGACAACAGCAAACAGGAAGCAGACAGCGGCCAAGGAGGTTTGGCACCTGCCCACTTCCTCCTTGGGAGAGATGCTTCCTGGTTGCTCAGCAGACTCTAGAAGGTCTCTGTCTGAGATCTTCTGAATTCCACTCTCCCCCACAATCAACCTCAGGGGGAACCTTTTCCACAGCACTTCCTAGAAATGTAAAGTTGGAAGGTACCATGAGGGTCATTTAGTCCAACTATATACAACATTCTTTACAATCGGTATCGGCTCATCTCTAGATTTGGAGAAGTCTTGGGCAAGATGTACTAGGTGGGCCCATTTTAATATTGCCTGTTTTTGCTTTCCTGCTCCCACTGGGAACGAGAGGCTGGTGCTCGGTGTCCTCATTCTTGCCACTGCTTGCATGCGAGGAGCAGGCAGGTGAAGAGGCATCGAAGAGGAGCACATCCAAAAGACTTCAGGAGTTGGCAGCAGGCCCTGTGCAGAGACGTGGGCGCTGCCAAATGCCCAATAATACCGATGCTTGATGTGATCACTGTTTACAATTCTTACAAATTTAATTCTTACGACAACCTTCTAGGTTAGGTTGAGGGGTGCTGTCCAAAGCTATCCAGTGAGCATCATAATTGAACTTGGATATTAACCTCCCCTCCCTCTCTGTCCAGATGGAAGCAGCAACCCCCTGAACAGATGCAGCGACTGGCCAAAGATCACGCAGTGAGCCTCATGGCCGAGTGGAGATTTGAACCCTGGTCTTCCAGGTCTGGTGCTCTAACCACTACACCACACAACTGCATGACCTAGATGAAGTCAAGTACTTCTACCCCTTACTGATTTCCATCTAAAGGTTAATAACCATGTGTTTATCGGTCTTTCTCATTTACATTTTTAAAATCCTTTTTCATCTGGATAGCTTTGGATGAGTTAAAGGTAAAGGTAAAGGGACCCCTGACCATTAGGTCCAGTCGTGACCGACTCTGGGGTTGCACGCTCATCTCGCATTATTGGCCGAGGGAGCCGGCATATAGCTTCCAGGTCATGTGGCCAGCATGACAAAGCCGCTTCTGGCAAACCAGAACAGCACATGGAAACGCCGTTTACCTTCCCGCTGTAGCGGTTCCTATTTATCTACTTGCATTTTGACTTGCTTTCTAACTGCTAGGTTGGCAGGAGCTGGGACCAAGCAACGAGAGCTCACCCCATCACAGGGATTCGAACCGCCGACCTTCTGATCAGCAAGCCCTAGGCTCAGTGGTTTAGCCCACAGCGCCACCTGGGTCCCCTTTGGATGAGTTACTTAGATCTATTTCACACAATGGGTGCTTAAAAATAAAACATTTCTCTAACAAACAGGTATGCTGATTGCTTGCCCGGCCTCATGAAATATTGGCTACAATTCCTTCAGCATCTCTCTAAACTTGGGGCCTAAGCCGTGGCTCTCAGAGATGCTGCTGAACTACAATTCCCCTCACCCCTGACCATTGGGCCAGGCTGGCTGGAGCTGATGGGAATTGGAACTCCAAAAATATTTAGGGGGCACGGTTTAGACCCACCCTCTTGCTCTCAATTTGCAGGCAGTGGGGAATGAAGAACAGTATCAGCATTTGAGTCAACTTAGCATTCCCTCAAGCATCCTAACCTGCCTGGACACAAGACCATTTTTCCCCTAACATAGTTCTTAAGCATTGTGGTTTCCAGTCATATATTTCAAACCTGCTCCTAGAGTAGCTCCTAGACCCCAACAGGCTCCATTTTTTTCCAGCCCAATCAAAGTAAATCTTACTTCTTTCCTGAAGAGAAAGCCGTTGCAGGGGCCGACTTTAGTAATATGGCACTCTGAGCAAGGACAACTTTTGCATCTCTGCCCCACCCCCCAAAAAATAATTCTTCTTTTCACAATAATTCATTTGGGCACAGTTGCTTTTTATGGACATTCTCAGTAGATACCCATATAAATATAGGATGATGATGATGATGATGATGATGATGTACCCCCTCCATTCAGTGCCTTGTATGGGGGAAATTTCTGCACTGCCCAAAATCCACCACTGGCCATTGTTACAGTATTGAGGGGCTGGTGGCAGGAGGAACCGCGGAACTTCTGAACACTGTTTCCTTGTGACATTTCTGGCTGTTGCAACACCTTTTGCGTGACATAAAGGGCCTTTTTCTCCCCCATCCCTCCCCAAACCTGGCTGGATCCCACACCATCCTGGGAAGCAAAACAGACCGGAGGAACAGCCTTTGTTGCTGGGAGCTAAAAGCAGTCAGAAAGCGGCTCGACTTCCTCCCATAATCTGTTACAGCAAAACCAAGAAAGGGTCTTGTGGCTCCTTAAAGACTAACAGCACGATCCTAACCATGTCTACTCAGAAGGAAGTACTACTGAATCTGAGGTAAGTGGAGCTAAAATCACAGCCCATTAGACTTCACAAGCTCCTACACACTGCGGTGAATGTGCTAATGTTTAAGGAGCCACAAAACTCTTCATAGTCCTGTTTTATTATATTCCCCCCCCCCACAAGTTACCTACCTTGAAGAAGAAAAGCCACTGCCAAGACAAAGGCAGATTTCACCCCCAGGGGCATCCTGCCCGAAATGAGCTTCATCCTTTCTGTTTTGGCAAAGTTCAGGACCCCGCTTCGTATGTCAGGACAGGCTCCACACAAAGAAAATTGCTCCAGACGCTCTCAAAAAGTGGGGGGTGCCGCTTATATCCTTGCTAATGGGATGAAGGGTTGGGTTTCCCAGACTGCCAGGGCGTGGTGTGTTGCTATCACCTGCAAGGAAGCGCCTTTCCTGGTGTTTCAACAGAGCAGACGCAATGTTTGGAGAGCATCCTCATACCGGGAATTTGGCAAGAGGCGACAGGAATGACGAAAGGAGCCCGGCCGATGGAATTGTTTGGAAATGGAATTATTGTGGAACAGTAGCATGCATTGGGGAGAAGATTAAGGAGAGCTCAGCCGTGTCGAGCCCAGCATCCTGTTCTCAAGGTGGCCACCATAAGTCTACAAGCAGAGGCGGATTTAGGGGAGCCCGACCAGTTTGGTCACTGGGGTGCCACAACTATTATGTAGAATGGAAGACAAGAGGCAAGGGGGGGGGGCAAATTTTGCTATCCCACAGGGCGCCACTGAAATTTGAGACAGAGTTCTCTCCACTTGTGGTTCTCAGCAACTGGCTTTGAGAGGCATACTGCTTCATACAGTGGAGGGAGAACATAGGCATCATGGCTATTGGCCATCGATAGTTTTAGCCTTCATAAATTGGCTCAACGCTTCAATCTGCAGAACCTGAAATTCTGTGAGTAACTCACAATGTCTGTTCTACATTTGGTCATGCCTTTCATGAGGGAGCATCTGTACTTTGGAACTCCCTGCCTAGTGACAATAGGAAGGTGCCATCTTTGTATTCTTTTAGACACCAGCTGAGGGACGCGGGTGGCGCTGTGGGTTAAACCACAGAGCCTAGGGCTTGCCGATCAGAAGGTCGGTGGTTCGAATCCCCACGACAGGGTGAGCTCCCGTTGCTCGGTCCCAGCTCCTGCCAACCTAGCAGTTCGAAAGCTAATCAAAGTGCAAGTAGATAAATAGGTAAGGTAAACGGCATTTCCATGTGCTGCTCTGGTTCGCCAGAGGCGGCTTAGTCATGCTGGCCACATGACCCAGAAGCTGTACGCCGGCTCCCTCGGCCAGTAAAGTGAGATGAGCGCCGCAACCCCAGAGTTGTCCACGACTGGACCTAATGGTCAGGGGTCCCCTTTACCCCTTTTTAGACACCAGCTGAAAGGGTTTCTATTTATGCGGGCCCATCCAGACACAATATTTACGTGTTTTGTTGTGTTATTTTTTCAAAGCATGCTTTCCCATTTTTAGATATCGTTAACGGTTCTGACATGTTTTAAATAATTTTAAAAATTGCATTTTTACTGCGGTTGTGTTTGCTGCCCTGGGCTTGTTTGGCAAGAAGGGCGAGATAGACATTTAATAAACAAACAAAGAAACGAAAACAGCCCTCTTTTAAAGCCATCCAATTTGTTGTCCGTCACTACCTCTTGCGGCAGTGAATTCCATAGCATAACTACGGATGTGATCGCAGTCCTGTTTACCGCGCACTCTCTGTATTCCCCTGGTGTGTACACCAAAATGGAAACGACTCTGACATTATTGAAGCTGTGCTGATGTGAACAGTGAGCGATGAAAACCTGTGAAACATGGGGGGGGGGGCTTCACTGCACCCTAAGGTAGCAATATGAACACAGCCTTTGTACTCTGCATGAAAAAGTTCTTTCTTTTGTCTATCTTGAATCTTCCAAAATTCAGCTTAATTGGATGGCTCTGAGTTCTGGTATTATGAGAGAAGTAGGGGAAAAAATTCTCTATCTTTTTCCACGCCTTGCATACATTTAAACACCTCTGACGTGTCTCTTCTTCCTCGCCTCTTCTTCCTCATAAACAAACAACCGCCACACACCTTCCAAAATCCTGCCAGAGGTTACATCTCCCCTGTTCCTCCCCTTCTTCCCAAAGCTGAGACGAACACAGTGCAGTTCCTTTCATATTGGACTTTTAAATTGCAGAGCTGTGAAATAATGTAAGGAGCTTTCATTTCCCACAGGTGAGTGATTCTTCGATGACCAACCATGATTTCCCATTGCCTCAGCCCAGAAGATGCCGGAATAGTTGCAGCCCCAACACAATTGGAAGTGTTGTCCTGCTCATGGTGGACAGGCAAATTTTAATATTGGTGCTTTCGCTCCTCTGTGCAAGAAGGCACAAAGCAAGTGCCAGTATTGGGGAAAGTTTCACAAACCTAGGGATCGTTACAGGTAGGTAGCCGTGTTGGTCTGACGCAGTCAAAATAAAAATATTAAATCCTTCCAGTAGCACCTTAGAGACCAACTAAGTTTGTCATAGGTATGAGCTTTCGTGTTCATGCACACTTCTTTCAGAAAGCTCATACCTATGACAAACTTAGTTGGTCTCTAAGGTGCTACTGGAAGGATCTTTTATTTTAATTAAACCTAGGGATGTTTGTCCGCAGCTTTCTGGGTCATGTGGCCAACATGACTAAACCGCTTTTGGCGCAACGGGACACCATGATGGAAACCAGAGCGCACGGAAACACGTTTACCTTCCCGCTGTAGCGGCACCTATTTATCTACTTGCACTTTTGGCGTGCTTTCGAACTGCTAGGTTGGAAGGAGCTGGGACAGAGCAACGGGAGCTCACCCCATTGCGGGGATTCGAACCGCCGACCTTCTGATCAGCAAGCCCAAGAGGCTCAGTAGTTTAGACCACACAAGAGCAGACTAGTATTAGCTGATATTGTTCCCTTCATTATGAGGGTGCATGAGACTGTACGAGTCACAGAATTTACGAGGTTATTTTATTCAGTATGCAGCTCAGGTGAGCCTTGAATTATGCAGAGCTCACACTCTCAAAGAACAACTGGGCATTATTTTGGCAATGTGTAATCCCACTTGCAAGGGAGAGTCAGGTGATTAACCTACAATTTTTGTTTGCCAAATCTCTCCACCCACCCGCCGCCACAGACTGTCCCCCCTCCCCCCTCGCCTTTCATGCTCACTTCACATTTCAGGGCCAGAGACAGTGATTTACCTGAAGCAGCGTCTCCACCCCCATCGTTCTGCCCGGACACTGAGATCCAGCACCGAGGGCCTTCTGGCGGTTCCCTTACTGCGAGAAGCAAAGCTACAGGGAACCAGGCAGAGGGCCTTCTCGGTAGTGGCACCCGCCCTGTGGAACACCCTCCCATCAGAGATCAGAGAGATAAACAACTACCTGACATTTAGAAAATACCTACCGTAAAGGCAGCCTTGTTTAGGGAAGTTTTTAATCTGTGATATTTGATGTATTTTAATGTTTGTTGGAAGCCGCCCAGAGTGGCAGGGGAAGCCCAGCCAGATGGGCGGGGTATAAATAATAAATTATTTATTATTATTATTATTATTATTATTATTATTATTATTATTATTATTATTATTACAGGAGGAAACTGATGGGCAGAGCTATATTTAAGTACCCTCCCTCCTTCCATTTCTGGTCTTATAAGTTCCTCACAACTCCTGTAATTGCCTTACATGAGAGATGCTGGGTTGGGGAAACTATCTATCCTGAGTAACATCCATTTGTAAAATTTATATATATGCCAATTGTTGTAACAGATGGCCTTTGATTAAGGACAGGTGATTTCTGTCCATTTGCTTCTCTCGGTTTGTTATTTTCCCAATCTTAAATTCATTTCTCCAAATTTCCACATTTGTTGGTGATTTTTTTAAAAATACAAAACCCTCTTTGCCTAGCATACACAAATTTGCATTTGCCCCATGTATTTTTGAATGCTTATTTTTATTTATTGAATCCATCTCCTTCCCTTCCTCGTTAATATACGGTATGTATTTTCCTGTACACGTCACCCTAGTATATCTGGTTTTTTGTATACGCTACTTGGCTGGAGAACTGCATTGCAAAATCCAGAGAAGAGCAAATTTTGAAGGTTGGCTGCAGTTTGGTTCATGCATTGTTTGGGGAAGTGCAAATTTGGTAGGTTCATCTTTAAAGTGGGAAGTAAACCAAATTTCTTCCCCGTCCCTTCCTTTGATCCACTACTAATCCTCCAAAACCCAGTATTTTATCCATCTAACCTAGTTTGCCTGATCTAAGCCTACAGTTTCACGAGGGAAGAAACAAAATGGCTGCCCAAACCATCCTCCAGGCACTCGGTGCAGTTTGCACCCTCTAATATTACTACCATAATTAGGTGGTGAGCCCTTAGGCAGGGCTGTGTTGTTTTAATCTGTATCAGGTACTTGGCTTGCTCTTAGGCCACTTAACAGACACGACTAGTTGTGGTGGTAGCAGCAGCAAAGGGAAAATAGCACTGTGCTAATCTTTCTGTTATGTACTAAGCTTGGATCCTAGAACAACAGGCAAGTAGGATCCTAGAATGCAACAATTGATTGGCTTGCAGAAGAAGACCAATCAGGCTCCAGGAAGAAGTTAATCAGCCTATTAGGCTGGTAGGATCGTAGAATACAACAACTGATTGGCCTACAGCAGGCACGTCCAACAGGTAGGTTGTGATCTACCGGTAGATTACTGGACGTCTGTGGTAGATCACTGGCTCCCCCCAAAGAAACTCATCAACTTTGGCTCCCCTAAAAAAAAAGCTCAACGACTTTCCCCATCACCCCTAAAAAACAGGGTTTTCCTTATCCCTAAAAAAAATCTCAAAAACTTTGACCTGAACCCCTAAAAAACAGGACTTTCCTTCCTAAAAAAAAAGCTCAACTTTGACCTGAACCCCACAAAAGGGGGTAGATCACTGCCAGTTTTTAACTGTGTGAGTAGATCGCGGTCTCTTGAGAGTTGGCCACCGCTGGCCTACAGGAAAAGACCAATCAGGCCCCAGGAAGGGAGCAGAATCAGCCAATCAGATGGGACTCATTGTGTAAATAATGTATATAAAAGCCTGAGGTTTGGGGGCGCATTTCATTCACTGTTTTACAAGCTGCAGTAAAGAGCCATGAAGTCACTACAGGACTCCAAGTATATTTTACTTTCCATGTCAGTTTCTCTCACTTTCTCATTTTTCCAGTTTTCAGTCCACCATATTTCCACATTTATTTGCTTGTTAGTTAGTCAACACAAAAACCCACCAGCATTTTAGAACATGCTGGACATAGCTGCCAAGTATCCCGTATCCGCCGGGAAAACCCCTTTTTTCTCACCGTTTCCCGGCGGTCTCCCGTTTGGCAGAGAATCCCGGCATTGTCCCTTAAATTCGATTCTTCCTGGCGGCCATTTTTCTGGTGCCCCTTTGCCCTTCTATGGGCACCAGAAAATGGCGGTGCCGGAAGTCGCTTTTACGTGTTTCCGGTCATGCGCGGAAGCGACTTCCAGTGCTGGCGCCGCCATTTTCTGGTGCCCATAGAAGGGCGAAGCGCCACCGGAAGTTGCGTCACGCAACTTCCGGTCGTGCGCGCGCTGCCGATCCCGGATCTTTACGATCCGGACTTGGCAGCTATGATGCTGGATCGAGCCAAAGGCCCACCTAATCCAGGATTCTGCCCTCGCCGTGACCCAAACATTTTGTATGTTATTTTCACCAATGGCTAAGAAACAGTGCCTGTGTTTGCTCCCCCCCCCCACTTCTTCCTCCCAAACCCCTTTCCTTTTGTGTCATGTGTTTTCGACTTGTAGACTTATAACAGTCGCTTGTAAGACGCTTTGGGAGAACTGCATCACATTCCTCAGAGAAGTGCCGGTTTCAAAGGATAGCCTGGATTTCAATTTGTGTATTGTTTTGAGAAACGCAAATTAAAATAGGTTCACACACCGGCATGCCGGGGGAGGGGGGCGGAAATCTCCCTCATCCCTGGTAAACCTAAGCTGCATTGGATGCTAATATTTCTGCTCATCACAATGCATAATTTCATACACCTCTATCATGTTCTGCCTTGTTTACTTTTTTCCTAAACTAAAAAGCCAGCAACCTTTTGTCGTATGGGGATTGCTCCAGTTCCTTGATCATTTTGGGCGCCCTCCCACACTTTTCCAGCTCCACCATATCCCTTCTGAGGTACAGAACTGCACATGGTGTTCCACAACTACCACAGCCACACCATTGATTTGTATGCAAAAGGCTATGGCAGTTTTGTTTTCCATCCCTTCCCTCTTGTGGAATTTGCTTCATTTGCATCTGCTCGTTGTGGCAGAAAGTGTTGTGTGACCTTTTATAAGGAGGATTGAGTTGTGTCTTCCCTTCTTGCTCTTTGCCATGCGGGCTCACAAACCTGGTCCTTACTAGGGAAGGGCCATAGCTAAGTATTGGCCCATATGTTTTGCATGCACAATATAATAATAATAATTGATTATTTAGACCCTGCCCATCTGGCTGGGTTTCCCCAGCCACTCTGGGCGGCTTCCAACCGAATATTAAAAACAGTACAGCATCAAACATTAAAAACTTCCCTAAACAGGGCCGCCTTCAGTTGTCTTCTAAAAGTAAAATAGTTGCTTATTGCCTTGACATCTGCTTGGAGGGCGTTCCACAGGGCGGGTGCCACTACCGAGAAGGCCCTCTGTCTGGTTCCCTGTAACCTCACTTCTCACAATGAGGGAACCGCCAGAAGGCCCTCGGTGCTGGATCTCAGTGTCCGGGCTGAATGGTGGGGGTGGAAATGCTCCTTCAGGTATACTGAACCGAGGCCGTTTAGGGCTTTAAAGGTCAGTACCAACACTTTGAATTGTGCTCGGAAATGTACTGGGAGCCAGTGTAGATCTCTCAGGACCGGTGTTATGTGGTCCCGGCGGCCACTCTCAGTCACTAGTCTAGCTGCCACATTCTGGATTAATTGCAGTTGCCATGCGCAAGGACTCAGGGTAGACAATCCCTGGGATTTCCACTTCAAGGAGGCATCCCGAATCCATGAAAAACTGGTCCCAGCCACAATCATGGGCTATAAAGGACTGCAGGTAAGACCCAGAAGGTAGGGGCTGGACCCACTGGCTAACCATGTGCCAAATATGTTGAACTGGTGGGCCTTGGTCTGCTCCACAGCACTTTGGATCACTCCACAATGGATCACTTCACTGCATACTTTGGATCCCTTAATGTAGATTAGTTACACCTTCACCGCAAAGTATGCACTGGAAATTGAGGTTTGTGGGTTAATTGCAACAGGTTAAGCACAACAAACACACATGCGCGCGCACGTGACTTTTTGCTGTTAGGAAAGTGATGAGGAAATGTACTAAAAAGTACAGTGTGGGGTAATGACCAGTTGAGGGGAAGACATATGAGCTCCATGCAAACAGATAGAAGTGAAAGCTCATTATCAATAATTGTGGAGATTGCCAAAGAGGATTCGGAGGCCGGGCTGATAATAGAACTTCCCAGAACATCTAACGAGAGGAATGCGGATGGTACAGGAGAGTCATTATATGTCCCGGCATGCTAACAAATTATCTGAGCTTGCTTCTAACAAGCAGGCCTTTGGCTGTGTACATATTCTATCTTCAAAGCACATTCAGAGTATGTCCCCCACCACCACCACCACCACCATTAAAAAATTATGGGAACTGTAGTTTAGCCCTCACAGAGTTACAATTTCCAGCAACCCTTAACAAACTACAGTGCCCATAATTATTTGTGGGAAAGAATGTGCTTTAAATGTATGGTGTATTCACACAGCCCTGGTATCATAAATTAGCAGAAATATTGGAAGTAACTTTTCACCCTGAGAGTGTCCACAATAGGTGAGGAACTTCAAAGGTCCCCATCTTGGAAATGGGGTACTGAGAAAGACATTACAGAGATCCAAACTGCTGTATAAAGTGCTGTGGAATCCTATAGGTCACTCACGAGAGCCAGTGTGGTGTAGTGGTTAAGAGCGATAGACTCGTAATCTGGGGAACCGGGTTCGAGTCTCCGCTCCTCCACGTGCAGCTGCTGGGTGACCTTGGGCTAGTCGCACTTCTCTGAAGTCTCTCAGCCCCACTCACCTCACAGAGTGTTTGTTGTGGGGGAGGAAGGGAAAGGAGAATGTTAGCCGCTTTGAGACTCCCTAGGGTAGTGATAAAGCGGGATATCAAATCCAAACTCTTCTTCTTCATTTGAATTAACCAGGATACAGACCTTTGGACAAGCACTATGGTAAAAAGATTAGGACACCGCTCCACAGGCAGGTAGGCAGGTTGCAGATTCTGCACGGATTTAAAACGCCATTTATATTTGCAACAAAACAAGGAAGCCATTAGCATATTATAGCCCTTGATGCCGCCAAAGCTTTTGATTATGTGGAATGAGACTCGCTGCAAGATTTATGTCAAAGATTCCTGCTAGAGTTACATAAAAGTGTTACGACTCCGGAATCCAACAGCGATCAGTGATCTCTGATCAGAGGTTCTGAATGTCTAATATCAATTACTACTACCTTAGTTGGAAAGAGAGGGCTGAACGAGAGCAGCGGGAACTTGCAAATAACTTGGAGGTCAGGGAAGGCTGGAGTTGAGATTGAATTTGAAAGGAAAGCGGGTGGCCATAGCTCAGTGATAGGATTGTGCTTTGCATGCGTGAAGTTCTAGGTTTTAATTCCTCTCAACTGTGATTAAAGGCTGTCAGGTAATAGGGCTAGGAAGGGCCTTTACATGACAGCCTGAAGAACCATTGCTTGTCAGGGTACTAGGCCCTTTGACAACCAGACTGTGGAATTCCCTCGCCTGGGAAGGGATTGTCCCCATTCTTTATTGGCATTCTGGCATGCCATGGGGGACGGGGGGGGGCGCACTTTTGTTTCACTGTGTTATGTGCCTGCCTTTAGTTCTTCTCTCCGATTTGATCTATTATGACTCAGATTTGCAGACTGCCTCTTCGTTTTCATTTTGGGAGGTTGAACCAAAGGCTTTCATAGAAACAGGGGATTTCAAAAACATATGTGTGAATCCAGCAAGCATAATGGCTTCACCTAAAGGTAAAGGTAAAGGGACCCCTGACCATTAGGTCCAGTCGTGACCGACTCTGGGGTTGCGCGCTCATCTCGCATTATTGGCCGAGGGAGCCGGCGTATAGCTTCCAGGTCATGTGGCCAGCATGACAAAGCCGCTTCTGGCAAACCAGAGCACCACATGGAAACGCCGTTTACCTTCCCGCTGTAGCGGTTCCTATTTATCTACTTTCATTTTGACGTGCTTTTGAACTGCTAGGTTGGCAGGAGCTGGGACCAAGCAACGGGAGCTCACCCCGTCACAGGGATTCGAACCGCCGACCTTCTGATCAGCAAGCCCTAGGTTCAGTGGTTTAACCACAGCGCCACCTACGCAAGTGCAAACAAACGTTTCTCTGTTCCTTTTCTTTCCCAATTCGTGAGGACAGTACAGGGAATGTCCTCTCTTGCTTCGTCTTTTGGCATAATTAAGCTCTTTCGACATTTCATGAGTGTGCAATAGCATAACTGGCGTGACTAAAGGCGGATCCCAGGAGGATGTCATACCCAAACTCATTCGATGTATCCTGGAAAAAAACCCTCTGACCCTCTTGGCATCTTCCTAATTAGGCATATAGACAGAAGGCACCACCATGAAGATTGTTCAAGTGGATGCATATAATAATGGCCAACTTCTGGAAAAGCCACGCTGGATTTTGAATTGTGTATTTGCCGCCACAATGAGTGTAGCAACAAAAAATTGATTTTTTAAAAAATCACAGTGTTTTCACATGTTTGCAACAGTCTTTTGACATAGGTAGGTCGAAGTAAAAATAAAAAAAATTCCTTCAGTGGCACCTTAAAGACCAACTAAGTTTTTATTTTGGTATGAGCTTTCGTGTGCATGCACACGAAAGCTCATACCAAAATAAAAACTTAGTTGGTCTTTAAGGTGCTACTGAAGGAAAGTCTTTTGACATGTTTACAATCCAGTCCTAAACGTGTTTGTGAGAGTTTCATTGTACCATTGCTCTTCCTCATTTCCCGTAAGCACTGCATCAGCCCCTCCCGTGTTGAACATGCCTCCTCAGATATCGCCACATTTCATTGGGTGCCAGGATTGGACACCTATCCTTCCATCTTGTTCTGAACAGAGAAGAGATATAGGGAGCTCTTCCCTCTGAGCAAGGATGGTGGTGGCTGATGTACGTGCCTTTATTCCCATTGACGAGGCGGCTGAGGTGGGTAGCTGCCCACACCAATTTGTCGCACATAGTTTTTCTCTTTTAGATACGGCAGCCATTACGCTGGGAGAGATCATCAGGGGGTTTGGGCTGGGTGTTCATCAGTGCAGTATGCAGATGACACCCAGCTCTACCTCTCTTTTAAATCAGAACCAGGGAAGGCGGTGAAGGTCCTGTGTGAGTGCCTGGAGGCGGTTAGAGGATGGATGGCGGCTAACTGATTGAGGTTGAATCCTGACAAGACAGAAGTACTGTTTGTGGGGGACAGGAGGCAGGCAGGTGTGGAGGACTCCCTGGTCCTGAATGGGGTAACTGTGCCCCTGAAGGACCAGGTGTACAGCCTGGGAGTCATTTTGGACTCGTAGCTGTCCATGGAGGCACAGGTTAATTCTGTGTCCAGGGCGGCTGTCTACTTGCTCCATCTGGTATGCAGGCTGAGACCCTACCTGCCCGCAGACTGTCTCGCCAGAGTGGTGCATGCTCTAGTTATCTCTCGCTTGGACTACTACAATGCGCTCTACGTGGGGCTACCTTTGAAGGTGACCAGAAACTGCAATTAATCCAGAATGTGGCAGCTAGACTAGTGACTGGGAGTGGCCGCCGGGACCACATAACACTGATCCTGAGAGATCTACACTGGCTCCCAGTACATTTCCGAGCACATTTCAAAGTGTTGGTATTGACCTTTAAAGCCCTAAATGGCCTCGGTCCTGTATACCTGAAGGAGCGTCTCCACCCCCACCATTCAGCCCGGACACTGAGATCCAGCACCGAGGGCCTTCTGGCGGTTCCCTCATTGTGAGAAGTGAGGTTACAGGGAACCAGACAGAGGGCCTTCTCGGTAGTGGCACCCGCCCTGTGGAACGCCCTCCCAGCAGATGTCAAGGCAATAAGCAACTATTTTACTTTTAGAAGGCATATTTTAGAAGACAACTGAAGGCGGCCCTGTTTAGGGAAGTTTTTAATGTTTGATGCTGTACTGTTTTTAATATTCGGTTGGAAGCTGCCCAGAGTGACTGGGGAAACCCAGCCAGATGGGCGGGGTATAAATAATAAATTATTATTATTATTATTATTATTATTATTATTATTATTATTATTATTATTACACCATGCCATACATTTTGTGTGAAGCTTTGCCCCTAAGGCAGCCATCTTGTTTTATAGCATGCTCCCGTGGCCACCATTTTGTTACTGACACTCAAAACACTTTCTCAGAATCCCAAATATGTCTATTGCCAGAAGGTTGGTGACCCCAACTTCTGCTGCCTCTGCTGAGCTTTTACTGCAAGCTACATACATTTCATTACACAGGCCTTTTTAGGGCATTAGTGCTGGACTGGGTCCTGCCATTACATTACTGGTTAGATGTTATGTTTATTGTTAGTATTGTATTTCCCCAGGTTTATTTGAAGGGCCCACAGGGAGGGAATGTTCTGTTGCACATCATCTGAAATGCATGGATGCAACCCCTGAAAACTGCTTTGGTGGTCTTTTCATCTCATAAATCCTGGGAACTGGAAAGTTGGGGGAAAGCAAACTCAGCCAGAAAATTCTTACCACCCTCTCTCCAAATCACCAACCACTTTGCCTGAAGCTTTGGCTATTAAACCTCAGTAAACACACACACACACACACACACACACACACACACACACACACACACACAACCTGACATGTATTTATTATATAGGTAAAAAGGTAAAGGGGCCCCTGACCATCAGGTCCAGTCGTGTCCGACTCTGGGGTTGCGGCGCTCATCTCGCTCTATAGGCCGAGGGAGCCGGCGTTTGTCCGCAGACAGCTTCTGGGTCATGTGGCCAGCATGACAAAGCTGCTTCTGGCGAACCAGAGCAGCACACAGAAACGCCGTTTACCTTCCCGCCGGAGCGGTCCCTATTTATCTACTTGCACTTTGATGTGCTTTCAAACTGCTAGGTGGGCAGGAGCTGGGACCGAGCAACGAGAGCTCACCCCATATATAGGGATTCGAACCGCCGACCTTCTGATCAGCAAGCCCTAGACTCTGTCGTTTAACCCACAGCGCCATATAGGTAGGCCCATCCAATTCATGACATGCAGAAGTGGCATGATGTTTTTAATAACAGTAAAAAAAAAATGTTTGTAGAAGTATTGTGCTGTGGCTAAAATGCACCAGTATTTTATTTAAATTAGAGCACAAAGCCATATTTCCAGGACACAAAAACTCCAAAAACCATGATTTTTCGATTTCCAGTTGCTGAACCATCATTTGCCCCCTCTTCATGTTTACAATCCAGCAGAGAGTGTGGTGACTCATAGGCTAAAAGCAGTCAAAAGATGCTAAAGTAACTGACTCTGCTGGTTAAACTGGTTGTGGGAAAAGTGGAGAAAAGCCAAGCAATGGGATTATAACCCACCCCCGCAACCAGAGATCACGTTGTATGTTGATAGTCACCTATGCCTTTGGGGATAGCATAGCTGCCAAGTTTTCCCTTTTCTCGCGAGGAAGCCTATTCAGCATAAGGGGAAATCCCTTTAAAAAAGGGATAACTTGGCAGCTATGGGATAGTAAAGTAATATTTTTTAGGAACACCCAAGATTCATAATGTGCCGTGTAGGCTTTCGAATTATATCTGGGATGAATTGTTCTTAAATGAGAATAAATGGCTATGGAAAAAGACACTGTGCTAAAAAGCTTTCTTCCCACACTGTGGGTTAATGTATGATTTCATCCTGGTATGTTGTTGTTTAGTCGTTTAGTCGTGTCCGACTCTTCGTGACCCCATGGACCAGAGCACGCCAGGCACTTCTGTCTTGCACTGCCTCCCGCAGTTTGGTCAAACTCATGTTTGTAGCTTCAAGAACACTGTCCAGCCATCTTGTCCTCTGTCGTCCCCTTCTCCTTGTGCCCTCCATCTTTCCCAACATCAGGGTCTTTTCCAGGGAGTCTTCTCTTCTCATGAGGTGGCCAAAGTATTGTAGCCTCAGCTTCACGATCAGTCCTTCCCGTGAGCACTCGGGGCTGATTTCCTGAAGAATGGATAGGTTTGATCTTCTTACAGTCCATGGGACTCTCAAGAGTCTCCTCCAGCACCAAAATTCAAAAGCATCAATTCTTCGGCGATCAGCCTTCTTTATGCTCCAGCTCTCACTTCCATACATCACTACTGGGAAAACCATAGCTTTAACTATATGGACCTTTGTAGGCAAGGTGATGCCTCTGCTTTTTAAGATGTTGTCTAGGTTTGTCATTGCTTTTCTCCCAAGAAGCAGGCGTCTTTTAATTTCATGACTGCTGTCACCATCTGCAGTGATCAAGGAGCCCAGGAAAGTAAAATCTCTCACTGCCTCCATTTCTTCCCCTTCTATTTGTCAGGAGGTGATGGGACCAGTGGCCATGATCTTGGTTTTTTTGACGTTGAGCTTCAGACCATATTTTGCGCTCTCCTCTTTCACCCTCGTTAAAAGGTTCTTTAATTCCTCCTCACTTTCTGCCATCAAAGGTGTGTCATCTGCATATCTGAGGTTGTTGATATTTCTTCCGGCAATCTTAATCCTGGTATAGAAGGCTCCTATTTTTATCTAGATAGATAGATGGTTGATTTTTTAAAGAATCACAGCTTCCATTCCTCAGTCACATGGGTTTTCTGAAGCAAAATACCCTCCTGAACTTTGTGAAACTTGAACATCAAGTGGCATGGTATACCTGTGAGCAGTTGGGAGGGCCTCACCATCCTGAGCTTTTCTAGGCTTAGCGGTTTAGACCACAGCGCCACCCGCATCCCATCCCAATTATAGGAGCCTCATTAAAAGAAATTAAATTGAAAGGATTATATATGTCAATGGCAGCCATAGCCGTAGGAGCCTTTTCCTTGGGGGATAATAATCGAGATCCTAATCAGAAGCTGGGAACAACATTCAAGAATTTCAACTCTGACCAATCCTATTCTTACCCACTTCGCTACATTTCCTTTACACAGATGGCAGCTCTTTTAAGGGAAGCCGGAGATTAATAGGTAGCCTCTGTGCTACTGTGTAAGAGTACAGTGCCCACAAACTGGACCTGCCTTTCACACTTGGCTCTGCGCAATGGACAGGACTGATCAGGATTGATCACTTAATCCTTTGTATTTACTTATTCGTCTAACTACTGGTAGATTTCTCTTCTAACATGCTGGCTGGCACAACTACACACAGAAAACATTGCTCCAAACGTAGGCAGAGCACAAGGTTGTTTTGCCAACCAGATTCCAGAGAAATTCTAAACTGGGCTTTGGGGCGTTGATGCAAATGCAGAGAATCAGTAAGCAAACATATTGCCATGTGCCACCCCGATCTCCAAGCGATGTGAGATACCAGAGGTTCCAGGCGAGGGTTTGGTTTCCTTGGAATGAGGGATGGCAGAGATGTCTTTATGACATGTGGTTTACTTACACATACAGTGGTACCTCCGGGTGCGGACGGGATCCGTTCCGGAGCTCCGGTCAGATCCCAAGGTTTTTGCAAGCAGAGGTGCCTGTTCTGCGCATGCGTGTGGCATGGTAGAGCACTACTGCGCATGCGCACATGGCGAAACCCAGAAAAAGACTTCCGGGTTTGCTGCATGCGTATCCCGAAGGACATATAACCAGAGGTGCTCGTAAATAGAGGTACCACTATATATGCAACCTGAGCCTAACATACTCATGGCATTAACATGCCAGAAACGTCTTGCGTCTCCCAATGTCAATGCCTTGGACTCAAACAGAAATCAAGCATGGCTCTCTCTCTGGCTTCTGCTTGCTTCTTGCTTTTAGCTCTCACACACAACTCCAACTATTGTCCTTTAACTACCAGCCAGAGGAGGGAGGGAGCTCAGCCCACCTACTTGCCCTCTGACAGAGAGCCACTTCTGATCTTCTCAATTTTGCACCCTCTTCACTTAGTGCCCTGTGTGGTGCAACCCCCCCCCCAACCGCCTTAAATCCAGTGCTGACAGGGATCCACCATTAGATTTTAACCCTTTCTCGACTCAGGACCCCAGGAGTTAGACAAGACACAGGCATCAACGTCCAGCCCATGTGGAAAGGTAACTGCCCAGGTAGGAGAAGTGCTCCCCATTTTCCAACGTTACACCATTGAGTTGTTTTTGTGACTTTGCAGAGGGGTTGTTTTGTGCTTGTTGGTGCAGCACTTTGGTTTTTTTGGATGTTGAGCGATAGGCCAAGCTTTTCGTAAGCTTCTATGAAGCTATTTAGGATGGTTTGGAGGTCAACCTCTGAGCGTGCACACACGTTGTCATCAGAATACTGAAGCTCTATGACGAACCAGGTGGCGCTGTGGTTAAACCACTGAGCCTAGGGCTTGCCGATCAGAAGGTCGGCGGTTCGAATCCCTATGACGGGGTGAGCTCCCGTTGCTTGGTCCCAGCTCCTGCCAACCTAGCAGTTCGAAAGCATGTCAAAATGCAAGTAGATAAATAGGAACCGCTACAGCGGGAAGGTAAACGGCGTTTCCATGTGCTGCTCTGGTTTGCCAGAAGCAGCTTTGTCATGCTGGCCACATGACCTGGAAGCTATACGCCGGCTCCCTCGGCCAATAATGCGAGATGAGCGCGCAACCCCAGAGTCGGTCACGACTGGACCTAATGGTCAGGGGTCCCTTTACCTTTAATGACGAAAGTTACAGTAACCTTACTCTTTGCTTTTAGACTGCTCAGATTAAAGGGCTTTTCGTCTGTTTGATATATGATTTTTAAAATATTTTTATTGAAAGAAACAAAGACCAAAACCAATTTATCCATTTTACATCCAATTACATTTTACCCCTTTTCTCTCCCCTCCCCTCCCCCCCCCACTTCCCTCAGCTCCCTTTCCTGGTTTCTCTGTTAATATTATCTCTGCATATTTTAACGCTATACATAACATATCACTCCAATATATGTTCCTATTTTACTAATATAAAGAAAAATTGTGTGATGTTTATTCAAACCTTGCCAGCAACTCCAAGTCTCTTTGTTGGTTTTTCAAATAGTTTGTAAATAGCTCCCATTCTGCCTTGAAATCCCAATTGTCCTTTTCTCGGGGACAACAGAGGACGAGATGGTTGGACAGTGTTCTCGAAGCTACGAACATGAGTTTGACCAAACTGCGGGAGGCAGTGCAAGACAGGAGTGCCTGGCGTGCTCTGGTCCATGGGGTCACGAAGAGTCGGACACGACTAACCGACTAAACAACAAAATATGTTAACTTTGCCAGTTCTGCGTATCCCATCAATTTTTCTTGCCATTGTTCTTTTGTTGGTACAGTAGTTCTTCTTTCTTCCATCCTTGTGCTAAAAAAATTCTTGCTGCTGTTGTAGCACACAAAAACAGATTCTTTACCTTCTTTAGCAGATCTTGGCCTAGATATATGATTTTTACTCTGGCGGGAAGTTTCCCTTCAGCAAAGTGTAGGATCATCATAGCAATGAACATAATGAATAGAGTTGGGGCAATAACGCGATCCTGTTTAACAACTGATCCCACTGTAAATGGATCCACTCTGTTCACCCCGAAAATGGGGGGGGGGTTTAGAAAAGGTGCCCTAAACATAGTCTGCTCAGGTATCATACAGACCCACACTGTCAACCTCCCCACCCCCTGTATTTCATTTCCTCTGTGCATTTGCGTGTGCCCATCACGTCTGAAGGCACCTTAGGAGGGGGCGTTGCATCAGCGAAGGGGCGTTACAACGGGAAAAGTGTTTCATCACAAACGTGTTCTCTATGGAGCGTTCTGACATCCAAGCGTTCTCTGCAACCCAGAGACCGCTGTGCTCTCCGCAGAGGCGTGTGCACGCCACGTCTCTCTCTGCACGACTCTCATCTCCATCCTTCCTCCATACCGCCACCACCATGAATTTGAAGCACCTGCCTGGAAATTCCTATCTTCAGCAAAGGTCTAGATTTGCTGCTTGTCTTACAGGTCGCAACTCCCGCCCGTCCCCCGCCCCCGCCCTGCAAAGGCATCCTTTGAATCCCATCACCAGGAACGAGTCAAGCGCAAGTCCCTTTTGCTTGGGAGTGGCATTTGGGAAACTTCAGCGTGTTGCAATCTGCGGGGCAGGAGGCGGGGCTGCGGACTATTTCCCAGTGGAAATCCCCACGTTGCCTTTTTAACATGCTCAGAGGTGGTCACCGACCGCTTCAAGCACCTCAGCGCTCCGTGACCGACTAACTGGAGCAGCGCGGCTTTAAGAGGCGCCGTTTGGCCCTGGGCTCCTGACGTGCCTCCATCTGCGCCTGCGCTGCCCAGACCGCGTTTTTGTGAATTCCTGCCCTCCTCACTTGGCGGTTTCCTCCCAGCACCGCGGCCGTTAAAAATAACAAACCGCCCGTCCGCACATTACGCATCCTCGACAGCCAATCCGGAGAAAGAGCGGCTTTTAAGGCCGCCGTCTCCCAGGCGGCGCTTGAGTTGTTCTCAGCTTATTCTGAGTCTCTTCACTCTCTTGCACCCGCTCGCACACAATTTAACTTTCAGCCCTTGGGGTGAAAAGGGGATTTATTTTTAACCGCATCAGCTCAGTGCAGTTAAAGGTTTATTATTTTCTTCCCCGCCCCTTGTAGTTTGTATGCTTGAGTTAGAATAATTGAAACAAGGGCTGAACTTGCACGTTAATTCAAAATTACCATTTTAGTCGGGACTCGGGTTTTATTGCAGTGAAGAGTTGGCATGGATGTTTTTCTCTACGAGCTGAGTTGTTTTGGAAGTTCACAACTTCCCTGTAATTTTGACATAAATGGCTCATAGTTAGAACCAAGGTTCACACACACACACACACACCCCGCCCTGGGATTTAAGAATTAAGAATCAATGAAAGGACCTCTGAACATAGGCAGAGTGCGCTCCCCATATCCATGAGCATTTGCAGCTGGGATTTCCAGGTAGGCTTGAATTTGCATTAGAAATGTAAGGCTGGATGCGTTTGAACTCGTTCCCTGGGTCTGTGAAGAAAGCAAGGGGAGACAGGGCAGTCATTTATACAACCATTGCTCATGCAGTTGGCTGCTTAACCTGATGCAACCAGTCGACACATCCAGGGGCACAACTGTACCATAGAATTGTAGAGTTTGAAAGGGACCGTGAGGGTCATCTAGTCCAACCCCCTGCAATGCAGGGATTGTTTTAACATTGCAGCGTTTAATTTAAAAGGAGAAGGCACTTCCAGACTCACTCTTCTGCAAATGGGTAACAGAAAATTCTGGATGCTCAAATAAAGTTTGTTTGGAAGCCTTACACATCAAACCCACTTCCCCTCCCAAACTGGACTTTTTGCAATAAGGGAAGTGATGGGGATACACATTGGGAAAGTGTGGGGTGAAAGCTTGCAAACCGAATGGTCAATAAATAGCTGGTGAACAAATTGTTTCATTGTGAGCAGAACTCTCACAGAAAGAAAACCTTACAGCAGGGGTGGCCAACTTCCAAGAGACTGCAATCTACTCACAGAGTTAAAAACTGGCAGGAAGGAAAGCCCTGTTTTTGGGGGTTCACATAAAAGTTGTTCAGCTTCTTTAGGAAGGAGGAAAGCGACATTGAGCTTTTTTTAAGGAAGGAAAGCCCTGTTTTTGGTAGTTAAGATCATTTTAGGGGTGCAGGGCAAAGGTGTTGAGTTTTTTTAGGGGCGCCAAAGTTTTTCAGCTTCTTTGGGGGGGAGCCATTGATCTACTGTACCACAGACATCCAGTGATCTACCAGATCACGATCTACCTGTTGGACATGCCTGCCTTACAGAATTCCCTTCTGATTCTGCCTGCCAGCTGCTCACTCCTGTAGGGGTTCCTGGCCTGTCTCCACATTCGGCAGCAACACTGCGTCCATTTACCTGTAAGTAAGGCCCCTTTAACCCAATGGGGCTTACTTTTGGTAAGATATATACTGTATCATATTGTACTGTTTGTCCAGCATTCGAAAATAATTTTGCCAAATGGTAGTTCAACAAACTAAAATCCTGTCTCTGGTCCTTGCTTTATTGAGATCTCCTAAACCTCTCCCCAATCTCTTCTCAAGTGGCCAAGCCACTTTCAATTCCACTTTCTCTGGAAATCCACATACAAAAAAATACACGAAATAGGAGTCCCCAGGCGCTTATGTGGAGAAGGGGTGGGGAGGGGGTATCACTCAGAAGGGTGGTGGAAGTGGGTGATTGACTGACTGATAGCTGTTGATGACTGAAAACGACTGCAAATGGTTTTGCATGAAAAAGCAAGGGTTGAGATGGCTGAAGATCGCTTTATCATGTATAATGAGATAAGAATCCAGAGTCTCTGTTCAAACCAGGTCCCTCCATGGTTTTGAGCTTGGTGATAAGTTGTAATTCAGCAACTTCTCTTTCCAGTCTATTTCTGAAATTCTTTTGTAGTAAGACAGCTACTTTGAGATCTTGTATAGAATGTCCTGGGAGATTGAAGTGTTCTCCTACTGGTTTTTCTGTCTTCTGGTTCCTGATGTCAGATTTATGTCCATTTATCCTTTGGCGTAGGGTTTGGCCTGTTTGTCCAATATAGAGAGCTGAAGGGCACTGTTGGCATTTGATGGCATACACAATGTTAGAAGATGAGCAATTAAATAGTCCTGAGATGGTATGTTGGATGTTGTTGGGGCCAGTAATGGTGTTGTCCGGGTGTATGTGGCAGCAAAGTTGGCATCTGGGTTTATTGCAGGCTCTGGTACCAGTGTCCATGTTAAGTCTGGTGGTTGTATTATTGTGGGTGAGGAGTTGTTTAAGATTGGGTGGCTGTCTGTAGGCAATGAAAGGTCTTCCTCCCAGAGCTTGAGAAAGGGAGCTGTCATTGTCCAGGAGAGGCTGTAGATCTCTGATGATGCGTTGTACTGTTTTAACTTGGGAGCTGTATGTGATGACTAGTGGTGTTCTGTTATTTTCTTTTTTGGGTCTGTCTTGCAGCAGGTTCTCTATAGGTATCAGTCTGGCTCTGTTGATCTGTTGTTTAACTTCATCACGTGGATATTTTAGTTCTAAAAAGGTTTGCTGTAGATCTCTTAGGTGAGATTCTCTGTCTGTAGAGTTGGAACAGATGCGGTTGTAACGTAGGGCAGACTTCTCTGGAGTGTTAGGAGCCAGAAATCCAACCTCGTATTATTTGGGTTGTATGTTGGAATGTAGCCGCATTTAATTTATTAATAAATAATTTATTATTTATACCCCGCCCACCTGGCTGGGTTTCCCCAGCCTCTCTGGGCGGCTCCCAACAGAATATTAAAAACGTGATAAAACAACAGCCTCATTTACTATGCCTTTCATCAGAGGCATAGTAAAAACACGATAAAACAACAGCCTCATTTACTATGCCTTTCATCAGAGCCTGACAAAACAATGGGAAGGGAGGCATTTAAGTAATTTGAGGTGTGAGAATACTTGTATGTGCAATCTTTAGCACACTTGCCACACTTGTTCAGTTCAAATCAATGACACATGCCTCTGTGAAAACATGTTCAGGATTGTCCTGTCAAAAGATTAAGCCCTACCCACAACCAGAACAGAAAAGCTTACTAAATACACACACCGAAAAATATTTCTTTGGGCTTCGGAGTTTAATAACTTGATAACATGGATTGATTACATACCCTTTATAAATTAAAAAGATAGGCACAATCAGTGTAGCATGGTTTAAATTCTGATATAAAGCAAATGCAGTAATGAAAAAACTAGTCTTGACCTTTTTGGTTGCAGAACATCAGCTAAATATTGCAGCACTGTATTCCCATTGTTTCTAAAGGGAGACATAATGACTTGCTTAATTCCAAGCCGGAATTAAGATTGCCGGAAGAAATATCAACAACCTCAGATATGCAGATGACACAACCTTGATGGCAGAAAGTGAGGAGGAATTAAAGAACCTTTTAATGAGGGTGAAAGAGGAGAGCGCAAAATATGGTCTGAAGCTCAACATCAAAAAAACCAAGATCATGGCCACTGGTCCCATCACCTCCTGGCAAATAGAAGGGGAAGAAATGGAGGCAGTGAGAGATTTTACTTTCTTGGGCTCCTTGATCACTGCAGATGGTGACAGCAGTCACGAAATTAAAAGACGCCTGCTTCTTGGGAGAAAAGCAATGACAAACCTAGACAGCATCTTAAAAAGCAGAGACATCACCTTGCCTACAAAGGTCTGTATAGTTAAAAGCTATGGTTTTCCCAGTAGTGATGTATGGAAGTGAGAGCTGGACCATAAAGAAGGCTGATCGCCGAAGAATTGATGCTTTTGAATTATGGTGCTGGAGGAGACTCTTGAGAGTCCCATGGACTGCAAGAAGATCAAATCTATCCATTCTGAAGGAAATCAGCCCTGAGTGCTCACTGGAAGGACAGATCGTGAAGCTGAGGCTCCAATACTTTGGCCACCTCATGAGAAGAGAAGAATCCTTGGGAAAGACCCTGATGTTAGGAAAGATTGAGGGCACTAGGAGAAGGGGACGACAGAGGACGAGATGGTTGGACAGTGTTCTCGAAGCTACGGACATGAGTTTGGCCAAACTGTGGGAGGCAGTGCAGGACAGGAGTGCCTGGCGTGCTATGGTCCATGGGGTCACGAAGAGTCGGACACAACTAAAGGACTAAACAACAACAACAATGATTTGCTAATGTTGCAAAAACAAAGCAGGCTTCTTCACAACTTTTGGGGGGGCATTTGCAAATACAATTGCTTAATCATTTAAAGATAGTGATTAATCTACTAATAGTGCTTTAATCCAGTGATAGTCATAAAAGTTTTGCCAAGCACACCTGAGAATTGGGTTGTTTTTCAATATGGCTTCCTACCTTCACTTCTCTCTACCTCTTTTTAAACCATGAACACTTTGTCTCTCCCTCTCTCTAGTGTGATGCCACAGTCTCCAGCGCTTCCACCAAGCTGTCCTGTGAGCGTAGGCTACATTACAGACCCTGAATCTCTGGAGGGGCAGTTACTCAGGCATGCTATTGAGGGCAATGTCAAGAAAGCCAAGATACTGCTAAAGAGAGGTAAAGCCAATCTGTTTCAAACTCCGTGTACGGTAGGTAAATTACCTCCAGTAAATTGCATTGCAGCACAGTTGTTCATCCTGACAGAATATGGGGACTGGTTGGGTTACAGAGTGAGGGGAAGTCAGATATGCTTCTGTATATGCTGCTTGGGCATGAGACAAGACTAGGTTTTGCTATTTGAAATTGAAACAGTGCATTCTGGTACCATAGACCCATAGAATAGTAGAGGGACTACGAGGGTTGCCTGGTCCAATCCCCTGTAGTCTTATCTCTTCAACAAAACCTCTTGCCGTTGTTCATGAACAGCGTTTGTGTTTCCTTCTTCAGGAGTGGATGTGGACTGCCACAATGCATCCGGACAGACGGGTTTGTATCTTGCTGCCCTACTGAGACACGTCCCGCTAGTCCAGCTATTTTTGCACTTCGGCGCCAACCCCAACCAGTGAGTGGTAACCAAATTCTTAGAGGCAGTGTCTAGAAAACTAGCTATTCCTGAGAAGGCCCGTCTCCATTTGAGTCCGGTCCCTCTTAAAACATAGAACTTTCTGTCTTGTCTCAACATATATATCCCCCCAGGCTTGGGTATACATGTATGTATGTTTATTTAGGAGAGATTGCAAAAGTCTCATTCACGGTGCTTTTTGGGGGACGATGCTCCCCAAAATACTAGCACCTCTCCCCCCCCCCCCGGTAGCCATTAGCTAACATTTTGTGCTGACACCCATAGCAATGTTTCCCATATATCAGGGGTGGCCAATTCCCAAGAAACTGTGATCTACTCCCTTTTTGGAGGTTTTTTAGGGGTTCAGGTCAAAGTTGTAGGGCTCTTTTTTTAGGGAGAAGGAAATCTCCGTTTCTTTGGGGTGAAGGGCAAAAATGTTGAGCTTTTTGTTAGGGGGGTCAAAGTTGTTGAGCTTCTTTAGGGGGAGCCAGTGGTCTACCAGTGATCTACCACAGACGTCCCGTGATCTTGATCTACCTGTTGGACGTGCCTGCCATATATGATACCAGCTCCTCATATTTACCCCAAAGAGTATTGGCTACCATTGGCTGAATAAACCTTAAGTTTCAAATTTGTAAACATTGGTGCCTCTTATGGGGAAAAGACCTTAAAACATTTTATCGTCAGCTCTGAATCAATTCTTCTGTAGCCACAAAGGGCTTGTCTTTCAAAGCATAAATGATCAGGGGTGTCTTACTCATAGAGGCTAGTGGCATGAGGCACCAGGCTGCCAAAGTTCTGGAGGGCGCCAGGGAAGAGGTGGTGGAGGCTGGACACGGCGCCTCCCGGCATCAGCTCACAACCCTTGCCCGCCTCCGCCATGCCAAAGTAGCACTGCACCCGATGCCTCTGTCTGCTGTGGCCACCGCGGCACGAAGCGTCCAGCTGAGCCGGGAGGCGCCACGTCCAGCCTCCCCCTCTTCCCCACTAGAGGAGCCGCCCTCCAGCCGCTGCCCGCCTCCTCCAGCCCCGCCGGCAGTGCTGTCCTCCCTAAAGAAGAAGAAGAGTTTGGATTTGATATCCCGCTTTATCACTACCCGAAGGAGTCTCAAAGCAGCTAACAATCTCCTTTCCCTTCCTCCCCCACAACAAACACTCTGTGAGGTGAGTGAGGCTGAGAGACTTCAGAGAAGTGTGACTAGCCCAAGGTCACCCAGCAGCTGCATGTGGAGGAGCGGAGACGCGAACCCGGTTCCCCAGATTACGAGTCTACCGCTCTTAACCACTACACCACACTAACAGGGAATACAACTGAGTACCCCCCCCCCATCTGAGCAGAGATGTATGCATTAACTCCATCAGCTAAAATTGCATTTCTGATTACAAAAACTATGGCTGGCAGAACTTTACTTGTCCCCTGTTCTTTGCACCCTAACACCTCTTTCTCCTTCTCTTCCCCCACCCTAAAGCCGTTGCTATGATGGTAGCACCCCAGTCCATGCAGCTGCTATCTCAGGCCACCAAAAACTTCTGGGCCACATCCTGAAAGCTGGAGGTGATCTAAGGTTCCATGATCAAAAGGGGCAGACCCCTAAAGACTGGGCCCAGCTAGCTGGGAGCGAGCAGAATACCGAGGTATTTACAACAACTTCACCAGGTTGACATGTCTTATTTCTTGAGCAGTCACGGAAATAAACCATTAAGGTTACCGGGGGGGGGGGGGGAGGCTGGCAAAGAAGGGCTGGAGAGGGCTGTCCCTCCTCTCTAGTATCTATGCAGGGTTGAGAGGAAGGACCAATATTTTGCTCCCCCTTTCCTCCAACAGCCCACCCATTAGCCTTCATGCAGGGGGCTTTTGAAGTTTGTTGTGGAATGCTCTCCGCAGTGAGGTTTGGCTGCTGCCTTCACTAACATCCTTTCGGTGCCAGGTGAAAACTTACCTTTTTGACAAATTGGGGGTGATTTTGATGCCTTTTTCGATGGTGTGGTTCTACTGCTGTTTCGTTGGGTTTGCTTTATAGGCTGTTGTGTGGCTTTTATTGTAACACATTGTGTTTTCCTCTGATTCTGTGTGGCATGCTTTATGCTTTTAAAGAGTTGCAGGTCGAATGGAGACTCTTTATGCGCCAAACACCATAATAAAACTGATAATAGACTTGAGGTCAGGGCACAACCCATGACAACAAAATTTGCATAATATTTGCCCTTGTTTATTCATATAGAGAGATGCCCCTGGGCAAATTAAGATTGTGTGTTTAAAACAAAAGGTTGAGGTAAGGGCATCTCTGATGCGAAAATCCTAGGGCGTAGGTCCTGGGAGCCTACCTCCTCCCCCCAACCCTGAATCTTCCCAGGAGCAGGAGGACATTATAGATTTAGAACAGTGGTTTGCAGAGAGGCATAGTGCAGAAGGCAGAAGTTGGGAAACACTGGAAGAGAGAGGGTTAACAGATTCACTCTCTCTGGAAAGCATCCATCTGTTCTCCCCAAGGTCAGGGCCGTCTTAAGCGCCCCTCGCGCCGTGGTGCGCCGGATCTCTCCGGCGCCCTCCCGCCCAGTTTCCCAGCGCGGTGGGCGGGTGGGCGCTGCGCGGCGGGCGGGCAGGCACAGCGCAATCTCTCCGGCGCCCTCCCGCCCCGTTTCCCAGTGCGGTGGGCGCAGCGCGCAGCTGCGCGGCAGACCGGCCGGCCAGCGGACGGGCGCAGCTTGCGGCGCCCTCCTGGCAGGCCGGCGCCATGGTGCCCTGCGCCACCCAGCCTATACGTAGGGCCGGCCCTGCCCAAGGTCAAGGAGAGCTGAGAAAGTGGCAGAACAGAAAGCACAGAGGGTACGAGCTCAGGTTACAAGATTTAGGAGTGACGTAGATTACTAGGGACGGAAGGGGAGTAAGCCTTAGTTGGGAGCACCGCCATTCTAGAGAGATGTGTTCCGTTGTCTCTCGCTGCAGTTATTAAAGATTCTAACTGGTAAGAAGCCTCCTTTTCTTTTGTTCTGCTTATCTATGGCCAAGTGGGGAGGAAGCCAATTCCCTGAAGCCTGACACCAAGTCCCACCCCCCCCCACAATGCAGAAATCTCAACTTAAATCATGGCTGTTGTGGAGTGCCGTTCCGCTGTGTAGCTCCTCTTTTTTCCATTGCCTCAAGGTCATGGATTTGATCCAGTGGTGCTGTGGCCAGATGTCTATGCTGGTGCAGCACGGGGACCCATTGCTGTATTCCAAAGCTCTAGCAGCATCACCACGCAGCCTGCGCTCCTCACTCTCCTCGCTCTTATCCACCTCCTTCTGGTAAGGATCCACCTGCTGCCTCTCTTCTCTAATGCTGCGGGAGCCATAGCCTAGTCTCTGTTTGGACCCAGCCCTCTACTGAGACAGACAACTGAAGAATAATGAATGATGGTGGTGATAATGATGATGATAAAACATCTTAGCACATTCAAATATAAAATTGGAAGCCATCAACTAACCATTATGGAAATATGCGTTCTGAAGTTGATGGACTGCATGCCGAAATGACTGTAAAATGTTAATCTGAAAAACCAAATAAATAAATTTAATAAAAAAATTTAAAAAGGAAATATGCACTCTTGATTTCCAACATAACCCCGGTGTCGCAGAAAAGTTTTCTTTCTGCAGGCATTTAAAGGTTGAAACAGAAGGTGCCTGCCAAATCTCTATGAGCAGAGCACTCCACAGGGCCGGGTTCATGACATTTGCTCCGGTTTGCTCCATGAATGGAAACAGCTCTCCTGTTTGTGGGATGAGCAAAATCTGTCTGGATCCAAGCATCAATAAGATGACAGGTGGAAGCTGCACCCTCACAAATCATCTCCTTGTGGCCACATCTGTAAAAACTCAGCCTTGGGAAAGCCTTCCGTGTTGTTGCAAAACTTGATGAAACAATATTCATAGAATTGCTTTCTTCTACTGAAACTTTGGGGATGGGTTTAAATAGGTAGGAGAGGATATATTCATTGCAATCTATCCCTCCAGGCCCCCACATGTGTGGGTAATAATAATAATAATAATAATAATAATAATAATAATAATATATTATTATTTATACCCCGCCCATCTGGCCAGGTTCCCCCAGCCACTCTGGGTGGCTTCCAACAAAACATTAAAATACAGAAATCCATCAAACATTAAAAGCTTCCCTAAACAGGGCTGCCTTAAGATGCCTTCTAAAGGTCTGGTAATTGTTGTTCTCTTTGACCTCTGGTGGGAGGGCATTCCACAGGGCGGGTGCCACTACCGAGAAGGCCCTCTGCCTGGTTCCCTGTAACTTGGCTTCTCGTAGTGAGGGAACCGCCAGAAGGCCCTCGGCGCTGGATCTCAGTGTCCGGGCAGAGCGATGAGTTGAACAGAGTTTTAAAATCCCACCCTGAGCAACCACAATAATTAAAAGCATAGGAATTAGACCATAAAGCCTTAATTGAGCAAGTCCGGCAATGAAGCAGGAGGGCTTCCGCCTGGTCACCCCACTAAACAGAGAATCGAAGAAGAGTTTGGATTTGGATTCGATATCCCGCTTTATCACTACCCGAAGGAGTCTCAAAGCGGCTAACAATCTCCTTTCCCCTCCTCCCCCACAGCAGAATCAAGCAACAAGTTGAAAAGCAAGTTGAAAAATAAGACTTATAATCAGGTAGTGATTCACAGCAACAGTAGCAGTAGAACGTTTGCAGGCAAAATACTATCGTTTGTGCTTCGACTGCATTTCCGGACCACTTAATCTCCCGTGGAAATCACTGGGGTTGCCTAACGCCAGTCCTCCCGACACCTAAATGTGTCTCACAAGGCTTTGTTTCCAACCCCTCTTGTTGCAGGCATTTGGACGGCCCCGATAGGTTGGGAAGCAGCAAGGAGACAGCTATTGGATACAGGCAAGTAAGTAAACTTCTCTGGAAGGGTGTGGTTTGATGTACCGGTAGTAGAGAGGCCATAGTTTCTAGGCTCATAACTCCTCCCTTCTCTTTCAGCTGTGCCCAAGCAAGGGCCAGCATCCCGGGATGGCTGCCTTCACGTTCATTGCGGACGACAGGGAGCTGCTCCGAGGTCACGGAGAACCAGACTGGAGCTACCAGAACGGACCGTACACACTCATGAGGAAGTAAAGCTATCAGCATTACCTATCAGCCCTGTCTGTTCTCACCTATCACCCATCTAGGATAAAAAATATAGCAATAGCAACAATAGGTTCTCTTCCTGCAACACCCAGTTCTAGGGAGATACCTGGTCGCAGGGAAGCAGACTGACCACAGTGAAATGAATTGGGGAGGGACACAGCTCAGTAGTAGAGCATCTGCTTGGCACCAGAAGGCCCCATGTTCAGGTAGGGCTGGGCAGGACTCCTGTCTGAAACCATGGAGAGCTGCTACCAATCTGTGTAGACAGCACTGAGCTGGGTGGACCAATGGCATAAGGGAGCTTCCTGTATCCCTGGTGGGATGTGTCAGTCAACTCCAACATTCCAAGAAGGACCAACTGTCATCTTTGTGTCAGTTTGTTTGGACCGTTGAACAGTTAAGCTGCTGCTGATAGATGCTATGAAGGAGTTGTTAAGACTCACTAATATGTAACATGTAGTTTATTTTGTAACCTAAGTACGAATCTGACAGTAAACTGGTAGTTTGTCTTATTATAACACAGATTCATGTGTATTGTTTTTAAGAGGGATAAAAGGGATTCGCAACTAAGAAAGCCATTTTGCTGCTGTGCAGACTTCAGTAAGGAAACGTTTGACTCTGCAACCAAACTAAAGTATATTATAAATGTTCCTACATTGGGTTATGGGCCCAGAATTTCGACATATTTTTTTAGTTCTTGGTTGTCTTGTTTATAATATACTTTAGTTTAGTTGCAGAGTCAAACGTTTCCTTACCATATCACCCTGCACCCTCAGACTTGTAGTGTATCGTAATCCTCAAGCAGTGACCTCGTAAGATATTGGTTAAATAAAATAATTATTATGCAGTCACATAACCTCTGCTCACCTGGGGCTCCAGGGGAGTGGTGTTTGCCGTGCCGTGTGGCCCCAGCTCTGTCCCGGGGGAGGCTTAGAATCATAGAATCATCGAGTTGGAAGAGACCACAAGGGCCATCCAGTCCAACCCCCTGCCAAGCAGGAAACACAATCAAAGCATTCCTGACAGATGGCTGTCAAACCTCTGCTTAAAGAACTCCAAAGAGGGCTGGGCGGCTTCCAACAGAATATTCAACAGAGTAAAACATCAAACATCAACTTCCCTAAACAGGGCTGCCTTCAGATGTCTTCTAAAAGTCAGATAGTTGTTTATTTCCTTGACATCTGATGGGAGGGCATTCCACAGGGCGGGTGCCACTACCAAGAAGGCACTCTGCCTGGTTCCCTGTAACCTCACTTTTTTCACAGTGAGGGAACCGCCAGACGGCCCTTGGAGCTGGACCTCAGTGTCCGGGCTGAACGATGGGGGTGGAGGCGCTCCTTCAGGTATACTGGGCCGAGGCCATTTAGAGCTTTAAAGCACACTTTGAATTGTGCTTGATGGCCTGGTGGGAAGGCCAGTTTCAACGGGCCAATCCGGTCTCAGGTGGAGGGGGCTGAACCAGATCTGCCCCTGCTGCATTTAAGCCCACCCTCTTGGGAGATCGCTGCGGTCATGCATTTTCCATTCACCAGCTACGTGCATTTCACCTTTCTGATGTCCTGTATTCCTTTCTCCATCCTCAAAAATACATTCACCCAATTTATTCATTCAAAGATTTCCTATCAGTGCCCTGCTGCTAACAGGTTTTTTAATTACCATATTTTTCCATGTATAAGACGAGGTTATTTTATTAGAAAAGAATGCTAAAAATTGTGGGCTCTTCTTATACACGGGTAGTGGAGAGGTGGAAACGGCGAATGGTGGCTGCCACGAGCAGGAGATTGCAGCTTTTTTGCAGGTGATTGGTGGATGTGGCTGTTTTCTGCTGCAGCAATTGGGCAGGTGATTGGCGCTTCCTTTTGGCGAGCGTGCAGGCGATTGGTTGCCTCGTTGATGTGCATGCGATTGGCTGTGGCGGTCCTGCAGGTGAGCAATTTTTGGCAACCTCCGCCGCCCCGCCCCCCAAAAAAGGTCAACAACTCTTAGCAATCTCCCCCCGGGGCCCCCCTCCATTTTCTGAATTTGGAGTCCCAAAAAAGAGACTTATACATGGGGGCGTGTTATACATGGGAAAATACAGTAATCTGTTTTTATCCAAGGAGTTCACAGCAGCGTGGGTTTTTTACATTCCATAGTGCGCTAAAATATGATCGGGCTGTAGTTTCACCATCCCTCATCTGCAGACGTCATACCTATCACTTGTAGGAATCCATACATTTCCCCCCCCCAACATGTTCCTTTCATCCATTGCCACGTACCCCCAGCCATCTTCTCCTGAACTTTTCCTTTCATTCATTTGCTCCATCCTCACCAGCCCAGACACAAACCCTCCTATCCCTTTCATAAATCCAACATGCTACACGTTCTACTGGACCATAAAGAAGTCCTGCATTGTACTCATTCATTGATAAGTGGAACGGCTTGTTGTGAAGACCAGGGCCAAGAGATGAAATTGGGCAGATCGTATTATTTGGTATTTGGTAGCTGATCTTTGCCGAACGAAAGCCACAGAGTAAGAAGTTACATTTGCCGAGACGTACACACAAGTAACAAGTCAGTCTTTGGACTAACTGGCATTTAACGCGCCTTCTGCAAGCTTTCAAGTTACAGAGAAGTTTAAAATAAGTCATGGAAGAACAGGATATAGCACTTGGGGAAATTTGCAGCAAGAGTGGAATGCATGGGTTACGAAAGATGTTGGTTTGAACACATGAGCAGTGATGGAGATCTGGAGGAGCTGCAGGCTAAGCGAACCAAAGAAGTATGACACGTGTGTTAGTTATAACTCCTCATTTCATAGAAATGACACCTTTCCCCCTTGCTTCCAGCTTGCTGTGGAATGGGCAGTTTGTCACGGTGCGAAGCTTAAAGCCCGAAGCCCATCCCCACTGCAGTAAAATGCGTGGCGCCCTGGACTTGCTCCTCGCTGAACAAAAATACTGCAGGTAATTCAAGCTGGCGGGCTTTAGGACTCAGATCATGGAGGGATAAGCCCTGTTGGTACGTGGGTGCTCACTGCCGTTTGTTCAGCATGGCTTCCGTGTTTCCTTCAGCCAGCTCCACCACCCCCACCTTCTGCTTCTCTTGGCTGTGAGCCCATCTCTGGACCTGCAAAACCTCCAGCTCGTCTTTGAGAGGGTGGGCATGTGTTCCCTCTACTATGCCTTGCACTGTGAGGTAAGTGAGACGGCCGGGGAAGCTGGGCTCCTTTCCTCGCTCCCTAAGCTTATCCCTCTCCCTCTTCCCCCACTGCAGAAGTCTAGCTCCCCAGCTCCCTCGGCGACTCTGCGTTTGCTGCTGCAAGTCTCCGAAGCGCTCTTGTTCCTGCACTCTCGGGGTTATATTCACCGGGCTGTGACCTCCCATGCAGTTCAGCTGGTGAGACCTGGACTTGCCAAGCTCAGCAACCTCGAGCACATGCAGCAGAGGTTGGTTGGAGCAAGTGCGGTCTTTGGAAGACTCCAGTGGGATTCCTTGGAACATTTGACTGGTTTCAGTTCTGTTTCAGCAGGGCGGAGAAAAACAGGTTAGCCCAGCCTATTCCTCCACCCCCTGCTCTCTACAACTGGCTGCCCTTGGAAGTCATCAGAGAGCGCCTGGCTTCCTTGAACTCTGACCTCTACAGCTTCTGTACGGTGATCCAGGAGATCTTTACAGGTTGGTTTCTGTCCAGAGTGGAAAGCAGTAGGCAAGACTGGCATGTCTCAAGGAGCCCATCAGCTGACCATAAGTTCCGAGGGAAATTCCAGTTACCAGAAAGGTTTGCCTTGGCCTATAAATGTGTTAGCAGAAGAGAATCGAGCAAGCACTTTAAAATGGCGCTACAGTCGTACCTTGGTTTTCGAGCAGCTGAGTTCTCAAACGTTTTGGCTCCCAAACGCCACAAACCGGAAGTGAGTGTTCCGGTGCGAACTAATTTTGGAAGCCAAACGTCCGACAGGGCTTCCGATTGGCTGCAGGAGCTTCCTGCAGCCAATCAGAAGCCGGGCTATGGTTTCCGAACATCTTGGAAGTCAAACTTCCAAGGTACGGCTGTATTTTTAGAATTAACGTTTTTAGGCTTCAGCGTCAGGCTCTGAGACCTGCATTATTTGAATATATTTTTCCCCTTAAGAGTGCAAATCTAATCTACAAGGATGGCTTGAATGAATAACTTTTCAGAGAAAGAAGAATAACTTTTCAGAGAATACCATCTTTTAGAGGATCTGAGAGGTGATTTGGTAATAGACAATTGGTGAAAAGGAGAATTGAGTAAGGGGCTCTTTTAAAAGAGGAAGGTAACTAATACATAGCATAGATAGACTGACCATATGTCATTACTTAAAATACTAGTGCAAAGGTGAAGAAATGGGCTACCAGATGGTGAAAGAACTGGAGTTCCTTCCACATGAGGAATGGCTGAAATGTCTGGCACTCTTTGGCTTAGAAAAAAGGCAGCTGGGGGATATGATAGAGGTTTATAAAATGAGGCATGGTGTGGGCAGTGGGGCTGGATTGGTCTTTTTCTTCCATTCTCATAAAGCTAGAACTGGGAGATATCCAGAGAAATTGGTTAGTTGAATGAATGAATGAATTTATATACCACCCTATACTCGGAGGTCTCGGGGCAATTTCACAGAACATAATCAAAATAAAAAAACCACAAAATATATAATCAAAATTAAAACGTTAACACACACACACACACCCCAAAAAACCCCACATTTTAAAATGGCATTTTAAGTTGATTAACAGTAGATTCCGCACAGACAAAAGGAAGTATAAACAGTGTACAATTAACTTTTGGAATTCGATGCCGCACAATGTGAGCTTGGAGGGCTTCAAAATGGAATTGGATGGAACTGTGTGGGTTTTAATTGTGGAAGTTAAGCAGATCCTCTTGGGTTCTGAGTTGAGGTTCCTCAAGATCCCAGTTCCTGGGGAGGAAGCTGACTGTGGCCCCCTTGTCCTCTCAGCTGACTTCTCACCTGGTTTGCCTCACTTGGAAACTGAACGCTGGGCTGGACACACCCTTGTTCTGATCCAGAAGGGCTCCCACTTAGGTTCTTACTTCCTCCTCCCCATGAAGGAACATCCCTGCACCTCTGAGGCAACTTCTTTCGGTTACAGATTTGTTATGGTTGCTGTGGGCTGAGGGGATTAAGTCGTCGTTCACTTCCCTCAGCCAACGCAACTCAGTCATCCCAATCCAAAATCCAGTAGTGCCTGCGCCCTGACCTCTGGGAAAGAGGGAAGTATAGAAGCATAGAATAATAGTATCCTAGAGCCATTTGGGACCCTTAGGATAATCTAGTCCAGCTCGCGTAAAGCAGGAATATAGCTGTCCCACATGAGGATCGAACCTGCGACCTTGGTGTTATCAGCACCGTGCAAGGTAAAGAGATGTGGGTGGCACTGTGGTCTAAGCCACTGAGCCTCTTGGGCTTGCTGATCAGAAGGTCGGTGGTTCGAATCCCCGCAACGGGGTGAGCTCCCATTGCTCTGTCCCAGCTTCTGCCAACCTAGCCGTTCGAAAGCCCACCAGTGCAAGTAGATAAATAGGCACCATTGCAGAGGGAAGGTAAACAGCATTTCCGTGCGCTCTGGTTTCCGTCACGGTGTTCCGTTGCGCCGGAAGCGGTTTAGTCCTGCTGGCCACATAACCCGGAAAGCTGTCTGCGGACAAACGCCGGCTCCCTCGGCCTGAAAGCGAGATGAGTGCCGCAACCCCATACAGTAACCTACCTATGGCAGGAGCTAGTTTGGAGAAAAAGCGGGGGGAGGGGGTTGCCATTTCAAACATCCCTGCCCAATATTTTTCTTTAAGGATAGCCACTACTCTTGGCAGACCCTTTTTTTGGGGGGGGGGGGGTTAAAATAAATAAATAAATGAGGTACTCATAGCTTGATAAAAAATATATATAGTGTGGGCACCAGCACAAAACGGTTGAAATGGGGTGCCAGAAATGAGGCAAGTGCCAATCCCCAAAAAAGCGCTGGCTCTTCTAGACTTATAGTGGCTCTGCCTAACCCTACAAGTCAAGCAACCTGTATTTTTCAGGGGAAGTTCCTTGGGGTGGTTTGGATGGCCTCGCTGTGAAGGAGAAGATGGAGGCAGGGCAGTCTCTCTCGGCTGATGCCCGTGTTCCCCAGCCTCTCTATGAGGTGGTCAAAGGCGGCACAGCCTTGAAGGAACGTGATCGGAAGGGTACTTTCCCCGACTTGCGCTATGTTTTGCGGGCAGCCCAGCAGGTGAGGAGTTAATGGGTGTTTCTTTAGTTTGCCTCCATGTTGTTGGTGTTTAAATTATAATAACCAGATTTATTTATTTTTTTCAGTTTGGAAGGAGATTGACAAGTGTGAGACGGACAAATTTGTTTTAAATGGTTTTTTATTGTCGATTTTTATGCTCTAACCCACCCCGGGGCATTAGGGTGAAGGGCAGGCAACAAATAAACCATTATTAACAATAAATAAATAAAATTAACAACGGGGAGATATTTTAAAAAAACTGTAAACAAAATGAGATGAATGGCAGGTGAAAGCTCGTCATATAACTTCCCCGCAAACAAATTATTATTATTTTACTTATTGAATTTATATGCCGTCCTATACCCAGGGGTCTCAGGGCGGTTCACAAAATAAAATAAAGATAACACCACAAAATGCATAATAAAAAATAAAAACAACAACCCGCAGGGGCGTACCCAGGATCAAAACTAGGGGGGGGGGGCAAGCCATGGTCATTCAGGGGCGGGGCCAAGGCACGGGAGGGGAGGGGCCACAAAGTGGGAATGTGGGCAGGGCTACAGGGCCAGCGGGCCCGACGACTCGGCGACGGCGGCTGCAGCCTCTAAATGAACCCCCTAAACTCTCTCACACTAAATTCCCCTGCTCTGAAGCAGGGCCGTCTCTAGGCCCGGGTCTGGTGGCACAGAGCGCCAGGGTGCCAGGCCACCGGGGGCGCCACTGCGCCCGCTGAGAGGCGCGGCGGAGGCTGCCCCAGGCACGCCTCTCAGCTGTTCAGCGGCTTCAGGCTGCTTTCCGGAGGCGCGCGGGCCTGGGGCCGCCTCCGCCGCGCGCAGGGGCGTCACAACAGGGGGCGGGCAGCACCTCCTGGCCCAGGGCCGGCCCTACGCCCAGGCTGGGTTGCACAGGGCTCCGGCTCTCCAGGTGGCAGCCGTGCAGTGAGCTGCGCCCGCCGCGCCGGGAAACGGGGCGGGTGGGGGCACCAGAGGGATCCGTCACACCACGGCGCCGGGTATGCTTAAGACGGCCCTGCTCTGAAAAGACTGCTTCCATCCATTTAAGGCTAGCCACCCCCCTGAAAAACTCCTTTGGGCCCCGCTTTCCCTCCTCCAGGTCCCCCCGAAGCCTTGCCAGTTCCCACCCTATATATCTGGGATGGGGAAGGAGCTCAGAGGTCTGCTAGTCCTGGGGGGCCATCCCCCTGTGGCCTGGGAGGATACTGGGGACCCTCCCGCCAAGCTGAGACCCTCAAAGAAGAAGAAGAAGCTGCCACCGCCACCTCTCCATCGCAAGGGAGCAAAAGATGGGAAAGGTGGGGTGGCGCAGCGCAGGCGAGGCCCCCCCCCCAGCTGCGACTCTACGGCGGCGGCAGCGGCTCCCCCGCCCTCAACGCCCCTCTCTCAGCAGGGGCAGCAAGGGAGAGAGGCTGGGGGGGGCGCATTGCAAAGAAGGAAACAGCAGTCAATGCCCGGAGAGGGCAATGCACGCAGGGGGAGCGGAGAGCTGTGCCGCCCCCCAAGGCAGCTCCTTTCCTATTGCCGGGGGTGGGGGGCGGCGAGGAAGGGTCACTGCCACTGAGCTACTCCTGCCGCTGGCAATCCGGTGCAAACGCCCCCACGCAGCTTCCTTGCAGCCACGACCACCGCCTTCGGGCGCCGCCCCCCACTCCTCCTTTGCGGGCTTCTGCCCACCGAGGCTGAACTGGCTCCTGTCAGTGCACTTCCTCTCCCGGCCCAGGAGGAGTCTCAGTAGCAACTCCTAACTCAGAAGGGGGTAGGGGGGTGCAGAGGAGGGAAGGGGCGATTCCCAGCCCGTGGTGCCGACGATCGCAGTGCAGCCTATCGGGAGGCAGAGCGCGGCAGCAGCTGCAACCAATACAGGGAGCCGCATCTCCTTCGCTTGCCAGCCCAGCAGAACTCTTAGGCAGGAGAGGTTGCCGCCCGACAGGGCTTTCCATTGGGAGGCGCGAAGGCTTTAGTGGGCGGGAATTGGTGCAAATGTAGGCAGGGCGGGCTGAGAGGAGGAGCCGCCACCGAGGAGCCGCGGCACCAGCAGCGTTTCCTCCCCCCTCCCCTCCCGTGTCAACAAGTGGGGTGCCTGCGCAGGGTATTTGCTTCCCTAGCTGGGCCCGCAGTTTGGCCTTCTAGGGGGGAGCAGCTGCACCCCCCTGCTGGGTACACCCATGACAACCCCATAGCTCCCCCCCAAAAAACCACGTATTTTAAAAAGGCATAAGATAGAAATCAGATCAACCCAAGTCCTGGTTAAAAAGGAACATTTTTGCCTGGCGCCTAAAGGTGTATAATGAAGGCGCCAGGTGAACTTCCTTGGGGAGAGCATTCCACAGACAGGGAGCCACTGCAGAGAAGGCCCCGTTCTCATGTTGCCAGCCTCCGAACCTCACAAGGATGAGGCGCATGAAGGAGGGCCTCGGAAGATGATCTCAGGGTCTGGGTAGGTTCACATGGAAAGAGGCGGTCCTTGAGGGCCTCAATAGCTGCTTAATAAAGACCATATGTAAGCTTTGTGCAAGTAACTTGGGGTGGGTGCTGGATAAGCCGGTCTTCTGAAGGAGTCATTACTGTCATCTCTATCTTACCTGAAGGAAAACATGAGACAAGCATGAGTTGAGCTCAGGTTGCACCTGGCTTCCTTACTGAACATGCAGTGCCTCAAGCTTTTCTCTAGGAATATGCAAGCTGCTGCCGTAGCCCTTCTTGTAATTATCGTGATCAGAAGCATACAGTGTGTTATTTTTCTCTTCCTAGGATGCCTCAGGGGGCATCCCTCTCGTTTCATCAGCAGCATCGTCTCCCAAGAAGCTCTGTCTGTGGGCAGGGCAGGCTGAGTCGGACGAATCATCCCTTCCAATAATTCCTGAAGGTCAGTTTGATCCCAAAGAGTAGGAACCGGCCAGGAAGTACAATGGGGCATTGCTTCATGGGTTCAAGAAAAAAGACGCGGGGAGGAGGAAATCAGTGTAGCACTGAATCCAAGTCCTTTAGTGGTGTCCTAGTTGCACTAGTGGAATGGACTTGTGCAAGAGAAGGTTCTGGAAGCCAGCATGGTTCTTGTGGCTGGGTGTGCAACAGGTTGTTGTGGCCTTCATCTTATTGTACAAGCTTCCACTACTGCAACCATTGCGCTGGATTTCACATTGTGCTGCCATTATTCTTGCCCTTATGCTGTGTGGTCAGAGAAAAGTGAATCTGGGCCCAAAATCCTGAGGTCAAGTGACCAGAATGGATTTGAAAATTCAGGTATTCTCTTGGTTGTTGCTTTTTTTTCTTAAAAAAAAATGTTTAGAGGTACTCTCATTTTGACTCGAGGAAATCACCATTTTATAGTTCAAATCAGGGAAAATAAATACAGTGGTACCTCGACTTACGAATGACTCGACTTACAAATGTTTCGAGTTACGAACAGAGTTCCGTCCACCATTTTGGATGCGGTTTAGATAGGATTTCCCATTGGCATCGACTTACAAATTTTTCGACTTACGAAGGTCTGTTCGGAATGGATTAAATTCGTAAGTCGAGGTACCACTGTACAGTAAGTGGACAAGAGTACAAAGAACATGCATCACCTCATATTACACAGCTGACAGCACAGCTGAAACACTGTGACAGGAAAGAAAGCTGCCATTGGAGGTGGTGACAATGAAGCTGACCAAATCACCATGCTAGATTCCAACTCCTACTTCACACATTAAACGCTCGATTCCATCTGAGACACAGGAAACACCGTGACAGGAAATGGGGCCGCCATCGGGGGTAGCAACGGAACTGACTATTCGCCGTGCTAGAAAAGAAACTAATTTCTTCTCCTGTTAGATTCACAAAATGTTTAGGGGTACGCTTACCCCATGGATCCCCCCCAGAAAAAAGCACTGCTCTTGGCTACAAATCTGATGCTTTGTGAGGCAAGACGTTATCTCTCATAGGTTTGCATGTGGCGGGAATCGCAAATTTTGTAGACATAAGAAGCATGTTGGTAATAATGACTAATAATAACGACAACTGAAGAGAAGAAAGGGGGAGAAATGGAGGCTTGGGAAGGAGCTAAAAATGCTCGTTCTATATGCTCTTGTCTTTGTCTGCATTCTTGTCCTCTAGAGCCGCCATACTTTGAGGTGGAGACCCTCAGCCGGAGTGCAGAACAAAGCACTCCCAATGCGCAGCCTGAAAGTGAGACAACCAGACATGCACAGGTAACAGAGGACCAAGGCGGAATAATGGGCCTGCATTTTGGGGTACAGATTCTTGAAGCTTCAGGAACTTTTTCCTTTCTTCTATGGAGGACCATATTCTGGCACAAGCTGCTCCCACCATGTGATTCCCTAGGATGGGCTGTTATAGCATAGGTCAGGGGTCAGCAAACTTTTTTAGCAGGGGGCCTGTCCACTGTCCCTCAGACCTTGTGGGGGGGGCGGACTATATTTTGAAAAAAAATATGAATGAATTCCTATGCCCCACAAATAACCCATAGATGCATTTTAAATATAAGAACACATTCTATTCATGTAAAGACATGCTGATTCCCAGACTGTCCGCGGGCCAGATTTAGAAGGCGATTGGGCTGCGTCCAGCCCCCGGGCCTTAGTTTGGAGACCCCTGGCATAGGTTAAGTGGGACCCTGACCCAGAGGTGGAGCTAGCTGCTCAGCACCCGGAGGGGCCCGTGGGGGCAAGGCTAGCCGCCCGTGGGGGTGCGCCAGTGGCGGGGAGAGTCCCTGGGGGGTGCCGCCCACAGCGATGTCACCCCCCTTCAGGGATGACACCCTGGCAGGCTGCACCCACCGCCCCCACCTCTCACTGCCACCGTTAGTTTGTGTTCATAGTGGATAAATCTGATAGGGTCGCCATATTTCAAAAAGTGAAAACCTGGACACAAAACTTGTGGGGCTTCCCCCCACCCCCACCCCCCAGTTTTCGGAAATTCCGCCCAGTCACTATTTCCGCATGTATGGCAGCTCCAATTTTGACAAAACAGGAGCGGAAATTGCCAGCGCTCGCTTATTCGTCTCACGTCTGGAACAGAAGTCAATGAAATGAATGAATATGGTCAGCATTCGCTGTCACCTCTTTCGTTCCCCGAAAGATGTGTAATTGATTGCATAAGTTTGCATTGGATTCCCTTTGCCCTGAAATGAATGGGGCGGAATAATATAATGACACTATAGTTTGTGTAATTAATCACACAAATTACGTAAGCTACATAATTTCGTCCCAGCGGACAGCAAGGCGAATAATGTCGGTTCTGGCAGAAGGTGAGCTGCAGCAGAATGGCAACAGGGCTGCGTGTGCCAAGTATGGGGTGGAATGGAAAACGATGCCTCCTGGCAGCCTTAAGCCTACTTTTCTCAACTGCAGTTATTGAAGAGGAGGGACTCTTCCCACTAACTCTGGTAAAGTTTATTTGCACAGCGCCGCCTAAGAAAAAAGGGGAGGAATAATCCATGCCTGGTTAGACTCCACCCGGCGGATTCAATGTTGCTTTCTTGCAGAAGGAAAATAATCAGCAGGGAAGTATCCCTCGCAAATCCTCTCTGGGAGAGCACAAGAGATCAAACTCTGATAGCACCTGTGAACCAGCAAGCAGCGATGAAGAGGACTCAGCCAAGTCAGATAACAGGAGCCTGGTTTCTGCAGATATGGTGAGGTTCTGGGCTTCACTTAAGCCCCGTCAGCCCTGATCTGCAGGCCCCTGAAACCAGATCGCAGGAAACGCTGGTTGCTAAATCCAATATATCCTCATGTTGTTTTAACAAACTTCCCACACACACACACACACACACAGAAAACCCCAACCAGTTATCCTTTCACTTTCCCATTATTAAAGGTAAAGGTAAAGGGGCCCCTGACCATCAGGTCCAGTCGTGTCCGACTCTGGGGTTGCGGCGCTCATCTCGCTCTATAGGCCAAGGGAGCCGGCGTTTGTCCGCAGACAGCTTCCATGGCCAGCATGACAAAGCTGCATCTGGCAAACCAGAGCAGCGCACGGAAACGCTGTTTATCTTCCCGCCGGAGTGGTCCCTATTTATCTACTTGCACTTTGATGTGCTTTCGAACTGCTAGGTGGGCAGGAGCTGGGACCAAGCAAGAGGAGCTCACCCCGTTGCAGGGATTCGAACCGCCAACCTTCTGATCAGCAAGCCCTAGACTCTGTGGTTTAACCCACAGCGCCACCTGGGTCCCTTTCCCATTATTAGGACTCTCTTAATAGGCAACTCAGCTCACTAGTGTAAGCCTCCCTAACCTCTAGTATTTTGCCCTGTTACGCATACAGTGGTACCTCGGGTTAAGAACTTTGCTTCAAGACGAGAACAGAAATCGTGCGGCAGCAGCAGGAGGCCCCATTAGCTAAAATGGTACCTCAGGTTAAGAACAGTTTCAGGTTAAGAATAGACCTCCGGAATGAATTAAGTTCTTAAAACCCGAGGTACCACTGTATCTCGTTTCCCATCACAGAGCTATGTCTTGTCCTCTTCTGTTGCTGTGTCTTTTCCCATCTGTTCCTAACCATTTCTGCACTTCCAACCCACGTCCCTTTCAACCGGCACCCATAGAGGCCTATACATTTGCAGCCATGCTGGAATGATTCACGTTTGATATACAATTGACACATGATCGCCTTCTCCTTTTGGAAGGAGGAGGCAGAACAGGGGCAGGGCGGAAGTTGCAGTCTGTGCTTATAAGTGCTCCGCCAACACACAAGGGGGCCGGGAACAGAACCCCCACGTGAAATGGGGTTATTCGCACCTGGTATAACACTCAATGCTGCCACTTCATTATAAAAAGGCTTTTTTTCCATCGATGAAAGGAGTTTTCACAGAGGGTTTTTTTAGAACTGCATCGTTGAAACGGTAGTTTTGAAGAAAGAACTTTGTATTTGGATGGTGCATCTATAAGTCTCGGCCAGATCTTATTAGAAGTGGTCTTCCCTCCTAGGTGAATGAAGGGGGAATGGCTCTTCCAAAATCATACCTGCCAGCTCCAGCTTTATGTGAACATAATTTCATTTTTTTTATTTAAAAAAAAGAGAGCGCTGCCTGATTGTGAATGCCTTTCTAGGTGACTAAAAAGTTTTTTTTAGTCTACTGATTTCATTGATTAAAGTTCCCTTAATGAGATCAAGATCTTGCTCAAAGCTCCCTCATTCTTGGCATGCGTCCCTCAGTTAGCTCACCCGCACCCAGGGCTCCCCCCCCCCCAGCCGCAACTCAGTTCCGGCACCTCTCAGGTGGCCGCCATGGCCATTGTACGAGAAGAGGGGAGTCTCGTTCACGGTGAGTTCCGGCACCTCTTTTTCTTGAAAAATAGCACTGCTCACACCTAGCATGTCCTCCTCCCTGCTTCCCAAAATTTGCTCTCCTCACAGTTCCGTTATCTCCTTCAGGGGGACCCCGTTGACAAGCAGGAGTCGGCGTTTGTGAGCAGTCTGCAGGATTCAGCCTGTCTCTTGGCAGAAGCCCAGGCCTCGTTGGAGAATCTTGAGAAACGCTTTGCTTCGGGCATCCACATGATAGAATCGCTGGTCAGCCAGCAGGGGGCGCCGGGCCGAAGCTGCCACAGTGATGGAGCCTTGCCTAAGCAAGTAGCACTGGGTGAGCTTGAATCATAGCGTTGGGAGAGATCCCGTGGATCATCTAGTCCAACCCACTGCAGTGGATTCCTCCAGCTGTAGATCCTGAACCTTAAAACATTTGAGATGGGCTGTCCAAATTATATTTTGTCGTTTAAAAGAGTCTGGTTTCTGCAAACTAAACAAAACACGGAAAGATTTACTGTTATGGTTACAATCTACGTAGGAATTATTGAGGGACGAGGCAAAATGCAAATCATTTTGAGGGTCTTTTGCACAATCAAGTGGTGTATAATTTTTGTGAAATAAATTATTTGCATAGATAGATGGATAGATACATAAAATCTATTTATCTATCTATAATATAGAAATGTCTATATTAGTGGCGAATGGGAAGTAAAATAAAGTTGAATCGATACACTCTAACAAACAGAAGTGCTCTGTGATTTTAGGGCAGGCATCCCCAAACTTCGGCCCTCCAGATGTTTTGGACTACAATTCCCATCATCCCTGACCACAGGTCCTGTTAGCTATGGATCATGGGAGTTGTAGGCCAAAACATCTGGAGGGCCGCAGTTAGGGGATGCCTGTTTTGGGGAGAGGTCTTTCCTAGCAGGGCCACATGAGATATCTTAGCGAGGGATTTTGTGGACTGTCTGGAAGGCTTACTCATGCATACAGAGTATGCATTGTACCAGGCATCCCCAAACTTCAGCCCTCCAGATGTTTTGGACTACAATTCCCATCTTCCCCAACCACTGGTCCTGTTAGCTAGGGATCATGGGAGTTGTAGGCCGAAACATCTGGAGGGCCGCAGTTTGGGGATGCCTGCATTGCACCTTTCAACTACAGCCTATCTGACACAAAGTCTCGATCCACTGGAATTGCTCTTTTGTATATTGAGCTGTGCCACCAATTTACAAAACAACGCTGTTTCTCAGCCTCAGTTGTGTATCTATCAAAGGGGAGCTTTGAACCTGCTAGATTCCATATCCAAGCAGTCAAATGATGTTGCTCATGGCCTGCATTATGCCATACCGAATTCTTGCCTCCCTGTCCCCGTTTACATTCTTAAGATTACACTAACGTGCACCTGTCTCCACCTGCAGAAAAGTGCAAGGACCACACTCAAAACCGCTCCTTGCAGACTCTCATTGATTTGTCAGCCAAGGCTAGGAAAAAGAAACAGGTAGAAATTATTATTATTATTATTATTATTATTATTATTATTATTATTATTATTATTATTTTGTAAGGAGAAAGCTGCCAGCTCCCTGTGTCATTCCCTTATGGAACCCTAGCCATTCCCTAACGGTAATAATTTTCCTCCACAGCGAAATCCTGTCTCTGCAGAGATTTGCCATAGGAAGGAGAGCACCCTTGAAGGGCCACCTTGCTGCTCGCAAACGTACGTGGGTTGAACATTTTCACGCAGCGTTGAACAATGAGCTTTCAGCGCATGTTACCTGATAGGTCTGATAAGCAATGCGCCTTCTTACTTCAAAGGCATTTTCACAACTTCCCTAAAATCCGTGGCCCAGTTGATCTTCCAGTTAGTATGTTCTTGCTGGATTTCGATCCTATGCAAGCCAGCTCAGAAGTGAATCCCCAGTGGATTCAACGGGACTTTCTCCCGAGGAAGAAGGCACAGGGTTGCTGCACCCTAAGGGTGCTAAACTCAGTTCTGCCAGCGCAAGAACTTCTGGCTGCACAACAGAACTTCCCCTCCCTCTCCTCTTCCCGTGATCAATTCCAGAGGATTTAGGGCAGGCATCCCCAAACTGCGGCCCTCCAGATGTTCTGGCCTACAACTCCCATGATCCCTAGCTAACAGGACCAGTGGTCAGGGAAGATGGGAATTGTAGTCCAAAACATCTGGAGGGCCGAAGTTTGGGGATGCCTGATTTAGAGAATCCTTAATTTAGAGAATCCCCTCTTTAAAATTTTAGGAGGTCTTGGCTTTGCGCTGACCTCTCAGCAATATAGGAACAAATGTGTTTCTTTTAATCTTTTAAATCAGGGTTGAGGAACCCATGGCCCTCCAAATCTCATTGGGCCACAGTGCCCCCATCTTTCCTGATCGCTGGCCCGGTGGCTGGGGCTGACGTGGGTTGGAATCCAACATAATCTGGAGGACCACAGTTTCTCCAGTCCCTGTTCCAAATCAAATTAAGGGACAGACAGGTGGCTTCGTCAGACCCAGGTCTTATCAAGTAGATGGGGTCAGGGTGGCAAAGACACAGTCTCTCACAGGGGGAAAGAGTAGCAGGGTCCCCTGGTTATTCACAAGCAAGACTGACCTGGAATGCTTTATAGGAAGCAGGGTGTGTATCACATGGGCGGGCCCTGTTTTGTAGGGACAGTGAAATATACTCGGAGTCGAGAGTGAATTTCATGCTCTTTCTTCAGCTTGTAGCAGAAGAAGAAGAGAAGAATGGCTCTTTCACTAAAACATCTGCTTATATACACTATTTACACAATGGGCCTTGCATGATTGGCTACTTCAGGGCTGCGCCTGTAGGCCAATCAGGTTGCAGATTCACTTCTGCCAGCAGCCTAATTGGCTGCTCCCGCAGGCCAATCAGGTTGTTGACTCGCTTCCACCTGGAGCTGGATTGGGTGGCTCCTGCGGACCAATCTGACTGCTGCATTCTGGATCCTATTGTTCTAGGATTCTGCTCAGTACATAACAGACAGGAAGTTGCACCACCTTGTTGCTACGGTAGCAGTAAAACCCAGGAATATTCCCCCATGCTCCACCCGCACCATTGCCTGGAAATATTTTTCAGCATTAAAATAAAAAATCGAAGCGCTACATGACCCAGAAGTCCCGACAGTATTGCTTCCTCCTACTTAAATTTGTTGGTAATTACTCTTCTGAACTCGTTTCTAAAACCAGGCATGTACTTTCTGGAAGTTACTTCTGCCTTACATTTCTCTCATTTCTAAAAAATAAATAAAAATACTGCATGGAACTGTGTTTCAAATACATCTTGCACATCCCTCCACAGGTTGGACCTCCTTCAGGAAATCATTCAGGAGCTGCAAGGAAAAGGCGATTCTCCCACTGTGAGCCAAAGTAGGTGGAGCAGTCTGTGTACATACATACTTTGAAAGCACATTTATAGCACCAGCTCCCCCCAAACCTCAGTTTGCCCCTCACAACTACAGTTCCCACTGTCCTTAACAAACCACAGTTCAAATGTGATTTAAATGTATGGTGTTTACATCTGAAGGACAAAGCACATACAGGTGAAACTCGGAAAATTAGAATATCGTCGAAAAGTGCATTTATTTCAGTAATGCAACTTAAAAGGTGAAACCAATATATGAGATAGATGCATGGCATGCAAAGCAAGATATGTCAAGCCTTTATTTGTTGTAATTGTAATTATTTGTCGTTAGGCAGGTCAATTATAAATGGAATGTAATTAATGAAATGTAATAGCGATGTTTATTTTTGTTTATTTTTGTATTCTTGTAACTATTTGTTTTATTACTGTGGAATTTCCAAAAGAAAGCATATGTAAAAATTAAAAGAAAAATAAAAAATAATAAGTTGCATTACTGAAATAAATGCACTTTTCGACGATATTCTAATTTTCCAAGTTTCACCTGTATATATCCACTGTTCTAAATACTGTATGTGACAAAGTAGTGAAATAAGTTATTTGTTTATGTATCAAAACAGTTGTGTTTTTTAATATAAAAAAACACCTCTTTGCTATCTTGCATCTTCACTCACTCTGGTTGCCATCTTGTTCATTTTTTTTAAGCACGGCTTTTACATTTCTAATATTAGAAGTTCATGCTCATTAGCCCCCCCCCTTTTTCTTAAAAGAAAGCATGGTAATTAAATTAGAGGGCTATGAATAAGTACTCAGAACACAGGAGTGGTCAGGGAGATGACTCAGTTCTATGCTGAGCTAACCTGCCACCTACCTGCCCATAACTTGAATGGCTTCCCTTCAACTTGGAGAGGAATAGGTATGTCTGGCCAGAAGGTGGCAGGTGACGCCTGCTCTTTAAAAAAAAAACAGATCTTAGTTAATGACTTTATTATACAATGTGGGGTTTTGGAAGGCAGAATATACACAACAAACCAATTCTGTACAGGGGCGAGTTGTCCCAGGTAATAAACCACTGGAAGAAGAGGCAGAAGTTTCAACAAACTTGCACCATCGTGGACGTCACCATGTTGTCAAAGGCCCTAGGTTAGATCCTGTCCGTAGGATTATAAAAGGGGTTGCACATGACACCTGCAAAGGAATTGTGCAGCTTCCTGAACATACTGCGGATTTCGTTGTCCCCAAGTTCTGTGTTGGGAGAACCTACTGTGACAAATGTCTTCCTCTCTATTACTAAATGTGACACAGGAATCCAGAGGTGAAGCCACACACACTCTTCTCCCGCCGCCTCCCAAATAAACCACTTTATTCTTGGGAGTTTATAAGTAAAGAGACTCTCCTTCCAGCTCACGTGGCCTGGTATCAAAGAAAAACTCTAGGCTGTTTGATAGAATAACCAAAATAGTACCCAAATAGGAGAGGGAACGTAGCTTGACAATAAAGCATGAGTTTTGCATGCAGGAGATACAGGTTTCAGTCTCTGACATCCCCAATTAAAGGATCAGGTCTCCACAGGTGATGTGGAGAGCCACTGCCAGAGTAAGCAACACAAGGTAGACAAATAGATGGGCAGCTTCCTGTGTTGCTAAGTGTGGAATCTTAACTGACTGCCGCATTGTGTCTCATAAAACCCCACCCCTCACTTCCTTAGGACAGCAAGCAAGTAATGGAAAAGGACAAGCTCCTGCCTCAGGGCAAAAGAAAACAACTCCAGCCCCCTTTGCAGGGCAAGGGGCGGTTGCTAGCTTGAAGAACCAGTGAGTGATCCTTACCATAACCGTTCCACTGGAGAGACTGGACTGGACTGGACCAGAGCTCCCATTCTGAAACAAAAGCAATCTGCATCCTTGTTCCTTTATCAACCCGTATGCACCTTGAGAATCTACTATCCCGAATACACAACTTCTGACGCATTAATTAAATAGTTCAAATGATTCCTGCACTTCTGTGCAAGTTCTGTTTCTAATTTGTGTTACCGGGGTTGACCAAAGTAATTTGCAGAGGACTCTGGACGGGGGAGGGGGGAGCTACGGGTCAGGTTTGTACGGAGGCTTCCAACCCCGTCAAAGGCTGGCCGTGAGTCCAGAAGGGGTCAGGTTACTTCCGGGTTTCGGCACATGCGCAGAAGCGGCGAATCAGGACCCCCGCGTGCGCAGATGCAGCATTGCGGGTTGAGAACGTGCCTCCTGCACGGATCAAGTTCGCAACCCGAGCGTCGTGTGTGTGTGTGTGTGTGTGTGTGTGTGTGTGTACACACACACATATTTATACAGAAAGGTTTAGTCCCATGTTTTCAAAACAAATAGCATGAAAGCAATTGGAGTGTACCATTCTAGAAATGTAACTTGCCACCATTGGGACGAGGAGGGGCAATGAACAGGACTGAGATCGCAGTAGGTATTGAGCAGAGTGAGGTTGGGGTTAACCCTTTCCTCTTACCTTACAATCCTGATGAACCCCCTCCCCCACCTCTGATCTACTATTAGCCTCCAGAAGAAAGGCTCCATTGATCCTGATTATATTGGATTGCAACCTGAGGGGGGAGGAATAGTTAGGCCTCACTGCCGATTGAGAGCTTCCAGTTCTTTTTGGGGAGCCCACAGACCTCCATAAGCTGTCCTGGAAGGTCCTAACAAAGAAAGGCACGAGTTTGCTTATCCCTCGTTTAATCTGAGAACTACAAAGTGGCTTCCTCACCTGGGTCCTTATAACCAACAGGGAGCAGGTTTAAGATTTCATAACACAGCAGCATCATCATTTGTCCCTCAGACCATTCAGTGCGGCCAGATAGCAGGGCTATAGAGGCATCGCAATAAAATTTGGGGTTCTGTTTTCAGTCTGGTTTTACGTCGCTTATCTTCTCTGCAAAATGGAGAGCAGCTTTGGGGATTAGTTTTTGGTTTTTAAAAGGGCACCTTACACACAAACAGCTGGACTCTTAAGACCCACAAGGGAGGTTTTTGAGCAGGGTGCTATAGCACTTCTCTGACTTAACAGGTACCTCCATTCGCAACTCTACAATCTAATGCAAAGTTAAATGTGCATATGTTCTTCGCCAGTACACGCAGTCTCTGTCTCTGTCTCTCCGCTTTCCGACGTGTAACAGCATTTCCTTATGGAACAAGTGAAATATCATCATAATTATCATAATTCTTAATGTAGTGGGGAAGGATGCTTTGAGGCATCGGTTGCTGGGATTTGGGCAGGCAGTGAGTCAACAAAAGCAGGTCTATCCAGTATCCTGTCTTCCATCAGAAACCAGAAATAATGGCATAAATAATTTGCTGCTGTACGCTTCCACGATCCAGCAGTCTGAGGTTAGGAAACGCTTTGAGCTTCAGCTGACATTTCCTAACTGTATTGGTTAATAGCTGTTGATTATATGATCCTCTCTTAGCCTTTTATTTACTGTGGTCAGGCTACTGGCTTTTAACAGCTCCTCGGTACAGTAAGACAGAGCGGGTGAAGGATGGTTGTGTCCCAAATGTGGAAGCCTCCAAACAGGCCGTAGCAATTAAGGTTCCTTTTGTTAGCTGGAATCGGATGAGGCAGAATGCCCACCCAGGCCACTGTCAGGGCTGGTGCTAGGGTTTTTTGCGCCCTAGGCGAGATCACCTTCTGGGGGGCCCCCCCATTAATAAAAAATAAAATAGAAAAAATGCAGCGCTGTGAGGGGGCGAAGCAGCGACGGCGACCGGAGGATCAGCGCACTTCCCCGGGCAAAGAGACCCGCGTCCATGGGCGGCAGCGGGCAGGCTTGCCAGCAACGCCCCCTCCATTTTGGCGCTCTAGGCAGGTGCCTAGTTCACCTAAATGGACGCACCGGCCCTGGCCACTGTAGTCAATTCTCTTCGTAGCTTCACTGCGACTTCCCAGGGAAACGATAATATAGGCAAAGCACACTTGTCGGTTGGCCAGGTCTTACAGATGGTATCTTTTATTTCTTGAAAAACTGAACCACGGGGATTGAGGGCCATCCATCAGAAGAGGATAATTTAAAAGGCTGACAGCCCCACCACAACAATCCCATAACCCACCAAGCATTGTAGGATGGAGTGAGTTTAACAGAAAAGCCCTACTTGGATGCTGCTATCAGCCCCCAACTAAAGACTTCAGAGAGAAACTGGAAATGTGTGTTGTTCCTGTTGAGCACTTAAATATGGGCAGGGAAGGGATGGGGCAGTCCAGAGAAAAGCTGGGAGGCTTTCGAGTATTTGGGAAATGAGAGTTCTTCATTCAGCTTAGCTTCATGGCCTCCCTTCTCTGTGCCGTTCTCTATAGATGTCTGTTGCACCACAATATTAGAAACGAAGGGGGAAAGCTCTGGTTTGTATTATGGTGCCTCGCTAGACGAAATTAATTTGTTCCACGGGTCTTTTCTTATAGCGAAAAATTCGTCTAGCGAATCCCATAGGAATGCACTGGATTTTTTTGACTTTTTTTGCCCATAGGAACGCATTAATTGAATTTCAATGCATTCCTATGGGAAACCGCGATTCACTAGACGAATCTTTCGTAAAACGCATTCGTCTAGCGAGGCAACCTCCGCTCGAAAAATCATTTCGTTAAGCGGAAATTTCGTTAAGCAGGGCATTCGTTAAGCGAGGCACCACTGTATTGATTTCCACCTCAGATTGGGAAGGCGACTTAGTTCAAAACTCCAGATCAGCCGAATGCTGTGAGGCTCCTTTCCAACGTTGCGGTTTCATTCCCATTCTTTTCTACCCCTCTCTCCAAACTAGCAAGATGGCCCAGGAGGAGGATCTGCTTAGAGGCCCTGGATCAGTTCCAAAAGAAGACCATTATGGCATTACAGTACATAGGATTTTAATACAGGCATTTTGTCTGACAAGAATACAAAAAAGGCTTTGCTTCCAAAGGGGTTATGGTACATAACAAAAGCAGGTGACAAGAGGTGACAGAGGTTCTTTAATACATTCTGCTTCAGAGAGAGAGAGAGAGAGAGAGATGCACTAAACAATCAGGCCGGCATCACAAGCAACTATAAAACATTTTTGATACAAACAGCCCCTTTGATTTTGCCATCTCAGGCAGGTTTAACTCCCCTCAGGATTGCACTACGCTATGCAGGCCTGGTCCAAGATGGCCAAGATGCTTCATTTATGTTGGCACAGACACAGCCTGCTCAACTGGGCCGTGTAAACTGGTTCTTAATCAAGCGGCGAGCTAGCAACTATTGCTTGAGCAAAGGATTTCGGCCCCTGACTGGACAAGTCAACCCATATGACATACTATACTTTTAACCTACTGCGCCACATGGAGGAGTGGGACAGAACTGTGACACCAGAAGGCTGAGAGCAAACGATTCCGCCTTGGGATCTGGGCTACCAAGGGGGTTGAGAAGGAAGGGTTTCCTAATGGAAGAAGCAAGGGGGCATTGACTGGGAAACAGCTACACTACCAATTTGAAACTGGATTGCCATGGGAAGGCAACCCAAATGATCAAGGGTCTGGGAACCAAGCCTTATGAGAAACAGTTGAGGGAGATGGGTATGTTTAGCCTGGAAAAGAGGAGACAGAGGAGATGAGATAGCCATCTTCAAATCATCTGAAGGGCTGTCCCATGGACGATGGAGCATTGGAGCAAGCTTATTTCTCCTGCTCTGGAAGCTAAGACCCAAACCAATGGATTCAAGTTTACAAGAAAGGAGATTCCGACTAAATGTCAGGAAGAGCTTTCTGACAGTAAGAGCTGTGGAACGGACTGCCTTGAGAGGAGGTGGACTCTCCTTCCTTGGAGGTTTTTAAGCAGAGGCTGGGCAGCCATCTGTCACGGATGCTTTGGTTGAGATTCCTGCATTGGGCTGGATGACCTTCCATCTCCGATTCCTCCAGAAAACTCTTGTAGTTCTATGGCGGTTTGGAGCATATTTGTCAGGCAAAAGTTCTGAAAACTCCTTGGTCAGGAGGACTCATAACCATGTCTTTTGAATGTGTTTTAATTCATTTTTTAAGGGTAGGGGTCCAAAGCTTGGGGGGGGGGAACACAGCCTAAGATCACATACGCCTCTTCAGTGTATCTGAAGAAGTGTGCATGCACACGAAAGCTCATACCTATGACAAACTTAGTTGGTCTCTAAGGTGCTACTGGAAGGAATTTTTTTTAATCTTTTGTCCCTCTCAGAAGAGTTGAGCTGACATTCCACCCACCCCCGCCTCAAGTTCCCAGGATGTGGACCAGCCTTTCGCCCTAACAGTTTGGTGTGCAAGGGTTTCCTTTATCCCCACTGTCTCGCTGTCCACCAGGCTGCACACTTGCAGGGACGGGCCCGTAGCTGCCATCATACGTGCCCCTCGGCCCATATGCTACGGACCCGCCGCTGTAAGCCGATCCCCCTGCTGCAGCTCCACCAGCGCCATATGGATAAAGCCTAGGTGGTTCGTTTCGTATTGGGATGTAGCCTCCACCCCGCTCCTCAGCAGTCGGTATGTATGGGAGCCCAGGTCTCTTCCACACTGGGCGGGGGAAACCCCGGCTGTTATATCCAGGGCCATACCCATACTGGGTAGCGCCACCCGACATGCCAGGTTTCACATTTGGTGCCCCTAACGCAGGAGGGAGCGTCCCTCCAAATATAGACCCCAGCGGTTTGCCCGACAGCCCAGGCCGGCTTGGCTTGCCATATTGGAAGGGGCTCGCCCCTGGTGAACTGGGGCCAGCCGTAGAAGAACCCCCTGCCTGTCCCCCAAAGGTTGCAGGGCTGCCACCCACTATGCGGGTGTCTCCTCCATCAGGGATGCAATCTCTTCGGCCCATTGACGAGACGTCGGGTTGCATGAGGCCGCTGGGCAGAGAGTTCCGCTGCACTCCAGGAGGCATGGGCTGCAGGTCTTCCGTGGACGACCCTTCAATGCATCTGGAGGCTGAGCCTAGAAAGAGACAAAGCGGCCGATTTCAGGAATAGTAACAGTGGCATTCTGGGACTCGCCATGACAACCTGTCCTGTTGCCTTTGGTCTGCCAATGCAGTGAAAGGTGTGGAGGCTCAGGGGGCATTGACGCAGAATGGAGACAATGGCGAAACAGAAGGGGGCAGAGCCAGGCCCAACCCACTCCGTGGTTCTGTGTAGAGAGCCCCTGCCCGGCTGCTCAGTCTTCAAGAACTTCTGGTAAACGAACTCAGATAGCAAGCCCCCTGTTTAAATCCTGGATACAGGATACAGCAATGGGAAGCTAGGTGGACCAAGAATCTGCCTTCGCACCAAACATTTAAAGCATTGCAATGCCACTTTATGCAGTCGTGGCTTCCCCCAAAGAATTCTGGGAGCTGTAGTTTGTTAAGGGAGCTGAGACGCTCCATTACCCTCGCAGGTTCCACGAGTGGTTTAACAGTAAATCTTCACATGGGAACCCTAGAGATGGTAGCTCTGTGAGGGAAATACTGTAGGGGTTTTTCTAATAACTCTCAGCACCCTTAACAGCAGCTCCCAGAATTCATTTTGCACATGTGTGCACATATTATGCAGATTTAATTGGGGGCAGTTAAAGGATTGCTTGTTGCTTTTTTAAAAGGTCACCTGTTTACAGTGGTACCTGGTCCATTATGGCAAAAGGGTATATTGCTCTACCATTGTCTGTGTGCTAGCTCCCATTTGACAGCCTTCTTACTTAACAACTAGTCCCTGTGGGTGGTAGGGGGAGGGCATTGCCTGTCGGTTCGCTCCTCCTAAGTTAGTGTTGCCCTTGTAAACTCAGAAGGGAGACAGACTGGGACAAAACTTGCCTGTCATTGGCTCTTGCTCCCCCTACTGTTGACCTCCCTGCCTTCCATCCAATCAGGTCCACCAGGCACTGCTGGTTTTTTTTGTTTGGTTTGGTTTTTTTAAGTTTAAAAGAAGTCTAGGCTGCCCTTCAGTTCAGCAATCGGGATGCAGTAAAATTGACTCAACATAAGATCGCTTTAACTGGATGACAGCCCTCATTTTTACATCCTAATGGAATTGAAGGTAAGACATTCAGGAATGCTGTCAAGCACCTTAATTACCAGGCTCACATTGGAGAACCATTCTTTCCACGGCAAGTCACGAGGATCTTTAAAATCAGTTTCAGCTTGCGCTGAGTGAGGCCTCTGATGGCTGACGAGATTCTTGGAAGCACGAGGAGGGAAGGCAGGAAAGCAGCTCGCTAAGATGGGAGGAGTAGGCAGGGTACCATGACCCGTGGGTGGCATAAAAGTCAAGGGGTGTGGAGAACACAGACTGCCGTTCAAAACAACCAAAGCAAACAAAGGCTTATTGAGGACGCTTGCTTTCAGTTCGCATGCTCTGTGTCAGGGAGGGGCAACTGGGAAAGGGGTGGAGTGGGCCCTTCTGTGGGAATGTTGACATGAGCAAATCTCTCAGGAAGAAGGGCACCATGCTTTGCATTAAAGAGGAATCAGGACGCCTAGTTCCTTCATCGCAGATCTGTGCCTCTCCTCCGAACGTGGTTGAGCTCCCAACTCCCGTCAGTCCCAGCCAGCATATATAGCTGATGGTCAGGGATAGGGTTGCCAGACTCAATAGAGGACAGGACTTTTGTGCCTTTAATTGCCCTGCTCTCTTTTGAGTCTGGAAACCTTAAAGAGAAACCAGCAGACCCTATGTTTAATTTCCAAGCAAAGGGTCTGCTGGTTTCTCTTTAAGGTTTCCAGACTCAAAAGAGAGCAGGGCAATTAAAGGCACAGAAGTCCTGGCCTCTATTGAGTCTGGCAACCCTAGTCAGGGATGATGGGAGTTGTACTCCAGGAATATCTGGAGCCTTGCTATTTTTCTAGATAAAAGAGGTGCCGGAACTCTCCATGAACGCCTCCCTTGTTCTCTTTTCATGGCAATGGCGCCCACCTGAGAGGTGCTGGAACTGAGTTCTGGTGAGTTCCAGCTTGGGGGAGCCCTGATCTGGAGGGCTGCATGTTGCTCACCCCTCCTCTAACTCCTCCTGTGTCTCACCCGGCAACAAACAAATTATTGAAACAAAAGGGGGAGTTGGTGCATTCTGGGTTTGCTAAGTAACATAAGAGCTCATGAGAACCTAAATTGGATATAAAATTGTATAGATAACAGAATGCACAAATGGTAACAAAGATACAACAGAAGTCGGAAAAGCGACGGGGAGAAGTCGAGGGGGGAAAGGGGAGGGAAAGGGGGAAAGGTGACGGGAAATTGAGATGGGAAAAATGATGAAATGAATTGAAATGTATTTTTCTTTTTCAGTTATCTTTGTTATTCTTTATTTTTGTTGTTGGAGATATTGCAGAAATGGAATTGCAATGAATGTATTAATTTAAATAAATAAATACAGTAAGAGAGAGAACCTAGGTGCAATTGGGTGGGTAGGTAGGAAGGATTCCAAGAGTGCTGGAGTATAGCTGGTTGATTGTGATTTATGCTCATCCACATTTTACCTTTTTGTCCAAATGTGGACATGCACATCAGTGGCTTTAAATGCCGCAAGGTCATTTGCACCCGCTCCATTTCAAGTTGCAATTGCACATTGCTGTACACAGCACAGAGAGGGGCTGGGGGTGTCTTTTTCCAATGCACATCATCCCTTTGGTTTTCCCACCGCTGTAACTCCAGATACCCCTATTGATGAAGCTGTCGTCTGCCCATGTGCAGTGGCTCAAACGTACACACCACACCTCCGTTTAACTGTGAAGTAAATGTGCCTTAAGTTTTCCTTTTGGGTTGAGGCTGGTTTGAGGAGAAACGCATCAAATGGCAGTATATTTCGAGAAACCACAAGGTAGCTCTGCGTCGTGGGTAATGGGTGCATGCAAATTCAAAAGCCAGCAGTGGGAGTGCGCCGGAGGCAGAGTAAATGGTAATGTGTATGCAGCCTCGGATAATGCACAGTGAGAAGAGGCTTTTCTGAGACATTTGCTCTGTTAGTGTATATGGTACATACAAAATGCATCATACGATCACAAGTCTGCATTTGTAGCACACTTGCAAGCACAGTTGAGGTGTTGAATGCCAATTTTGCAGCCGCGCAAGGAGCAGTGTTTTATAATGCAGTGACTGGAGACATTCTGCAGGATACATTTATGGAAATTGATTCAATAAGAGTCTGCTGGATCAGGCCAGTCGCCCATCTAATTCAGCACCCTGTTCTCACAGTGACCAACCGGCTGCCTGTGGGGAACCCATGTAGGATAAAAGCACAAGAGCACTCTTGCAGTTTCCAGCAACTATGCATCCACTATGCTCCCATGGCTGGTTTTGGAAGCCATTAGCCACCTTCTAGAGATCTATCCTGTCCTTTCTTATGAAAAGCTGCACTGGATGCATTTCCCCTGCACAAACCAGCCTTGATCTGAATTAAGAATAATTCACGCCTTATCCTCCAGCTTCGCAACTGCTAATCAACCTCTTTGCACTGCAAGGCTTTCCGCATCAGGCACGCCCAAGAGTTTGATGCCCGATACCGCCTCTCATTCCCAAGCGCTGAATGCATTTGGAACATTACCCAGGAATTCTGACTCCCAGCCAAAAAAACATTTTCCTAATCTATAAGTAATAAAACAGAAGCATAGCTTTCATCACTAGGGACGGACTCATCTCACCTATAAGACATTTGCCCCAGGCAATGGGCAGGCCAAGAGCATCGTGTTAACCTGATCCAGGTCAAGTGCTGGCAATAATCGCGATAAAGGCAAACATGGGAGAAGGCGGGGGGGGGGGAGAACAAGACTAGGAAAAACGAAAAGGGAAGAAATGATCTGTATTGGCAAGATGTCATTCCCATCATCCACTCTCAAGATTCTATTCTTCTCCATCCACCTGCATTTACATCTCATCTCCTATTTCATTCTGTCTGCTCTAGGTGTGCAAGGTTGACTCTTGTTTGTTCGATTACTAGCATACGGTTTTATGCTGTTAACCACTTTGTTAACCACCGTTAAATGGTGGTACAGTATATGTTCTATAAACAGTGGGCAAATAAATAAACGAATATTGGATCATCTTCTTCTTCTTACTCCCACTTTAAGGCACAGTGCCATTCCCTTCCCTAGGGCTGGACCAGCTCTCGTTTTTTTTTGCAATTGGAGCAGTGTTGCAAATTTCCTTCCGCATTCCCCTGCTATCATTCCCCATCCATTAGCAAGAAAAGAAATTGCGCTCAAAAATGATCAAAGGGGAGGGGGAAATTGGGTCAAATTCTTGTGTGCAGGGTACGATGCGAGCTTTTTGTTGTGGTAACCTTACTATTGAAGTGGAGGAGAGGTTTCTGAACATCCTTTAAAAAAAACAACAACCATTCTGCAAATCCTCTTTCTAGGGGGTCTACACTCTGTAGTTTCACTGGACACTTGCGTTTCCTGAAAACCACCTGACATCGTCAGCTGGGCTTCCTTGTAAGTACAGGAGGCCAGGGAGTCTGTCTACCAACGCTACTGACAGCTGTTTATTGTTGTTTTTAAGTGAAGCCTTTTTGCTTTTAAAGAAATCAGCATGGGTTGTTGTTTTTTAAAAGAGATTTTTTTTTCTGGAACAAAATGATCAAGCTCACCAGTCTGAGACACTTCCTGGCTTTCTGTGCTTCAGTTAAAGCCCAAAAGAATAATAGAATCCTAGAACTGTAGTCTAGTCTAGTCAAACCCCCTGCAATGCAGGAATAGGCAGCTGTCCCAAATGGGGATCGAACCTGCAACCTTGGTTTTATCGGCACCATGCTCCAAGCAACTAAGACAGTGTGAGGTGTAGAGAAGGGTTGTTGCTCAGGGGTAGAGCGCACACCTTGCATGCAAAAAGTCCTGGGTTCAACCTCTAGCATCTCCAAGGCCAAGTTGACAGATATAATAAATAAATAATAATAATAATTTATTATTTATACCCCGCCCATCTGGCTGGGTTTCCCCAGCCACTCTGGGTGGCTTCCAACCGAATATTAAAACAGTACAGCATTAAACATTAAAAACTTCCCTAAACAGGGCCGCCTTCAGTTGTCTTCTAAAAATAAAATAATTACTTATTGCCTTGACATCTGCTGGGAGGGCGTTCCACAGGACGGGTGCCACTACCGAGAAGGCCCTCTGTCTGGTTCCCTGTAACCTCACTTCTCACAATGAGGGAACCGCCAGAAGGCCCTCGGTGCTGGATCTCTGTGTCCGGGCTGAATGGTGGGGGTGGAGACGCTCCTTCAGGTATACAGGACCGAAGCCGTTTAGGGCTTTAAAGGTCAGTACCAACACTTTGAATTGTGCTCGGAAACCTACTGGGAGCCAGTGTAGATCTCTCAGGACCGGTGTTATGTGGTCCCGGTGGCCACTCCCAGTCACTAGTCTAGCTGCCGCATTCTGGATTAATTGCAGTTTCTGGGACACCTTCAAAGGTAGCCCCACGTAGAGCACATTGCAGTAGTCCAAGCGGGAGATAACCAGAGCATGCACCACTCTGGCGAGACAGTCCGCGGGCAGGTAGGGTCTCAGCCTGCGTACCAGATGGAGCTGGTAGACAGCCGCCCTGGACACAGAATTGACCTGTGCCTCCATGGACAGCTGTGAGTCCAAAATGACTCCCAGGCTGCGCACCTGGTCCTTCAGGGGCACAGTTACCCCATTCAAGACCAGGGAGTCCCCCTCACCTGCCCGCCCCCTGTCCCCCCAAAATAGTACTTCTGTCTTGCCAGGATTCAACTTCTGCCCAACAGATGGGCAGAACCACTCCTCTGCTAATCACCTGGTGTCAGTTGACACTTCTTTTACACACATACATACTGCTGTCAGGGAACTATAGCAGACAGCCTTCCTGGCTTCTTGCACTTACAAGGGAGCCTGACAACCAAGGATGTCAGCTGATTGACAGAGCCTGAAAATCCTCTTTTGGCTGAGCCAAAAGCTCATTCATTACCTGCCCCACACTCGATGCCCAAAATACCTTGTTAAGATATAGGCAACTTAGCAAATCTAAAACATGGGCATCCCAAATAGCAAAGGAGCCAGGTAAGAACATGAGAAGACCCTGCAGGGCCATCATATCCATCCATCAGAATGGGCGCCCGGGCCCCGTGGGAAACCTGCAAGCTGTACCTGAGCACAATAGCCCTCTCTCTTCCTGTGGTTTCCAGCAGCTGGTGCTCAGAAGGTAGATTGAGGGACTATTAGGGATTTACATACCCTCCAACACTTCTCAGCTGAAAATAGGGACCTCCTAAGGAAAAGCGGGGCATTCCGGGATCAAATCAGAAACCGGGACGGCTTCTTTAATTCCGGGACTGGAAAATAGGGACACCTGGAGGATTTGTACTGATGATGTCTGAATGATGATAAGCCCTTGGGCCCCACCAAACCATACCTTGCCATTGGAGACACAGAACCAGGAGGAAGGCCGCAGGAGCCATGCCACAGAAGGGCCATCGCCCAGGACTTCCACAGTTCATATCGGGAGGCTTCTGAGAGGAGGAAGAGGAGGAGAAGTTCTGCTTCCCTCTGCTGACTCTGCCTTGGAGTGATGGAAGTATCCTGCTCCCTCCCTCTGTATTCTGGAATTTATATCACCAGAGCCCCACCCAGCCTTGAAAATAGCATCCCAAAATGGGATTAGGAGGCTGCATTCCACCTGCTCTATCACTGCGGTTGGCCACACCTGTCAGCCCTGCCATTAACTGGATGGTGCTTTCAGGGGAACAAGGTGATTGGGTGGGGAAATGGGAGGAGCCCATTTCGGGGGGAAATATGAACAAATTCCTATGCCCCACAAATAACCCAGAGATGCATTTTAAATAAAAGGATACATTCTACTCATGTAAAAACACCAGGCAGACTCCACAAATAACCCAGAGATGCATTTTAAATAAAAGGACACATTCTACTCATGTAAAACATGCTGATTCTCGGACCATCCGCGGGCCGGATTTAGAAGACGATTGGGCCGCATCCGGCCCCCGGGCCTTAGTTTGGTGACCCTGGCCTAAAGAATAATTTGCTACACTAAACGACCTCTTCAAAAAGACTCTTCCTCTGCACAGAAGTTGGTACCATCCTGCAGTAAGGGTATTACAATTAAAAGCACATGTGTTCGGACACCCATTTTTCGCCTTCTGAACAAAAACCCTGGAATTTCCCCCACCACATTCCTAGCTCAGTCAGTAGAGCATGGGACTTTCAATCTCTGGGCTGTGGGTTCAAGCCTCACCTTGGGTGAAAAAATTCTGCATTGCAGTGGGTTGGGCTAGATGACCCACATGGTCCCTTCCAGTTCTACAGTTCTATGATTCCAGTGGTCGTTTCATTTCCCTTCATCTCCATGCTAAGCCGCGTTTGGCCTGCTGGAGTTTCTGGTTGTTCCCTTGGTGCCAATGGGCTGGGACCAGCTAAGTCGTTGTGCGAGGCAAACCATTTCTGCTCGTGCAATGGAACTTTCCGTCCCTCTTCCTTCAACATGTCTCCACCACATCGCTTCCCAATCTGCTCCAGATGGTTGCGGGGAAACCCAGATCAGATGTTGAAGAAGTTTAGGGGAAGAGCAGAGGGAGGAGAAGTCCTGTTGTACTCGTGGAAGTCTTTCTGCTTGCACAGTGACAAAGGCTGTTGCGCAACTCTGCAACCGATGTCCTTCTGGCACTGGTTTTGGAAGCAATGTCCACACAGCCTAAGCCACAATTCATATCTATCCTGCACCTATCCTTTTGTTTTCTTACGGAATGCTGCGTTTCAATGAGCTTTCCCCCAAACTGGGTTTGATCCGAACTGAGAAAAACGATGGTCTTGCTTGTGTTGGGAACTGACAATGTGTACACAGCCCTTGTTGAATACACCCAGTGCTGGATTTACATATAAGCTAAACAAGCGATAGCAGGGGTCCCCAAACTAAGGCCCGGGGGCTGGATGTGGCCCAATCGCCTTCTAAATCCGGCCCGCGGACAGTCCAGGAATCAGCATGTTTTTACATGAGTAGAATGTGTCCTTTTATTTAAAACGCATCTCTGGGTTATTTGTGGGGCCTGCCTGGTGTTTTTACATGAGTAGAATGTGTCCTTTTATTAAAATGCATCTCTGGGTTATTTGTGGGGCCTGCCTGGTGTTTTTACATGAGTAGAATGTGTCCTTTTATTTAAAATGCATCTCTGGGTTATTTGTGGGGCCTGCCTGGTGTTTTTATATGAGTAGAATGTGTCCTTTTATTTAAAATGCATCTCTGGGTTATTTGTGAGGCCTGCCTGGTGTTTCTACATGAGTAGAATGTGTCCTTTTATTTAAAATGCATCTCTGGGTTATTTGTGGGGCATAGGAATTTGTTCATATATATTTTTTCAAAATATAGTCCTGCCCTCTACAAGGTCTGAGGGACAGTGGACCGGCCCCCTGCTGAAAAAAGTTTGCTGACCCCTGAGCTATAGCTTAGGGCCCCACTCTCTTGGGGGCCCCAGAAAATTTAAAGGAAAAAAAGGTGTACAGTTCCAAAACATAAGATAAAAAAACAAATAAAACAAAACCTACATACAGCAACAGTGTTTTGTGTTGTGTAGGCTCCTATGAATTACCATCTAGCATATATTCAACACAAAGAACAACAATTTGTTGTTGACAAAGGACAGCTGGACATACAAAGGGCCCCATTACCTTCAGTAGTTTAGGGCCTCATCAAACCGAAATCCGGCCCTGAACACATCCCCATGGATTCAGACATCGTGCAGAGGGCATGTTCATCTTTGGTTTAGTACTGTGATGATTGCCGCCCTTCTTTGGTGCCCAGTCATTACAATGCCATTCTTGGCCATATCCAGCACCACGGTGATTCATGCTGAAGAAATCATTATAAAGCACTTTAGCATTCCCTTCCTTTCATATTAGGTACCACGGTGATTAATGCTTCTTTACGCAGCAGTTTGATTACAGGCAATTTCGTTGCCTTCCTTTCATATCTGGTACTTTGTATAACTGAGCCACTGGAGTTACATATTTTGCACTCTATCTACCTAGTTTTGTTTGACAAAGAAAGACTTCCTGTGAATAGGGGTGAAATAACATTGTGAAACGGTTATCTGCATAACCGTCTGTGATAAAAATTAAAATTAAATTACTGTATTTTTCCATGTATAAGACTATATTTTTTCCTAAATTTTTGAAGTTTAAAATAAGGGGTCGTCTTATACACAGATAGTGCGTAGTGAATTTCATAAATTTAGAGTCCCCCAAAATAGGGGGCGTGTTATACACGGGGGCGTGTTATACATGGAAACATACGGTAAATAACAGAAGCTAGACACATGAACAATGTTTGAGCAATTAGTTCTTCCGCATTTGACCATTATGAAATTCACTCACTTGATAAGTACTTCACCACTCGGCTACTTTGATCAGGTGATATGTCTTTGAACAAACAGTGTTTTATGTAGGCTCTTTCCACCTGAAACGCAGAACTGGCCAATATATACAGCAGTGAAGAAAACTAAAGTGGTCTATAAAACAAAGAATAGCCACTACAAACTTGTTGAATTCCCGATCACGCATGAGGTTCAGATGTTTAACTTTTATCCCTTGCTAAACTAGATCACATCCGTCATCCTATACATTTAAAGCACTCTCTTAGCACTTGAGCAGTGATGGCTCTCACCAAAGGCTCCCGTAGTTTGTTAAGGCAGAGCCACAATTCCCAGCGCCCTTAACAAACTACAGTTCCCAGGATTCTTTGGTGGAAGCCATTACTGCCAAGGTGGTACAAGAATGCTTTAAAAGTATGATGTGGGTGTGACCCTAGTCCCTTTTTCTTCTCCGCTTCCTTGCCCACCATCAAAGCTGTAACCAGTGCTTTTTTTTCCTAAAAAAAAGTTTAGGGGTACTCTCATTTTCCTACTCATATTGAAATATTGCCCCTCAATGAGGCCAAACTTAGATTCAAAAAATGTTGTTAATAATAATAATTATTATTTATTTATTTATTTATTCATTTATTCATTTATTTATACCCCGCACGTCTGGCTGGATTTCCCAAGCCACTCTGGGCGGCTTCCAACAAGAGATTAAAAATACATTAAAACATCAATCATTGAAAACTTCCCTAAACAGGGCTGCCTTCAGATGTCTTCTAAACATCAGATAGTTGTTTATTCTTTTAGCATCTGATGGAAGAGTGTTCCACAGGGCAGGTGCCACTACCAAGAAGGCCCTCTACCTGGTTCCATGTTACCTCACTTTTTTCGCAGTGAGGGAACTGCCAGAAGGCCCTCGCAGCTAGACCTCAGTGTCCAGGCAGAACGATAGGGGTGGAGACACTCCTTCAAGTATACTGGGCCGAGGACATTTAGGGCTTTAAAGGTCAGCACCAACAGTTTGAATTGTGCTTGGAAACGTATTGGATACATTTAGGGGTATGCATAACCCTGCGTCCCCCCAGAAAGAAAAGCACTGGGTGTAACTGTACGCTCTGCAGGGCAGAGACCCGCACTTTCGTTTTTAGTTCATGTTTACCTGCAGGAGCAGGGTGGCACTGTGGGTTAAACCCCAGAGCCTAGGGCTTGCCGATCAGAAGGTCGGCGGTTTGAATCCCCGTGACAGGGTGAGCTCCCGTTGCTTGGTCCCAGCTCCTGCCAACCTAGCAGTTTGAAAGCACGTAAAGTGCAAGTAGATAAATAGGTACCACTACAGTGGGAAGGTAAACTGCGTTTCTGTGTGCTGCTCTGGTTTGCCAGAAGTGGCTTTATCATGCTGGCCACATGACCTGGAAGCTGTACACCGGCTCCCTCAGCCAATAACGTGAGATGAGCGCCGCAACCCCAAAGTCGGTCACGACTGGACCTAATGGTCAGGGGTCCCTTTACCTTTTACCTGCAGAGCACCATGCACCTGAATCGGTGCTCTATAAGAACATAAGAAGCGCCTGCTGAATGAGTTCAATAGCCCATCTAGTCCAGCATCCTGTTCTCACAGCGGCCAGACAGATGCTTGTGGGAAATCCACAAGCACAAATAGCTCTCTCCCCTCCTGCATTTTACAGCCACTGGCATTCAGAAGCAACCCTGCCTCCAAATGTGGACGCAGGTCACCGCCATTGTGCCTAGTAGCCCTTGAGAGCCATTCCCTCCATCCAAGTTTGCGGCCATCACTGCCTCCTGTGGGAGTGAGTTCCGTAGTTCAAATAAATCATCAGCATTACAGCTAACCACAGCCAGTGGACAAAACATGCAGTTAGGGTGGATCCTGATCTTATCCCGTGTTTGCCTTTCTGGATACCAATCTGCATTGCAAAGCGAGGCCAGCTCAGCAAAGAATAGAGCTGGCTCAGAGTTGGGAGTCCTTTGCCACATTGCCTTTCGTGTTAAGCAAGAACCCGTCCTGTAGGAACCTAGTTGGCAGGGATCAAGTATCTATTTCATCACTCGAATAGAACAGGAGAAATATTTAGGTCAGAAAATATGGGAGGGGGGAAGGTAAAGGGAATCGGGATTTCTCTCCGGTGCCCAGGAGGACATAGCACAACCGAAGTTGTGAGTCCTGGATTCCATCCACCTCCTCTTTGGGAGGAAAAGAATGAGGACGAGCGATGGGTTTTGCATGAGCCTGAGAATGGCAAACTATTGACTGGGAAAGATCACCCCAATGACCACGGCAAGTTAGGAGGGCAGGTCTTTCAGGCTGTTTATAAGCACCAGCTGCTATACACTATTACATCAAGAGACCTGCTTGCCATTCCAGCAGGACCTTGCATGGCTAGACTGGCACCCACTCACCCACATAATTCTGGGTGGGCAGAAGGAAAATGCAGGTGGAGCACATTGGTCAAAGTGCACAGGCTAAGGGAAGCACCAGAGCATCCTTAGGCAAGGCCCCTCACCCAGGACCAAGAGGGGTTGTTTCTCTAAAGAAGGTAAAGTGACCGCTGGAAAGTTAAGTCCAAAGGCGACTATGGAGGTGCGGCACTCATCTCGCTTTCAGGCCGAGGGAGCCAGTGTTTGTCCACAGACAGTTGGGGATTCGAACCTCCGACCTTCCGATCAGCAAGCCCAAGAGGCTCAGAGGTTTGGACCACAGCGCCACCCGCATCCCTTCTATAAAGAAGACAGGTCTGAAAAGGACCAGGAGGGGACAAAGCCTGTGTTTTGCATATTTGAATTACTTTTAAGTGGGTGGGTGTTATTATTTCATCAAGGCAAATGTGTTTTTATGTGCTCTCTCTTTTTGTACAATATTTTTATTAATCTTCACAAAAACATTACATTTTTTTAAAAAAGCCTACAAGAAAACATTTAAAAAAACCACAGTATATACACTATCAGTACTGAATCCACAGTATAGGAATAACTTGAATCCCCTGGATTCCCTCCACCACCTCCCTTTGTTCCCTTATAATATTTTCATTCACGCATGTCAATAAAGCCTTTTTCTCTGATTACTTCCAATTTTTGTACATTGTCTATAATATAACAAGTGTTTTTGACAACATGACAACAAATATATTTAAAAAAACGGAAAATGTCTATTGCATATTTGCAAAAGCAATGTACACAAGGTAACACATTAGCAGGGTTTTTTAATGGGCCATTTAAAACATCACTCCAGCTTCCCAAAATACCCAGATATACCTACAGTAGATAGGTTTTCCTGCCTATTTTTGAGCTGAAAGCAGTAACTGTTAGTTCGAAAGAGAAAGACCAAAGTTGAGGGCCAGATATAGGTCTGGAACGGATTAATCCACTTTCCATTACTTTCAATGGGAAAGTTCGCTTCAGGTTAAGTACACTTCAGGTTAAGTACAGACTTCCGGAACCAATTGTGTACTTAAACCGAGGTACCACTGTAATGTGATATGATTCTGAAAGACTTCCTAGACCAGGCACAGGGAATCTGTCACCTTCCAGATCAGGGGTCAGCAAACTTTTTCAGCAAGAGCCAGTCCACCGTCCCTCAGACCTTGTGGGGGGCCAGACTATATTGGGGGGGGGTGAACGAATTCCTGTGCCCCACAAATAACCCAAAGGTGCATTTTACATAAAAGCACACATTCTATTCACATAAAAACATGCTGATTCCCGAACCATCCGTGGGCCAGATTTAGAAGGTGATTGGGTCAGATCCAGCTCCTGGGCCTTAGTTTGCCCACCCATGTTCCAGATATTTGTTGGACTAAGGGACCCCTGACCATTAGGTCCAGTCGTAACCGACTCTGGGGTTGCGGCGCTCATCTCGCTTTATTGGCCGAGAGAGCCAGCGTACAGCTTCCAGGTCATGTAGCCAGCATGACAAAGCTGCTTCTGGCGAACTAGAGCAGCGCACGAAAACGCAGTTTACCTTCCCACCGAAGCGGTACCTATTTATCTACTTGCACTTCGAGGTGCTTTCGAACTGCTAGGTTGGCAGGAGCAGGGACCAAGCAACGGGAGCTCACCCCATCGCGGGGATTCGAACTGCCAACCTTCTGATCGGCAAGCCCTAGGCTCTGTGGTTTAACCCACAGAGCCACCCGCGTCCCTATTTGTTGGACTACAACTCCCATAATCCCTGCTCATTGACCAGGCTGGCTGGAGATATTGGGAGTTGGAGTCCCCCACCCTCAGATGCTCCATCCTAGACAATGTATTACTGATGAGCAGGTAAGTTTGGCTTCATTTGTATCTGCAGTTTATGCCACCTATTATTTAAGTGGTAGAATGCCTGATACCATTTAATGAATATATTTGAGTGCTCTCTCCTATTTAAATAAGAGTTAGCCGATTAAATGAATAAATGGATTCACAACATGCATAGCTTTGCAAACATCTGCATAAATGAATAAGAAATACAAGCACACTTTTGTTTATACAGAATCATAGAGTTGAGAGGGACACTGAGGAGCATCTAGTCCAACCTCCTTAGGGGATCAAACCTGCAACCTTGGCATTATCACACCACACTCTAACCAACTGAGCTATCCAGCTGAGCTGATAATAATTTGTGTATACAGTACATAGGCATGTTCCCAATACCTCACAGCAATATTTCTAAAATATTCTTCAACATGATTCTTCAACATCAACTTTGTTGGACTGGTCATGTTGTGCAGATGCCTGATTATCGTCTTCCAAAGCAACTACTTTATTCCAAACTTAAAAATGGAAAGCGTAATGCCAGTGGTCAATAAAAGAGGTTTAAAGACTCTCTCAAGGCAAATCTTTAAAATGTAGTATAAACACCAACAACTGGGAAACACTGGCCTGCAAGCGCTCCAATTGGAGAACAGCCTTTACCAAAGGTGTCATGGGCTTCGAAGACTCTCGAACTCAGGACACAAGGGAGAAAGGTGCTAAGAGGAAGGCACACTTGGCAAACCCTCACTGTGATCAACTCCCACCCGGAAACCTATGTCCCCACTGTGGAAGGACATGTGGATCCAGAATTGGTCTCCACCGTCACTTACGGACCCACTGTTATAACCGTGTTTATGGAAGACAATCTTACTTGGCTACGAGTGATCGCCAAAGAAAGAGGAAGATTGATAAAATGGAAATATGCAAGGGCAAGATACAGCAGGATAGCACATCCTTTTGGACTCTGGTGTGATGATCCTAGAGTCATAGACATGTACCAGCTTAGAAAAGGCATTCCCTTCTGTGAGAGATAAATGAGAAAACTTTAGTATGCAAAAGTCAAAGTAGCCAACTGTACAAAGGTAAAATCCGCCCCCCTCCTTTTCCTTCTCTGATGGCAAAGTGAGCTCTGGAACAGGCTTCCTGGACCTGCCACCTCAAATTGCTTCCTCTTTACTCACAAGCTCCATTTAAGGATTATTTTAATTGGCTAAAGACTGAGCAATGCCGTTGCTCAGATAAAAAGAGCCACGCAACAGGTTGTTACTGCTACTGACAACAGGATCAGAGTCACTGCTTAATACGTGGTTATCCCTCTGCTACTTTGATCCTCAATTGTCTATTGTAGTCCTGGCAAGGACTACAGTATCATCGGATGCAGGCTAGCCTTAAAACTCCCAAGTAATAAACAACAGTGATTGAGGGTGACAGCATGCCTGTTACTCTGATTTGTATTGTTAGAAGGCACCTAAAAGTGTGGGGGAGTTATTGTTTTGTTTTTATTATATATTTTTCTGGGTTTTTTTGTCTTGTATTTTTATGCTGTGAACCACCCTGAGATCTACAGATGAAGGATGGTATATAAATGTAATAAATAAAATACATACATACCTCAAAGGTCATCTACTCCAGTGGTCCCCAAACTTTTTTTCCTATGGAATACTTGAGAATTGCTGGTGGTCTTGGTGGACCACACAATGATTTTTCTGCCTGCCATAGTGTTACACAAATTTTAAGGTACACACGTAGCAGGGTCACACTCAGTGCCGGATTTACGTATAAGCTAAACAAGCTATAGCTTAGGGCCTCACTCTCTTGGGGGCCCCAAAAAAATTAAAGGGAAAAAAAGATGCACATTTCCAAAATATAAGATAAAAAAACACCTACATACAGCAACAGTGTTTTGTGTTGTGTAGGCTCCTATGAGTTACCATATAGCATATATTCAACACAAAAAACAGCGACAATTTGTTGTTGACAAAGGACAGCTGGACATAAAAAGGGCCCCATTACCTTCAGTAGCTTAGGCAGGCAGAGTGCTCTGGTTGACAGAGCAGTCTTTCACCACCCAAAGGTGGCAGTTGGACTCTGTGAAGCCGGGCATCGTGGCTCACAACGATCACGGCTGGAAGGGGGAAGACAGTTAGCACATATTGCTCTGAGAAAAACCCACTTGCCGCAACCCACCCACCCCAAAAAACCACTTCCACAGTACAATATACCGCACTTTTCCATGTATAACATGAAGGTTTTTTTACTCTAAAACAGGCATAGGCAACCTCGGCCCTCGAGATGTTTTTGGCCTATAACTCCCATGATCCCTAGCTAGCAAGACCAGTGGTCAGGGATGATGGGAATTGTAGTCCCAAAACAGCTGGAGGGGCGAGTTTGCCTATGCCTGTCTTAGGGCCTCATCAAACCTATATCTGGCCCTGGACACACTCCACAGAAAACCAATCCTTCACCCTTCAGAAATCAGGAAATACTCCCCACAAGAAATAGACACTTTATTTGAGTTCCCAACGTAATCCCGAAGCCTTCCCAAATATTTTCTCTGCAGCAGAAGGAAGTACCTTGAAAAAAAATAATTTCCAATAGTTATTTTCGCTTGCGAAAACCTTCAAATCCTGTAAAGAGATAAACTTCTCACATGCTCTGTGACAATAGAATCAAGAACTGGGGTATTTACTATTTCAAAAGAATGGCTCACACTAACCAAGATAAGGCAATCAGCAAGAATGATCAGGTATCTTGACTGGACAGGAGACAACAAGCCACACCCTCGTTTTTCTGTGCCTCTTTCTGTGATGCTGGTATGATGCTTGTAGGTGGTCTTTGGCTAAGGGGTTGGGCAATTTCTAAAGTCTTTAAAAGTTGTTCTGGGTCTTCACCTTCTTGCAAGGATGTGGTGGGCAGACTCTGATGCAACATAAAATAAAGACCTGGTTCCAGCCTCCACTCATTCTTTTGTGATCGAACATGGAGGACACTGAACCGCTTGGTGGATTTGGGAGTTAGGCTGTAAACGCCAACCCCATTTTGGTTTTCTTATAACAATAGCAACAGCAATACACTGTGCATGCTATGGTATGGTTTTCAATGGTATATTTGCAGCTATACCACAGACCACTTGAATTAAGTTTGTATACCACTGGTGGGAACCCTGATCTCGTCCAAAGAGGATTACACAACTTAATGGGGGATAAGCCTATCAACAGACACAATGGCTATGTTCTACTTCCCCTGGTGGAAGTATGCCTCTGAATGCCAGTTGCTGGAGATTCATGTTGTAGGATAACCAGTCTCATATAAAGCTCAGCCTCAGTGAAGAGGCTCAGCTGGTTGCTTCAACTTATCCACATAGTTCTTATAAGCTATTCTTGTGTTCTTATACCCATAATTTAGGAACTTTCACCACTGTAACGAAGCCAAGTTTTACTGCCTGCGCAACGTTTTCTGACCGCTGTATGGAAAAGCACACGAATCTGACCTTTGGAGAGTTTGTAAGTAAATCATTATTAACTTACCAAACGTGTGGTCTCTTTCTATGCTTATGCAAGCGGGGGATTTTGGAACTTAGTACAGTATATTTTAAAGATCTGTATTTCTATGTTTGGCTTTGGCAAGTCACAATATCCCAGGATAGCCTACCTCAAAGAATTGTTGGGATGTTAGAATGGCATCGTTGGGGAAAGGGCAGGACTCGGATGTAACAAATAATAACAGCTATGAACTAGCCAACACATTTAGGACATCTAAGGCTACAGTCCTTACCTGGCAGTCAGTCTCAGTGCATGCAGTAGATATTACTTATTGAGTAAGCATGCAAACAATCGAAGTACACAGACACAAAGCTCAGCAAACTTGGAAGAAAACTGTTAAAATCAGTGAGTTAGGCCTCATTCATACGATTGTTTATTCCAGTGGTCAGCAAAAATTTTCAGCAGGGGGCCGGTCCACTGTCCCTCAGACCTTGTGGGGGGCCGGACTATATTTTTTGGGGGGTGGGTTAACGAATTCCTATGCCTCACAAATAACTCAGAGATGCATTTTAAATAAAAACACACATTCTACTCATGTAAAAACATGCTGATTCCCGGACCATCCGTGGGCTGGATTTAGAAGGCAATTGGGCAGAATCTGGCCCACGGGCCTTGTTTTGCCTAGCCATGGTTTATTCTGTTTCCCTGTTAATTTCTATATCATCTTTGAGCTTTGAGCCACTTTTGAAATCAAGTGAAATCTAGTGGATGTTTAGTGATCATGTAAGGCAGGCATAGGCAAACTCCGGCCCTCCAAATGTTTGGGACTACAATTCCCATCATCCCTAGCTAACAGGACCAGTGGTCAGGGCTGATGGGAATTGTAGTCCCGAACATCTGGAGGGCCAGAGTTTGCCTATGCCTGATGTAAGGGTTAACCATGATCCCTTACAATTCTACAATTCTATGATTCCAATTTTTATTTTTCCAGCAAAGGATTACTTTCCTTATCACAAGCTGACGCAAGCACCTGCTGAAAGTTAAAATCCCACGATTGCAAGGACATATAATTGCATTTCAAAGCCTTCCACATTAGAACAGATTACAGTAGTTGCATTTTTGGAGTGATGTACTTTGAAGATCTCAATTAGCCAACCAACAGATAGATTATTACCTGTTTAATGGATAAAGAAGTGCATTCCTTATCCCAAAGGAATGCAAGCTCTGAAACGTCAGAGAGCTTATATGGCTACTTGTGAGTAAAGATTCACAAATGGTGCCTCCCATTTGATTCATGGCAGAGAGTCGCAAACCTCCCTCATGCATGCAACCGTCCATCAGGAACAGCCTATAATAAATTCAGGCGGAAAAGAAGTTAACTTAGCCACCAGAATCCTTTGCTTCTGCCTTCTGCACTTGGTTCTGAGTTTGTATAATTTCAGCCCATTTATTTCAATGGGAGAGATCTGAGCATCAATGAAACTTGAAACATGCTTCCTTTTGTCTGGATGGTGGCCTCTGACAGGGCTGGGATGACCAAAAGAGTATCTGATCTTAACAGGGCAGGTGCCAGACATCAGAGAACCCCCCCCCAACACACACACACACCAGCACAGTCTAGCCCAGTGTTTCTCAACCAGTGTGCCTCCAGATGTTTTGGGACTACAACTCCCATCATCCCTAGCTAGCAAGACCAGTGGTCAGGAATGATGGGAGTTGTAGTCCCAAAACATCTGGAGGCACACTGGTTGAGAAACACTGGTCTAGCCAATAGGTCCAGCCACCAGCAGGGATGTAAGACAGCAGCAAATTTTGCTGCAATCACAATCAGTGCTATTTCTGTTCCGCTGCAGTTTGGTTTATTAACTACAAGGTCCCAGGGTGGGTTACAACTGGCTTGAGAGCAGTACATGTGAAAAGGATCTGGGAATCCTGGTAGACCACAAACTTGACATGAGTCAACAGTGTGATGCAGCAGCTAAAAAAGCCAATGCAATTCTGGGCTGCATCAATAGGAGTATAGCATCTAGATCAAGGGAAGTAATAGTACCACTGTATTCTGCTCTGGTCAGACCTCACCTGGAGTACTGTGTCCAGTTCTGGGCACCACAGTTCAAGAAGGATACTGACAAGCTGGAACGTGTCCAGAGGAGGGCAACCAAAATGGTCAAAGGCCTGGAAATGATGCCTTATGAGGAACGGCTTAGGGAGCTGGGTATGTTTAGCCTGGAGAAGAGAAGGTTAAGGGGTGTTATGATAGCCATGTTCAAATATATAAAAGCATGTCATATAGAGGAGGGTGAAAGGTTGTTTTCTGCTGCTCCAGAAAAGCGGACACGGGGCAATGGATTAATACTACAAGAAAGAAGCTTCCACCTAAGCATTAGGAAGAACTTCCTGACAGTAAGAGCTGTTCGACAGTGGAATTTGCTGCCAAGAAGTGTGGTGGAGTCTCCTTCTTTGGAGGTCTTTAAGCGGAGGCTTGACAGCCATATGTCAAGAATGCTTTGATTGGGGTTTCCTGCTTGGCAGGGGGTTGGACTGGATGGCCCTTGTGGTCTCTTCCAACTCTATGATTCTATGATTTAAAATATAATATTTTAAACAACATACAACACATAAATAAGGAGGGTCCTAAAAACACACACCTCAGTAAGAATAGCTCAGTTGGCACAGCAAGACAGAGCATTAATCTCAGAGTTGTGGGTTCGAGCCCCACATTGGGCAAAAGATTCCTGCATTGCAGTGGGTTGAGCAAGATGGCCCTTGGGTTCCCTCCCAGCTTTAGAATTCTGTGATTCAGGTGTCAAAAATTAGGATGAAGAGCTGCATCTACAGCATTAGCCAAAAGCTGTACAATGAAGGTGCCAGGCACAACTTGGGGGCTCCCACAGAAGGGCATGTGACCCTCTTTGGCATGCGCTTTTAAACCTTGCTTCACTCTCATTCCCTAAGAATGACAAACACCATAAGAAATATCCGGGATTCAACAGATCAGTGACAGGTATGTGTGAACCCTGGCACACACACACACACACACACACACACACACACACCTCTTTCTCTCTCACACAGACAATTTGATCACTAATAACAGTTGCAATGCCAATAACTTAGGGTTTGCCTTTTCCTTTTCAGGTTTGTTTGTTTTGTTTTTTAGTTGCAAAATGCTGAACCAAGAAACACTAAGACGAACCATAAACGGGACCCCTGACCATTAGGTCCAGTTGTGACCGACTCTGGGGTTGCGGAGCCAGTGTGGTGTAGTGGTTAAGAGCGGTAGACTCCTAATCTGGGGAACCAGGTTCGCGTCTCCGCTCCTCCACATGCAGCTGCTGGGTGACCTTGGGCTTGTCACACTTCTCTGAAGTCTCTCAGCCTCACTCACCTCACAGAGTGTTTGTTGTGGGAGAGGAAGGGAAAGGAGAATGTCAGCTGCGTTGAGACTCCTTAGGGTAGTGATAAAGCGGTATTCAAATCCAAACTCTTCTTCTTCTTCCTCATCTCGCTCTATTGGCCGAGGGAAGCGGCGTAGTACAGCTTCTGGGTCATGTGGCCAGCATGACAAAGCTGCTTCTGGCAAACCAGAGCAGCACACGGAAACACAGTTTACCTTCCCGTTGTAGTGGTACCTATTTATCTACTTGCACTTTGAGGTGCTTTCGAACTGCTAGGTTGGCAGGAGCACGGACTGAGCAACGGGAGCTCAACCTGTCATGAACCGCCGACCTTCTGATCAGCACACCCTAGGCTCTGTGGTTTAACCCACAGCGCCACCTGCGTCCCAAGACGAACCATAAAAATGTGCTAATGGCAGCTTTGTCGTGTGGTGCGCCTGTGGAATTACCGGTAACTGTTCCTCTGAAGCATGAGCAATGATAGGTTCACCAGATGATTCAGTCTCCAGGGACTGGCTGAAGCAATGATAGGTGTTGAGGATCCACTTATTGGCTTCACCAGAACAGGAAGTGCAAGGAAAGCAAAAATGTTTTCCATCATGGGGACTTAAGAACTGCCACCTGCTGGTGAGAGCATCCTTAGTGCATCTAGCTGGGATGAAGCCAGAGTAGACCACTGCTTTTCAACTAGTGGGTTTGTCACCTGATCCAAGGTGGGTTGCAATTTGTGGTGAAAGATTAAGAAATGGGTCGCCCAGTGTATGTTTGTGGTAAAAATAGTTTTTGGGTCTGTAAAGATTGAAGATACCTGGTGTAAACAATACTGAGCCAGGTATTCTTCTCCTCCTCTAATATTGATCATTGACACTGCAAGCCAAATTCCCTACAATTCCCAAAATAATTATATGGACAGAACTGCCTACATTGTATAGAAATTTATTTATGTATGTGACTACAGCAGCAAGAATGCTACTTGCCCAAAAATGGAAATAATAAGTTTTTGGATACAAAAACTTATGGAATATGCAGAAATGGTGAAACTTACCGGAAGAATAAGAAATCAAGATGACAAACTTTTTATAATAGGATGGAAATGGTTGATTGAATATTTACAGATAAATTGCAAACAGATAAAAACATTGGCATTGTAATAACCTGCACTTTCATAAGAGTACCAGTATATATTTAAAGTAGATAATTAAATGAGCAAATTAAATGAATTTGGATATGCAGAAGATGTTAAAAATTAAATTTAAGGAACCACGGAAAGAGGGGGAAAGAAGTCAAACTTTGAAATGTTAAAATGATTGTAAAATTAATGAAATGTATAAATTTGAAAAATATATTTTTTTAAAAAAGACACTACAAGCCAAAGTGTGTCCTACCAAGACTGTTTGAACGTGATGTGTCGGGGGGGGGAGGGGCTTCCTTTCTTCCCTGTTGTTGTTTAGTCGTTTAGTCGTGTCCAACTTTTCATGACCCATGGACCAGAGCATGCCAGGCACTCCTGTCTTCCACTGCCTCCCACAGCTTGGTCAAACTCATGTTCGTAGCTTCGAGAACACTGTCCTGTCTTATGAATTATGTTTGGATTGAAAGAGGAAGGCGACCCTAAAATGTCACACCTGTACATTCGGGTTATCAGCATGTCGGGCGGTGGGGGGGGGGGAGCGTTTGTTTCACTGTGCAATCCTAAACATCACTACTCAGAAGTCAGACCGCCTGAGTTAGATGCTACTTACCCTAAGGTACGTGAGGATGGGATCGCAGCCCCCTACGCAGACTTACCTTTGAGCTTCCATTGAGCTCACTTCTGAGCAGGCAAGGTGAGAATGGAGGCATTCTTAGCCCCTCCTCCGCGGTATTGCGCTTAGAATCCGCTTTCTGCTTTCTACGTTGCGGTTTGCGGTCGTTCTTGGTCCGGATCAAAGAATCACAAAGTTATCAGGGACCACCAGGGTCATCTAGTCCAACCCCCTGCAATACAGGAATCTTTTGCCCAACGTGGGGATGGAAGAACGATAGCTGCGTCGAGGCCCCTGGAGGAAAAGAGCAGACGCTCCTTCCTTACAAGGTTCGAGGGAGCTTTTTTTTCCCCAACCCTTCCGTGTTCCTCTGCCACGGGGAGGAATATTTCGGCGGGCGGGGAGGTTCTGCTCCCTAGATCCATCCTGTATGACGTCAAAGCCCCCTCCCAAGAGTTCTTCGTGATGTCACGACGTGAAGGGGGAATCCCTCGACGAGAGCCCCCTTCCCAGCGTGTGATGTCACTCAGCTATGGGAATGCTAGGGGAAGACCCCCCTTCTCCCTCCCGCTCCTGATAGGGAGGAATCCCCCCCGCGCTCCTCATTACGCGTCTGTGACGTCACGGGAGGGCGGGAGATTCCGGAGGGAGCCCCTCCTCTCCGCGAGGCGGTTCCTCCAGGCGGCGGGAGAAGCGTAATTTCCCCGCTATGGCTGCTCTTCAACTCCTGATGATGGTCCCGGCGCTGGGCAGCTTCCTGTTCACCTTCGGGACCGGCGTGGAGCTGATCCGCTTCGTCTCCTTCCGCGCTCTGTTCCTGCAGCCGGGGACGGAGGATGCCCAGCACAGAACCGGTGCGTGGGCGGTGGGGCGGGAGAAAAATGGCGGGGTCTTGCGGGGGAGGGAATGAGAGCTTGGGTTTGCAAAGGGGTGCGGGCCGGGGTGCGCGGTCCTTGGACGGAGGAGCAGGGATCCGGCGGCCCTCCAGATTTGGGGCTCTGTATCGGGTCCAGGGCAGCATGGGCAGTGCTGAGGGATGACGGGAGTTGTAGTTCAGCAGCATGCCAAGAGGTATGAAAATTTGCCCGTTCATCCCCTATTTTTACTTTTGGTCTGGATCCTGAAGACGCCCAGGCGAGTGGCAGGAGGCTGAAACTCGAAAGCGGCCACCTTGAAACGGAGGAAGGCAAATGATAAAAAATTCCTAGATGTTAGCTAAGATCATAGCTGCCAAGTTTTCCCTTTTCTCGCAAGGAAGCCTATTCAGCATAAGGGAATTTCCCTTAAAAAAAGGGACAACTTGGCAGCTATGGCTAAGATGCTTTTAACACCGTGTTTTTATGTTTCAGTGGTTCCTGTTGGAAGTTTGCTTCTTGCCCTGGGCCTTTTCCAGCAACAGAAAGCTGGCAAGCAGAAATAAATGTGGCGCCTTGTTGTCAAAAGGCAGGGCAAAGGATGTGGTCTGAGATATTATTATTTTTTCTGCCGATGCTTCTAGTATGTGAACAATATGATTTGGTAAAAATATCCCATGATGTCGTAATAGATGATTGGATAAAAATGTCTGTATGTTCTACTTCCTTCTCTGTATGTTAAGGCCATTAAATTCAGCAGCTTCACAATACTTTGAGACAGCCTTCCCCATCCATAAGTTTTGAAGTACGATTCTCACCATCCCTGCTGGCTGGGGCTGATGGGTCTTGGAGTCCAACATCTCATACACAATAGAATCTGAGATTATAGAATCATAGAGTTGGAAGGGACCCTGAGGATCAGATGGTCAAGTCCCCCTGCAATGCAGGAATACGCAGCTGTCCCTTACCTGCAACCGTAGCACTATTGGCACCACGCTCTAACCAACTGAGCTATCCAGAGAACACCAGCTTGTGGAAGGATTGTTTTAAGATGATGAGAGAGAGAACAATTTATCTCTGGGATTAGTTTCTGGGCTACTATCTGAGATCCTCTGCCAGCCCACTGCTGGATGCAGTAGGCCTCACCTTGACCAAACCTCTTTTCTTTGCAGATGCTGCTCCTAATCTTCAATGGGAAGCTGCCCTGAGGGATCCCAAGATCATGCGGCCACTAATGGTGGATGTGGGCCTAATTGTCCTCTTCATCCTGCAACACAGCCTCATGGCCACCGAGCAAGTCAAACACTGGACCAGAAGTTGCTTTGGAGTTCTACAGAGATCTTTCTATGTCTTCTGCACAGCGCTGGCTCTCCAGGTAGGGGTATCAATTTGGGGCAGCAAAATTGGGGGGGGGGAGAGGACTGAAGGGGAGGAAGAAGTCCCAAAGGAAGATAACAGAGCAATTCAGACTGAATTATTGCCCAAGTCAGAAAAGCTAAGCTCAAAATGCAGAATATATCTTTCCAGGCATGATGCTGTTCGGATTTCATACGCTGCATTTCATGCATATTGCCAAAGCAAATCCCCCAATTTCAGCATTCTTTGCTCCTTGGTGCAGTTTATTTTGAGCACAGAGCTCCCAAACCCACACTGTTAACTCAGGATAGCGTTCTGTATGTTGTGAAGAAAAATGCATCATTGCAATGATGAGGACTAGAATCTTGCACCATTTAAAAACAACAACAACAACCCAGTGTGGATTTGATTTGTATGATTTGGCTAATGCCTCCAGGTCCAGCACCACACAGTTTCTACAATGTGATCGCAGTTCTGTATTCCCAAAATGCAGCCACATTAGACGTGTGCCTGCAGGAGAATCTACTTTATCTAATGCGCCTTTTCCTTCCCACGTAGCTGCTGATAAGGTACTGGCAGCCTGTGCAGGATGGTCCTGTGCTCTGGAATACGAGCAGGGAGCCGTGGGTCACTTGGGTCCCTCTCATCTGCTTCATCCTCCACTTCATTGCTTGGCTGGTCATCTTTAGCATCATCCTCATCTTTGACTACGCAGAGCTGATGGGGGTCAAACAGGTACCGCACAGCTTCCCTTTCCCCATCTAGAGAGGCCACCGTCCTATATTTGGTGGCTGAGCTCAGCGAGGCCAAATGACCCACCCAGTGATGGTGATAGAAGATCTTTGCTCCTGCTGAGCAATATTTCTAAAAAGAGAGGTCCCAGGGTTGAAGCAAATTTCAAAGCCATTACCTCTCTCTTGCTGTGGCTTTATAGTGATAGCAGTTAGGGGGTGCATTGGATTTGGATGAATTCTGAGGGATTAAAATAATAATAATAATTTTTATTTGATTTTTAAAAGTATAAGGTTATAACAATACAACCATCCACATTTGGAGATTCCTCAGAATCTCTGGACTTCCCACATCCCCCTCCGTGGGTCCTATTATTAAACCTTTTCTACTGCATCTTTTTCAATAGTCCATATCTATATATATTTATATAAATGTAAAAGGTCCATGTAAATGTAAATGTATATATATAATGTATACATGTACATGTATACATATAAATGTAAAAAGTGTGTGTGACCACAAACCTTTCTCCGCAACCGCTTGACCGATTGCGTTGAAATTTGGACACAATGTTCCATGCGTATATGCGGGTGTTCATACATACGTAGAATATACACATGCCATACCACTCACACGTAACAGCATAATTTGTGTGAAAAACAGCAAAATCAGGAGCATGAGAGGTTGCAAAACATCGCCCTCTAGCGGCCAATCCACTGGTACTGCACCTTCAAATTTTTCACTCTCCAAAGCAGCTCAGCCCACGTTTCCAGGGCTGCACGTTGTTCTGCACGTACTCCGTTCTCTAACTGGCCACGTCATCCCTTCTGTAATGGACTACGCGCAAACAGAAAACCGCCAACGGCCAAGAAACCACCAGCCTTAAGGAAGGGAGCCCCCTAAACGAACCATGGGGGGGGGAGGCAAAATCGCCATATGGTATGTCAGTGGGAGAGAGAGAGATCAGGGTGGGAGTGACACAATGTAGGGGGAGTATTGCGCGCAAACAGAAACCCCCAACAGGAAGAAACACCCACCCTTAAGGAAGGGAGCCACCTAAACGAACCAGCGGGGTGGGGGGAGGCAAAATCGCCATACAGTATCTGAACTGGAAAGAGACAGGGGTCGGGGTGGGGGCTGGCACAACGTGGGGGTAATATAAGGTTACACACCGGGCGCAACAGACAAAGGGGTGTCATTGCGTCATACGCCTATCCTGGGAAACGGGGACCCTGACTGGGCCACAGCAACGCGTGGCCGTGACAGCTACTTTTATATAAGTCCATTATCTCTATAGTACTTGCTACATTACGAGTGTTATTGCAATCCTGCTAATGTTTTCATCTGTTTAAAGTGGTCTCCAAGATAAATTATAAATTTTCCCCATCCTTTCTTAAAGGTTCTGGTCTTCTTGGTTCCTGAGCTTTATGGTCAGTTTTGCCATTTTGGCATAGTCCAACAGTTTAATTTGCAATTCCTCTCTGGTAGGGACTTTATCTTCTTTCCAACTCTGGAATTCTGAGGGATTTTTGGTCAGTCCAGTCCAGATAACAAAACATAAACAGATCTCACACACACCCTTTGTGAATATGTAGAGGCCTACAGATCTAAAACGGTGTCTTGTTTCCTCAAAAGATTTGTGTGCCTGTGGTGCAAATGGGTGTTTCTCTCATTCTGCAGGTTTACTACCACTGCCTGGGCATGGGGGACCCTTTGGCCGTGAAGTCCACGCGTGCTGTCCGCCTCTTCTCCCACCTTCGCCACCCCGTGTACCTGGAGTTTCTCCTCATCCTATGGGCGGTTCCCTGCCTCTCCCTCGACCGCCTGCTCCTCGCGTTGCTCTTCACAGCCTACATCACCTGCGCCCACAACCTTGACCACCACGACTACCTCTACCTGCGAGCTCAGCTAGACAAGAAGTTCCAGATCTTCTCCCGTGAGGAGGCAGCCTATGGGGATCTGCTGGCTCAAAATGGCCCCTCCGTCCTTAAGAACTGAACTGGTGTGGCCCCAACTTTATATGTGGGTGCTGGTGTCCCAGTATATTGGGGCCTGAGAGCCTGGTACCTTGCACTCTCCCATGCTAAGCACTGAACGATGCAATGTGTCTTACATCTCCTTTTGCTTTTATGCACTCGGGACTTGAGTGGTCTATAAATGGGACCCAAGAGTTCTGGCTTCCAGCAGGCCTACTTTGCTACATCTCTTAAAACACATATAAGGAGTTCTATATGGTGATGCCAGGTCGAGCCACATGGCCCATTAGGTTGGAATCCCTGAGGATAGAGGTGGCACTCCAAAGATGGCAGAATTCAACCCAAGTTCCTTGGTGGGAAGTCTCTAAAGCAGGGGGGGAAGCCTATGCCCCCCCAGTAGTTGGACTTCAGCTGCCATCAACATCTGGAGGGCTGTGGATGTCCCATACCTGATATATAAGCTTAAAGGGATATATTGGGCCCCAAAAGAGTCCCCCCCCCACACTAGTTCTAAGAAGAACAATGAGTCACTGATAACCGATTGGAATTTGGGTGAGGTGGTCAGGTTGTTGTTCTTTGTGTGAGGCTTTTTTACAATTCACAACTGCACACAGCAGGCAGGTAGGTCAACAGACAAAATGTTCCCCATCTCTGGGAAAGCTGCGCCCGCTGGAATCAGTGGGGCACTGCCCCAGTAACCTCAGTCTGCCCCCAGCCATTCCCCACCTGCTAGCTGGCTTGACTTACAACCAGTCAGGGGGTGGGCTCTGTCTGTCATGGACCCAAGAGGACACCAGGCACACCTGACTGGAATTCTGCAGCTGTTAAAAAGCATAGCAGATGCCTCAGTTGAAATTCATTATAATAACAAAGCATTAGAACTGGGTTTTTCCCATTCATTTTTTGCTACGGAACTTCTGCCCAAGTGATTTTTAAAGTATAGGATTTTTAGCTTTGATTCACAAGCAAGAACTATTTTAAAGAGGTAGCAGCCTGGATTATTTGTGGAGTGGGCTGTGAGCTTCAGCAGAGTGTCTCGCAAATACATTTCTGTTTCAAGCAAGCAATCAGAATTCATTGCCTGTCCTCTTGTTCCATCGTGTCAATTCAGTCCCAAAGCATTCTCGATTCAAAGGCCTACCTGGGTTGAAATAGACAAGGCCTTGAGAAAGTCTCGTCAAGATGGCCGTCCGGCAGTGGACCACCTGCCTCTCAAACCCAAATATACCTCCATGGGGCGACTTTTAACTCGTCCCCGCCCATTAGAATTAATGAAGAAAAAAATATCATGATTTATGTGATCTTTGAATCAATTCCACTTACAGGCAAAAGCGGGCTGTGGGGGGCAGGGGTTGATTCTAGGATTATGTCTCCTGGGTCTACCTAGCAATGGATGATCTTTGCCTTAATTTGTAACTCAATGCCTTGAACACCCACTAGCATTTCTTTTTAAATGCTAATGCTTTTATTGCAGTTTTTTGAATTATTTCTGTACCCTCTTGCTAACAAAGTATATTTACACATATGAAAAGCAAATCTTGGATTAAGAAGATTGTGGTTTGTAAAGTAAAAAATGGTGTTTTTTATTTTAAAAAATAGTTTATTTTGCCTCTGTTCTGAAATTTGGTTTTAAAGTAAAGTGTGTCAATATCTTTGGGTTTGTTTCTAAAGCAGAAGTGACCAGTTGCTCCTGGAAGCTAAAAATAAGCTCTGTATCAACAAAAGTTTTACCCATAATAATTCATAATGAAAAGCTGTAAGAAACGTGAGATTTTCCACCGCTGAGCTTTTGAACTACAACTCCCATCAACCTTGGCCATACGGGCTGAGACTTATGAGAGTTGTTCCCCAACATCTGAACAACCCCATGTTGGATATCCCTGCTCTATACTTTTATTTATTTATTTCTATACCGCTTTATATTTTTAAGGAAAACCTCAAAGCGGGTTGTTGTTGTCGTTTAGTCGTTTAGTCGTGTCCAACTGTTCGTGATGCCATGGACCAGAACATGCCGGGCACTCCTGTCTTCCACTGCCTCCCGCAGTTTGGTCAGACTCATGTTGGTAGCTTCGAGAACACTGTCCAACCATCTCGTCCTCTGTCGTCCCCTTCTCCTTGTGCCCTCCATCTTTCCCAACATCAGGGTCTTTTCCAGGGAGTCCTCCCTTCTCATGAGGTGGCCAAAGTACTGGAGCCTCAGCTTCACGATCTGTCCTTCCAGTGAGCACTCAGGGCTGATTTCCTTCAGAATGGATAGGTTTGATCTTCTTGCAGTCCATGGGACTCTCAAGAGTCTCCTCCAGCACCATAATTCAAAAGCATCAATTCTTCGGCGATCAGCCTTCTTTATGGTCCTGCTCTCACTTCCATACATCACTCCTGGGAAAACCATAGCTTTAACTATACGGACCTTTGTCGGCAAGGTGATGTCTCTGCTTTGTAAGATGCTATCTAGGTTTGTCATTGCTTTTCTCCCAAGAAGCAGGCGTCTTTTAATTTCGTAAGTGCTGTCACCATCTGCAGTGATCGTGGAACCCAAGAAAGTAAAATCTCTCACTGCCTCCATTTCTTCCCCTTCTATTTGCCAGGAGGTGATGGGACCAGTGGCCATGATCAGCATATTAAATCAACAAAACAAAAACAAAACAATTGAAAAAAGTGAAATATAGAGTATACTGTCAAAGCAACATAACAGAAAACTAAAATATTATCTTAAAGATTTCAAAATAGATTTCAAAATAAAACATTACAAAGGTCAACTACAGAATACATATTTAACATATTAGGGCTGGGTGAGTCTGGGCCCTGCCCCCTAGGCCAGGTGGAAAAGGCCTTGCAGGGCGTGGTGGCCTTCACGCCTCACAGTGGGGCAATGTTCGTCCGGCCTCATGAGGATCCTCTTTAATGGGACCCAAGTGTGTTTAAGGTTGCAATTAACTTAATCTTCATTAGATCTGCTTTTAACAGAAGCATGTGCCACTTCCACTGCCCATCTTCAAACTCAAAGACACTGCAAGCCATAGCCTACAGAAGATCAAAAGTGATTATGAGGCTCTGGGCAGGAAGTTGAAGCAATTAAATGCACAGATTGTCGTCTCATCTGTCCTCCCAGTTGAACGACATGGCCCAGGGAATAAAAAAATTCCTTCAGTAGCACCTTAAAGACCAACTAAGTTTTTATTTTGGCATGAGCTTTCGTGTGCATGCACACTTCTTCAGATACACTGAAATAGGAGTCCCCAGGCGCTTATGTAGAGAAGGGGTGGGGAGGGGGTGGGGTATCATTCAGAAGGGTGGTGGAAGTGGGTGATTGACTGACTGATAGATGTTGATGACCGAAAACGACTGCAAATGGTTTTGCATGAAAAAGCAAGGGTTGAGACAATGAGATGGCTGAAGATTGCTTTATCATGTATAATGAGATAAGAATCCAGTGTCTCTGTTCAAACCAGGTCCCTCCATGGTTTTGAGCTTGGTGATAAGTTGTAATTCAGCAACTTCTCTTTCCAGTCTATTTCTGAAATTCTTTTGTAGTAAGACAGCTACTTTGAGATCTTGTATAGAATGTCCTGGGAGATTGAAGTGTTCTCCTACTATCAGTCAGTCAATCACCCACTTCCACCACCCTTCTGAATGATACCCCACCCCCTCCCCACCCCTTCTCTACATAAGCGCCTGGGGACTCCTATTTCAGTGTATCTGAAGAAGTGTGCATGGACACGAAAGCTCATACCAAAATAAAAACTTAGTTGGTCTTTAAGGTGCTACTGAAGGAATTTTTTTATTTTACTTCGACCCAGACCAACACGGCTACCTACCTGTAACCATGGCCCAGGGAGAGAGGGAAAAATAGGGGAAGTGAACAACTGGCTTCGCAAATGGTGCAAACAGGAACGGTTTGGATTCTTAGATCACGGTCTGCAGTTTCTTGAAGATGGACTTCTGGAAAGTGATGGGCTGCACCTCACAAAAGTTGGGAGGAATATTTTTGCCATGAAACTCAAAAACCTCATCAGGAGGGCTTTAAACTGATTTATGTGGGGGAGGGAGACAGTGGTCCTGAAGGTAGGAGTCTATCAAGTTCTGAAGATGATCATCCAAATGTCAAGGACCAAATGGAGCAAAAAGCACACAGACCTAGTGGTGGGAGGAAAATATCCTTAAATAAGAGACATGGGGGAATGATAAATGGTATTCAATGTCTGTATACTAATGCACAGAGCATGGGAAATAAACAAGATGAACTTGAGCTCTTGGTACAGCAAACTAAATATGACATAATAGGCATTACTGAAACCTGGTGGGATGAGTCTCATGATTGGAATGTAGAAATAGAGGGATACAATCTATTTCAGAGAAACAGACCAAACAGGAGAGGAGGAGGAGTAGCGTTATACGTCAGGGATGTGTATACCTGTGAAGAGATCCAGGATTTAAAACTTCAAAGCCAAGTTGAGAGTATCTGGGTCAAAATTAAGGGAGAGAAAAATAACAGTGATCTCATTGTGGGAGTTTACTATAGACCCCCAAGCCAAACTGAGGACACAGATGATGCCTTCCTGGAACAGATGACCAGGCATTCAAAAGGAGGTGAGATAGTAGTAATGGGGGATTTCAACTATCCTGATATTTGTTGGATGTCAAACTCAGCCAAGAGCATAAGGTCAAACAGATTCCTCACTGGCCTTGCAGACAATTTCATTGTCCAGAAAGTGGGAGAAGCAACAAGAGGATCAGCCATTTTAGATCTGGTCCTAACCAATAGTGATGACCTGGTTAATGGGGTAGAAGTGGCAGGATCATTAGGTGGGAGTGATCATGCTCTTCTGGAGTTTATTGTTTATCGAGTTTATTTGCTCTCCTCTGGAGAAGAGAAGGTTAAGGGGTGATATGATAGCCATGTTCAAATACATAAAAGGATGTCATATAGAGGAGGGAGAAAGGTTGTTTTCTGCTGCTCCAGAGAAGCGGACACGGAACAATGGATTCAAACTACAAGAAAGAAGATTCCACCTAAACATTAGGAATAACTTCCTAACAGTAAGAGTTGTTCGGCAGTGGAATTTGCTACCAAGGAGTGTGGTGGAGTCTCCTTCTTTGGAGGTCTTTAAGCAGAGGCTTGACAGGCATATGTCAAGAATGCTTTGATGGTGTTTCCTGCTCGGCAGGGGGTTGGACTGGATGGCCCTTGTGGTCTCTTCCAACTCTATGATTCTATGATTCTACGATACCCAAGAAAGGTATTACAACAGCAGCTAGAATTGTACTAGCAAGGAATTGGAAAACCGAAGATGGACAGTGGACAACTGGCAGATGAAGCAATAGAAATTCATGGAACTGTCCGAGCTGACTGGGAGACTCCGGGACCAGGGGGAAGAATCAGTGGAAGAAGATTTGAAGAAATTTAAAGTTTATTTAGAGAAGAATTGTAAGATTAGCAGTATCTGGCAAAATATTTGGAAGTAAAAGGAGGTTGTAGAAGAGAGTTAGATAAGTATATTATGTATTAAGATTTAGTTAAGTGTTATTATGGCAGCGTTTCTCAACCGCTGTTCCACGGCACACTACTGTGCCGCGAAACGGTGGCTGGTGTGCTGTGACGTGTGGCTTGTTTCCCGGGCGAGAGCGCAAACCTGGCTGACGAGAGAAAGCTCCACTTCCGCCACCCCCGCACGCCGTTGAGGGAAAGGGAGCCAGAGAAAGGACTACAGTTCCCAGGGGCTCCTTTCGGGCAACTGTTCTCGCCGCTTGCTCTCGCGAGATGGCCCGGCGCCGCTCTGTTCCCCAACCCCACCTTTCGCAAGTTCGCGCTCGCTTGCGGCGCGGTGGTTGAATGTGGGGCGGTGGCGGCGATGGCAGCGCGCTCCGCTGCCTCGTCGCCTCCTCCGACATTCGTCCGGAAGCTCCGTAAGTGGTGGATCCTCCGAAGCCCCTCTCCCTTTCAGGCTAGCAGAGACGAGCGCGCTGGAGCCACAGCCGCTGCTTCTAGGGGCGCCGGAATGAGCGGCAGAGGGGAACTTTCTTCCAGGTGTGCCGCGTGGTTTTTTTCATGTAACAAGTGTGCCTTGGCCCAAAAAAGGTTGGGAAACACTGTATTATGGTATTGAATTTTTAAGATTTAATTAGAATAGAATTATATTTTGAGATAAGTATAAGAAATTTATTGTATTGATAAGGTATTAAGAGTATTAATCAATTTAGATAATTATTAAAAATATTGGAATCAAGACATGGAAAGTACTAAGGAAGGGATATAAAGAAACACAGTTAGGAGGGAATGGAGGAAGTCGACAAAGATACGTGATATAAGATTGATTGGAAATATTGTTGTTTTTGTTGTAATGTTGATATTTTGTTGTGTTGTGTATGTATTTTTTTGTGTTCTGTTTTTTCTATGTTTTGTTGCAAAAATCAATTAATATATTTTAAAAAGAAAAAGAAAACGTCAAATCTTCACCAAGGCCAACTATCCAGACTGGTCCTATGTGGGCCAGAAAAAAGCCAGGGAAGTCCCCAAAAAGGGGATCCATGACAGAAGGAAAAGGAAAGAGGGGGAGGTGATCAGGCTGATTCCAAGCCCAAAGCCAGGAGGAACAACTCTGTCTTACAGACCCTGCGGAAAGAAATCAGATCCCGCGGGGCCCTGGTCTCATGAGACAGAGCGTTCCACCAGGCCGGAGCCAGTGTTGAAAAGGCCCTGGCCCTGGCAGTTTTAAGCACCCTGACAATTGTTTACTGTTCCCCCACCATTGTAGCCCATCATTTTGGCAGTGAAGAGCGGAGGTCAAAACTCAACAGATTCATCACACACCTTGAGCATTCCAGATTCACTCTCCCCCTGTTTATCTAGCAACAACTTGCAACTTATTTTGTACATTTAGTATATGTGACCTTATTTACTTTAATACATATATGTGTGTATGCAAATTTAAATACAAGCACCAGAACATCACACGGGATCCATGCATTTAAAATTTACTTCCCCCTTTATGAGTTTCTTGATTTGTGAACCCTGAGTGGAACACTGCATACATTTATATGGCTTTTCACCTGTGTGAATTCACTCACAAATATATATATTTGTGAATAATTCTTTATTATTTTCTCCATAACAATATTTTCAACAATACAATTAACATATGCGCATGAATATTAAGGTCTCCAATCCCTCTGAAGTTCTTTCCACATTCCCTACATCTGTGGCTTTCTCCCTGTGTGAGATCATTGGTGTATTCTAAGGTATCCACTTTGACTGCTCTCTCCACATTCAATGCATTTAAATGGTTTCTCCTGTGTGAGTTCGTTGATGTTTTGTAAGGGATCCACTACGACTGAAGCTCTTTCCACATTCAATACATTTAAATGGTTTCTCCCCCGAGTGAGTTCGTTGGTGTATTCTAAGGTTTGAACTACTACGGAAGCTCTTTCCACATTCAATACATTTAAATGGTTTCTCCCCCGTGTGAGTTCGTTGGTGTATTCTAAGGTCTCCACTTTGATTGAAGCTCTTTCCACATTCAATACATTTAAATGGTTTCTCCCGTGTGAGTGCGTTGGTGTATTCTAAGGTATATACTACAAGTGAAGCTCTTTCCACATTCAATACATTCAAATGGTTTTCCCCCATGTGAGTTTTTTCATGTATTCTAAGGGCATCATGGCGACTAAAGCTCTTTCCACATTCAATGCAGTAAAATGGTTTCACCTCTGCGTGAGTTCGTTGATGTCTTCTAAATGTTCCACTTTGACTGTAGCTCTTTCCACATTCAATACATTTAAATGGTTTCTCCCCTGTGTGAGTTCGTTGGTGTATTCTAAGGCTTCCACTTCGACTGAAGCTCTCTCCACATTGAATGCAATTAAACGGTTTCTCCCCCGTGTGAGTTCGTTGATGTTTTCTAAGGTTTCCACTTTGACTGAAGTTCTTTCCACATTGAATACATTTAAATGGTTTCTCCCCTGTGTGAGTTCGTTGATGCATTCTAAGGGCTCCATGATAACTGAAGCTCTTTCCACATTGAATACATATAAATGGATTCTCCCCCGTGTGAGTTCGTTGATGTATTCTAAGGTTTTCACTACTACTGAAGCTCTTTCCACATTCAATACATTTAAATGGTTTCTCCCCCGTGTGAGTTCGTTGGTGTTTTCTAAACTCGCCAATACTACTGAAGCTCTTTCCACATTCAATACATTTAAATGGTTTCTCCCCTGTGTGAGTTCGTTGATGTATTCTAAGGTCTCCACTTTGACTGAAGCTCTTTCCACATTCAATACATTTAAACGGTTTCTCCCCCGTGTGAGTTCGTTGGTGTATTCTAAGGGATCCACTTTGACTGAAGCTCTTTCCACATTCAATACATTTAAATGGTTTCTCCCCTGTGTGAGTTCGTTGATGTCTTCGAAGTGTTCCACTACGACTGTAGCACATTCCACATTCCCTGCATTTAAACTGTTTCTTTGTTCTTCCCAATGAATTCACAGATGACTCCGCAGAATCCTGATCATCCTCCTCCTCACCTGTTTGGGAGTGGTGGGGGGGAGAGAATCGTGTTAAGGCTTTCAAGAAAGACAAGAAAGGAACTGAACACACGTCATCCCCATGTGCACCTTCTCTTATTTTAACACCCTCTCCATTCTCCACTGTCCTCTCCATGTTCCAAATTTTAATGACAAGAGAAACCCATGATCACTCCATTCACACTTAAGGAAGAACAATCATTTTATAACAGAGATCTACGATGGAACCGTCTTATAAAACACGTCTCTGTCTTTTTCGTCTCTCTTTTTTTCAATTTAGGAAATGATCTCAGGCTCCAATTGCAGTCTCCTCTATGAGTAAGAAGTAAAAATTAAATGTTATCATGCCACATGTAAGTGTAAAAACATTACAGTAGAATATTATTAGAACCTAAGAAGAGCCTGCTGGATTGGGCAAAGGCCCACCTAGTCCAGCATCCTGCTCTCACAGTGGCCAAGGAGATGCCTGTTGGAAACCAGCAAGCAAGATTTCAGCACAAGAGCCCTCTGCCCTCCTGTGCTTTCCAGAAACTATTATTAAGAAGCTGCTGGTCGTCACTGTCTCTTGTCCTTTTCTTTACTCATCTTTTGTAGCCCTTAAAAGCTCATAAATGTATTATGTCCTAAGCTTTTGTGGGCTGCAGTCTGACAAAGTGGAGTCTTCTGACACTGCGAGTCTCTTTGTTGGCTTTGTGCACTCAATTTGAAATCTGCACCAAGGTTTTCCACAGTATCTCCATGTAAGCTTATGGATGGGCAGAATTACAGGGGCACTATGATTTTTATCCCACTCACCCACTTTCACACACTGTAAGTTTGGCAGGTTTACACACTTCACATATAATTCTGGCCCAATCCAATGTGTAGAGCCTCCTTCCCCAGGAATTGTGTATCATGGTAACGGGTCCTTTGTCCCTTAAGCCCAGTAAACTGGGGTGGTGCATGCATTTACTGTGCATTTATGCTGGTGGAGTGTATCACTCTGACCCTGTTCATAAAAAATAAAAGTAACCGAAACTATTAAAATATATGAATTAAAAAATGACAGGAAGAATTTCCATAGCCCCCTTCACCCATTTTTTTGGATTGGTGTGCAGCATCATTATCATAAATTAATCCTGCAATGGAAAAAACACCAGAGATTTAAAAGTCTGGAGGAGGAAAATCTGCCCAGACTACTTTATGAAAGGGATTAAATAAAAAAAGAAAGGTGCTTTGGAAAAAGGCCTCATCACTTCCTTTGTTCTCACTGACTTTGTTCCCCTCTCCATCTTTTCCTCTTTCTCCCTCCACCATCCATCCATCCCTGTCCCCATCTCCTCTCCCTTGGAACTCACCAATTTTCTCCAATGGTCCTGGGAGGGGATGCTCAGAGGTTGTGGGGAGGGATGCGGGAGACAGCCTGACCAGGTCAACCGTCCATCTTCCTCCTTCCATCCTGACCAGGTTTGCAGGTTCAGCTTCCTGGGAGGAAGGAAAAAGCCAAGGGAGTATTAGAAACCTCTGCAGGGATTCTCCTGCCCAAGACATTCTGATGCCCCTGTAGAAGACCCTATTGGGCCCCACCTTCCCAAGAGCCCCCACCCATTTTCAAACACCTTTGGCAATTCCTCCCATCTGCCTGTCCCACCTCCCTTCCTAAGGCTGGCATGATATGCACAGTAGTGGCCTGAAAGTAGATCCCATGGAACTTTAGACTTAATCTTAAAAGGACTGCTCTGAATACATGGGTGGCCCTTGAATGTAGAAGAAAGCACCTTGCTTGCATCTGGAGTCTGGACCCCCTGGGAGAGGTTGTAGATCCACCCACTCCTCCTCTGCCCTCGCTGCCTCCTCCTCTATTCACCAGCTCTCCTCCTCCTGCCCTGCAAACACCCTTTGCTCATTCCACCTTCCTTTCATTCCACTTTTTTACGGTAACCTCTGTATCCCAAGTATGTGTTGCTGTTTCCTTTGTAAACTTCTCTGTATACCCACCCACTGGCCACCCCAATTTGTCTACATAAGAGCTCACAGATCCATCTGATACAGCAAAAGGGATTTTATTAGTGAACAAATAAAGCTAGAGAAGTTGAGAGAATGGCAAATGTACATGCAAATGTTCAGCTCCTGCACCCGCCCAAAATCCTGTCAGGCGACAACCACCGGGGAAATCATCTTTTGTATCTAAACACGACAACATCATACACAATCAGGAAAAACCCTCTCCCTTTCAACACCCTATTCATCCTCTATAATCCACTCACCGCACCCGGATAACTATATCTGCTCCATTGTCTTGTACTGTGTCAAAACTGTATATGGTAAATGTCCAGAAACTCTTTTGTTCATACTCAGGACCAGGCCCTTTAGGCTAACCCCTCACCGCACCTGGATAACGATAAGTATGTGACGGGTATAGGGCTCCATTGAGTTGTTTATGACTCAATTAGGAGCCTCTGATTATCGCCCGGCGCGCTTCCTCTCCGCTTCTCTGCTTCCGTAGAACCGGGCTGGCAGTAAAACACACACAGCAGAGTTCTTCTTCTCACACAGCGAAAGCTTGTATAGCCGTTGGATAAAAAGCCTCTTAAGAACACACAGAGTCCAAAGTGTTCTAATAACTACTTAAGTTTATTCTAGAGAGAAAATAACAAACAACCTGGTGAGAGCGCAGACATCTTGCGACCGTCTCCCAGGCAGAAACGAAACCAACCGCAACATACAGAAACACTTCTGGTACATTCTGTAACATGATATTCCTCAGTGGTCAGGTGCTACAGTACACAGTTAACTCTTTAGTTACTTGTTACTCATCACACCCCCTCTCACCTGAACACTGGGGATAGCGGGTATCCAAACTTACCCCCAAACCAACCCTTCACAGAATTCCCCATGCCGTTGGAAACTCAAGGGTTTTATGAACCCATCTGCTAGGTTCTTTTGGCTTGGACAATACCTCAACTTCACCAAGCCTACCTGTATGCTCTGACATACGTTTCGGAAGCGGATGTCTAAATGTTTGGTTCTGGCTTTGAACTGTCCAGACTCCGCCAGTCTCAAAGATGGTTGATTGTCGCCCCAAACAGTGATGGGCTGGCTACAATCACCCCAGATTTCCTGGACCAAACATCTGTAGTACTCCAATTCAGTGCATGTCGCAGACAACGCACAGAATTCGGCTTCCGTGGAAGACATTGCTATTAGGCTTTGCCTGCGCGACCGCCAACCAATCAGGGCATTTCCAAACTTGACTACCAAACCAGTCACTGACTTCCTGTCCTCCTGATTGGCCCAATCAGCATCTGCAAAACAAGTGAGTTGTGGCTCACCTTGCGCTGACATCTCCAAACAATACTCTTTGGTCTCCTGCAAATACCTAAGCACTCTCTTAATGCCATTCCAAGCATGCACGCTAGGTTTCGATGCTTCCCTACTGAGCAAATTGACTGCAAAAGCAATATCTGGTCTGCTCCATTGTGACAAATACAACAGACTCCCTAGCGCTGACTGAAACACTTCAGGACTCTCAAACGCTACTTTGTCCTTCACTTGTGACTCTTTCACAAAGTTTGTCTCCATGGGTGTTCTGACCCCTTTACAATCAGACATTCTGAACTTCTCAAGCAAATGTTCAATCTTGCCTTTCTGACTGAGCAAGAAACTTCCATCCTCAGTTCTGTCTATCTGCACACCTAGATAAACATTCACTGCACCTAGATTCTTGAGTTTGAACCTCTTGCCTAGCTCTTTTGCAAACTTCTGCACTTGCATCTGGCTCTTTGCTAAGCAGATCAAGTCATCAACATAGACAAGCAACAGTTCTTGCTGTTCTCCTTCACCTCTGAGATACAGACAACTGTCAGCTAGACTCTTCCTGAAACCTAGGCTCTTCAAAACAGAATCAAGACATGAATTCCAATTTTTAGCGGATTGCTTCAGACCGTAGATCGACTTGTGCAGCTTCCACACCTGACCTGGCACGTCACTCTCAAACCCTGGAGGAGGCAACATGTACAACTCCTCCTGGAGGTCAGAGTTCAAATAAGCGGTGTCCACATCAAAATGGTTGACCACTAGGCCTCTCTGCGCTGCAGTCGCTAAAAGCATCCTGAAAGATTCCACTCTCGAAGTCGGACTAAAGACATCTGTGTAGTGGATTCCTTTCTTCTGAGTAAAACCTCTAGCCACTAATCTAGCCTTGTACTGAGGCTCTCCAGTCACTGTGGGTTTCAGCCTGTAGACCCACCTACAACTGACTGCTTTCTTGCCTTCTGGCAACTGTGTTAGGCTATACACACCAAGAGATTGCATGGAGTTCAACTCTTTCTCCATTGCAACTTTCCACTTACCAGCTTCCTCTACTGACAACTGTTGCACCTCTTCAAAGCTTTCAGGCTCACACACTGCTAGGTTCGCCCATACACTGACAGCTGTAAACCTTTCAGGTGGTTTACCTTTCGTGGTGCGTTTTGAACGCCTTGGTCCCACATCTTCCCCCTCTAAATCCGAACTGCTTGTCTCTGACTGTGGCTCTCTCGGACTAGCAGCACTGTCAAGAGACCTACTACGCTTTACAGCCCCCTCTGGGCTTGCTTTGGGTGAAGTGGGTGACCTACCACGTTTGCTGTACTTCCCAGGCTTGACCTGGGGTGAAGTCGGTGCGCTTCTGACTACTTGCTTCACTTCCCTAGGAGCTACACCACTTGGACCAGCTGCCTGACCTGGATCTGGTCCTGCAGCACCTGGAACTCCAGCATCAGCTACCTGAGTTTCCTCTTCCTGGTCAAAACCTGAAGACCAGTCAAGAAGAACTTCGGGGTTAGCATGAATGCGTCTCCAGCCCTCTTGTTCACAGAACGTAGCACTCCTGCTAATGTGAACGCGGGTTTGGTCCCCCTCTGCTGGTACAAACCTCCAAGCCTTTGAGTTTGGTTCGTAACCACAGAAGATCATTTTTCTGGATCTTGATCCTCCCTTTCTGCGCTTCTGCTTTGGAATCAAAACCCAAGCCTCACACCCAAAAGTTCTGAAATAGTGCACCTTCGGAACTTTGCCATACAACATGTAGTAGGGTGTGTTGTCCACAACTGAATTAAAAGCGCGATTTGAACAATAATTCACAAATTTATAGCATTCCCCCCAAAACTTCTGGGGTAGTCCTGCATCAAACAACGTTGCCTCCACCAGTTCAGACAGCGTTCTAAATTTCCTTTCAGCTAAACCATTCTCCTGTGGACTAAAAGGAGCGGTTTTCCTGTGCCTAATTCCCTTGCTACGGAAAAACCCTTGTAGTTCTGCACTCAAAAACTCTCCCGCCCTGTCACTCTGAAAACACTGGACAGTGACGGAGAACTGTAGTTCTACCTCGGCTACCCACTCCTGTATCACTCTGGCAGCCTCCCCCTTCTCTTTCAGTGTTATGACCCAGGAAAAATGACTGAAATCATCCAGAAGACACAAAACATATTTTGAACCACCTAAACTTGACGTTGACATAGGCCCAGAAATATCCAAATGCACTAACTGAAATGGCTTTGTGCTCTTCCTCTCAGACCTAGGATAAGAGCATCTCTTCGTCTTCGCTTTCGTACATGCGCGGCATTGCAGGTGTTTTTGACATGGCTTGAACCTGCAACCTTTGACAAAATCAGGGGCTTTTTGCACATAAGGAAAAGACATATGACAATACCTTCTGTGCCAAGCATGAATACAATCCTTATGGATAGCGCCCTCTGTGCCCTTTGGGGTATTGGCACTTTTAGCCTGAGCATCACCAGTGTTACTTCCACCTGCTTGCCCCCTCCCATCTAGGACAAACAGACCATCAGACCCAACAGTAACACTTACCAGCTCAGCCCCATCTCTGGCAATTTTGCAAACACCATTAGCAAAACTTATTTCAAAGCCCTCACGCAATAAGCAAGACACACTTAAAAGACCATTTTCCATGCCTGGTACAACATAAACATCAAGGTTAGTGTCTAAGCATTGCATATAAAAAACACCCTTGCTTTTAATTGCTCCAGAAGAACCATCAGCAAGATGCAGGCTCTTTTCATCTTCAAGTGGCCTGCAGTTCAGGATCTGTCCTGAAGGCGGCACAAGATGATGGCTGCTGCCTGAGTCGATAATAAAAGCGAAACTGTCCTGTCCTCTGTTTCGAACCGTTGCTAAGGCAGCAGAAAGACGGCTGACAGGCTTATCTGGAGTTTTCCCACGTCCTCTGCCTCGGCGCTGCTGGCTGGTCCCACGACCACGTCCGCTGGGTTGCCTGGCACCTGGCTGAGTGACCTTGGCTGCTTCCGGAGCTGGGCAAAATCTCGCTACGTGCCCCGGCTCCTGGCACCGAAAACAAAGCCTTGTTGCGCACGCACTCACAGTGGATTCCTCAGTGCTTTTTACTGCACCCCCACTGGCTTCTCTGCGCCCACGGCCCCCCTTCTCAGCCGATTCTTTCTGGCGTCTCAGTTCCTCATCCGCCAAACTGTCCCAGGCTTGCTTGGCATTTTCAGCATTTTGCACATAGGGCAGTTGTGTAGCATCGCAGCTCATGGCAATGGCACATAGAGCCTTATTGTCTTTCCTGGTTTCTGCTGCAAACCTCTGTGCTTCAGCTGCTGAATTATCAGCGACAGGGGTTGGAGGATTTAACACACAAGTCCACAAATCCTTTCCCAGCAACCACATTCTGGCCCTTTCTCTCCACTCTGCATAGTTGTCGCCATTCAACCTCTGGAACGGCACGACAAATGACTCCTGTAGCTGCTCCGCCATCTTGTCCACCCCCGGGCTCCGTGTCTGTGTACTCACTCAGAATAGCTCACGTTGCTCCTCCGGGTAGACTGCGGATCCCAGCCTTCTGGTACAGGGTCTTTCTGCTAGCGAGTGCATCTATTGATTGCCGACTGCAAAACAACAGGTTTCTCCCAGCTAGCTCTTTACACCGGCTTTCTCCAAGGCTTTTACAGCTGCAATCACCTTTTATTGCTTTGGTGATTGATTAGGTTCAAGACCTCTTATCTCCCATAACCTGTGACGGGTATAGGGCTCCGTTGAGTTGTTTATGACTCAATTAGGAGCCTCTGATTATCGCCCGGCGCGCTTCCTCTCCGCTTCTCTGCTTCCGTAGAACCGGGCTGGCAGTAAAACACACACAGCAGAGTTCTTCTTCTCACACAGCGAAAGCTTGTATAGCCGTTGGATAAAAAGCCTCTTAAGAACACACAGAGTCCAAAGTGTTCTAATAACTACTTAAGTTTATTCTAGAGAGAAAATAACAAACAACCTGGTGAGAGCGCAGACATCTTGCGACCGTCTCCCAGGCAGAAACGAAACCAACCGCAACATACAGAAACACTTCTGGTACATTCTGTAACATGATATTCCTCAGTGGTCAGGTGCTACAGTACACAGTTAACTCTTTAGTTACTTGTTACTCATCACGATAACGATAAGTAACGGTAATAAGTGATGCAATTTCCTTCAATAAATGGCAAAAAGATATACTGTATATAAATGGCAAAAAGATATACTGTATATAAATTTAAAGATATACTGTATATAAAGATATACTGTATATAAATTCCCAGAAGTGCAAGCTGGATTTCGAAAGGGCAGAGGAACCAGAGACCAAATAGCAAACATGCGCTGGATTATGGAGAAAGCTAGAGAGTTCCAGAAAAACGTCTACTTCTGCTTCATTGATTATGCAAAAGCCTTTGACTGTGTCGACCACAGCAAACTATGGCAAGTTCTTAAAGAAATGGGAGTGCCTGATCACCTCATCTGTCTCCTGAGAAATCTCTATGTGGGACAAGAAGCTACAGTTAGAACTGGATATGGAACAACTGAGTGGTTCAAAATTAGGAAAGGAGTACGACAAGGTTGTATATTGTCTCCCTGCTTATTTAACTTATATGCAGAATTCATCATGCGAAAGGCTGGACTAGATGAATCCCAAACCGGAATTAAGATTGCCGGAAGAAATATCAACAACCTCAGATATGCAGATGACACAACCTTGATGGCAGAAAGCGAGGAGGAATTAAAGAACCTTTTAATGAGGGTGAAAGAGGAGAGCGCAAAATATGGTCTGAAGCTCAACATCAAAAAAACCAAGATCATGGCCACTGGTCCCATCACCTCCTGGCAAATAGAAGGGGAAGAAATGGAGGCAGTGAGAGATTTCACCTTCTTGGGCTCCTTGATCACTGCAGATGGTGACAGCAGTCACGAAATTAAAAGACGCCTGCTTCTTGGGAGAAAAGCAATGACAAACCTAGACAGCATCTTAAAAAGCAGAGACATCACCTTGCCGACAAAGGTCCGTATAGTTAAAGCTATGGTTTTCCCAGTAGTGATGTATGGAAGTGAGAGCTGGACCATCAAGAAGGCTGATCGCCGAAGAATTGATGCTTTTGAATTGTGGTGCTGGAGGAGACTCTTGAGAGTCCCATGGACTGCAAGAAGATCAAACCTATCCATTCTTAAGGAAATCAGCCCTGAGTGTTCCCTGGAAGGACAGATCGTGAAGCTGAGGCTCCAATACTTTGGCCACCTCAGGAGAAAAGAAGAATCTTTGGAAAAGACCCTGATGTTGGGAAAGATTGAGGGCACTAGGAGAAGGGGACGTCAGAGGACAAGATGGTTGGACAGTGTTCTCGAAGCTACGAACATGAGTTTGACCAAACTGCAGGAGGCAGTGCAAGACAGGAGTGCCTGGCGTGCTATGGTCCATGGGGTCACGAAGAGTCGGACACGACTAAACGACTAAACAACATATAAATTTATCTGGAGGGGGAAGAAGCCGAGAATAAAATATAAAATTTAAAATTCTAATTCTAATTTTATATAGGATAGAGGAGTGTTCACTCTTCCAAATATAAAATTGTATTATGAGGCAAGCTGCATCACTTGGATGCAGAATCAAATTAGAAAATACTGTATTGATTTATTGGATTTGGAAGGACACAATAATAGATCTGGTTGGCATGCATATTTATGGTATAATAAAGGGAAGATACATAAAGGATTTCATAATCATATAATTAGGAAAGCATTGTTAAAAGCATGGGGAAAATATAAAATTTGTTACAGCAAAAAACATCCGGGTGGGTGGCCCAACAGATGCAATGTCAATCAAAAGAATAAATATGGAGGAAAAATGGCCAACATATAGATATTTATTGATAGAAAGAGAAGGGAAATTAAGACTTTAAGATTACGGTGAAATAAAAGATTTGGTTCATGACTGGCTGCAACATTGACAACGAAATGAGATCTTCAAGGAAAATGATAAGAAAGGAATTAGTTATACCATATCTAGATTCCAAAGAGATATAATAGTAGATAATAATCAATTATTAAAGAAAACATATAACCTATTGTTAGAATAGGTTATAGAATAGGTTATTGTTAGAATAGGTTATAGAAGTAGTGTGACAGATGACCTTGAGCCAGACATCCTGGAGAGTGAAGTCAAATGGGCCTTAGAAAGCACTGCTAATAACCAGGCCGGTGAAAGTGATGACATTCCAGTGGAACTATTTAAAATCATAAAAGGTGGTGCTGTTAAGGTGCTACACTCAAAATGTCAGCAAGTTTGGAAAACTCAGAAGTGGCCGGAGGATTGGAGAAGATCAGTCTACATCCCAATCCCAAAGAAGGGCAGTGCCAAAGAATGCTCCAACTACCGCACAATTGTGCTCATTTTACACGCTAGCAAGGCAGGCTTAAGCAGTATGTGGACCGAGAACTCACAGAAGTACAAACTGGATTTCAGAGGGGCAGAGGATCCAAACACAAAGACAAAAATTGCAAACATGTGCTGGATTATGGAGAAAGCTAGAGAGTTCCAGAAAAACATCTACTTCTGCTTCATTGACTATGCAAAAAGCCTTTGACTGTGTGGAGCACAGCAAAAGCAAATTAGTTATACCATATCTAGATTCCAAAGAGATATATAATAGAAGATAATAATCAATTATTAAAGAAAACATATAACCTATTGTTAGAATGGGAGACTAAAGATGAGGAGGTGAAATCGGTAAGGATTAAATGGGCACAAGATATAGGACAAACTATGGCAAGTTCTTAAAGAAATGGGAGTGCCTGACCACCTCATCTGTCTCCTGAGAAATCTCTATGTGGGACAAGAAGCAACAGTTAGAACTGGATATGGAATAACTGACTGGTTCAAAATTGGGAAAGGAGTACAACAAGGCTGTATATTGTCTCCCTGCTTCTTTAACTTATATGCAGAGGACGAGATGGTAGGACAGTTTTCTCGAAACTACTAACATGAGTTTGACCAAACTGCGGGAGACAGTGGAAGAAAGGAGTGCCTGGAGTGCTCTGGTCCATGGGGTCATGAAGAGTCGGACACGACTAAGCGACTAAACAACAACAACATCAACAGCAATGTCCAATCAGCATTCACTAACGTAGAAGAAATTCTGAGAATGTTCCTTTGTATGATGATTGCAAATTGCCATTTGTAAAGATAAATTTCTCAGCTGAAAAGAATAAAAAATGAATTTAGAACAACAATGTCTCAAGATGAATTGTATTACTTCAGAAAGTGACAAGCTATGCAGTTTGTCATTTGATGGTATCATCAGTCACTTTGCTTTAGTAAAGGCAAGAAAGTATTGTAATCATGTTTGTGTCCGGTTTGTATACACAGTACACAATGAATCATGATAAAATTATACAGTTGAATGGGTATTGGATAGATGCATTACTATAATTAGCCCTGTAAAATAATTTTTTGATGTACATGTGTGTATAGTATTGATATTATTTATGAATGCGAAATATTACTAGAAATACCATCTTCAAGGTCTGCTGTCCCAATGAACAGTGTGGACCACTATGGTCATATTGATACTATATTAAAAAATGCTTTGTATTAACTACAATTGCATTGTACGGGTTATAACACTTAAGTTTTATATTAATAAAGCTATTTATAATTATTAGTAATTTGCATTGTATATTTGCACCTATTATTATTTCAAGTTATAGCAAGTTTCTAGGACTAGATCATGATTGTTTGTAAACTCTCTCTCTAAAAGGAACTTTTGTTATTGCCAAATGCCAATGTGTTTGCATTATTAAGGTTGTTATGAATAACAAAATCATTTTAAGTTAGAGTTTAATAATTATTTCACTATTAATGCAGTCAAACCTCAGTTTGCGACTGCCTCCGTTTGCGACCGCTTCAGTTTCCGACCACCGCGGACCCGGAAGTATTTACATCCGGGTTCCACGGCGCTCGGATGCGCAGAAGCATATTTTAGTTCAACAACAACTTTGAGAAAATATGTCTTTTGTTATGTGCAAATAGTTTTAAATACCTATTAGGTCCCTAAATGACCATATAGCAACACAAAAAACAGCGAGAATTTGTTTTTGACAAAGGACAGCTGGACATATAAAGGACCCCATTACCTTCAGTAGCTTAGGGCCTCATCAAACCTAAATCTGGCCCTGCCCCCACTACTTTATGAAAGGGGTTCAAGAAACAAGGAGCTGCTTTGGAGAAAGCCTCACCCCTTCCTTCTTCCTGCCAGGACCTCACTGCCTTTGTTCTCTCCATCTTTTCCTCTTTCTCCCTCTGCCATCTATCAATCCATGTCCCCATCTCCTCTACAAAATGGAAGACTTCGATGTTTAGATGTTCTTTTTGGTGTTTTTTATTTTGTTGGAAGCCCCCCAGAGTGGCTGTGGAAACCCAGACAATGGACGGGGTAGAAATAGCATTAATTTATTATTATTATTACTATTATTACTATGGCGAGCCCGGTCTGCAATACCCAACCCTCTCCCCTTTTCCGCCTCCTTCCATGCAACTCCCTTTGCACCAGATCCTGCAGGAGGAAGCTTCTCTCTTTCCACAGCGGAAATGCCCCCTCCACTTTCAAGGCCTCCATTAAAAAACAGTTCCCTTTCCTCCATTCTCTTATTCTCCCCGCCGGAACTTGTGCAGGCCGCCTCTCCCAGTCCCGAGGTTTCCCATCCTGGACCCCCACCGCCTTGCAAAGCCCCTTCCCTCCTTCTCCGCCACTGGCTTTGCACTCACCCGAAATCCTGGCGACGGTGGTAGCGACCCTGGGCAGCGGGGGCGGGAATGGGAACCCCCGCGTGGGAGGCAGGATATCTCCGCTGGATAATTGTAAGGGGGAAAGCCTTGCAGTACCCAGCCAATGGGGAGATAAGGGAGGGAACCTGCGCTTCGAGTACAGTATAGGGAACATACGCTCGTTGCCTTAAGGGTTAAAGCCAGAGAGTGCAAGCTGAGAAAGAGAGGAGAGGGGGTGCTGCTCGATACTGACTTGGGAAATGGGGCGCGGCTTAAGCAGAACAGTTTATCCGCCCCCTCTGCCGTCGTGCACTGCCCTTGTCCTGCAAAGAATCGGGTGAGTGCAAAGCACCTTGGGGTACAGCAAGCGTTGGGAGGGTTGTGCAATGCAATGCAATACCCATGGAATTGGGGTTCGGGGTGGAGAGAGAGCAGGCAGGGAAGGCGGGTCAAGTGTGGGCGTGTTGCAGCTGGTTCATCCTCGTTGCAAAGAAAAGATAGGGGCCTCTCCCTGAAGGTGCTCTCTCTCTCTTTCCCTCTCTCTCTGTCTTCTCACACACACACATCTGCATGCACAAAACACGTCTGCATGAAGGAAGAGCCTTCTGGTTTGATCAAGCCCATCTAGTCCCGCACCCTTTTAGAATCGTAGAGATGGAAGGGGACCCTGAGAGTCATCTAGTCCAACCCCCTGCAATGCAGGAATCTCAGTACTGTCTCTCCAGGGTGGCCAAGCCTGCAAGGAGGATTGGAGTCCAAGAGTATCTCTCCCCTCCAGCGGCTTCAATTAGGCGTAGTAATACAACCACCACCACGTCATTTATACCCGCTCCTCTGGCTGAGTTTCCCCAGCCACTTGGGAGGCTCCCAACAGAGTATTTTTTTAAAACCAATGAAACATCAAACATTAAAAGCTGCTCCATGCAGAGCTGCCTTCAGATGTCTTATAAAAGTCTGATAGATGTTTATTTTCTTGACATCTGCTGGGAGGGCGTTTCACAGACTGGGCACCACTACCGAGAAGGCCCTTTGCCTGGTTCCCTGTCACTTAGTTGATATATAGAGCATCTATCCTAAATTTTTCAGCTTCTCTCAAAGAAGCAGGAACAGGAAGTTTTTAATGTTTGATGTCTTATTATGATTTTATATTTTGCTGGAAGCAGCCCAAAGTGGCTGGGGAATTATTATTATTATTATTATTATTATTATTATTATTATTATTACACCACTTGTTGAATTTGAAAATTTTTTTGTACCAGTGCATTTGGAAGCATCATAATAACTTGAAGTTATATATTCATACAAAAACTTTGTTCCCGATTCATCATTTGCAATCCTACCAGCTGAATTTGATCTGAGTCCTGGGATAGTTCAGTTGGTAGAGCATGAGTTTCTTGGGGTTGTGGGTTCGAGCCCCAAAGATTCCTGCATTGCAGAGTGTTCTACTAGATGACCCTCTTGGCCCCTTCTAGCTCTATGATTATGTGGTCTATGAACCTCACTTATTCACAAAGAGAGAACCACCACATTTTGTTTAAGCAAAACTTTTTTAGAAGTTCTGCAACCCACCTTTGCATAATAAGAGTTTGCCTTTGTAAAATTGGAGAGCAAAAGGAAAAAGAATCTCAAGGTGAGCTTTTTTTGTGGGGGACATGACTTTTCTTGGTTAATGGGCAAAAGGAGCTTGGATCAATCCCTAGATAGAGGTCTGCCATCCCCTTGTCTCGGTCCAGATTTGGGTCTCTGCCTCCCAGGAGTTTAGACACACACACACACACACACACACACACACACTGTCGCCACATGTTGAGTGCAACAGGCAATGACTCCCTCGCATGTGTGAACAGCCATTGGGGGTTGCCTTAAAACACCAGAGAGATTGGGCATTGCTTCGACGAATATCCTGCAACCCCCTCTTGGGCCCTCTGGTCTCTCCGTTTACCTGACGCTGACACAAAAACTCACATACTATAGAAATGAAATGTTGATATCTTCCCCCCTTTCCTTCCCTCTCTCTTCCCACTTTTCTTCCCACCCCCAACCCCATATTGCCTAGAACAGTCCTGTCTCATTCTGAATAAGACTAACTTGTTTGAAGGATGCTGTGACTTGAAAACAAAGACTCTGAGTGTACCCAAGAATTTAATAAAAACATTTTTTTAAAACCACTGCCTCTCTCGTCCATAAACGTTTCTCAATGTAGCCTCATTGGAAAGCCATGAAATGTGATCCTGTAAAGGGCCAGTCTAGATATTAGGGCTGCCATCTTGTTTTGCACCTAGGAGGCAGACAATATGTGGTAGATAAATAAGACAATTTGGGTTGTAGTTGAGGAAGTTTCTTCTAAACCAGCACAAAAGCCCCCAAACATACGCCACAAAGCACATAGTAAACTTGCTGCATACATGTTATCTTTCACCTTATAACAGGCACTGTATCTCAGTGTGGTGTCTATCTGTTATTCTGGGGTGTGGGCTGAAGTATCAAATACCAGTTTTTGTGCAGCCTGGACCTATTCATATTTATTTAGGAGTCCCATTTGGTTCAGATTGTATTTTAAGGAGCGGTGATCAAGGGTTCCATGACCCACAATGTATGAAGTAGCTTACAGCAAAAAAACAAAAAGCCTAATAACTCTTCTGGTTAACTGAATAATTATTTTAATAAATATTTAAATGGAGAGCATATTTTACATTCTGATGTTCATGCAAACATGGTTCCACTCCAACCTCACTTATTCCCTACTTCCACCTCAGGAGTTATTTATACAGAAATCTCCTGAACAGAAGTCTCTCAGTTTACATATATAGGGAGGGATCACTCTGTCTGGCTTATTGCACCCTCATAACACCCTATATCTTTTGCAGTGTCCTATTTTCGGTGCTTCATTTTTAAAGCATAAATAGTGCCAGTACTCACCATGTACTCACCATGAAATTGTTACAGTAAGTGTCATACTTTGAACAGATTGGGGAAAAGAGGTTCCAGGACTGTGTACCATTGAGTAACCCTGGAAAAAGGACCCCTTCTTCTTCTTTTATGATCTGTACTAGCAAATGGGGTGGTGATGGGTAATAAGCAAATCCAAACAGCATTTTGAGTTCTGAGATCCCATCCAGGGGAAGGGAAATGTTCACATGCCTTACAGCTGTGATAACTTCTCTCTAAGAGTCTTACTTTTTTCATGCTATTTCCATAGTTCCCTCAACCATTCCACATGCAAGATTCAGTCTAGTTCTGCTGTGGCAACGTGCTCAGGGAAGCTATTTTGAGAGTGAAAATGTTAAGCAAGGAAGCCAGAGGAGCGGGTATAAATCTAGGCCAAGCCCCCATATCCCGTAAATACACTCAGAAACCCACTACCCAGAGACACACAGAGATAGGCTGATAAGGATTACCAAATAAGGACATGGTCTGAAGCTCAACATAAAAAAAAAAACCAAGATCATGGCCACTAGTCCCATCACTTCCTGGCAAATAGAAGGGGAAGAAATGGAGGCAGTGAGAGATTTTACTTTCTTGGGCTCCTTGATCACTGCAGATGGTGACAGCAGTCACGAAATTAAAAGACGTCTGCTTCTTGGGAGAAAAGCAATGACAAACCTAGACAGCATCTTAAAAAGCAGAGACATCACCTTGCCTACAAAGGTCCATGTTATGTATTAACTGCAGTACTCCTTCTGGCCACCATGGCTGCAGTTCTTACCCTGCCCACTGTGGCTGCAGTTCTCACTCAGGTCCACAACATGCAAATGAAGGATTGAGAGTGCTGTTCACGGATTGGGTAGCTAGGGGAAGTTTGTTACTGTTGCAAGTTACTGACTACTATATAAGCCAGTTGGCTAAGCTACTGTTCTGTCTGGACTCAGAGCTAGAATAAAGAGCTGGTTGTTTTGAGAGCTGTGTCTTCATCCTTCTTACCCACTATTCTACAGTCCGTATAGTTAAAACGATGGTTTTCCCAATAGTGATGTATGGAAGTGAGAGCTGGACCAAAAAGAAGGCTGATCGCCGAAGAATTGATGCTTTTGAATTATGGTGCTGGAGGAGACTCTTGAGAGTCCCATGGACTGCAAGAAGATCAAACCTATCCATTCTGAAGGAAATCAGCCCTGAGTGCTCACTGGAAGGACAGATCGTGAAGCTGAGGCTCCAATACTTTGGCCACCTCATGAGAAGAGAAGACTCCCTGGAAAAGACCCTGATGTTGGGAAAGATTGAGGGCACTAGGAGAAGGGGACGACAGAGGACGAAATGGTTGGACAGTGCTCTCGAAGCTACGAACATGAGTTTGACCAAACTGCGGGAGGCAGTAGAAGACAGGAGTCCCTGGCGTGCTATGGTCCATGGGGTCACGAAGAGTCGGACACGACTAAGCGACTAAACAACAACAACAACATTGTATCTATCAGAGAATGTCTAATGCTGTAACTTTTGATTGGATAAAGACCTGATTCAAGAATCAGGTCGTGAAGTGAGTCACAAAGACTCCCCCCCCATTCTAATGAAACAACAGTCTCCTTTTAACAACAACAACAACAACAACAACAACAACAAGGCGGCTAACATCAGGTATAAAAACAATTGATGAAAATACAAATTACAAACAGGATTAAAGTACACCTTAAAATGCAGCCTCATTTCAGTAGAAGCCCAGATCAAAAACTGTTTGGGGGGAGAAAACGTCAAATCTTCACCAAGGCCAACTATCCACACTGGTCCTATGTGTGCCAGAAAAAAAGCCAGGGAAGTCCCCAAATAGGGGATCAATGAGAGAAGGAAAAGGAAAGGGGGAGGGGATCAGGCTGATTCCAAGCCAAAGGCCAGGAGGAACAACTCTGTCTTACAGGCCCTGTGGAAAAAAATCAGATCCCGCAAGGACCTGGTCTCATGAGTCAGAGCGTTCCACGAGGCCAGAGCCAGTGCTGAAAAGGCCCTGGCGGTTTTAAGCACCCTGACAGTTATTTACTGTTCCCCCACCATTGCAGCCCAATATTTTGGCAGTAAAGAGGGGAGGTGAAAACTCAACAGATTCATCACACACCTTGAGCATTCCACATTCACTCTCCCCCTGTTTATCTAGCAACAACTTGCAACTTATTTTGTACATTTAATACATATATGTGTGTATACAAATTTAAGTACAAGCACCAGAACATCACATGGGTTCCATGCATTTAAAATTTACTTCCCCCTTTATGAGTTTCTTGATGTGAAGTAAAGGGTGAACCTTGAGTGGAACACAGCACACATTTATATGGCTTTTCACCAGTGTGAATTCACTCATCCTATATAATAAAGTCCCTGTGTCTCTGCGTCCAGATTCCGTGTGTCCCGTTTTCCACGCTAATGCGCATGTGCCCCAGGGACACAGGGATTGGACGCAGAGACAATATCTCGGTCGCGCACCCAGGACACTGTCATGCGGCGCTGGAGGCTGTTCTAGCGGGCCGCTCCCAGCTCTAGCCTCCATGGGCACCTAGAGGATCCCCGCCCCCTCCCGCCGCCGCCACCCCAGCTTCGGCCCCGCAACAGCCATGGGCACCCCCGGAGCCACCTTCGTCACCAGCCTCCATTGTTCTGGCGAAGGAAGGAGGCGGAGGCGGTAACAGCAGCAGCGGGAGCAGCCAGGGCCGAGCGTGCCTCACCTCCCTTGCCTCTGCCCGTCCTGAGCTCCTCGCCCTCAGGGGGCCGGCCTCAGCTGTGGGGCATGACGGGAGAGCGAGTTTGTTTACCTGCATTCCTGGTGCGCCCCGCGGCCGAGCGCAGAGAGAGAGGGAAGGCCGCGGCCCCGCTGCTCCTCTCACATATCCTCTAGCGCCCGTTTTCTAAACGGGCTGAACGACACTAGTGAATATATATTTTTTAAAATAATTTTTTACTATTTTCTCCATAACAATATCTTCAACCATACAATTAATATATGCTCATGAATATTAAGGTCTCCACTCCTCTGAAGCTCTTTCCTCATTCCCTACATCTGTGGCTTTCTCGCTGTGTGAGTTAGCTGATGTTTCCTAAGGTCTCCACTATGACTGAAGCTCTTACCACATTCAATACAATTAAACAGTTTCTCCCCCGTGTGAGTTCGTTGGTGTTTTCTAAGGGCATCACAACGACTGAAGCTCTTTCCACATTCAATACATTTAAATGGTTTCTCCCCCGTGTGAGTTCGTTGGTGTATTCTAAAGTACCCACTATAACTGAAATTCTTTCCACATTCAATACATTTAAATGGTTTCTCCCCCGTGTGAGTTCGTTGATGTTTTCTAAGGTCTCCACTTTGACTGAAGCTCTTTCCACATTCAATACAATTAAACGGTTTCTCCCCTGTGTGAGTTCGTTCGTGCATTCTAAGGGTTGAACTACGAGCAAAGCTGTTTCCACATTCAATACATTTAAACGGTTTCTCCCCCGTGTGAGTTCGTTGATGTTTTCTAAGGGCATCACAACGACTGAAGCTCTTTCCACATTCAATACATTTAAATGGTTTCTCCCCCGTGTGAGTTTGTTGATGTTTTCTAAGGTCTCCACATTGACTGAAGCTCTTTCCACATTCAATACAATTAAACGGTTTCTCCCCCGTGTGAGTTCGTTGGTGTATTCTAAGGGCTCCACTACGACTGAAGTTCTTTCCACATTCAATGCAATTAAACCGTTTCTCCCCCGTGTGAGTTCGTTGGTGTATTCTAAGGGCTCCACTTTGAGTGAATCTATTTCCACATTCAATACAATTAAACGGTTTCTCCCCCGTGTGAGTTCGTTCGTGCATTCTAAGGGTTGAACTATGACCAAAGCTCTTTCCACATTCAATACATTTATACGGTTTCTCCCCCGTGTGAGTTCGTTGGTGTATTCTAATGTATTCCCTGTGACTGAAGCTCTTTCCACATTCAATACATTTAAATGGTTTCTCCCCTGCGTGAGTTCGTTGATGTATCCTAAGGCCTCCACTATAACTGAAGCTCTTATCACATTCAATACATTTAAACGGTTTCTCCCCCGTGTGAGTACGTTCGTGCATTCTAAGGGTTGAACTATGACCAAAGCTCTTTCCACATTCAATACATTTAAACAGCTTCTCCCCTGTGTGAGTTCGTTGATGTATCCTAAGGACACCACTACAACTGAAGCTCTTTCCACATTCAATACATATAAACGGTTTCTCCCCTGTGTGAGTTCGTTGATGTATTATAAGGTCTCTATTTTGACTGAAGCTCTTTCCACATTCAATACATTTAAACGGCTTCTCCCCTGTGTGAGTTCGTTGATGACTTCTAAGGTCTTGACTACAACCGAAGCTCTTTCCACATTCAATACATTTAAACGGTTTCTCCCCTGTGTGAGTTCGTTGATGTATCCTAAGGCCTCCACTATAACTGAAGCTCTTACCACATTCAATACATTTAAACGGTTTCTCCCCCGTGTGAATTCGTTGATGTATTCTAAGGTCTCCACTATAACTGAAGCTCTTTCCACATTTAATGCATTTAAACGGCTTCTCTCCTGTGTGAGTTCGTTGATGTATTCTAAGGTCTCCACTATAACTGAAGCTCTTTCCACATTTAATACATTTAAACGGCTTCTCCCCTGTGTGAGTTCGTTGATGTCTTTTAAGGCCTCCACTATAACTGAAGCTCTTTCCACATTCAATACATTCAAATGGTTTCTCCCTTGTGTGAGTTCGTTGATGTCTTCGAAGTGTTCCACTACGACTGAAGCACATTCCACATTCCCTGCATTTAAACTGTTTCTTTGTTCTTCCCAATGAATTCACAGATGACTCCTTAGAATCCTGATCGTCATCTTCCTCACCTGTTTGGGAGCGGGGGTGGGGGGGAGGGACAGAATCCTGTTAAGAGTTTCAAGAAAGACAACAAAGGAACTGAACACACGTCATCCCCATGTGCACCTTCTCTTATTTTAACACCTCCACTGTCCCCTTTATGTTCCAAATTTTAATGGCAAGAGAAACCCATGATCACTCCATTCACACTTAAGAAAGAACTATCATTTTATAACAGAGATCTACGATGGAACCGTCTTATAAAACACGTCTCTGTCTTTTTCGTTTTCAAGTGAGGAAATGATCTGAGGCTCCAGTAGCAGTCTCTCCTATGAGTAAGAAGTAAAACTGAAGTGTTCTTATGCCACATGTAACTGTAAAAATATTGCAATATATTAGAACCTAAGAAGAGTCTGCTGAATTGGGCAAAGGCCCACCCAGTCCAGCATCCTGTTTTCACAGCGGCCAAGCAGATACTGGGGGAAACCAGCAATCAAGACTTCAGCAAAAGAGCCTTCTGCCCTCCTGTGCTTTCCAGAAACTATTATTAAGAAGCATTATTGCCTAGAACCGTGAGGGCAGAGCACAGACATCAGTCTAATACTTTTTTTCAAGCTATCCAAGTTGCTGGTCGTCACTGTCTCTTGTCCTTTTCTTTATTCATCTTTTGCAGCCCTTAAAAGCTCATAAATGTATTATGGCCTATGCTTTTGTGGGCTGCAGTCTGACAAAGTGGAGTCTTTGACCCTGCGAGTCTCTGTTGGCTTTGTGCACTCATTTTGAAATTTGTAACAAGGTTTTCCACAGTATCTCCATGTAAGTTTATGGATGGGCAGAATTACAGGGGCACTATGATTTTTATCCCACTCACCCACTTTCACACACAACCCGTATGTAAGTTTGGCAGGTTTATACAATTCGCATATAATTCTGGCCCAATCCTATGTGTAGAGCCTCCTGCCCCAGGAATTGTGTATCATGATAACGGGTCCTTTGTCCTTAAGCCCAGTAAACTGGGGTGGTGCATGCATTTACTGTACATTTATGCTGATGGAATGTATCACTCTGACCCTGTTCAGAAAAAAATAAAAGTAACAGAAACTATTTAAATATATGAATTAAAAAATGACAGAAAGAATTACCATAGCCCAATACACCCATTTTTCTGGATTGGTGTGCAACATCATTATCATCAATTAATCCTGCAATGGAAAAAACACCAGAGATTTAAAAGCCTGGAGAAGGAAAATCTGCCCCGACTACTTTATGAAAGGGATTCAAGAAAGAAAGAGGTGCTTTGGAAAAGGCCTCACCCCTTCCTTCTTCCTGCCTGGACCTCCATGCCTTTAGTCTCCTCTCCATCTTTCCCACTTTCTCCCTCCGCCACCCACCCATCCCTGTCCCCCATCTCCTCTCCCTTGGAACTCACCAGATTTCTCCAAGGGTCCTGGGAGGGGATGCTCAGAGGTTGTGGGGAGGAATGCAGGAGACAGCTTGACCAGGTCAAATGGCCATCTTCCTCCTTCCATGCTGACCAAGTTTGCAGGTTCAGCTTCCTGGGAGGGAAGAAGAAGCCAAGGGAGTCCCAGAAACCTCTGCAGGGATTCTCCTGCCCAAGACATTCTGATGCCCCTGTAGAAGACCCTATTGGGCACCACCTTCCCAAGAGCCCCCACCCATTTTCAAAAACCATTGACAATTCCTCCCATCTGCCTGTCTCACCTCCCTTCCTACGGCTGGCATGGTATACACAGTAGTGGCCTGAAATTAAATCCCATGGAACTTTAGACTTAATCTTTAAAGGACTGCTCTGAATACATGGGTGGCCCTTGAATGGAGAAGAAAGCATCTTGCTTGCATCTGGAGTCTGCACCCCCTGGGAGAGATGGTAGATCCACCCACTCCTCCTCTGCCCTCGCTGCCTCCTCCTCTGTCCACCAGCTCTCCTCCTCCTGCCCTGCAAACACCCTTTGCTTAGGGGAGAGAGGTGGAAAGAGCCTTCAAACCCATCCATTTCCTCCTCTGTTGCCTTTTCTTGCAGCAGCCCAGTGAGAGGGGAAGGAGCTGCAGTGCCTGGTCCACTTCAGTTGCACACAAGGTTTGCTGGGATTGTGAATGAACAAGACCTCTGCCATCCATGTGGTGGGAGTGGGGTGAGTTAAAAGTAGTTTTTAGAGGAGGAAAACAGGGGGGGAATATTGCTAGGTAGGGGCAATGGGAGTTGTATTTCAACAAATTCTGGGGACCCACAGGTTGAGAATGGCTGATACGGCATGTAAGGTGGGGTTTACCCGCCCACCCCCAATACTTTATTCAAGTTGGAAGAGGGGGGGAGGGAAGGAAGGAAGGGAGAGGTCACATTTGTGAGTGCCTGTGGGTGAGGCTGTGAGGAGGAGGAGACGTCGTTACAGGAGCCGCGTAAGCGGCTCTCTCTGCTTGCTTTACAGAGAGGCGGGAAGAGGGGCAGACGGGAACACCACCGCTTTTTGAAACATCACTGTGCCTTTCAAAGCTACAGCCCCCCTTTTTTCCTTATTCACTTCCTTGTAGCCTTGCAGAGCCACCTCAGCCAAATGGAACCCTCTGCACGCCTCATTAAACCGCCAATAGAACTCCTATTTAGAACTCCTTTATATAGAACATTAAACCGCCAATAGAACTCCTTTATAGCTGGACTATAAAGAAGGCTGATCGCCGAAGAATTGATGCTTTTGAATTATGGTGCTGGAGGAGACTCTTGAGAGTCCCATGGACTGCAAGAAGATCAAACCTATCCATTCTGAAGGAAATCAGCCCTGAGTGCTCACTGGAAGGACAGGTCGTGAAGCTGGGGCTCCAATACTTTGGCCACCTCATGAGAAGAGAAGACTCCCTGGAAAAGACCCTGATGTTGGGAAAGATTGAGGGCACAAGGAGAAGGGGACGACAGAAGACGAGATGGTTGGACAGTGTTCTCGAAGCTACGAACATGAGTTTGACCAAACTGCGGGAGGCAGTGGAAGACAGGAGTGCCTGGCGTGCTATGGTCCATGGGGTCACGAAGAGTCCGACACAACTAAACGACTAAACAACAACAAAGAACTCCTAATGTGATTACTGCATGCCTCATTAACAACTGATAACATTCCTGCTGAAGAACAATAGGGTAAAGCGGTGAGCTGTCAAATCTTGCCTGAAAGGGGATACAAACTATCGATCTGAAAATAAATAAAACTCTGAACCTCAAGGAAAACATGTTATGCTTGGGTTATAAACTGTGTGCATTTTTGTCTTGATTCTTGGACACTGTGTCTCTGAAATGTATCTCTTCATTCCACTGTTTTACGGTAACTTCTGTATCCCAGAGTATGTGATGCTGTTTCTTTTGTATCCTTCTCTGTATAGCCACCCACTGTTCTTCTCCATCGTCTGTCATGTGAGTAAGAACCCTGTTGTGAACAGTTCTCAATCATAATAAAAAACTGATCAGGCTTAACTTTGCTTTTCATTAGAACTCTGCACTTAGCCGACACTCATGATGCACAGAGTTTCTTTAAAGCCACAGCCAGGGGGAAAGGGGAGGCAGTTGAGCAGCTTGGCAGCGGTATCCATGACTGAGCAGCCCTTTTTTGGATCCACCCTGCTCACCCCGAAAAGGGGGAGGCGCTAGAAAAGGTGCCCTAAACATAGTCTGCCGCCCTTTCCCCCCCTGACTGGATTACTGTGCCCAGTGGGGTCACCACCTAGCGGTCGTAAAAGACAATTGAACTTTGGAACATGGAATATACCGTGTTTCCCCCTTTTTAAGACACCGTCTTATTACTTTTTTTCTCAAAAAACCACAGGGTGGCTTATTTTTGGTGGGATGTCTAACTGGTATTTTTATTACGAGTCTGAGGGAAGGGAGGTGTGTGCGTCCCTGGTGCAGCCCTCTCTCCCCGGCCCTGGGATGTTCGCGAAGGGCTGCTCTCTCTCTCCTCCAAGGTGGGGACTCACTTAATAGCAATCTGCTACACTGGAGCTTCTTAAATCTAAACCAGTATAATGGAATCTATCTGTGTGATACAGTCCTAGGTAAAGGTAAAGGTAAAGGGACCCCTGACCATTAGGTCCAGTCGTGACCGACTCTGGGGTTGCGCGCTCATCTCGCATTATTGGCCGAGGGAGCCGGCGTACAGCTTCCAGGTCATGTGGCCAGCATGACAAAGCCGCTTCTGGCAAACCAGAGCAGCAAATGGAAACACCGTTTACCTTCCCGCTGTAGCGGAACCTATTTATCTACTTGCATTTTGATGTGCTTTCGAACTGCTAGGTTGGCAGGAGCTGGGACCAAGCAACGGGAGCTCACCCCGTCACAGGGATTTGAACCGCTGACCTTCTGATCAGCAAGCCCTAGGCTCAGTGGTTTAACCCACAGTGCCACCTGGGTCCCTTTTGATACAGTCCTAGCAGTAGCCTATACATAAAGCAAGCAAGGATCTCTACCAGCTAGCTGCCCAAGACTTAAGTTCCAACAGTCTGAAGTTCCAACAATGTAGCACTTTGTAGTGCTATCACTGATAGCAAAGAAGCTACCTTTTTTAAAAAAATAATTTTTATTAATTTTTAGAAAAAGAAAACACATACAAAATATACAACATAAACTCTGTCCCTTCATTTTCCCTCCACCCACAAGCCCACCTCTGCCACCAGTGAGACCCATGGGTATTGGGGAACAAAGGGGTCCATTTTAAGCTGGGTTTGACCTCCCCCCTCCTTCCTCCCCCCTCATCCCCCCCCTGCCACTGAGAGGACAAAGGCGGAGGATCTCTGGGGATTGGCTTATCCCCCAGCTATTTCTTCACTGTACTGGAAAAAAGAAAAACAAGGAAAAAAGGGGGGGAAAGCAAAAATATAAAAGGGGGGGGGGGAAGGAAAGAAAAAAAAAGGAAAAAGGAAAAATATTAATGGCTTCCACGACTCTCCTCCTCCTGGATTTCCCAACCTCTTTACATAGTTATGGCGGGTTTTCTAATCCAATTCAGAATCTTATTCTTATAATATTAACACAATCCTCCTCCTTCTTCATGCTGTCCCCCTCTGAGCCCCCCCCCCTGCCACTGGGGTAGCCCGAGGAGTCCAGCAGTCAAAAGGTTCCATTTTTGTGTCTGGGTTTCCCTCCACCCTTCCCTCTCCCCTCAAGGCACCCCCTGCCACTGGGTACCAAGAGTAAGAAGGGGGAGACAGGCAGTTTTCCACCCAAACACCTCCTGATCACCAAAATTATTCAAAAACAAACTCTAAGCATATTTCCTCAGCCATTCTTTTTACTCCCTCCAGAAAGCTCTTAACCTTAAACTATAAAAATCTCTCCTCCCCCCCCCCCAATGTCCCTCCTCCCAATTGGATCAGCATATCCTTTAGCAGGCCAAGATTCCGACACCGTTGTTCATAAACCAAAAAAAGTACCTTAAACTAAAATTTTTACCCCACACCAATTCTTTCCCACATCCACTTCCAGACCTCTGCTCCTCCCTCTTTCTGCCTTTCCCTCCCTTCAATAACACCATTCAACATTTCAGTCTCTCCAGGATTTTCACTTCCATCAATCTTCTCTTCACTTTGCTTCTCCTTGTCGGCCTCATCTCTTTGTTCTGATCTTTGTTTTTCATCATCCAACACATATTTTTTATGGTCTGAATCAGTCTCCAAATTGTCCTCAAATTGTTGCTCCTCACACACAATCTCATAATCAAAATTGTCCTCTAAAACTTGCTCTTGCACCTCATTCTCCTTTTCTGTTGGATTGAAGCATTGCCTTTCCTTGTAGATATCTTCCCATGTTTGTAAATAGCCCAGCACAGCCTCCTGGAAAGCTCAAGAGAATTTTGTTTTCATAGTTCACTTGACCACAGGCAGACCAGAGATAAGGGCAGAAGGGTACTGGAAAATTCCTCTCTACCACGTTGTCGGCTCCATCTTGGCTGTTCTTATCCTTTGTCTTTAACCTCATCAGATTTCAAATTTACAGTCCACTTAAATCCTTTTAAAACCTTTTGAATCAATTTTTCCAATTCACAGGAATAAAATCGTCTTTCTTAGTCCTTTAACAATTTGACAGCTTTTGACAGCTGTCAAAGCGTCCTCCCCCTTGTTGCTGCTGAACCTCAAGGGGCAACGACACCGGGGGCTGGGGAGGTTTGGAAAAGTCTTTCTTTCTCTCGGGTCCGCAATCTTGAAAGAAGTTTTCCCTTTTCGGCTTGGGAATATTTAATGCGCCTCCCGATTGTCCATTTGGAAGAGATCGGCTTCCGTTACTTTAGAATCTCTTCCTATCTTCAAATTTAAAATTTTTAAGATCCGAATGGAGATTTGACTTACTTTGAAGAAGTCTTTTATTTCCTTGGAAGAATCCGCCGCTTGCAGGCTGAGGACTCGGAGCTTCACTTCAAGGAGGTAAGATGAAACCCAAAAATGGCTCCCGCGACTCCACTCCGCTGGCTCTCGATTGCTCTACTGAGCTCTCGGGCAGCAGAGGATTCGCGTCCGGAGCAAACAGCTGGGCACTATGTCACCGGGACTCTCTACCCGGTGTTTTTTCGGGGAGTCCGCTCGCTCTGCGGACTTCCCCCCCCTCCACGAAGCAAAGAAGCTACCTGCTGAGAACAAAGAAGCCAGCTAAGCAGCAATTAAGATTGCTGACTTGGTAAATGGTAGCAATTGAGAAGCAATTGAACCAGCGAGGTGAGGAAGCACGTGTTGTTAGGCCCGGCAGTTTAACTTTTGTGTAGAGCAGCGTTTAGCAGCTCCGTTTAGCAGCTCGCAAACAGCGAAGGAAAAAGTCCTTAATAAAAAAAAAAGTCCCCAAGGCAAGGGCTGCGATCCAAACTACTTGCAATTCCTTAAAGGGGCAGCTCCACAGACAACCAAGCAGCATAAGGTAGAAAGAAAACTGCAGCAGGCTTTTTAAAAGGCTGCCTTATGCCTTCGGTAAAAGCAAGGAGACAACAATCAGACACGGGAGATTCCCGTTAAGAGGAAATCAACGTGCATTGAATGGAAGGGAATTTAGGGAAAGGTGGGGGGAAGCGAGAGGTGGGCTGTGTGTGTGTGTGTGTGAGAGAGAGAGAGAGAGAGATGAAGGGGGGGGAGAGACAGACGCGTGCACGGAGGTCTCTCCCTAAAAGGGAAAACAGCCTTTGCATTCTTCAATCGCCCCTCTTCCTCGTGCCTTCATCTCCTCCCCACCCCACTTTTCTCCCCTTCACCAAGTAGAGCTTACACAGCTTGGCTAAAAAAATATTTTTGGATCCTTTTATTTAAAAAAATGCTCTCAGAAACGGGGAAGGGAAATCACGAGGCTTCGGCAGCCAGCAGTTACGGCTGTTCGGTGCATTTTTACAAGCTTTTAAAGGAAATACGTGTCTGTGGAGCGACAGCAAAATGGGGAGAGATTTTTAAGGGGGGAGTTGGCTGGCGGGAGGGGGGTTATTGCTAGTGGGTGAAGGGTCTATCAGTATGTCTTATTTTCGGGGTATGGCTTGTATCGCGCAATTGCTTAGAAATCCTGCTATGGCTTATATTATGCCTACGTCTTAAAAAAGGGAAAAGACGGTACGAACTTTGTCAGATAACACAGACAGAGAGCGTCCTGAATGCAGAACTGCCATCATTGCAAGACAGTGGCGATGTTTTAACATCGATATCGCAGTGCTCCAAGAGACTCGAAGAGCAGGCGAGGGACTACTGAAGGAAGAAAAAGGAGGCTACACTTTCTTCTGGAAAGGTCTATCTGAACAAGAACATCGAATACATGGGGTAGGCTTCTCTATCAAAAACAACCTTGTGAAGCTCCTGTCAGAAGTCCCTACTGGCATTAATGAGCGACTCTCAACCCTTTGAATAAAGCTCTCCCAAAGAGAAATAAAAAGCTGTTGGAGAATAAGACCCCATGGTGGATATCACCCGTAGAGGTATTAACAGTTAGAAAGACAAATATGGAGGGGAGGAGGGCCACCTATGAGGAAATATTGAGGAAAGTTGATGGAGTGTGGAAATTAAAGCCACATGAAGAAATAAAAACATGTTTGACAGGATGGCTTCAGTATCACCAGGTAAACGATGTATTCTTAAGTGATAGAAAAATAGGTTTTGAGGATAAAAAGTCCAGATTTCAGAAAGAAGTGTTGGAAGGCAAAGTGAAATTGTTGTCAAAAATTTATAATCTGTTGTTAGAGTGGTTTACGAAAGATGAATTGACAAAAGATGTGATGATAAAATGGGCAAAAGATTTTGGGCATAATATTGAATATGATGCGTGGTTGAAATTGTGGAATGAAACTATGAAATTTACTGCATGTACCGCCTTGAAAGAAAACATAATGAAAATGATGTATAGATGGTATTTGACTCCAGTAAAATTAGCTAAAATGTATAGAATGAGTGGTAAAACGTGCTGGAAATGTCAAGAGAAAGATGGAGAATTTTATCATATGTGGTGGGCGTGCGAGAAAATCAAAAGATTTTGGGAAATAATATATAATGAATTGAAAAAGATGTTTAAGTATACGTTCCCTAAAAAACCTGAGGCTTTTTTATTGGGACTAATGGGAGAGGAAATAGCAAAAGGGGATCAGAGATTATTTATGTATGCTACAACTGCTGCTAGGACTTTAGTAGCCCAAAAGTGGAAAACACAGGAGATACCGACGATTGAGGAGTGGCAGACGAAAATGATGGACTACGCAGAATTAGCAAATATGACTTATGGAATGAGAGACCAAGGAGAGACAAAGTACCAACGAGAATAGAGTAAATTCATTGACTATATGGAGAGGAACTGTAAGAGTCTGAAGACACTTGCGGGACTGAGAAAAATCCTACGAACTGAGTTTAAAATGGACAATAAAAGAAACTGCGGGATAAGAGTGACCAATAAAACCGAATGACGGGAGGGAGGGAAGTCACAACTCGGCAGAGAGATTGAAATTGAGATGAGGAGATATAAGTAGGATTGAAATTGTGATTTGTGTTGTTTTTGTTGTTTTTGTTTGTGTATTTGGAAAATTGAATAAAAATATTTTTTTAAAAAAAGAATAAAGCTCTCCAAAAACCAACAGGCTACTATTACCTTGTTTCTCCTTTTTTTTAAGACACCGACTTATAACTTTTTAAAATAATAATAATAATAATAATAATAATAATAATAAACGGTGCCTTATTTTCAGTGGGGTGTCTCCCAGCAGATGTCAAGGCAATAAGCAACTATTTTACTTTTAGAAGACAACTGAAAGCGGCCCTGTTTAGGGAAGTTTTTAATGTTTGATGCTGTACTGTTTTTAATATTCGGTTGGAAGCCACGCAGAGTGGCTGGGGAAGCCCAGTCAGATGGGCGGGGTATAAATAATATATTATTATCATTATTATTATTATTATTATAGCGGAGGTTTGACAGCCTTCTGACAGGAATGCTTTGATGGTGTTTCCTGCTTGGCAGGGGGTTGGACTGGATGGCCCTTGTGGTCTCTTCCAACTCTATGATTCTAATAATAAGAAAGGATTTAGTTATACCATATCTACATTCCAAAGAGATATAATAGAAGATAATAAATAATTATTAAAGAAAACTTATAACCTATTGTTGGAATGGGAGATTAAAGATGAGGAGGTGAAATCGGTAATGATTAAATGGGCACAAGTTATAGGACATAACATACATATGGAAGATTGGGAAAAGCTATGGAAAAATAATTTAAAATTTATGGATTGTATATTGCTGCAAGAGAATTACAGCGGTACCTTGGTTTACAAACAGCCTAGTTTATGACCATTTGGGATTACGACCAACTCAAACCCGGAAATGAGTGCTTCGGGCTGCGGGGTTTTTTTTTGGATTGTGAACGTACTCCGTTCGCGGGTGCACTTCCGTTTTGAGTGCCACACTTCCGTTGTCCGGCAGCAGAGAAGGGGCTGCTCATCTGAGTCCTCCCGATCGTAATTAAGCTGTTTTTATTCCCACCTCTGCCCTTGCGCCGCTCATTTGAGTCTGCGGGAGGCTTGGGTAATTACGATTGGGGGGGGGGAACCAGATGAGCAGCTCAAAGGCAGAAAAGGAGGGGGAAAGGCTGAATTATTATTATGGCGAGCCTGGTCTGCAATACCCAACCCTCTCCCCTTTTCCGCCTTCTTCCTTGCAACTTCCTTTGCACCAGATCATGCAGGAGGAAACTTCTCTCTTCCACAGCGGGACCCCCACCCTTCAAGGCCCCATTTAAAAAAAAAAAGCTCCCTTTCCTCCATTCTCTTATTCTCCCCGCCCGGAACTTGTGCAGGCCGCCTCTCCCCGTCCCGGGGTTTCCCATCCTGGACCCCCACCGCCTTGCAAAACTCCTTCCCTCTTTCCCCGCCACTGGCTTTGCACTCACCCGAAATCCTGGCGACGGTGGCAGCGACTCTGGGCAGCGGGGGCGGGAATGGGAGCCCCCGCGTGGGAGGTAGGCAGGGACCCCGCTTAATTAGGAGGCTGAATTCGGAAGCAGCCGCCTCCTCTGCATCTACACGAAGCAGCCCCGCTGCCCGCCCCCTTCCCTCCCTGTGGAGGCGGGGCTTCTCGATACTGACTTGGGAAAGGGGGCGCGGCTTAAGCAGAACAGCTGACCCGCCCCCTCTGCCATCGTGCATTGCCCTTGTCCTGCAAGGAATCGGGTGAGTGCAAAGCGCCGGGTGTGGGTGTGTGTGCAATACAATGCAATACCCATCGAATTGGGGTTCGGGGTGTAGAGAGAGCAGGCAGGGAAGCTGCGGGTCAAATGTGGGGGTGTTGCAGCTGATTCATCCTCGTTGCAAAGAAGAGACAGTGGGCTCTCCTGAAGGTGTTTTCTCTCTCTCTCTCTCTCTCACACACACACACACGTCTGCATGGACAAACAGATCACACGAAGACCCCTCTGGTTTGATCAAGCCCATCTAGTCCCGCACCCTTTTAGAATCGTAGAGATGGAAGGGTACCCTGAGAGTCATCTAGTCCAACCCCCTGCAATGCAGGAATCTCAGCACTGTCTCCTCACGATGGCCAAGCCTGGGAGAATTGGAGCCCAAGAGCATCTCTCCCCTCCAGCGGCTTCTGGCAACTGCTATTAAATTAGGCATAATCATCTGGCTGGGTTTCCCCAGCCTCTTGGGAGGCTCCCAACAGCATATTTTTTAAAAACCAATGAAACATCAAACATTAAAAGCTTCTCCATACAGGACTGCCTTCAGATGTCTTCTAAAAGTCAGATAGATGTTTATTTTCTTGACATCTGACGGGAGGGCATTCCACAGGGCGGCACCACTACCGAGAAGGCCCTCTGCCTGGTTTCCTGTCACTTACTTGATATATAGAGCATGTATCCTAAATTTAGTTACAGGTAGGTAGCCGTGTTGGTCTGAGTCGAAACAAAATAAAAAAATTCCTTCAGTAACACCTTAAAGACCAACTAAGTTTTTATTTTGGTATGAGCTTTCGTGTGCATGCACACAAAATAAAATCTTAGTTGGTCTTTAAGGTGCTACTGAAGGAATCTTTTTATTTTATCCTAAATTTGTCAGCTTTTCTCAAAGAAGTAGGATCAGGAAGTTCTTAATGTTTGATGTCTTATTATGATTTTATATTTTGCTGGAAGCCGCCCAAAGTGGCTGGGGAATTATTATCAGTGGCAGAGCTTCATGCTCTGGTACCGGGGGGGGGGGCTGTCCCCGGGGGCGGGGCATGCATTTTGGGGCGGAACACATTTCGGGGCAGGGCATGCGTTTTGGATACTGACAAGCTGGAACATGTCCAGAAGATTGCAACCAAAATGGTCAAAGGCCCGGAAACGATGCCTTGTGAGGAACGTCTTAGGGAGCTGGCCATGTTTAGCCTGGAGAAGAGAAGGTTAAGGGGTGATATGATAGCCATGTTCAAATATATTAAAGGATGCCATATAGAGGAGGGAGAAAGGTTGTTTTTTGCTGCTCCAGAAAAGTGGACACAAGAGCCATGAATTCAAACTACAAGAAAGAAGATTCCACCTAAACATTAGGAAGAACTTCCTGACAGTAAGAGCTGTTCGGCAGTGGAATTTTCTGCCAAGGAGTGTGGTGGAGTCTCCTTCTTTGGAGGTCTTTAAGCGGAGGCTTGACAGCCATCTGTCAGGAATGCTTTGATGGTGTTTCCTGCTTGGCAGGGGGTTGGACTGGATGGCCCTGGTGGTCTCTTCCAACTCTATGATTCTAAGCGCCATCTTGTTTCTTCTTTTATCTTTATCAAGTCTAAGTAAAACTGCACAGTTGAATACTTAATTATAAATAGAAGTCCATCTGTACTCCGTTGTTGTTGTTGTTGTTGTTGTTGTTTTAAAAAAGGTTTGTTAATGAGGCTTGGCATAGAAAAACAATTGTAGGTATAGAGAAGAAAAAAGAACGTACTAATCACCTCCGTAAATCCAAACACCATGATGAGAATCTATTTGAAGTCCAAGCTTAAACACCAAGCACTATGCAATTCTGTAGATTTTTTTCTCAGTCTTCTTCGGTGCAGACTATGTCTGTTTATTGTCCAAATCTAATTATTTTACCAAACAGATTCCAGCTTGTGAGAGTGAATTTGGAGTGTGCCAGCCATGCTGTACTCTGGGACCCAGTGTCCTGCCGCTTGCACCTTGATGCCAGCTGACAATCTTGGACGATCTGCGGGTCTACAAGACAGTCCTCCGCCACCCTGGGGAGTCTGCCAGGGCTAATTACCCCCATATCAACCCTGAATTACCGGCACAGCTGAGGTCTGATTGTGTGGGAGTCAGTCATTTCTCAGCGCCGGAAACAGGAAGCCCCAAAATATAGAAAGTAGCTTACAGCAAAAAAAAAAAAAAAAGCCTAATAACTCTTTTGGGTAACTGAATAAATTATTTTATTAAATATTCAAATGGAGAACATATTTTACATTCTCGTGTTCATGTAAACATGGTTCTACTCCAACCTCACATAATCCCAATTTCCACCTCAGCAAAGAGTTATTTATACAGAAATCTTCCGGACAGAAGTATCTCTATTTACATTATAGGGAGGGATCGCTCTCTGTCTGGTTTATTGCACCCTCATAACACCCTATGTCTTTTGCAGTGTCCTGTAATGTATTCTCCTCACAGAAACACACAAACAGTAAAGAGTGACATGAAGCAGCAGCAAGACAGACTCACTGTCAAAGAATACCTCCCATACGACCACTCCCATCAATTTTTGGGGAGAATCATGTACTTTAAATGTCTGCCGAATGTATGCTACGGATGTCAAAACAATACTCTTCGTGGGAAGTACTGAGAAAAAGTCGTGGGCAATTTGATTATTATTTTCATAGAACCATAGAATCATAGAGTTGGAAGAGACCACAAGGGCCATCCAGTCCAACCCCCTGCCAAGCAGGAAACACCATCAAAGCATTCTTGACATATGCCTGTCAAGCCTCTGCTTAAAGACCTCCAAAGAAGGAGACTCCACCACACTCCTTGGTAGCAAATTCCACTGCCGAACAGCTCTTACTGTCAGGAAGTTCTTCCTAATGTTTAGGTGGAATCTTCTTTCTTGAAGTTTGAATCCATTGCTCCGTGTCCGCTTCTCTGGAGCAGCAGGAAACAATCTTTCTCCCTCCTCCATATGACATCCTTTCATATATTTGAAATATATTTCATATATTTTATTTTTTTACTGAGAAAAAGTCGTGGGCAATTTGGTTTTTATTTTTATTTTATTAATCTTTATTAATTTAGGTTTTAAAAATTGTATACACAACATACATAGGCATAGGAATAAAGAAGAGGGAAAAAGAAAAAAGAACATAATAAAAACCAAATACATAACTGCCCAAACTCTTATGGCTGGTCATGCAACAAGAAACATCCACTCCCGGATTCTGCGAGTGACTGAAAAGTCGTGTTTTCTGCTATCTCTGCACTGTAAATACTATGCACAATAAAACTCTTAAAGACAGAGCGGACTTGGCGTCTTTACTCAAGAGTAGCCGCAACAGCACTATTACAATAGCATTATACATTTCTTCCATACATTTATCATATCATGTTCTCACTTATGTTCCTAGAAATATAAACTCGCTGAAGATGAAAAGAAAAAAAGAAAAAAGTTAGAAATGTTTCTAAAAATAACCTTGAATAGAACTTCCAATTCTTCTCATTTACTATATCTATACCTCAGTCATACCTCAGTTTAAGTACGCTTTGGTTTGAGTACTTTCAGTTTAAGTACTCTGTGGACCTGTCTGGAACGGATTAATCCACTTTCCATTACTTTCAAAGGGAAAGTTCACTTCAGGTTAAGTACAGACTTCCAGAACCAATTGTGTACTTAAATTGAGGTACCACTGTATTACATTTGATTAACTTCATTCATCTGAACAAGTTTTCATTTTCCTTTTTCGCTATGCAAGAATCAGTCTAGTTCTTCTGTGCCAATGTGCTCAGGGAAGCCATTCTGAGAGTTAAAATGTTAAGCAAGAAAGCCATTTTGTTGATCTAGGCCAAGCCCCCATATCCAGTAAATGAACTCAGATACCCACTACCCAGAGAGAAACACAGAGATAGACTGATAAGGATTACCAAATAAGTACATGGAAGGGTAATGTCCAACTCCTCATGCGACCCTCGTACCTACGGGACCGCCTCTCCTGGTATGCCCCGCGGAGGACCTTAAGGTCCACAAACAACAATATTCTGGAGATCCCGAGCCATAAGGTGGCTAGATTGGCCTCTACTAGGGCCAGGGCCTTTCCAGTATTGGCCCCAACCTGGTGGAACGCTCTTTCACAGGAGACCAGGGCCCTGCGGGATTTGTCATCTTTCCGCAGGGCCTGCAAAACAGAGCTGTTCCGCCTGGCTTTTGGGCTGGACTTAAGTCTGACCCCTATGTTTTCCTCCCTCATGGCTTGGATTTACGGACTACTTAAAATGAGGCTGCATTTTAAATTTTAATATTGTATTTTAATCTGCATTTTAATTAATTGCTTTTTATGTTTTATTGTAATTTTATTGGTGTTAGCCACCCTGAGCCCGGTTTTGACTGGGGAAGGCGGGGTATAAATAAAAATTCTTATTCTTATTCTTATGCCTTGTCTCTAGGCAGAATCTATTGTATCTATTAGAGAATGTGTAATGCTGTAACTTTTGACTGGATAAATACCTGATTCAAGAATCAGGTCGCGAAGACTCCCCTCCCCCCGCCCACTCTCATGAAACAACAGCCTCCTAATAATAATAATCTTTAATAATAATAAACTTTATTTATACCCCGCCCTCCCCGGAGAAGACCGGGCTCAGGGCGGCTAACATCAGGTATAAAAACAATGGATTAAAATACAATTTACAAATAGGATCAAAGTACAACTTAAAATACAGCCTCATTTCAGTAGAAGCCCAGATCAAAAACTGTTTGGAGGGGAGAAAAGGTCAAATCTTCACCAAGGCCAACTATCCAGACTGGTCCTATGTGGGCCAGAAAAAAACCAGGGAAGTCCCCAAATAGGGGATCCATGATAGAAGGAAAAGGAAAGAGGGGGTGGGGATCAGGCTGATTCCAAGCCAAAGGCCAGGCGGAACGACTCTGTCTTACAGACCCTGCGGAAAGAAATCAGATCCCGCAGGGCCCTGGTCTCATGAGACAGAGCGTTCCATGAGGCCGGAGCCAGTGTTGAAAAAGCCCTGGCCCTGGCAGTTTTAAGCACCCTGACAGTTATTTACTGTTCCCCCACCATTGCAGCCCATCATTTTGGCAGTGAAGAGCGGAGGTCAAAACTCAACAGATTCATCGCACACCTTGAGCATTCCAGATTCACTCTCCCCCTGTTTATCTAGTAACAACTTGCAACTTATTTTCTACATTTAGTATATGTGGCCTTAATTACTTTAATACATATATGTAGGTATACAAATTTAAATACAAACACCAGAACATGACACGGGTTCCAGGCATTTGAAATTAACTTTCCCCTTTATGAGTTTCTTAATGTGAATTAAGAGTGAACCATGGCTTTTCACCTGTGTAAATTCACTCATGAATATATATTTTTAAAAAATAACGATTATTTTATTCATAACAATATTTTCAACCATACAATTAACATACGTTCATGAATATTAAGGTCTCCACTCCCTCTGAAGCTCTTTCCACATTCCCTACATCCGTGGCTTTTTCCCTGTGGGAGTTATAAATGGATTCTCCCCCATGTGAGTTCGTTGATGTCTTCTAAGGCCTCCACTATGACTGAAGCTCTTTCCACATTCAATACATTTAAACGGTTTCTCCCCTGTGTGAGTTCGTTGATGTCTTCTAAGGCCTCCACTATGACTGAAGCTCTTTCCACATTCAATACATTTATACGGTTTCTCCCCTGTGTGAGTTCGTTGATGTCTTCTAAGGACTCCACTACGACTGAAGCTCTTTCCACATTCAATACATTTAAACAGCTTCTCCCCTGTGTGAGTTTGTTGATGACTTCTAAGGCCTCCACTATGACTGAAGCTCTTTCCACATTCAATACATTTAAACGGCTTCTCCCCTGTGTGAGTTCGTTGATGACTTCTAAGGCCTGCACTATGACTGAAGCTCTTTCCACATTCAATACATTTAAACGGCTTCTCCCCTGTGTGAGTTCGTTGATGTCTTCTAAGGTCTCCACTACGACTGAAGCTCTTTCCACATTCAATACATTTAAACAGCTTCTCCCCTGTGTGAGTTCGTTGATGTATCCTAAGGCCTCCACTGTAACTGAAGCTCTTACCACATTCAATACATTTAAACGGTTTCTCCCCCGTGTGAGTTCGTTGATGTATTCTAAGGTCTTGACTATGACCGAAGCTCTTTCCACATTCAATACATTTAAACGGTTTCTCCCCCGTGTGAGTTCGTTGATGACTTCTAAGGCCTCCACTATGACTGAAGCTCTTTCCACATTCAATACATTTAAACAGCTTCTCCCCTGTGTGAGTTTGTTGATGTATCCTAAGGCCTCCACTATAACTGAAGCTCTTACCACATTCAATACATTTAAACGGTTTATCCCCCGTGTGAGTTCGTTGGTGTATTCTAAGCTCTTCACTACGACCGAAGCTCTTTCCACATTCAATACATTTAAACGGTTTCTCCCCTGTGTGAGTTCGTTGATGCATTATAAGGTCTCTATTTTGACTGAAGCTCTTTCCACATTCAATACATTTAAACGGCTTCTCCCCTGTGTGAGTTCGTTGATGTATCCTAAGGACTCCACTATAACTGAAGCTCTTACCACATTCAATACATTTAAACGGCTTCTCCCCTGTGTGAGTTCGTTGATGTATTATAAGGTCTCTATTTTGACTGAAGCTCTTTCCACATTCAATACATTTAAATGGTTTCTCCCCTGTGTGAGTTCGTTGATGTATCCTAAGGACTTCACTATAACTGAAGCTCTTACCACATTCAATACATTTAAACGGCTTCTCCCCTGTGTGAGTTCGTTGATGTCTTTTAAGGGTTTCACTTTGACTGAAGCTCTTTCCACATTCAATACATTTAAACGGCTTCTCCCCTGTGTGAGTTCGTTGGTGTATTCCAAGATTTCCACTTTGACTGAAGTTCCTTCCACATTCAATACATTTAAACCGTTTCTCCCCCGTGTGAGTTTGTTGGTGTATTCTAAGTGTTCCACTACTACTGAAGCTCTTTCCACATTCAATACATTTAAACGGCTTCTCCCCTGTGTGAGTTCGTTGATGTATTCTAAGATTTCCACTTTGACTGAAGTTCTTTCCACATTCAATGCAATTAAACCGTTTCTCCCCCGTGTGAGTTTGTTGGTGTATTCTAAGTGTTCCACTACTACTGAAGCTCTTTCCACATTCAATACATTTAAACGGCTTCTCCCCGGTGTGAGTTCGTTGATGTGTTTTAAGGCCTCCACTATAACTGAAGCTCTTTCCACATTCAATACATTCAAATGGTTTCTCCCCTGTGTGAGTTCGTTGATGTCTTCGAAGTGTTCCACTACGACTGAAGCACATTCCACATTCCCTGCATTTAAACTGTTTCTTTGTTCTTCCCAATGAATTCACAGATGATTCCGTAGAATCCTGATCCTCATCTTCCTCACCTGTTTGGGAGCGGGGGGGGGGAGGACAGAATCCTGTTAAGACTTTCAAGAAAGACAATTTAACACCCTTCCCATTCTCCACTGTCCTCTCAATGATCTGAGGCTCCAGTAGCAGTCTCTCCTATGAGTAAGAAGTAAAACTGAAGTGTTCTTATGCCACATGTATGTGTAAAAATGTTGCAATATATTAGAACCTAAGAAGAGACTGCTGGATTGGGCAAAGGCCCATCTAGTCCAGCATCATGTTCTCACAGTGGCCGAGCAGATGCATGGGGGAAACCAGCAAGCAAGATTTCAGCACAAGAGCCCTCTGCCCTCCTGTGCTTTCCAGAAACTATTATTAAGAAGCATTCTTGCCTAGGACCATGGGGGCAGAGCACAGACATCAGTCTAATCCTTTTTTGTGCTTTGTGCACTCATTTTGAAATTTGTACCAATGTTTTCCACAGTATCTCCATGTAAGCTTATGGATGGGCAGAATTACAGGGGCTCTATAATTTTTATCCCACTCACCCACAACCCCAGTCTGTAAGATTGGCAGGTTTACACAATTTGCATATAATACTGGCCCAATCCTATGTGTAGAGCCTCCTGCCACAGGAATTGTGTATCACGATAACGGGTCCTTTGTCCCTTAAGCCCAACAAACTAGGGAGCTGCATGCATCTACTATATTTTTATGCTAGTGGAATGTATCACTCTGACCCTGGCTATAAAAAATAAAAGTAATAGAAACTATGTCAATATATGAATAATAAATAATGACAGGAAGCATTTCCATAGCCCCCTTCACCCATTTTTCTGGATTGGTGTGCAACATCATTATCAACACTTAATCTTGCAGTGGAATTAACACCAGAGATTTAAAAGCCTGGAGGAGCAAAATCTGCCCCGACTCCTTTATGAAAGGGATTCAAGGAAGAAAGAGCTGCTTTGGAGAAGGCCTGACCCCTTCCTTCTTCCTGCCAGGACCTCCCTGCTTTTGGTCTCCTCTCCATCTTCCCCTCTTTCTCCCTCTGCCATCCATCCATCCATCCATCCCTGTCCCCATCTCCTCTCCCTTGGAGCTCACCAGATCTCTCCGAGGGTCCTGGGAGGGATTGCTCAGAGGTTGTGGGAAGGGATGCGGGAGACAGCCTGACCAGGTCAACCGTCCATCTTCCTCCTTCCATCCTGACCAGATTTGCAGGTTCAGTCTCAGCCAGGTTTGCAGGTTCAACTTCCTGAGGAGTGCAGAAGCTAGAGCAAATAGTAGCTTCCTGGTAGGGAGGAAGAAGGCAAGGGAGTCTCAGAAACCTCTGCAGGGATTCTCCTGCCCAAGACATTCAGATTCCCCAGCAGAAGCCCCTATTGGGGACTCCCTTCCCAAGAACCCCCACCCATTTTCAAAGGCTGGCCTGATATGCATAGTAGTGGCCTAAGAGTAGATCCCATGGAACTTTAGACTTAGAAAGGAGTGCTCTCAATACAGGAGTGGCCCTTGAATGGAGAAGAAAGCCCATTGTTTGCATCTGGTCCTCCTGGGAGAGGTGGTGGATCCGCCCACTGCTTCTTCTGCCCTCACTGTCTCCTCCTCTGTCCTCCTGCCCTGCAACCAGGGAGGCAGAAAGAGCCTTCAAACCCATCCGCTTACTCTTCCGCTGCCTTTTCTTGCAGCAGCCCAGTGAGAGTGGGAGGAGCTGCAGCGCCTGGTTCACTTCAGATACACACATGGTTTACTGGGATTGTGAATGAACAAGACCTCTGCCTTCCATGTGGTTTGAGTGGGGTGAGTTAAACGTGGAGGAGACCTCCCCCTCCTGTCCTTTTGGGAAACAGGAGATGTTGCCGCAGCATTTAACTGTTGCCTAGATGCAATGAACTTTTTTGGAATTGTTAAAAAAATGTATATAATTTCTTTTCATCATCTACACATACCGTATTTTTCGCTCCATAAGACACACCTGACCATAAGATGCTCCTAGTTTTTAGAGGAGGAGAATAAGAATAAAATATTGCTAGGTAGGGGCAATGGGAGTTGTATTTCAACAACATCGGGGGACCCAGAAGTTGAGAAAGGCGGACATAGTATGTGAGGTGGGGCTTAACTGCCCCCCCCCCCAATATTTTATTCAAGTTGGAAGAGGGAGGGAGAGGTCACATTTGAGCAAGAGGAGGAGGAGGAGACGCTGGTACAGGAGTCGTGTAAGTGGCTCGTTCTATGCTTGCTTTACAGAGAGGCAGGAGAGGGGTGGACGGGAACACCACTGCTTTTTGAAAAATCAGTGTGCCTATCAAAGCTACAGCCCCCCCATTTTCCTTATTCACTTCCTTGTAGCCTTGCAGAGCCACCTCAGCCAAATGGAACCCTCTGCACGCCTCATTAAACCGCCAATAGAACTCCTAATTTGATCGCTGCATGCCTCATTAACAACTGATAACACTCCCGCTGAAGAACAGTAGGGTAAAGCGTTGAGCTGTCAAATCTTGCCTGAAAGGGGATACAAACGTATGGATCTGCAAATAAATAAAACTCTGAACCTCAAGGAAAACTTGTTACGCTTGGGTTATAAACTGTATGCATTTTTGTCCCGATTCTTGGACACTGTATCTCTGAAATGTTTCCCTCCATTCCAGTGGCGTAGCGTGGGTTGTCAGCACCCGGGGCAAGGCAAGTAATTTGCGCCCCCTAACCCGTGGATTTCAGCACTCGAGTCTCTTCCACTAGATTAGTTAAAGAAACCCTTACCCCCTAAGCACATGTATAATGACATATGTCATTATGCAAACCCTTACCACCACTGGCCCCTAAAAGATGGGTGGAATCACTGCACTGGGAGACCAACAGATAGGATAGAAACATATGTCATTATGCAAACTAAAAGACTTCCTGCATCACCCATTCTTGAACTGTGGTGCCCAGAACTGTGGTACTATTACTTCCCTTGATCTAGACGCTATACTCCTATTGATGCAGCCCAGAATTGCATTGGCTTTTTTAGCTGCTGCATCACACTGCTGACTCATGTCAAGTTTGTGGTCTACCAGGACTCCTAGATCCTTTTCACATGTACTGCTCTCAAGCCAGGTATCACCCATCCTGTATTTGTGCCTTTCATTTTTTTTTTGCCCAAGTGTAGTACTTTACATTTCTCCTTGTTAAAATTCATCTTGTTTGCTTTGGCCCAGTTGTCTAATCTGTTAAGGTCATTTTGAAGTGTGTTCCTGTCCTCTGGGGTATTAGTCACCCCTTCCAATTTGGTGTCATCTGCAAACTTGATCAGGATGCCCTCAAGCCCATCATCCAAGTCATTGATGAAGATGTTGAATAAGACTGAGCCCAAGACAGAACCCTGTGGCACCCCACTAGTCACTTCTCTCCAGGATGAAGAGGAGCCATTGATGAGCACCCTTTGGGTTCGGTCAGTCAGCCAGTTACAAATCCACTGAATGGTAGCATTGTCTAGCCCGCATTTTACCAGCTTCTTTACAAGAATATCATGGGGCACCTTGTCAAAGGCCTTGCTGAAATCAAGATGGGCTATATCTACAGCATTCCCTTCATCTACCAGGCTTGTAATTCTGTCAAAAAAATAGATCAGATTAGTCTGACATGACTTATTTTTCAGAAACCCATGCTGACTTTTAGTGATCACAGCGTTCCTTTCTAGGTGCTCACAGACCGTTTGCTTAATGATCATGCTGTAAAGAAGCTGAGTCACTTCATCAAGTTAGCGAATGGAATTAAATTCCATTGTGCAGACAAAAAGGAAGTCAATCATGGGGGTTGATCAGGACGGATCTGCTATGAAACTAATTAAGTTGAAGTTTCAGGGCCCCTAACCCCAGAAGGGGCCCAGTCACAAGCAACTTTATCCCACATTGCTTTTTAAAAAATTGCTTTAAAAAGTGCATTATGCATGTATATGACATTTCTCTAATTTTCATCACAGAATAGTCTGAAGGGACCACAAGGATCATCAAATATTTCACCCCACATGGGACTTGAACCCATGACCCTGAGATTAAGAGTCTCTTGCGCTACCAACCAAGCTATAACTCAAAAACTATAGGGCATTGGAAATGTTCATTCACGCCAGTGACTTTCCAGTACTGTACAGAAATTTTAAGCAAAATCTAAGGTGTAGCAGCTATTTTTAAATAAATAAATGTGATCTTTCTTGGAGCAAACCCACTTAAGAAAGTAACAGTGGTTTACAGGTCTCTGGTAGAGAGGGAGGCAGAGGGTTTGAGACCCATTGGCTACCCTCACCTGGTTTAGCTGGCCAGTTGAAGCCGTTCCCGGGGTGTGGTTGCTGTCGCACGCTACGGGTGAGGAGCCCTGGTTATGTTCCTAATAGTTATCAAACTTTGAATTTTCCAACAGCTTTATTTAACATAAAGAAAACAACAAGAGCCCTGCGACAGGCAGGATCTGATAAGAAAAATTTGTTCTCGGTGCAGCTTGCATCGTACAAAGCTACAATACCGGAAAATAGATGCCAAGGGGCAGCAGAAATGAAAGGAGAAATTGGGCACACGCTCTTTCTTAGGGGCCAAACCCAGAGTGTCCGCCTCGCAGGCGCACTTACTCCTGAAATGCCCGCGCTTGGTCCTGCGCCTCCAAGGCTGGTTCCTCAGCAGGCAGCGGCAGTTCAAGCGCGGAGGGAGCTCCATGGCCATGAGAGGCTGCAGCTCGAAATGACGCGGGCCCAGCAGGAAACGAGGACACCCAGTTTCCTCTCTGGCCGGTGGGGTGTGTGGCCACCAGCAGCAGCAACGGCGGCGGCGGCTCTGGGGAAGCCCGACGACGCAGGGCAAGTGGCTCTGCTGGGCGCCCGCCACCGCCTCCCCCTCCTCCCATGCCATGTTTTATGCATGAGGGCATGTGGGCGCTACTGAGGTGAAGGAAGGCAAGCACATCGCTTAGCGCCTCTGGCTTGTGTGAGCAGCTGCAGCGAAGCAGCCCCTCGAATCGGCGCAGAGGCTCTGAGGCGCGCTGGCGGTGGCCGGCTGGCTGGCTGGAGAGCGCTGAAGCCTTGCCCCCGCTGGGCTCATGGCGCTCGGCCGGTGCCGTCGCTGATGCGCTGGGCGCGCGCGCGCTCTACTTCCCCCGCCTCCCCGTCGTGCGGCGTGGCCCTGCGCCCCCTGCAGGGCATTGCAGGGAAGCACCTCAACAGCAAGGGAAACAGGAGAGAAAGCGGCGGGCGGCGAGCGGCGGGCAGGGGGCAGGCTAGCAGTGCCCCCTCCATGACAGCGCCCTCCCTGATGTTGTGCCCGGGGCGCCTGCCCCCTCTGCCCCCCCACGCTACGCCACTGCTCCATTCCACTTTTTTATGGTAACTTCTGTATCCCACAGTATGTGTTGCTGTTTCTTTTGTAACCTCTGTATAGCCACCCACTGTTCTTCTCCATCGTCTGTCATGTGAGTACCGTAAGAACCCTGTTGTGAACAGTTCTCAACCTTATAATAAAAAACTGATCAGGCTTAACTTTGCTTTTCATTAGAACTCTGCACTTAGCCGACACTCATTATGCACAGTGTTTCTTTAAAGCCACAGCCAGGGGGAGGCAGTTGAGCAGCTCAGCAGCGGTATCCATGACTGAGCAGCCCTTTTTTGGATCCAACCTGCTCACCCCGAAAAGGGGGAGGGGCTAGAAAAGGTGCCCTAAACATAGTCTGCCACCCTTTTTCCCCCTGACTGGATTACCGTGCCCAGTGGGGTCACCACCTAGCGGTCGTAAAAGACAATTGAACTTTGGAACATGGAATATACGGACTTTGTCAGATAACACAGACAGAGAGCGTCCTGAACGCAGAACTGCCATCATTGCAAGAGAGCTGCGACGTTTTAACATTGATAGCGCAGCGCTCCAAGAGCAGGCGAGGGACTACTGAAGGAAGAAAAATGAGGCTACACTTTCTTCTGGAAAGGTCTATCTGAACAAGAACATTGAATACATGGGGTAGGCTTCGCTATCAAAAACGACCTTGTGAAGCTCCTGTCAGAAGTCCCTACTGGCATTAATGAGCAACTCTCAACCCTTCGAATAAAGCTCTCAAAAAACCAACAGGCTACTATTACCGTGTTTCTCCTTTTTAAAGACACCGTCTTATAACTTTTCTTTATAAAAAAACAAAAAACAAACACAGGGTGCCTTATTTTTTGGTGGGGTGTCTTTTTTTATTATTATTGGTACGGTTTTTATTACCATATGGCCTCCTCGGCCTGGCGAGGTGGAGGCCACTGGCTCAGGTGCTCCGCCCAGCCTGGTGCTCCCCGCTGCAGCTGCCGGTTCCGGGCAGCAGGCCTCCTCAGTCGGGCCGAGCCACGGCCGCTGGCTCTGGCGCTCCGCCGGGCAGGGCACTCCAAGCGTTTGGCACTCCTGAACGCCTGGCGCGCTCCGCGCTGCAGCTGCCAGTTCCGGGTGGCAGGGCGGCAGGCCTTCTTGGTTGGGCTGGGCGGAGGCCGCCGGTTTCAGCGCGCCACCCGACCCAGCAGGGCGCTCTAAGTGCTTGGTGCTGTTGAGTGCCCAGCATGCTCCGCGCTGCAGCTACCAGTTCCGGGCGGCAGGCCTCCTCAGTCGGGCCGAGCCAGGGCTGATGGGTGTGGCGCTCCGCCCGGCAGGGCACGCCAAGCGCTTGGCGCTGTTGAGCGCCCGACGCGCTCCGCGCTGCAGCTGCCAGTTCCGGGCAGCAGGCCTCCTCGGCCGGGCCAGCGGGAGGCAAGGCTGCCGACTCGGGCGCTCCGCGCACTCGCCGCTGCAACAGCAGCAGGTTCCAGGTGCCGAGCTGGCGAGCCTCCTCCTGATGCTGCTGCCGCAGCCAGCATACTGGGTCCCACTGGCTGGCTGGGGCGTTCGGCGGTCTCGCTCCACACATGCAGGTATGTCTTATTTTCGGGGTATGTCTTATATTTCGCGAATACATAAAAACCCTGCCATGGCTTACTTTATGACTACGTATTAAAAAACAGGAAACACGGTATAAGCACTTATGTACCAAAACTGGATGCCATTGAAGACATTAAAGAAAATTTTTACTCTCAGCTGGATACCGTCCTATCAGAGACACCTAAGGAAGATAAAATTATCCTCCTGGGTGATTTTAATGCAAGAGTTGGACGAGATTTCGATCTCTGGCCTGAAACTATTGGGAAAGAAGGAGTTGGCAACAGCAACCAGAACGGACTCTTACTTTTGACAATATGTGCAGCACACAGCCTTGTTATTACCAACACACTCTTTCAACAGAAAAATAAATTTAAAACTTCCTGGAGGTATCCTCGGTCAAACCACTGGCACCTCTTAGACTATGTTATTGTCCGTGCTAAAGATCGCCGTGATGTGCTCCTTACCAGAGCTATGACTAGCGCTGATGACTGCTGGACAGATCACCGACTAATACGCTCCACGATGGCTATCAAGATTATACCTCATCGCAGGATTCACAGAAGGAAACCAAGGCGCAAAATGAACACTCAAGCCCTTCAAGACCCTATTAAGCGGGATTACTTCCAAACGACTCTTAAGGACCATCTGCTTTCAGAATTCCCTGATAACATTGAGGAACACTGGACCAAGCTATAAACATCCATTATTGCAGCCTGTGAACAAACTATTGGATACCAAACCAAGAAACACGACTGGTTTGATGACAATGACTGAGATTGAACGCATGATTGACAAGAAAAGGAAGGCCTTTCAGATCTGGCAAAGAGATAGAAACTGTGCCACTAAGAAAAAAACCTATGCCAATGCTAAGGCTGAGGTTCAAAGAAGAACCAGAGAACTAAAAAACACCTGGTGGATAAAAAAAGCTCAAAAGATCCAGCACTTAGCCGAAACTCATGATGCACATTGTTGTTGTTGTTTAGTCGTTTAGTCGTGTCCGACTCTTCGTGACCCCATGGACCATAGCACGTCAGGCACTCCTGTCTTGCACTGCCTCCTGCAGTTTGGTCAAACTCATGTTGGTAGCTTCGAGAACACTGTCCAACCATCTCATCCTCTGTCATCCCCTTCTCCTAGTGCCCTCAATCTTTCCCAACATCAGGGTCTTTTCCAGGGAGTCTTCTCTTCTCATGAGGTGGCCAAAGTATTGGAGCCTCAGCTTCACGATCTGTCCTTCCAGGGAGCACTCAGGGCTGATTTCCTTCAGAATGGATAGGTTTGATCTTCTTGCAGTCCATGGGACTCTCAAGAGTCTCCTCCAACACCATAATTCAAAAGCATCAATTCTTTGGCGATCAGCCTTCTTTATGGTCCAGCTCTCACTTCCATACATCACTACTGGGAAAACCATAGCTTTAACTATACGGACCTTTGTCGGCAAGGTGATGTCTCTGCTTTTTCACATGCTGTCTCGGTTTGTCATTGCTTTTCTCCCAAGAAGCAGGCGTCTTTTAATTTCGTGACTGCTGTCACCATCTGCAGTGATCAAGGAGCCCAAGAAAGTAAAATATCTCACTGCCTCCATTTCTTCCCCTTCTATTTGCCAGGAGGTGATGGGACCAGTGGCCATGATAGTTTTTTTTGATGTTGAGCTTCAGACCATATTTTGCGCTCTCCTCTTTCACCCCCATTAAAAGGTTCTTTAATTCCTCCTCACTTTCTGCCATCAAGGTTGTGTCATCTGCATACCTGAGGTTGTTGATATTTCTTCCGGCAATCTTAATTCCGGCTTGGGATTCATCTAGTCCAGCCTTTCGCATGATGAATTCTGCATATAAGTTAAAGAAGCAGGGAGACAATATACAACCTTGTCGTACTCCTTTCCCAATTTTGAACCAATCAGTTGTTCCATATCCAGTTCTAGCTGTAGCTTCTTGTCCCACATAGAGATTTCTCAGGAGACAGATGAGGTGATCAGGCACTCCCATTTCTTTAAGAACTTGCCATAGTTTGCTGTGGTCGACACAGTCAAAGGCTTTTGCATAGTCTGTAGACGTTTTTCTGGAACTCTCTAGCTTTCTCCAAAATCCAGCGCATGTTTGCTATTTATCTCTGGTTCCTCTGCCCCTTCGAAATCCAGCTTGCACTTCTGGGAGTTCTCGGTCCACATACTGCCTAAGCCTGCCTTGTAGAATTTTAAGCATAACCTTGCTAGCGTGTGAAATGAGCGCAATTGTGCGGTAGTTGGAGCATTCTTTGGCACTGCCCTTCTTTGGAATTGGGATGTAGACTGATCTTCTCCAATCCTCTGGTCATTGCTGAGTTTTCCAAACTTGCTGGCATATTGGGTTAGCAATTAGCCGACACTCATGATGCACATAGTTTCTTTAAAGCGAAAAAGACCATCTATGGGCCAATAAATCATGGCATATGCCCCCTACGCTCAGCAGACAGTAATCACACTTCTAAAAGATAAATAAGCTATTGCACTGCGCGGGAAAGAACATTACCAACATCTCCTTAACCGCAACTTTCCCGTAGCTGCTGAGGTCCTCTCACAAATTCCGCAAAAACAAGTTAGAGATGAGCTTGCAGTATCTCAAAATCTGGGAGAGTTGTGTAAAGCTATTAACCAAATGAAAAACAACAAAGCCAGTGGACCTGATGGGAAACCTGCCGAAATCTTCAAAGTGGGCGGAATTGAACTTACACAACAACTTCACAAGCTCATCGAAAAAATCTGGGAAAGAGAAGAAATCCCAGCAGACTTTAGGGATGCCAAAATTACCAATCTCTTTAAAAAAGGTGACAGAACTGATTGTGGAAACTATCAAGGCATCTCTCTATTAGCTGCAGCCGGCAAAATTCTTGCAAGGATCTTAGCAAACCGTCTGGTAACAATATCCGAGGTGACCCTTCCTGAATCCCAAAATGGTTTTCGGCCTTCTAGGGGGACAGTGGACATGATTTTCACCGCTCGACAGCTTCAATAAAAATGCAGAGAGCAAAACCAACCCCTGTATATGGTGTTTATTGACCTGACTAAGGCTTTCGACACTGTAAATCGTAATGCCCTGTGGACTGTCCTTCTGAAAATTGACCGCCCAGATAAATTTGTAAAGATCATTCAGCTCCTCCATGATAATATGACAGCAACAATCACAGAAAACAATGGCTCTCAAAGTGAACTATTCCCAATGGGAGCAGGTGTTAAACAGGGGTTGTTATTGCCCCAACTCTATTCATTATTTTCATTGCCATGATCCTACACTTTGTCAATGGAAAACTCCCCACCAGAGTAGAAATCATATATCGAACAGATGGAAAGCTCTTCAATCTGAGCAGGCTGAAAGCAAAAAGTAAGGTTACCGTAACTTCCGTCATAGAGCTTCAGTATGCTGATAACAACGTAGTGTGTGCACGCTCAGAGGATGACCTCCAAATCATCCTAAATATCTTTGCAGAAGCTTACAAAAAGCTTGGCCTATCACTCAACATCCAAAAAACCAAAGTGCTGCACCAACAAGTACAAAACAACCCCTCTGCAGAGCCACAAATCCAACTCAGTGGTGTAACGTTGGAAAATGTTGATCACTTCTCCTACCTAGGCAGTTACCTTTCCACAAGGGCCAACATTGATGCCAAAATCCAGCATCACCTGAGCTCTGTGAGTGCAGCTTTCTCCTGATTGATGTGCAGAATATTTGAGGATCGGGATATTCGCAGGGAAACAAAAATGCTTGTTTACAAAGCTATTGTAGTACCAACGCTACTATATGCTTGTGAAACATGGACCAATTATAAACGCCTTCTCCAACTCCTCGAAAGATTCCATCAACGGTGTCTCCAAAATTTTTTACACATCACTTGGGAAGTTACAGGTAGGTAGCCGTGTTGGTCTGACATAGTTGAAACAAAATAAAAAATTCCTTCCAGCAGCACCTTAAAGACCAACTAAGTTTTTATTTTGGTATGAGCTTTCGTGTGCATGCACACTTCTTCAGATACACTGAAATAGAAGTCCCCAGACACTTATGTAGAGAAAGGGTGGGGAGGGGGTATCACTCAGAAGGGTGGTGGAAATGGGTGATTGACTGACTGATAGCTGTTGACTGTAAACGACTGCAAATGGTCTTGCATGAAAAAGCAAGAGTTGAGATGGCTGAAGATCGCTTTATCATGTATAATGAGATAAGAATCTTCTTACCCAGTCCGTCGCGCTGGCAAGAACGCGCAGAGACGTCGAGCTCCGAGGTCTCTGGCATCGCGGAGGGGGGGAGAATCCGCAGGGGCACGCGGATCCCCGAAAAACCCCGGGTCGAGCGTCCCGGGGGCATAGTTAGCCCGGCAGAGCTCCGAACGCGACTCCTTTGCTGCCCGGGAAGCTCAGTAGAGCCTCCCGAGAGCCGGCGGAGTGGCAGTCGCGGGAGCCATCTTGGGCACCATCGTCACCTCCAAGGAGCGAAGCCCCGAGCCTGCAGCCTGCAAGCGGCGGACTCTTCCTGTCAAAGTAAAGATTCGGACTAAGTAAGTAAAAATTTATTGATCGGACCTATTGGAATATAATTCAGAAACGAGAGAGATAGAAAATACGGAAGCCATCTCCTCCCATCGGTTGAATGGGGAAACAGTGACTTAAGAATCCGATACCGTGATAAGAAGTAATTTCGTATAAAGACAACTCCAAAGACCAGAAAAAATATTCTCCCCTCGAAGCAGGGTAAAAGGGGAGAGGAACAGTCGTGACTAAAATTCCCTGCAAAATAAAGAGGACTCAATTCGGGAAAGGTCTGCTCTAGCCTGGGCACCGTCAGCCCTGACAGACCAGCGAGTTGACAGAATCATTAATAAGAAGAGAAGGAAAAGACTGTATAGACTTGAAAGTATTCTACATTAAACATTTTGATAAAATTCAGGGCAATAGAACTGTGACAAACATGACAGCCAGTTTTGTAAAATATGGTGTATGAAACTACATAACTATTGCCTGACTCCCAAGACAAGTGACCTTGAAAGAGTCTGAGAATGACAACAAAAGTTTATGCACCTGGGTTCCAGCAAAATGTTTTGAGAAAGCTGTGGGAACTGAGAATCGGACTATACTATGAGGAATTACAGTTGCAAGAATTTTACAGTTGCAAAAATTACAGTTGCAAATTTTACAGTTGGAAGGCACAAACAATGTAACAACAGAGGAAGACAAAACAAACAATGTATAAAGTGACAGAGACATTGTAAAGCAAGAGGAAATTAAACAGGAAAAGGAAGAGGAAGAAATTGAGGAAACTGCTCAACAAGAAGATGTGGAATTTACCCCCCATATGTTGGGGGAAGGGAAAGACGCTTTCGGACTGGTTGAAAGGATGGAACTTTTTGAAGTTCAGAATACCCACAAGGAAATGGAAGAAGTGGGGAAACCCAGGGGGGCTACAAGGAAGCTTGGATGGTAAAATATTGGAAAAAGGGGGTGAGATGAAGCAGGAATGTACAATTCGTTATTAGGATGGACTAAAAGGTTTGAAAACTGGACTGTTGACTATGGAACTTGCTGGACTGAAGGGAGTTGACGGGTCCCAAGGGAGGAGTAGATATATTACTAAATAGATATATGGTTAATTAAAGTTAGGAATGAATAAATGGTTTAAAAGGGATGAAAGTCCTTGGAGGTAAAAATTAGGTATGGGAAGAAAAGAAGGCTGATTAGTTGAAACTATGATAAGATTTGTAAATGAGAATATTAAATAAGGTTAAAAAATAAGGTTCATTAGAATGGGAATAATGATAAGAAATATGTTAAATGAGAATTGAAAATGAAGACCGGGGTAGGGGGGAGGTTGGGGAAGCCCCTAAAATGTGATTATAATGAATGATCATGATGCTTATTTTTCTTTTTCTTTTCTTGGGTGGGATTTTTGAGGGTGGGGTGGGGGTTTTTTTTAAAGTATATTTGGATAAATAGTTGGGTGGATACTCTCCTGCTTTCTTCCTTGTTAATCTGGAGCTCTCTGGTGGCAGGGGGGGGCCTATGGGGCGAGGGAGGGGGGAGGGGATAAATTCAACTATGAAATGGACTACCTTTGACTGTCCACCTTCACCGGACTTTCTTGTGGCAGGAGGGGGCCTGTGGATGATGGATGGTAAAAAGGCGGATATTATGCATGTTTTGTTTTTAATGTGTAAAATCAATAAAAACTATATATATATAATGTATAATGAGATAAGAATCCAATGTCTCTGTTCAAACCAGGTCCCTCCATGGTTTTGAGCTTGGTGATAAGTTGCAATTCAGCAACTTCTCTTTCCAGTCTATTTCTGAAATTCTTTTGTAACAGGACAGCTACTTTGAGATCTTGTATAGAATGTCCTGGGAGATTGAAGTGTTCTCCTACTGGTTTCTCTGTCTTGTAATTCCTGATGTCAGATTTATGTCCATTTATCCTTTGGCGTAGGGTTTGGCCTGTTTGTCCAATATAGAGAACTGAAGGGCACTGTTGGCATTTGATGGCATACACAATATTAGAGGATAAGCAATTAAATAGTCCTGAGCTGGTATGTTGGGAAGACAGGCGAACTAATATCAGTGTACTGGAAGAAGCAAAGATCACCAGTGTTGAAGCAATGGTTCTTCAACATCAACTTCATTGGACTGGTCATGTTGTGCGGATGCCTGATGATCCAAAGTAACTACTCTATTCCGAACTTAAAAATGGAAAGCGTAATGCTGGTGGTCAACAAAAGAGGTTTAAAGGCTGTCTCAAGGCAAATCTAAAAAAATGTAGTATAAACACTGACAACTGGGAAACACTGGCCTGCAAGCGCTCCAGTTGGAGAACAGCCTTTACCTAAGGTGTAGTGGACTTTGAAGACGCTCAAACACAGGACGCAAGGGAGAAACGTGCTAAGAGGAAGGCACGCTTGGCAAGCCCTCACCGTGATCAACACCCGCCCGGAAATCAATGTCCCCACTGTGGAAGCATGTGTGGATCCAGAATTGGCATCCACGGTCACTTACGGACCCATTGTTAAAATTGTGTTTATGGAAGACAATCTTACTCGGATACGAGTTATCGCCAAAGAAGGTCTGGTCTCTGTTATTTTTACACCGGCCAGGGCTTTTGAAATAGTATCTTGCCGGGGGTCAGGGTTCTGCCCGGAATCAGACTCCAAATTTTATAACGCTTTACAATGAGGCGGGCGAAGGGACAGACTGGAGCCCTGGCTCCCATCCACCCCTCCACCCAGCTCGCTGTAAAGCAAGCAGAGCGAGAGCCGGTTCCACACTGTGCGCGGCTCTCGCTCAAGCAAAGGGATCCCGCTGCCGTCCAGTGCCGTCGCTCCAGGAGACGCACAGATATTTCCCCTTAATTTTTAGGAGGGAAAACTGTGTCTTATGGAGCAAAAAATACGGTAGATCAGCAGTGCTGTTGTCATTATTCAAAGACGATTTAAATATTATGGGCTGTCCTGTGAATCCGCTATATGACATTGCGGAAGAACGTTGCCTCAGGAGAGTGAGGAAAATTCTCAGGGATGATTCACACTCTGGCCGGCACTTCCCTGATCTCCTGCCCTTAGGCAGAAGATATAGAAGCATGATTAGTCGCACCAACAGGGTAAAGAACAGCTTCTTTCATTCAGCAGCCCAACCGTGGGCTGTTGGGCTGCTGAATGAAAAGCAACAGGGCAACTGACTTTCGGATTTGGTGGTTGTTTGGTGGTTGTGCGTCAGTAAATGAGGGGAATTAAGACTAAGAGATCTGAGTGGGGGGTGCTCGTGCAATCTCACTATATACAAGTTGTACAAGTGACAATAAAGTATTTCAATTTAAATGCTGACTCCTTGTTTTGGCGAATACTCTGTCATTAGGTTTGCTATTGGTACCGTATATTCCGGCGTATAAGACGACTCCCAACTTTTCCAGTTAAAATATAGAGTTTGGGATATACTCGCCGTATAAAAAATACGACCCGGCGTATAAGACGACCCCTGACCTTTGAGAAGATTTTCCTGGGTTAAAAAGTAGTCTTATACGCAGGAATATACAGTACTAGCCTGAGAATTGAAACAAATCCTAGAGGTGGCCTTGAATGACTGATAAGGGGTGCTGAGAAGTTTATATATAGCCAGTGTTTTGAGAATAGATAGGAAACTGGAAGTAAATAAGAGATGGACAAAGCAATGGCATCATCAACCAGAAGAAAAGGCCTTACAGGCCGAAGGGACTCAGTCCTGGAGAGCAGTGTTGCCTCAGAAATGTCATCACTACTGAGAGACTTTAAAAAGGAGATGCTGGCTCAAATGCAATCACAATTGAATAGTTTTAAGCAAGAGATAAAGGGGCATTTTGAAAAAAATGCAAAACCAGTTACAGATAAATTGGATACTATGGAAATAATGGTAAATAACTTAGAATCTAGAGCTCAAAAAAACAGAAAACGTTACCCTGGATTTACAGGAAGAACAGGATGTCACCAAGGCCAATATGAGAGGCTTCGGCAGACAGGATCAATTTGAGTTACAGCTTGCTCTGCTTGAGATGAGACAAAAATCCAATGTCCTTAGAATAAAAAGCAATAAAAAGTTAGGAATGTAATTTATAATAGCAGACAAATCCAAAAAGCGTGGAATAGTCTTTTAAATAAAATCAAAATTTGAGCCCAAAGAATTATTAAAGGATGATCAACGGTGTGTTATAATGGTACAGATCATGGTGCAAGGCGGGGAAAACTTATCAATAGGAATTTATGCCCCAATGGGGGGAAAAAATCGGAATTTCATAAGAAATTAGAGACTGACCTAAAGGATTTTGCAGATCAGAAAATGATTTTGATGGGTGATTTGAATGGAGTTATGTCATTGGAAATGGATAGAACAATTAGGAAAAAGGATACCAAAGAGGACAGACTTCCAAAAACTGTTTGTGAATTGGTTGAAAATTTAAATCTGATAGATATTTGGAGAAATAAACATTTGTTAGATAGGGAATTCACTTTCCATTCAAATGTACATGGAAGCAGTGCATGAACTGATGTTGTCTGGGTGTCTAAAGAATTAGAATTGAAGGTAAGGAAAACACAAATAATGCCGAGAACAGTATCAGATCATAACCCTGTATTCTTAGAAATGCAAAATGAAATTCAATCTTAATAAAGGTACTAAAACAGAGGTAGTACGGGACGCAAGTAAAGCAGTTATGAGGGGTCTATTTATTCAGCAAAACGTACAGTATAGAAGGAAACAGAGAGAGAGTGAAAGAAAAGAGAGATATTAGAGGCATTAATGAAAAAATGAAAAAGAGTTAATTGATAAACCAAATAAAGAGTCCCTAAAGCAAGCAATAAAACTATTACAAACACAATATTCAATTATTATCAATCAAGAAATAGAGTGGAAAATAAAAAGAATGAAACAAAAGCATTTCGAACCTGCGAACAAATAAAAATGAGCAAAAAAAAAATACAACAAAATCAAACCAAATGAAGTCCAAATGAACCAATCCATTCTGCGGATGCGTTCGCTCGCTGAGGTGTTTGGTTGCCGAAGGCACACTTCTGCAATTGCGCGAAGCGCCAATAGAGCGCTTCAGTGCACACGTGCGCAGATCGCTTCTGCGTATGCGCTACCTGCGCAGATCGCTTCTGCGCATCCGACACCGCAGAACCCGGATGCAAACACTTCCGGGTCCGTGCCGTTGGTAAACAGAGTCGTTCATAAACGTAGGTAGGCGTAAACCGAGGTTCCACTGTAATTAGGAAAGCATTGGGAAAATATAAAGATTTGTTAGGGCAAAAAACATCCTGGTGGGTGACCCCAAGAGAGGCAATCTCAATCAAAAGAATAAATATGGAGGCAAAATGGCCAACATATAGAGATTTATTGATAGAAAGAGAAGGAAAATTAAGACTTTAAGATTATGATGAAATAAAAGATTTGGTTCATGACTAGCTGCAACATCGACAACTAAATGAGATCTTCAGAAAAGCTAAAGCACAGAATGAACTCAGGCTTGCTAGAGAGGTTAAAAGCAACAAAAAGGGCTTTTCTGAAGAAACAATGGGGTCACTTAGAGGAGATGGTGAAATGCGAACAGGGGACAGAGAAAGGGCAGAACTCCTCAATACCTTCTTTGCCTCAGTCTTCTCCAAAAAAGAAAACAATGCCCGACCTGAAGAATATGGAGCAGATGATTCAGCAGGGAAAACACAGACCCGAACAAGTACCGGTAAGGAGGTAGTATAAGAATACTTGGCTAGTTTAGATGTATTCAAGTCTCCAGGGCCAGATGAACTACATCCAAGAGTATTAAAAGAACTGGCAGAGGTGATTTTCGAACCACTGGCAGTAATCTTTGAGAATTTCTGGAGAACAGGCGAAGTCCCAGCAGACTGGAGGAGGGCAAATGTTGTCCCTATTTTCAAAAAGGGGGAAAGAGAGGATCCAAACAATTACCACCCAGTCAGCCTGGCATCAATAACAGGAAAGATTATAATCTAGAGCATATCATTAAGGAAACGGTCTGTGAGCACCTAAAAAGGAACGCTGTGATCACTAAAAGTCAGCATGGGTTTCTGAAAAATAAGTCATGTCAGACTAATCTGATCTCATTTTTTGACAGAATTACAAGCCTGGTAGATGAAGGGAACACTGTGGATATAGCCTATCGTGATTTCAGCAAGGCCTTTGACAAGGTGCCCCATGATATTCTTGTAAAGAAGCTGGTAAAATGCGGGCTAGACAATGCTACCATTCAGTGGATTTGTAAGTGGCTTACTGACCGAACCCAAAGGGTGCTCATCAATGGCTCTTCTTCAAACTGGAGAGAAGTGACTAGTGGGGTGCCACAGGGTTCTGTCTTCGGCCCAGTCTTATTCAACATCAATGACTTGGATGATGGGCTTGAGGGCATCCTGAGCAAGTTTGCAGATGACACCAAATTGGGAGGGGTGACTAATACCCCAGAGGACCGGATCACACTTCAAAATGACCTTAACAGATTAGACAACTGGGCCAAAGAAAGGCACAAATACAGGATGGGTGATACCTGGCTTGAGAGCAGTACATGTGAAAAGGATCTAGGAGTCTTGGTAGACCACAAACTTGACATGAGTCAACAGTGTGATGCAGCAGCTAAAAAAGCCAATGCAATTCTGGGCTGCATCAATAGGAGTATAGCATCTAGATCAAGGGAAGTAATAGTACCACTGTATTCCTCTCTGGTCAGACCTCACCTGGAATACTGTGTCCAGTTCTGGGCACCACAGTTCAAGAAGGATCCTGACAAGCTGAAACGTGTCCAGAGGAGGGCAACCTAAATGGTCAAAGGCCTGGAAACAATACCTTATGAGGAACGGCTTAGGGAGCTGGGTATGTTTAGCCTGGAGAAGAGAAGGTTAAGGGGTGATATGATAGCCATGTTCAAATATATAAAAGGATGTCATATAGAAGAGGGTGAAAGGTTGTTTTCTGCTGCTCCAGAGAAGCGGACACGGAGCAATCGATTCAAGCTACAAGAAAGAAGATTCCACATAACATTAGGAAGAACTTCCTGACAGTAAGAGCTGTTCAACAGTGGAATTTGCTGCCTAGGAGTGTGGAGGAGTCTCCTTCTTTAAGGAGACCGGTCCTGAGAGATCTACACTGGCTCCCAATACGTTTCCGAGCACAATTCAAAGTGTTGGTGCTGACCTTTAAAGCCCTAAACAGCCTCAGTCCTGTATACCTGAAGGAGCATCTCCACCCCCATCATTCAGCCCGGACACTGAGATCCAGCACCAAGGGCCTTCTGGCGGTTCCCTCATTGCGAGAAGTGAGGTTACAGGGAACCAGACAGAGGGCCTTCTCGGTAGTGGCACCCGTCCTGTGGAATGCCCTCCCAGAAGATGTCAAGGCAATAAGCAACTATTTTACTTTTAGAAGACAACTGAAGGCGGCCCTGTTTAGGGAAGTTTTTAATGTTTGATGCTGTACTGTTTTTAATATTCGGTTGGAAGCCGCGCAGAGTGGCTGGGGAAGCCCAGCCAGATGGGCAGGGTATAAATAATAAATTATTATTATTTAAGCGGAGGCTTGACAGCCATCTGTCAGGAATGCTTTGATGGAGTTTCCTGCTTGGCAGGGGGTTGGACTGGATGGCCCTTGTGGTCTCTTCCAACTCTATGATTCTAATAATAAGAATGGATTTAGTTATACCATATCTAGATTCCAAAGAGATATAGGGCACAAGATATAGGACATAACATACATGTGGAAGATTGGGAAAATCTATGGGAAAGTAATTTAAAATTTACGGATTGTATATTGCTGAAAGAGAATTACAACGGTGCCTTGGTTTACGAACACCCTAGTTTATGACCATTTGGGATTATGACCAACTCAAACCCGGAAATGAGTGCTTCGGGTTGCGGGTTTTTTTTGGATTGTGAACGTACTCCGTTCGCGGGTGCACTTCTGTTTTGAGTGCCACACTTCCGTTGTCCGGCAGCAGACAAGGGGATCCTCATGGCGTTTCCTGAAGCTGCGAGGGAGAGTTGCGGGCCCGCCAGCCATACGCAGCTTCCCTCCCAAGCCTCTGCAGGGATTACTCTCCTCCCGTAGAGGCTTGGGAGAGAGTTCCGAGCCTTTTTTCTTCCCGCTTCTGCCCTCTCGCTGCTCATCTGAGTCCTCCCGATCGTAATTAAGCCGTTTTTATTCCCACTTCTGCCCTTGCGCCGCTCATTTGAGTCTGCGGGAGGCTTGGGTGCTCTAGGGGTTGCTGCTGCGCCCAGAGGCCTCCTTCCCATTTGGCTGAGTGGCCCCATGCACCGCCCCTCAGCGAATCCGGCGCAATCCGCTCCGCCGACTCGGGAGTCTCCTTGGGTCTCCTCAGAGGAGGAGGCGCTACGCCGAAAGCCCCACAGAGCTCGCCTGCCTCCTTCCCGCCCTCTCCCTGCCTGTGGCCAGCAGCGCCAGACGCTGTTCTGTGGAGTTTTTTGCGTGGCTCCGCCTCCTCCGAGGAGACCCAATGAGACTCCCGAGTCGGCGGAGGGCGGCGGACTCGATGCTGAGCGCCCCTGCTCCCTCAACTCAGGACCCGGTGGGAGGCTTTGAAGCGGGCGCGAGGCGCCTCTTCGCCTCGGCAGCTGCGCCTCCCCCTCCCCTCCCCACCCCATTCCACCGCCCACCCCAGAGAGAGAGGGGGCCCCTTTTTGGGGTGGTGGTGGTCTTACCCCTTCTGTCAGTGAGGGAGCAGTGCGGGCGCCTTACAAATCAGCCCCCTTTGCACAGAAGGGTGGCTGGGTGGGAGAAGCCCACGGGACGCAGGCGCTCTAGCCCCGAAGAGGCTGTCACCTTGCTTGCAAAATCAACAGCCTCTCCCGGGCTGAGCCGCCTGCCTTCCCTGCCTGCCTTCCGTTGGAACGCAGACACGGAAGGCAGGAGGAGCACTTTTGGGATGCTCCGTTCCCCCCCTGCTGCCAGTTACCAAGCCTGCTCCGCTTGCTTTGCTGCGAGCTGGGAGGGGTGGTGGTGGACGGGGAGCTCCTGTCAGTCCGTCCCTTCTCCCAGCTCGCTGTACCAGCAAGAAAAGCAGGAGCCGCTTGGGCGCTGTGCGCGGCTCCTTCCTTCCTTCCTTCCTTCCTTCCTTCCTTCCTTCCTTCCTTCCTTCCTTCCTTCCTTCCTTCTCTTTCTTTCTTTCTTTCTTTCTTTCTTTCTTTCTTTCTTTCTTTCTTTCTTTCTTTCTTTCTTTCTTTCTTTCTTTCTTTCTCTCTGACTCCTTCCTCCCTCCCTCTCTTCCCTCCCTCCCTCCTTCCTTCCCTCTCTCTTCCTCACTCTCTCTTTCACCCCTTCTTTCCTTAGCATTTGCTAATTTCCACCCGCTGCTTCTTGTCAGCTTCTTCTCTGGGGAACCTTTCCTAAAAATGGTCAACAACTTTGGGGGTCCCCCGTCTAAAAAGGTTGTCAATTCTTGGGAATTGGGGGGGGGCGCTGGATATGCTTAAGACGGCCCTGCCCGTCCTGGACCCCTACAAGCCTTGCAAAACTCCTTCCCTCCTTCCCCGCCACTGGCTTTGCACTCACCCGAAATCCTGGCGACGGTGGCAGCGACCCTGGGCAGCGGGGGCGGGAATGGGAGCCACCGCGTGGGAGGTAGGCAGGGACCCCGCTTAATTAGGAGGCTGAATTCGGAAGCAGCCGCCTCCTCTGCATCTGCACGAAGCAGCCCCGCTGCCCGCCGCCTTCCCTCCCTGTGGAGGGGGGGCTTCTCGATACTGACTTGGGAAAGGGGGCGCGGCTTAAGCAGAACAGCTGACCCGCCCCCTCTGCCGTCGTGCATTGCCCTTGTTCTGCAAGGAATCGGGTGAGTGCAAGGCGCCTAGGGGTGCAGCAAGCTTTTGGGGTGGAGTGGGGGGGGTTGTGCAATACAATGCAATACCCATCGAATTGGGGTTCGGGATGGAGAGAGAGCAGGCAGGGAAGCGGCGGGTCAAATGTGAGGTTGTTGCAGCTGATTCATCCTCGTTGCAAAGAAGAGACAGAGGGCTCTCTTGAAGGTGTTCTCCCTCCCTCCCTCTCTCTCTCTCTCTCGCACACACACTCACTCAGACACGTGCGCCTGCATGAACAAACAGATCACACGAAGAGCCGTCTGGTTTGATCAAGCCCATCTAGTCCCTTACCCTTTTAGAATCCTAGAATCGTAGAGATGGAAGGGGGCCCTGAGAGTCATCTAGTCCAACCCCCTGCAATGCAGGAATCTCAGCACTGTCTCCTCACGGTGGCCAAGCCTGCAAGGAGAATTGGAGCCCAAGAGCATTTCTCCCTTCCAGCAGCTTCCGGCAACTGCTATTCAATTAGGCGTAATAATATTAATAATAATAATAATAATACAACAACATTATTTATACCCACTCATCTGGCTGGGTTTCCCCAGCCACTTGGGAGGCTCCCAACATAATATTTTTTTAAAACCAATGAAGCATCAAACATTAAAAGCTTCTCCATACAGGACTGCCTTCAGATGTCTTATAAAAGTCAGATAGATGTTTATTTTCTTGACATCTGGCATTTCACAGGGCGGCACCACTACCGAGAAGGCCCTCTGCCTGTTCCCTGTCACTTAGTGAAAGAGCATCTATCCTAAATTTGTCAGCTTCTCTCAAAGAAGCAGGATCAAGAAGTTCTTAATGTTTGATGTCTTATTATGATTTTATATTTTTCTGGAAGCCGCCCAAAGTGGCTGGGGAATTATTATCAGTGGCGGAGCTTCATGCTCTGGTACCGGGGGCGGGGCGTGCGTTTTGGGGCGGATCACATTTTGGGCCGGGCGGGCATTTTGGGGGCGGGGCGTGCCACCTGCGGGGGCGTGGCACACGTTCTGGGGCCGGGGCATGCAGCCCACAGGCAGGAAGGGCAGCCACGATGGCGCCCTCGGGATCGTGCTGCCCGGAGTGCAGCGCCCTCATCGCCCCCGTCTTCCTACGCCCCTGATTATTATTATTATTAGTAGTAGTAGTAGTAGTAGTAGTATGATACCACTTGTTCAATCTGAAAATTTATTTGTACCAGTGCATTTGGAAGCATCATCATAACTTGAGGTTATATATTCATACAAAACCTTTGCTCCTGATTCATCTTACAATCCTACCAGCTGAATTTGATCTGAGTCCTGGGATACTTCAGTTGGTAGAGCATGAGTTTCTTGGGGTTGTGGGTTCAAGCCCCACCTTGTCAAAAATATTCCTGCATTGCAGGGTGTTCAACTAGATTACCTTATTGGTCCCTTCAAACTCTATGATTCTGTGGTCTATGAACCTCACTTATTCGCAAAGAGAGAACCACCACATTTTGTTTAAGCAAAACTCTTTTAGAAGTTCTGCAACCCACCTTTGCCTAATAGGAGTTTGCCTTTGTAAAATTGGAGAGCGAAAGGAAAAAGAATCTCAGGGTGGGCTTTCTTTGTGGGGGACATGACTTTTCTGGTCAACGGGCAGAAGGAGCTTGGATCAATCCCTAGCTAGAGATCTGCCATCCCCTTGTCTCGGTCCAGATTTGGGTCTCTGCCTCCCAGGAGTTTAGAAACGCACACACACGGTCGCCGCATGTTGAGTGCAGCAGGCAATGACTCCCTCGCATGTGTGAACAGCCATTGGGGGTTACCTTAAAACACCAGAGATTTTGGGCATTGCTTCGAGGAATATTCTGCAACCAACCACCTCCTGGGCCCTCTGATCTCTCCCACCGCCAATAAAAATAAAATACCTGTTCACCTGACACTGACACAAAGGCTCACATGCTATAGAAATGAGTGTCTAATGTGTTTTAAAATGTCCTTAAGCAGTTGGTGGCATTTTAAGTTTTTTCTCTCCCCCCCCTGCTTTGTTTTGAAGGAAGTAGATAGCCTTCGGCTATAGATAAGATCAGGGGTTCCCAAACCAAGGCCCGGGGGCCGGATGCGGCCCAATCGCCTTCTAAATCATGCCCGCGGACGGTCTGGAAATCAGCATGTTTTTACATGAGTAGAATGTGTCCTTTTATTTAAAATGCATCTCTGGGTTATTTGTGGGGCATAGGAATTCGTTCGATTCCCCCCCCCAAAAAAATATATAGACTGGCCCCCCACAAGGTCTGAGGGACAGTGGACCGGCCCCCTGCTGAAAAGGTTTGCTGACCCCTGGATAAGATCATCACATACCTACCCTTGCAAGAACAGCTGCCAAACAGGATGAGCAGCTACAGTGGGCAAGGACACTACATACTCATCCTTGCAGGGACAACATTCCTTACAAAGGGCCAGGATCACAAGCCTCAGGACATACCAGACATAAGCTGATAACATAGAATCAGAGAATCATAGAGTTGGAGGAGACCACAGGGGCCATCCAGTCCAACCGGCCAAGCAGGAAACAGGATCAGAGCAGGGCCGGTGCTAGGGTTTTTTGCGCCCTAGGCGAGATCACCTTCTGGCACCCCCCCCCCCCCACCGGCCAATCATATTTCAAACACATGTGAAAGCAAGTAAGCAAATGACACTGGCTAATTCTTAGCCTTCCTTTCCTACTCTGTCTCCCTCCCCCAAATCCCTTGTATTCGTAAGAAGAAATGAGGAGGAGCTACCTTATGCTCAGTCCAATCAATGGTCTGCCTTATTCAAAACATAATTTTCTTTTATTCTTTTTATTGTGTAGAAAATGTGCAAAAGGTGCATATTTGTAACAAATTCCACCTCAAGTGCTATATAACGAGTGCCACCATCATTTTTATTCATTCATTATTTTTTTCTACCTTCCCTACTGTTTTCTATAGCTCGGCAAACTATGCCTCAATGGTGTTGCGTTCGCTGGGGGGGGGGGACTTCTCGTCTGGTCCAGCATAGAATCATAGAGTTGGAAGAGACCACAAGGGTCATCCAGTCCAACCCCCTGCCAAGCAGGAAACACCATCAAAGCATTCCTGACAGATGGCTGTCAAGCCTCTGCTTAAAGACCTCCAAAGAAGGAGACTCCACCACACTTCTTGGCAGCAAATTCCACTGTCGAACAGCTCTTACTGTCAGGAAGTTCTTCCTAATGTTTAGGTGTAATCTTCTTTCTTGAAGTTTGAATCCATTGCTCTGTGTCCGCTTCTCTGGAGCAGCAGAAAACAACCTTTCTCCCTCCTCTATATGGCATCCTTTAATACATTTGAACATGGCTATCCTATTACCCCTCAACCTTCTCTTCTCCAGGCTAAACTTACCCAGCTCCCTAAGCCGTTCCTCATAAGGCATCATTTCCAGGCCTTTGACCATTTTGGTTGCCCTCCTCTGGACACATTCCAGCTTGTCAGTATCCTCCTTGAACTGTGGTTCCCAGAACTGGACACAGTACTCCAGGTGAGGTCTGACCAGAGCAGAATACAGTGGTACTATTACTTCCCTTGAACTAGATGCTATACTCCTATTGATGCAGCCCAGAATTGCATTGGCTTTTTTAGCTGCTGCATTACACTGTTGACTCATGTCAAGTTTGTGGTCTACCAAGACTCCTAGTTCCTTTTCACATGTACTGCTCTCAAGCCAGGTGTCTCCCATCCTTTATTTGTGGCTTTCATTTTTTTTTTTTGCCCAAGTGCAGTACTGTTAAAATTCATCTTGTTTGCTTTGGCCCAGTTGTCTAATCTGTTAAGGTCATTTTGAAGTGTGATCCTGTCCTCTGGGGTATTAGCCACCCCTCCCAATTTGGTGTCCCCAAAACACCCCTCAAAGTAAAACACACTCCACACACTCCAACCCAATCTTAAACAACTCCTCACCCACAATAATACAACCACCAGACTTAACATGGACACTGGTACCAGAGCCTGCAATAAACCCAGATGCCAACTTTGCTGCCACATACACCCAGACAACACCATTACTGGCCCCAACAACATCCAACATACCATCTCAAGACTATTTAATTGCTCATCCTCTAACATTGTGTATGCCATCAAATGCCAACAGTGCCCTTCAGCTCTCTATATTGGACAAACAGGCCAAACCCTACGCCAAAGGATAAATGGACATAAATCTGACATCAGGAATCACAAGACAGAGAAACCAGTAGGAGAACACTTCAATCTCCCAGGACATTCTATACAAGATCTCAAAGTAGCTGTTTTATTACAGAAAAATTTCAGAAACAGACTGGAAAGAGAAGTTGCTGAATTGCAACTCATTACGAAGCTTAAAACCACGGAGAGACCTGGTCTGAACAAGGACACCGGATTCTTATCTCATTCTACACGATAAAGCTATTTTTAGCCATCTCACCCCTTGCTTTTTCCTGTAAGTCCAATTGCAGTCATTAACAGTCATCCCCAGCTCCGAGGGTAGTTCCTCTTGGAACCTTTTCCCCTTCCTTCGCGACTCTTGATCCGACAGGAGTTCCAAATTCCAGGCAGGCAGACAGGCACAGGCAGGCAGGCACAGGCAGACACGGGCAGGCAGGCGCAGGCAGGCAGGCACAGGCAGGCAGGCAGAGGCAGGCAGACACAGGCAGGCAGGCAGGCAGGCAACCTTACACCTTCCTCTATATGGCATCCTTTCATCATATCACCCCTCAACCTTCTCTTCTCCAGGCTAAACATACCCAGCCCCCTAAGCCGTTCCTCATAAGGCATTCCTTATAGTATAACGAGATTATGTCAGATTATTAAGACAGAAAGAATCACAGTTTATTTTCATGTTTAAAACGCTCCATCCAGAGGGATTGAACTCTGAGTGTGATTTGAGTTGTTTTATTTAATTAGATTACTTTCAGGATCTTGAGGTGCATGTTACTTTAAAATTTCATTAGCCTTGGTTGACTAGGGTGTGACCTGTGGTGCTACTGTATATTAAGCTCTTTATTCCTTGCATCAGGCAGCAGGGGTTACGTATGAGTATGACCCCTGTTCCGCAGAGTACACGCAAGTACTAGGTATGTTGTATGTTTGTTTCATTGTCTTATTGCTGTATTTTCCTGTATTTTTGCATTGTGATAATAATATGGACTGTATATATTCGTGTCCATGCCGGCTATTGACCTGATTATAATGTATGATTTATAGTATGTATGACATGATTATTAACTTATATTTATTTGATTTATTTTAGTTATAAAACTGAAGAAGCATTAACCGAAACAGATGATTACCCTGGGTCATTGTCTGATTTATGGTTAACTACAGATTAAAATAGTTATTTTTTGCCCAAGAACTGGTCGACGTGTTGCCTCCTTTTCTCAGCATTTTGACTTTAATTTGCAACACAAGGGTTGTTTTATCAGCATAGACACAGGCAGGCAGACACAGGCAGGCAGGCAGACAACCTTTCACCCTCCTCTATATGGCATCCTTTCATCATATCACCCCTCAACCTTCTCTTCTCCAGGCTAAACATACCCAGCCCCCTAAGCCGTTCCTCATAAGGCATTCCTTAAAGTATACGAGCCTGTAGTAAGATAAGAAAGGAATGCTTGTCAGGCTACATTTCTGGGGGCTCGCAGACCACGTCTCTCACATGAACAATATATGAGCTTGTAAAGTAAGATGAGAAGGAAAATACTTTGCTCCATCATCTTGCTTGATGGGAACTTGCAAGACCCCCGCTGTGGGGCTAGGAGGGGCCTCGCAGGGAGGCTTAGTCATTGTTTGAAGACTATCCGTGCCTCCGGGTCTGGTCTTGACCGGATAGATACTGGAATCAGCAAGGGAAACCCACATGACCTGAAGGTGTTGCTGTGCAATGCTAGGTCAATGATTCATAAGACCACTGCCATCCATGACTTGATCGTGGATGGAGGACTTGACCTGACATGTGTAACAGAGACTTGGTTGGATGAAGCAGGTGGGCCTGTCCTAGCTGCTGCTTGTCCACCAGGTTTCTCTTACGCACAGCAACCCAGGTCATGTGGGCGGCGGCGGGGGGGTTGCAGTGATTTTTAGGAAGTCACTAGCTTGCATCAGGCATCCTACTGGGAAGACCCAGTTCTCTGAGTGCATGTTCTGGAAGTTGGGCAATAGGGGCAGTACAGGATTCCTTTTGGTGTACCGACCTCCCCGCTGCACCAAAGATTCCCTGCCCGAGCTGCTTCAGGCAGATGGCGGATGTTCTCCTGGAGACACCTAGTTTGGTTGTCTTAGGGGATTTTAACACCCATGCCGATACGACCTTACAAGGGGCTGCTCGGAACTTCGTGGAAAGAATGGCCTCCATGGGGCTGTCCCTGAATAAGTCTGTGGACATGCCTTGGACCTGGTGTTCACCTCTAGTGACGTGGGTGATCTGACACTAAGTAAAAGTGAAACAAAGGAAGTGCCATGGTCAGATCACTTCCTGGTGCAACTGGACTTCTCCGCGACCCTTCGCCTCTGCAGGAAGGTGGGACCAATTGAGATGGTCCACCCTCACCACTTAATGGATCCAAATGGTTTCCAGAGAGTGGTAGGGAATGCTTTATTCCATGTTGATGGCCTTTCAGCTGATTCCCTGGTGACCCATTGGAATATGGAGTTAACCCAGGCTATTGACTGTCTGGCTCCAAAGCGTCCTCTCCGATTGCATGGAGGCTGGCCGCCCCGTGGTTTTCCCTGGAGCTGAGGGTGATGAAACAATCACTGAGACGGCTAGAACACCGGTGGTGAAAAACTCATTCTGAATCGGGCCAGACACGGGTTAGAGCTCAACATCGAGCCTACCAAGTGGCGACGGCGACGGCGAAGAAGACTTTCTTCACCGCCTCTATTGCATCTGCAGAAAATAGTAGCAGGAAACTCTTTCAGGTGGTTCACAATTTAACAGAACCACCTTCACCATCGGGGCCTTGTGAAGACCCCAATATCTTTTGCAGTTTTTTTGCAGATGAAGTTGCTCAGATTCGGAAGGAGGTAGACACCACTGTGGGAGCAAAGCAGGGGCGGGAAAGTGCCGGAGCCCTGTCTGGGCGAGTTGCATGGAATCAGTTTCAATCTGTTACCACCGAGGATGTGGACAGGCTGCTTGGATGCATGAAACCAACCACCTGTCTTCTTGATCCTTGTGCATCCTGTCTGATAAGAGCAAGCCGGGAAGGGCTGGGCGATGGGCTCTGTGGGGTGGTGAATGCTTCCCTCTGTGAGGGAGCATTCCCAGACCTCCTGAAAGAGGCGGTCATTAAACCGCTTCTTTAAAAAACATCTTTAGAACAGGCCAGTATGGCCAACTATTGCCCAGTCTCAAATCTTCCATTCTTGGGCAAGGTGATTGAGTGGGTGGTTGCTGAAGCAACTATTTTACTTTTAGAAGACAACTGAAGGCGGTCCTGTTTAGGGAAGTTTTTAATGTTTGATGCTGTACTGTTTTTAATATTCGGTTGGAAGCCGATATTACCTATCACCTTATAACATGCCCTGTATGGAGCAGTTACAAAAATCTCAGTATGGTGTCTATCTGTTATTCTGAGATGTGGGCTGAAGTACCAAATACCAGTTTTTGTGCAGCCTGGACCTATTCATTTAGGAATCCCTAAATTTTAATGGATTTACACCTATTAGTAAGTGTGCATAAGAGTAGGGCTTTACCTGTGTTAAGTTGAAAAAGGCTTATTTGCTTATGGTCAGGTTCAGGGGTGCCAACACATTACCGGATTCCCTGCTTATGGGATGGTCCACATGCAGACAGATCTAAAGACAGAGACACTAGCTGTTATAAATAAAGGCTGATTGAATTTATTTTGATGACTTTTATAGAGAATGGGGGGGGGAAGCAATGAACTAGCTGAAAAACTACGGTAATTTTAGGGAAGTCAATCTCTTTCAGGTCTACTCACCCACCCCCCCGACATGTTCCCCTTGTTTCTTTCTCAACAGAGGTCATCATACCTCTTACATTTTATATATTTCAAATATATAAAAGTATGTAATATAGAGGAGGGAGAAAGGTTGTTTTCTGCTGCTCCAGAGAAGCGGACACGGAGCAATGGATTCAAACTGCAAGAAAGAAGATCCCACCTAAACATTAGGAAGAACTTCCTGACAGTAAGTGCTGTTCGACAGTGGAATTTGCTGCCAAGGAGTGTGGTGGAGTCTCCTTCTTTGGAGGTCTTTAAGCGGAGGCTTGACAGCCATCTGTCAGGAATGCTTTGATGGTGTTTCCTGCTTGGCAGGGGGTTGGACTGGATGGCCCTTGTGGTCTCTTCCAACTCTATGATTCTATGCTGGACCAGACGAGAAGTCCCCCCCCCCCAGCGATTCTATACCAAAGCAGTTTCTCTCATACTCTCACCAGTGGCATAGGAAGGGGGGCAGTGCAGGCATCCCTGGGTGTCATCATTGAGGGGGGTGACAAAATGGCAAAATATGTTTTAAAAGTAAAAAAAAATTGGGCTCACATTTTTAAAAATAATAATATTAAAACGAGTTTAACAACTTCGTCTGACAATTAACCTCAACAAGTCAACAAAATACGTATTGAAACTTTTTAGTTCAGTCAACAAACGCAACAAAATGCGGCTGAACTCGACGCTGTGTAGTGGAGAGCATATGGATAAGGAAGGAGAGGGGGTGTTTCTTTCTGCCAAAAGCAAAAGGAATTGATTTTGATGATGTGATTTCAAAATTTGCAGAGTACAAAGTCAGGTTTTAAGTGCTTATGGTCCCAATGTTAAGTAATTAAACCAGTAAATAACACTTGCAACTGTATCTTATTTTTTTCTTTTAAAAATAATTTCAATGTGTGTTGGGGTGACAAAAAAAAATTCCGCACCGGGTACCACCTGACATTGCTACGCCACTGGACTGACTTGAAGTGGTACTAGGGTGATATAAATGTGGTGTGGATGTGGCCCTCGAGGGAAAAGGCAAGCAATCAGGAGGTGACAGTGAACACCAGGCATCCCCAAACTGCGGCCCTCCAGATGTTTTGGCCTACAACTCCCATGATCCCTAGCTAGCAGGACCAGTGGTCGGGGAAGATGGGAATTGTAGTCCAAAACATCTGGAGGGCCGAAGTTTGGGGGTGCCTGATGAACACAATGGAGCCCACTGGGGCCATTTTGCTCAGCAGCCTCCAGTGCTGTTTTGTGTTCCTCAAAGGGCAACACAGCACTTGTCCCCACTGCCTGCCTTCTGAGATCTGGGACCGTTCCCAAGGACAGCTTGTGACACAGCGTTGTAGAGCATGGTTGTTTCAGGGGAAGGTGGGAAAATGCATATCTGCCACAGGCAAGGTTAGCTAACTGACTGGATTCTTCCATAATAGCTTTCATTTTGCTTTTCAATCACTTCTGTGAGGCTCATGCCTTGTGTCATTACCATAGGAAGCAATTTTGGGAGCCCGATTGGGCAAATGAAACTTTTTTCAGCTTGCCCCTTCTGTATCCCAATGCAGAGCATTCTATCAAATTAGTATTTTTTTGCCACCTTTGTCTATAAGGCCCCACCCTGGGCAGTTTAAAGCAATATTAAAATGCTATTAAAATCAGTTGAAATTACTTATGTTCAAAACAGTATCCTGGCAACATACCTCCCCCCTGCCCAAAATCCAACATGAGGAAGCATCCTGCAGGCCTATATAGCAGGGCCTTGATTTATTTAAGAAACATTACTTTCAATTTCCTGCTGCCGTATCCTTCCTTTCTTCCATTATCAAATTCAAGGTGGTATATGTGTGGCCGCCTATCAAGACCCAGGACTACTTAGCCTAGGCAACAATATGTCCTACAAGCTGGTGTCATTCAATCTTGGGTCCCTAGATGTTGTTGGACTACAACTCCCATCATCCCCGATGCTCTTAGCCAACAAGGACCCAACTCTGTCTTAGGCTGGAGCCTACATGTAAGTGTGGAAACCTCTGGCCCTCCACATGTTGCTGAACTACAACCCCCATCAGGCTCAGCAATCGTCACATATGGCTGTGGATGATGGGAGAAGAAGCTGAAGGCAAGGTACTCTCTCTCTTCAGTGATAAGCACCAGAGCAGCAGTAGCCACGGAAGTCTGTCCAGTAAAGACTTGGAAGAAAATGTCAGGGCATTGAGTGCTTCTGATCCAAAACGTTACCCTTTCCCAGCACACTCCATTGCTACCCATCCCTCTCCAGTTTGCCATTCCTGCAGTCCACCAGCCCCCCCCCCCCCAGCCAGTTTTCTGTACTCACTGAGCATATCCAGTTCTCATTGCGTGGCTTTATCTATTCCCCCCCCCAAAAAAAAAAATTCTTGGATATACGTAACCAACAGAGCTGCCCCAAGGTTTCTGATACCTCCCTCTCTTCCTTGGAGGAAGGGTTCCATTTTGGCCACATAAAGGCTGGCAGCTAGGAAATTGAATTTGCTATTTGTGTACGAGATCTCCTCAGATGGGGTGGGGTCACAAAGAGAGGGTGGCTCTTTTGCCTTCATGCCGTTTGTGAGTTTTGCAGGAATGCCTGGATGGCCACGGTCGGAGCCAAAGAACGAATGTATTCTTATCCCTTGCCCCATGCCCTCCCCACAGTGATGGGAGGTGGGCCAGGAAATAAACATCACCTTTATTGATATACAGTGGCTCTGGAGCTTGAAAATGAACATGGGGTGTGTGGGGAGGCGGGAGCAGAATGGGGGAGAGGAGAGGGCCACCCATCTCCTCTCAGTCTGTCCAGCAGGGGGAGCTGCTAACATTCATCCTCCCCAAGCAAAGCAAACAAGTTCCGGCCAGCAAACTTTCCTTTCCTAGAAGGGCCAAGCTGGCTAGGCCCGCTCTTGGGCGCCGAGTGTGGTTCTTCTTCCTCCTCACCTTCTTCGTCTGCATCCCGATCTTTCTCATCATCCTCTTCTTCTCCCGAGCTGGAGATTTCATCTTCCTCCTCCTCTTCCTCTTCTTCCACCTCCTCCCCGGAGCTGCACTTGCCTTCATGGCGGTGGGCCTCTTGCAAAGCGGCAATCTCAGCCGTTTCAGGGTGGTGTTCCCACATTGCTGGAGAGAGAGGGGGAGGGAACTGTCAGAATCACAGGAATTGCCAAGGGTCAAAGGTCACCTGGTGAAAGCCACTAAGGTGGCAAATTTCATAGTTCTAGTAAAACGGGGTGGGGAACTGTCTCCCGAAAGCCTCAAGTTCAAATTTCATGAGTGTATATACGAAATTAAGATGTTTTGTCCCGACACACATCACTTTACACTTGTTTACACTGAACGGCATTTGCCATTTTACCACCCATGCACATAGTTTGGAGAGGTCCTTTCGGAGCACTTCATAAATCTCCTTTTTTTAAATGATCCTGAACAATTTAGCAATGTCAGCAAACCTGACTACCTCACTGCTCACTTCTAACTATAGATCATTTACGAACAAATTCAAAAGGGCTGCCATGTGGAAGATGGTGCAAGCTTGTTTTCTCTTGCTCTGGACAGTAAGATATCTGAAGGCAATCCTCTTTAGGGAAGTTGTTAATGTTTGATGATTTATAGTGTTTTTAATATTATGTTCTGAAGGAAATCAGCCCTGAGTGCTCACTGGAAGGACAGATCGTGATGCTGAGGCTCCAATACTTTGGCCACCTCATGAGAAGAGAAGACTCCCTGGAAAAGACCCTGATGTTGGGAAAGATTGAGGGCACTAGGAGAAGGGGACGACAGAGGATGAGATGATTGGACAGTGTTCTCGAAGCTACGAACATGAGTTTGACCAAACTGCGGGAGGCAGTGGAAGACAGGAGTGCCTGGCGTGCTCTGGTCCATGGGGTCACGAAGAATCGGACACGACTAAACGACAACAACAACAACATTCTGTTGGGAGCCGCCCAGAGTTGTCGGGGAAACCCAGCCATATGGGCGGGGTAGAATTATAATTATTATTATGAAGACCCAAAACCAATGGATTCAAGTTGCAAGAAAGGAGATTCTAACTAAACATAAGGAAGGACATTCTGACACTAAGAACTGTTTGACAGTGGAATGGACTCACTCGGGAGGTTGTGCACCCTCCATCACTGGGGGTTTTTAAGCAGAAGTTGGATGGCCACCTGTCATGGATGCTTTTAAATTGAGTTTCCTTCATTGCAGTGGGTTGGACTAGATGACCCTCAGGGTCCCTTCCAACTCTACGATTTTATGAAAAGTACAGGTCCCAATGTTGAACCTTGGTGGCTCCAGTTTCTCTACCTCTTCATTCAGATAACTGTAAATTTATGATAACCATTCCTGATCCACCACAAAACCTATTCTCTTATCCCATGACTGCTAAACTTACTTGGGAGTCTTTGCTGAGGCGCCTTTGTCAAAACCTTTTTGAAAGTCCGAGTACACTATGTCAACCAGATCACCTCTCTCTATGTGCTGGTTGACATAGAATTCTAATAGGTTTGTGAGACAGGACTTTTCCTTGCATAGCCCCTGCTGACTCTGCTTCAAGTGAGGCTTTATATAAGCTTGGTTAAGGTAAAGGTAAAGGGACCCCTGACCATCAGGTCCAGTCGTGTCCGACTCTGGGGTTGCGGCGCTCATCTCGCTCTATAGGCCGAGGGAGCCGGCGTTTGTCCGCAGACAGCTTCCAGGTCATGTGGCCAGCATGACAAAGCTGCTTCTGGCGAACCAGAGCAGCACACGGAAATGCCGTTTACCTTCCTGCCGGAGCAGTCCCTATTTATCTACTTGCACTTTGATGTACTTTCGAACTGCTACGTGGCCAGGAGCTGGGACCGAGCAACGGGAGCTCACCCTGTTGCAGGGATTCGAACCGCCGACCTTCTGATCAGCAAGCCCTAGACTCTGTGGTTTAACCCACAGCGCCACCTGGGTCTTGGTTATTTTATCCTTAACCACGGGTACCTTTCCTTGCAGAGTAGCCCGGAGGCCTCATGCAGACACAGAGGCGCCCGTCCACCGCCAGACGTAGGAGGCTATTGGCTGCTCGGTAGACATCATTGCGGGCTCCCTTGGCGGTCTTGTAGCCTCGCTTCTCAGCCCAGGCTAAAAAAAAGAGGGTAGAGATGGCGTCAGAGTTCACAGACATACTGACATTGCTCAGCCTTCCTGCTAAATCAAGGGTTGCCAGCATGATGCCTCCAGACGTCATGGACCCCACCCACCTGCATTATCCCAGACCATTGGCTGTGCTGACTGAGACTGTCTATGGCAGGGGTTTTCCAAACTGGGTCTCCTGCTGTTTTTGTTTTTTTTGGACTACAACTCCCATCATCCCTAGCTAGCAGGACCAGTGGTCAAGGATGATGGGAGTTGTAGTCCAAAAAAGAAGAAGCTGGAAACCCAAGTTTGGGAAACCCCGGTCTATGACATCTGGAGGACACCAGACTGGCTACCCTGTGCTAAACTGCAGCGCCATGCCTTCGCTGCACCCTTGTTCACCCTTTTACCTTCGCAGACATCCCAGGCGCACCACGGGGGCTCAGGTTTCCCATGTTCGGCCTCAGGATGTTTCAGCTTGAGCAAGGCTTGGACTGGAATTCGGCTGGCCAGGAACCCCACAGAAGTGTAGGGCTCCTGGATCTGGGAAATAGGGTAGATGCCAGCCAGGATCTAAAAACGAGAGGAAGGGCACACTTGTTACAGGGCCTGCTGATCCCATCTATTACTCTGAGGAAGCAGACTGAGAAGACACAAGGGATTTTCTTTCAACCAATGTGAGACCAACCAGACTTTTGAGTTCTACTCCCCCTGCTGAAGAAACAACACGATTGAATCCTGACAAGACAGAAGTACTGTTTGTGGGGGACAGGAGGCGGGCAGGTGTGGAGGACTCCATGGTCCTGAATGGGGTAACTGTGCCCCTGAAGGACCAGGAGTCATTTTGGACTCACAGCTGTCCATGGAGGCGCAGGTCAATTCTGTGTCCAGGGCAGCTGTTTATCAGCTCTATCTGGTACGCAGGCTGAGACCCTACCTGCCTGCGGACTGTCTCGCCAGAGTGGTTATCTCTCGCTTGGACTACTGCAATGCGCTCTATGTGGGGCTACCTTTGAAGGTGACCCGGGAACTGCAATTAATCCAGAATGCGGCAGCTAGACTGGTGACTGGGAGCGGCCGCCAAGACCACATAACACCGGTTCTGAAAGACCTACATTGGCTCCCAGTAAGTTTCCGAGCACAATTCAAAGTGTTGGTGCTGACCTTTAAAGCCCTAAACGGCCTCGGTCCAGTATACCTGAAGGAGCGTCTCCACCCCCATCGTTCTGCCTGGACACTGAGGTCCAGCGCCAAGGGCCTTCTGGAGGTTCCCTCGCTATGAGAAGCCAAGTTACAGGGAACCAGGCAGAGGGCCTTCTCGGTAGTGGCACCCGCCCTGTGGAATGCCCTCCCACCAGAGGTCAAAGAGAACAACAATTACTAGACCTTTAGAAGGCATCTTAAGGCAGCCCTGTTTAGGGAAGCTTTTAATGTCTGGTGGATTTCTGTATTTTAATATTTTGTTGGAAGCCACCCAGAGTGGCTGGGGGAACCCAGCCAGATGGGCGGGGTATAAATAATAAATTATTATTATTATTATTATACCACCTCCCAGCTTGTTCAACCTCACGCCCTCTCCCCCAAAGTCCCAGTAATAAATCCCTCCCAGATCATTCGTCTCCTCCACTCCTCTCCTACTTCACAAACACTTACCTGCTGTTTCCTGTCCACCAGGGAGGGGAAGATGAGCCCAGGGCAGTCACACAGCTTGACTGTGGGCGTCAGGAAGTAGGTCTGGAAGTACTTGGTGTGGCCTGGAGTGCGGGAGACGCTCACCACCTTGTGGCCCACCAAGCCATTTATGAGCGAGGACTTGCCCACGTTGGGAAAGCCTGTGGGGGGAGGAAGAGGTATTGGAGGTCTTCAAGCAGAGGCTGGGCAATTGTATGTCGTGGATGCTCTAGTCATGGATGTCCTGCAGTAGATGCCCTTTGAGGTCTACCTCCAACCGTATTTATGCTGCACCACTGGTGAGGCAATCAGCTTTAAAATCACTCCCAATGAGCTTTAAAATCTAAACGTCTTCAAGCTGAGCCTGGAAAGTCATTTGTTGGGGGTGCTCTAGCCCTGCATGTCCTGCATTAGATACCCTACAAGATCTACCGGTTTATTTATGCTGCACCCTTGCTGCTTATGGGGGCTCAAGAAAGGCAATGCAGGTGGGTCCTCACTCCCAATGAGCTTTAAAATCCAAAACAGGCAAGTGGGGAAACAGAGGGGGGGGTAGGAGAGTTAAGGGGAGGATGGAAGGAATGCGGGCAGATGCCACTGCATTTGCCTAAAGGTTGGCTGCAGTGACAAATGAGGATTATGAGGATAAATTAAAGTAAGGTTACCAGATTTTTTTTCAATGAATCCGGGGACACTTTTCAACTTCAATGGATTTTGTATGGGGACTGATTGGTAAATCTGGGGACTGTCCCCGGGAAACGGGGACATCTGGTAACCTAAAAGGAGGGTTTAGAGGAGGGATTTGAAGGGCGGGAGAACTGTTTCCTCATGTACCCATTCAGGAAGGCAGATCCATACATAATATAAAGAGCAGCAAATGAGGCAATCATTTAATAAAGCTTATTTCTTAAGCAAGTACTTGCTTATTTCTTAAGCAAGTACTGATACGGTTTACGACTACCTCGGTTTACGAAAACCTCTGTTTACGAACGCTGCGGACCCGGAAGTGTTTACATCCGGGTTCTGCGGTGTTGGATGCGCAGATGCGATCTGTGCAGCGTGCGCGCAGAAGCGCTCTATTGGCGCTTTGCGCACGTGCAGAAGCGTGCCTTCGGCGAGCGAATACCTTGGCGAGCGAACGCCTCCGCAGAACAGATTGTATTCACAAACCGAGGTACCACTGTATAAACATCCCAACCCAACTTAAGAGTCAACACTCAACCGTTTCTAGCTGGATGTCTTTGTCCACCACCAGAGGGCACACTCACCTACACAGCCCACTGTCAGGATTCCATCTTTATAGATTTCCTGGGAGAAGCCCCCGACTTCCATGGCCACATCCGTTTGGTGCTCCACCAGTACCGCTGCGCTTTCGTCGTCGTCATCCTCTTCCTCCGAGTCCTCAAGCGGCAGGCGAGAGCTAGCTGCGTCCCGCTCGATTTTCTCCTTCCAGCTGCTCAAATCCACTGGAGAAAAGAGGAAAGAGATGCAAAAAAAGACCCACAACAAGCAGTGATGCAAACAGCGCCACACAACCCGTTTCGGAATCTAATGCTGAAATCCAATGCACAAATCCAAGTGCAGGTGAAATTATGTGGGGCTTACTTCTGCTTGAAAGAGAAGGAAAACTGGGCTGCACAAATATTGTATCAAAACTTTGTTGGGACTGTGTTACTCTGAATGCCTAGATTAGCTGGAGGGAACCTTAGAGCAGACACAGGCCTGGTTCATGTGCTATGTTAAGCAAATCATGGGTTAGTGTGAACACATAAGTACATGGGTGGTGCTGTGGTCTAAACCACTGAGCCTCTTGGGGTTGCAGGCCATAAGGTCGACGGTTCGAATCCCCGTGATGGAGTGAGCTCCTGTTGTTCTGTCCCAGCTTCTGCCAACCTAGCAGTTCAAAAGCACACCAGTGCAAATAGATAAATAGGTACTGCTGTGACGGGAAGGTAAATAGCATTTCTATGCGCTCTGGTTTCCATCACGGTATCCCGTTGCGTAAGAAGCAGTTTAGTCATGCTGGCTACATGACCCAGAAAGCTGCCTGTGGACAAACGCCGGCTCCCTTGGCCTGAAAGCGAGATGAGCGCTGCAACCCCAGTCGCATTTGACTGGACTTAACCGTCCAGGGGTCCTTTACCCTTTTACCTTCCCAGAGGGAAGATCATGACCACTTTGCTCCTGCTCTAGTCCTGACTCTGCTGCATTGCTGTAAGCTAAGCCATGGTTATGGTTTGGTAACCAAGGTTTACTCTTGGTTTACAGGCCTGTGGTTTGTCTCAAAGAAACAAACCATGAGCAGAGGTTCAGATGTCACAGTAAACCAAACCGTGGCTTAACTCATGGTAGCACAGCAACAGCAGTGGTGGAGGTGGAACAAAGCAGCCACAATCTCTCCAGGAGCCTTCACCTTCATGCCAAGCCATGCTTTGGCTCAGTGCTACATACAAACTGAGCCACAGTGTGCCTCTCCTTTATTTCTGAGGTTCCATTCATCTGGGCAAAAGAGGCTTCAGGATCAGAAAATGTGGCTTATAAGCAGGATCGAGTTCTGGGAGCTTCCCTTGTTTAAAGAACAAACAGGTGCTGACCACCAAGAGGAATTTTAGCCCTGGAGTTAAACCAACTCCGTAGGGGTAAGCCAAGAGCTCAGAGTGACGCATGCAAACTCACCTCTTCCAGCCACGATGCTCTCGCAAGCGCTCAGCAGCTGATCGGGCCCCATGGCTCTGCTCCAGCCCTTCCGACGCTTCCGACGCTTCTTAAACACTGACGAGAGAGAAAACCCAGAAAATCAAGTCTTGGGAGCCAAGATTTCACCCAGCAGGGAAGTAAAGGGTGTGAGCCAATGTACCTCTTCCTAAAAAAGCAGCTGGATCTAAAGATTCAGAAAAAGGGAGGCAGGCAAGTTGGCAACCAAAGCACCATCTTTGACTTTCATGCAGTTTAGGAAGGCATAGAAGTCAAAGGGGGTGTTTACATGTTGACTTATTGCCCCTTTGAGTTTGCCAGTAGTTAAGAACTTTTCCCACCTGCTTCAGCCCTGACTTTCCCATTTGTAAACACAAGAACCTAACACAAGCCTGCTGGATCAGGCCAATGGTCCATCTAGTCCACCATCCTGTTCTCACAAGGGCCAACCAGTTGCCTGGGGGGAAACTTAAAAGCAGGAACCAAACACAAGAGCACTTTTGCCACTTGCCATTTTCAGAAACCGGCATTCAGAACCATTACCGCTTCTAACAATGGAGGCAGAGCATAGCCAACATCCCTAGTGGCTACTACTGATAGCCTTATCCTCCATGAATTTGTCCAATTCTCTTTTCAAAGCCGTTCAAGTTGGTGGCCATCCCTGCCTCCTGTGGGAGAGAGTTCCAAAGTTTGAGCAGCATGGATAAGTACTTTCTTTCATCTGCCCCGAATCTTCCAACATTCAGCTTCCCACTTGGATTTCTATGAGTTCTAGAGTTACGAGAGAGCGAGAAAATATTTGGCCGACTGATTTTCTCCACGCCAAGCATAATTTTGCCAATAACGCAAAACAAAATAAACGAATTCAGGTTTCCGTTATCCCAATTAGGCCCTAAGTCCCATCATGTTACAACAATGGGGATCTGCGATGCCTGGAACAAAGCAACGCTGCATTACGAAGCTTCAAAAAAACAGATATTTAATTTATGTGTTTTCTCTTTTGAGTTCTTTTCTATCTCTTCTGATTGTTTTCTCTCATTTTCTCTCTCTCTCTCTCCTCTCCTCTTCTTTTCTTTTCTCCTCCTTTCCTTTTTCTCCTCCTTTTTCTATATGTTGCTTTTAATTTCAATTACAGTGGTACCTCTACTTACGAATAACTCTACTTACGAATTTTTCTCCTTACAAATGGAGCTCCGTCCGCCATCTTGGATGCGGTTTAGATAGGATGTTTTCTACTTACGAATTTTTAGATTGGGTTGCTTCTACTTACGAATTTTTTCTCCCAATGCATTCCTATGGGATTCGACTTACAATTTTTTTTCACTTACAAATGTGCGTTCCGAACGCATTAAATTTGTAAGTAGAGGTACCACTGTAGATTAACGTTGGATATTTGGTATAGGTTTCGTACTGTACCTCTCTTTATAAACGCTAATAAAATGTATTTTTAAGAAAGGGGAGGAATACCGGTGCTGGGATCTTGGTCCTGTTGCGGGTAGGAAGTGAAGCAGATCACGTGGATTTCGGGGAAGCGGCTCTTGAAGTAGTGCTTCCAGGCCACCACCAGGGATGGGGGAGCCAGGTCAATCTTGTTCAGTACCAGGATGAGGTTCCTCTTCATCTGCTTAGTCACGAAGTCATAGAGGGCTGGGGAGAAGTTGATGACCTGGGCAGGAAGGGTTGGGGAAGGGAGAGCCAAATTAAGTGAGTGGTCCCAAACAGTAAGGGCTAAGAATACATGTTTCTTACTTCTTCTCTGTGATATAGATGTGATTAGAGAATATAGTGGCGGGTTGGGGTGGCTTTACAGAAGTGTTTGGATTTGATATCCCGCTTTATCACTACCCGAAGGAGTCTCAAAGCGGCTCACAATCTCCTTTCCCTTCCTCCCCCACAACAAACACTCTGTGAGGTGAGTGAGGCTGAGAGACTTCAGAGAAGTGTGACAAGCCCAAGGTCACCCAGCAGCTGCATGTGGGGGAACGGAGACACGAACCCGGTTCCCCAGATTACGAGTCCACCGCTCTTAACCACTACACCACACTGGCTCTCGTGTCCAAACTCTTCTTTATACAAAATGCCATTCCACATTGTCATGGGAGACACTGCCCCCGGGCCACAGAGTATTGTTGAATGATTGTGTAAAAGTGTCATTATTGTTTCACTGTACCTTTAAGAGTCAGGAAAGATTTAATGACTGGGGCTCTGCAGCTGTGGAGCAGCTCTACAGGTGTTGCTGTGAAGCTGATGATGCAGGGTATATCAGGGGTGTTGTGTGTTGCCTCTGTGCTGGGCGTTTTCCCAGTGTGCTCTTGGTGGGTGGTTTGGTTGTGTGGGTATTTTGTGTAAGTATTTTGTGTAAGCCTAATTTAATTTTTTGTAATTTTTCCTTTCTCCATTAAACCAAGCATTTGTTTAAGCCTTGGTCTCTATGTGTAAGTTCCTCAACCAGTTTCTGCTGATTTTGCTTTTAACCCTAACATCTTGGTTATGGGCCCAGTGGTTGAGCGTGGAACTGCACATGTTAGTTTTTGGAGAAAGGTTTAGAAAGGTTTTTTCCTTCTTTTTGCTGCAACGGTTTTGTGGGCTGGTGGTTGAAAAGTTCCAGCATGGCAGACCGTGTTGCTGAGGCTGAGAAGGCTTTAACATTCCCGCAACTAACGGCCGAGAACTACAGTCTATGGTCCTTTCGATTGGAAGCACTTCTAACTTCCCGTGATGTGTGGAAGTACGTGACCGAGGACCCTCCTGCTCCTGTGACCGATGCCTGGTCGAAAGGTGATGCTAAAGCAAGGGCATTAATTAACTTGTCTGTTAGTGATCAGCAAGTTGTGTATATAAGAAATAAGAAGACTGCCAAAGAAATGTGGGACAGTCTTGCGGCAGTGCACGTTAGAAAGGAGTCAGCGTCTGCCATAGCTAGTCAGATATCTGCTGTACCTCCAGCAAAATTAACTGTGGAAGGGGTAACAGCAAGATTGATGGGCGAGCTGGACAGAAGGGAGGCTTGTGGGATTAGCACTCCTATTTCTAAAAATAATGAGGAACGCCGTATGCAAGTCTGTGGTGATTCATCTGCTTTCAAAACTTCCAAGCATTGCTGGTTTTGTAAAAAGCAGGGGCACCTTGCGAGGGACTGCAAATTTAAAAAGCAAAATGCTTCAGAGTCCGTTCCAGTTCGTAAATCACAGACAGCAACCCAGCAGTCGGCAGCACATTGTAAAGATGGACGTGAGCCGCGAGCGTTCCATGCTCGTGAATTAGGTCGTAAAGTAATTAAAGATGACACGTGGAAATCGTTTGTAGTAGATTCCGGGGCGTCAATTCATCTTTGTAACGACCGAAGTCTGTTTATTTCTTTCGAAGAGGAAATTGGCACCATTCATCTGGCCAACTCCGACGTTCTACAGTCGCTTGGCAGAGGTACTGTGAAACTTGACTCCTTGAACATCACAATAGCAAATTGCACTTACTGCCCATCAGTGGACAATTTATTATCAGTAAGTTGCTTTGCACGCCAAGGAGTAACTGTGTGCTTCACAAAATCACTATGTGAGTTCTACAAAGGGGGAAAGCGTGTATTGTATGCCAGAGAGTCTGAAGGTTTATATAGACTATATTTTAAAAAGCATTCACAGCCACCTGTGAACTGTAGAGTAACCCAGCCAAGTCAAGGGTTGAGAAAAAGTCAGGGGCTGAGAAATGTAAAGCCTCACTCCGGATGTATTCATGAGGCGCATAGACTTTTGGGACATTTAAATTTCACAGATGTGATAAAGACAGAGAAGATTGTTGATGGACTAAACTTGAAGCCATGTAAATACTATATGCAATGTGTATCTTGTTGTAAGAATAAGATAAAAGTTGCAAGAAAGGGTAAATGCTCAGGCAGGAAAGTAACAGAGCCATTTGAACGTGTGCATTGTGATTTAGTAGGGCCACTCCCTCCTTCCTTAGGAAATTCAAAATATTGGCTTACTCTTATTGATCAGTACAGCAGATATTGTTTTGTTTACACCATTGCTGAAAAGTCACAAGCACTTGAGAAATACAAGATTTTTTGCAACTGGGTAAAAACCCACTTTAACAAACCTATAAAGCATTTGTTTTCTGACAGGGGGGGAGAATTTGTTTCTGAGGAATTTTCACATTTCCTGGAAGCGCAGGGGACTGTTCACGAGTTGTCCTGCCCTAGAAGTCCTTGGCAGAATGGGATTGTAGAAGTAGTGCAACGTGATTTGCAGGCAGGTGTTAAAACTTACTTGCATGATGCTAATTTGGGGAAAGAATATTGGGCGGAATCTCTTCATGCCTATCTTTTTGTTAAAAACAGATCCTATCATTCTAGTTTAAATGTTACACCCTATGAAATGTTGTTTAAAAAACGCCCTAATTTGAAATACCTGCGAATTTGGGGTTCAGACGTTATTATTCACTACCCTGCTAGACACAAGTTGGATGAGCGTAGTGTTCAAGGAAAGTTTATGGGCTACCAGCAGGGGGCGTACAGAGTTTATGTACCAGCAACTGGCAAATTTCATATTACCAGAAGCATGATTGAAACTGTAAATTGGAATAGAGTTGCTATTTTTCAAGATAGTGATGGTTTAGATAATGCTGATGAGGAGGAAGTAGAAGTAGAAGAGGGAGAAGCTGGAGCAGGGGATACTAGTGAATCTGAAGACGAAAAGCCTGTTGTGTCTGGTGATTTGTTTGAAAATTTAAAGACACAGACACCTAAAGAAAGGTTAAGTTCTTCTGAGTTTTCTGAAAGTAAGAAAAGCCCACAAGAGTCTCATCAGTCTGATGATAGCAATTTACAGTCTGAAGCTAGAAGTCCAAATAGTTCTACTGATTCTGAAGGGCCTAGCTCTTCGTCAGGACTAAGATGTTCAGACAGAAAGAGACAGGAACCAAGACGGTTTTCAAAAGAGCAGTTATACACTGTGTATGCCAATAAAGTAGTTTTTGAGCCAAAATGCTACAATGATGTTCAAAAATTACCTTTGCATGAAGCTGTAAATTGGTACAAAGCTATGGATGCTGAAATAGCTTCTTTAAAAGAGCATAACACTTGGTCTCTTGTACCACAAACCCCAGACATGAGAGTTATTGATTCAAAATGGGTTTATAAAGTGAAAATGAATGATAAAAACGAAGTTGTAAGGTACAAGGCTAGGTTAGTAGCCAGAGGTTTCCAGCAAATCCCAGGTGAAGACTATGATTTGTGTTACTCACCGAGCGTAAAATATGAATCTGTTAAGCTTTTGTTAAAAGATGCATCCCAGCGTGGACATTCTGTCTATCATGTAGATATAAAAACTGCCTATTTGTTTGCAGATTTAGAAGAACAAATTTTTATGCGTGTCCCTGATGGCGTAATCGCCACTAAAGGAGTAGTGTGCAAACTAAATAAATCTCTTTATGGTTTGCATCAGAGTGGTAAAAACTGGCATCAGACTTTAGTGAAGGAATTGCTGAATTTTGGCTTTACACAAGGCAAGGCAGATAACTGTGTATTTACAAAAGAAAATGGAAATTCTGTGACCAAATTATGTGTGTTTGTAGATGATATATTAATTTCTACAAAAACTAAACATGAATATACACAGATAGTGTCACTGTTACAAGAAAAATTTGATGTGGTAGAATTAGGCAAAGCTAAAAACTATATATCCATGCAAATTGAAGAAGGCAAAAATGGTTCTTATCTGATTCATCAAAATGCAAAAATAGATGATCTTGTTGAAATGTTATGTTTAAAGAATGCAAATGGGAAAGAAACGCCTATGGTATGTGGTTTCACTTTTACAGATGGCAATAACACGTTCTCTGACAAAACTTTGTATCGCTCTGCCATAGGCAAGCTCAATTTTATTCAAAGAGTTTCAAGGCCAGATGTAACTTATGCTTTTCATTTTCTGGCAAAATTTGTAGAAAAACCCACTACCCAATGCTTCAAAGCTCTTAAGAGAGTGGTGATGTACCTCAAACACACAAAACATTATAGGTTGGAATTTACACCATCTATTGACAAAGGTTTTGAAATATATTGTGATGCATCTCATGCTGTAGAGCAAAATAATTACAAAGGTACATCTGGTATGGTTTATTTTTATAATGGGTGTCCTTTTGAATGGAAAGCACAGAATCAAAGGATTAATTGTCTTTCTTCAACTGAAAGTGAGTTATATGCCTGTACTCAGGCCATCCGTGATATAGAGTGGTATTTACAAATATTTGAAGACTTAAAGATGCCAGCATCACTCCCAGTAAAAGTTTATCTCTATTCCCAGAGTGGACTTGCTATCCTGTGCTCAGAAACCAACACACAGCGCACTAGAGTGTTGAGATTACGTTTACAATTTGTAAAGAATTTGATTGCTGACAAAACAATTGTTTTTGAATATGTTCCAGGTGACAAACAAGTTGCAGACATCTTTACTAAAGCACTTCCAAAAGTTGCGCATGAAAGACATGTACAAAGTTTGTCTCTGTTTCACAATAATGAACTGCAGGGGATATGTTGAATGATTGTGTAAAAGTGTCATTATTGTTTCACTGTACCTTTAAGAGTCAGGAAAGATTTAATGACTGGGGCTCTGCAGCTGTGGAGCAGCTCTACAGGTGTTGCTGTGAAGCTGATGATGCAGGGTATATCAGGGGTGTTGTGTGTTGCCTCTGTGCTGGGCGTTTTCCCAGTGTGCTCTTGGTGGGTGGTTTGGTTGTGTGGGTATTTTGTGTAAGCCTAATTTAATTTTTTGTAATTTTTCCTTTCTCCATTAAACCAAGCATTTGTTTAAGCCTTGGTCTCTATGTGTAAGTTCCTCAACCAGTTTCTGCTGATTTTGCTTTTAACCCTAACAAGTATGTGGCTCCTGAAGGATCTTCCCATTTTCTTCTTAAGCAGCTAATAATAATAATAATAATAATAATAATAATAATAATAATAATAAATTGTTTATACCTCACCCATCTGGCTGGGTTTCCCCAGACACTCTGGGTGGTTCCCAACAGAATATTAAAAACACAATAAAACATTAAACATTAAAAACTTCCCTAATCAGGGCTGCCTTCAGATGACTTCTAAAAGTCAGATAGTTTTTTATTTCCTTGACATCTGACGGGAGTGCGTTCCACAGGGCAGGTGCCACTACCAAGAAGGCCCTCTGCCTCGTTCCCTGTAGCCTCGCTTCTTCTTTTTTATTTTCTTGCAGGGAGGGAACCGCCAGAAGGCCCTTGGTGCTGGACCTCAGTGTCTGGGCTGAATGATGGGGGTGGAGACGTTCAGCTAGGAATTCACATTAAACTGCTACCCCAGGACTACCCTTGGGGCATGTAGTAAAAAATTTTTTTTGGGGGGGAGGCTGCACTCCATAGAGTCAGCCCTAGAAATTCTCCTCCCACTTAGCTAGTTAAATCACATTAAAATCTGAGAAACCAAGTCAAAGGTCTGCGCAAACAAGGTCTATGGAGAACAAGCCACAGAACCGCAAAGTGTCCTTACTGGGTGCCGGATGTCTGTAATGAGTAACACAATGTCGGACATCTCCAGTACACGCCACAGCTGCCTCCATGTCTACAAGAGAAATCAGGAGATTAGAAAAGGCCTGTGTAAGATCACATTAGGCCTAAGGGGATTAAAAGGACCCCTTTGACCCTAGGTACTGTCACAGTGCTCGAAATCAAACTGGAGTCCCAGCAATCACAACTCCCCAAGGGCTTAATTGGCATTTTGGAGCAGAATCCGCAAATGTCATTGTGTTTACACTGCACCAAAAACCCAAGAAGAAGAAAAAAAAATTGAAAATGAAAAATGAAAGCACGTAGGAAAAAGCATGAAAGCCACATGTTAGATTGTCATGTGTGAAAATCGCGCACATGTGTCTCACTGGGTGGACGAATCCTAGGGAGTTGCTGCCAACTGTGTCCTTTTCATTGCTTGCACACCCAGTGAAATATGCACATGTGCAATTGCCACATGATTCTCATGCTATTTTCTGCACAATAGCATTTCCTGTTTAGAAACTGCATAATATGTGAAGCGAATATCCATGGAAACAGAATTAGGCGTTAATAGTTTGTTAAAGGACTGGAGGCAAAGGAAACAGTACTGGTTCATAAGGCGGGGGGAATCCAAAATCTGTAGTTGGGCGATACCTTTATAAGGGCCAACGTAAATGTCATAAAATATTGAGCAAACTTTCACATTCTCCAGGACTCTGTTTGTTGAACTGAACATTAAGCAAAAAAGGGATGGGGAGAGAGAGAGAGAGAAAGGAACTAGCTTGATGGTCTAGCTACAACCTGCATTTAGTCACAGCTTTTCAATAGTGTGTAGGAGACAGCACACCAAATTGGATTAGGCTGGATCAGGTCTCAAGTTACACCGAGGGCTGCAGAGACAAAGGCCACATTGACACCATACATTTACAGCACTACAATCTTGACTTCTGCCAAAGAATTATGGGAGCTGCAGTTTGCTAAGGTTGCTGGGAGTTGGTAGGAGACCCCACTATTCCCCTCACATAAGAGTTGCAATTCCCAGAGTGGTTCCCTCTTCGAAGGGAACTCTGGGAATTGTAGCTCTGTGAGGGGTGTCAGGATAAGGCCTACTTATCCCGAGTAGGACCCTGGCAGAGACAGCATTCTCCAGCCCGAACATCACAGCGACTGGTGCCAGGCGAACACCAGCACCCTTCACAGATACGCAGAGGTTTGCGCAGTTGCGTAACAGACTCAGTAGCACAGCATTTGGCTAAACTACTTTATTTACATATAAACACACGGAGCTCTTCATCATGGCTCCCTCTCTCTCTAGCATCACACAGCAAAGAGAAAGAACAAAGGAACAACAGTCCCACTTAGGAAGACAGGAAGACAAACATCCTGTCTACGTCACTTCCACTCTGTGGGAACAAAAACATATACAGCCATTGTTGTGGTTTAGTTGTTTAGTCGTGTCCGACTCTTCGTGACCCCATGGACCAGAGCACGCCAGGCACTCCTGTCTTCCACTGCCTCCCGCAGTTTGGTCAAACTCATGTTCGTAGCTTCGAGAACACTGTCCAACCATCTCGTCCTCTGTCGTCCCCTTCTCCTAGTGCCCTCAATCTTTCCCAACATCAGGGTCTTTTCCAGGGGGTCTTCTCTTCTCATGAGGTGGCCAAAGTATTGGAGCCTCAGCTTCACGATCTGTCCTTCCAGTGAGCACTCAGGGCTGATTTCCTTCAGAATGGATAGGTTTGATCTTCTTGCAGTCCTGGAATGAATCTCCCAACAAGGGGAATATATTGGGGTATCTCAACAACTCTCAGTACCCTTAACAAACGGCAGCCCCCAGAATTCCTTAGGGAGAAGCCATGACAACTTAAAGTGGTATCGTTGTGCTTTAAAGGCATGGAGTGAATGTGGCTAAAGAAACACAACTCTTTGTCGCCCCAGCTCTTGCCCCAAAATAGCTGAAACCCTGAACCATAAAAGCAAAGTTAATTACGCAAGATAACCAGTTACAAATCCGTTTTTGACACTTGACTCTGGCTGCATGAAATGAACGGACTGGTGGAAAAGATCACCCCACTCAGCTCCCATGCAGCTGAACCATTCAGCCTGAGTTTCCTCTTCAGGCTTTTAAAGGCTCACCTCCAAATTGTGCTCAAAGTAGCTCAGCTGGCTTGGTGGGAATGTACTGTAGATATTCTCGAGATATTCCCGAAAACACTTCTCCTCTCGGGCTAGGAGCTGGTCCTTGGTCATCTGATAATTCCAGGGCGGACGTTTTGGAAAATCCAGTGCTGAGAAAGGTTAAGGATCAGTTGGAAGATATAGCCAAGGTCTTGCAAGAAGCAGGAGAGAAGTTCTAAGGGGAAAAGCTACATCTTGCATTAATAAACTTCCCTGATCACTCCAACTCCCATCAGTGCTTTTCAACGATGCCACTTCTCTCTCTGGCTACCATTTGGAGAATCCGAGAAATATAAAGCCTTTCTGAAAGCCAGGACAAGGCTGACATTATGATAAGAAAGGGAGCATAAAAACTGAATTGAGCAGAGGCTTACTGAACTGATGGAATGTGGGCAACATGGCAGGCCTTTAAGGGGTTTTAAACTTGCATGCAGTCACATTAATGTTATATAAAAAATCCTTCCAGTAGCACCTTAGAGACCAACTAAGTTTGTCATAGGTATGAGCTTTCGTGTGCATGCACACTTCTTTAGATACGAAGTATCTGGTATCTGAAGAAGTGTGCATGCACACGAAACTTCATACCTATGATAAACTTAGTTGGTCTCTAAGGTGCTACTGGAAGGATTTATTTATTTTTTATTTTGACTGCGTCAGACCAACACGGCTACCTACCTGTAATTAATGTTATATATATATCAAACCAGGGCTGCCAAAAGTCCGGAATTTCCTGGACATATCCGGGATTCATCCACCAACAATAGCGTCCGGGCGGAATTTTCAGAAATTGGTTTAAATGCCCGGGAAAATCCAGGATGTATTGCAGCCCATATCAGTAGTGTTGATTTTTTTTTTCTAATTCCATTTTAAAAAAAGCTCAATAACTTAATTTTGGGGGATTTTGCAAATAAAGCTGAACAACTTTGGCCAAAAAAAAAGCTCCGGATTTTCACTTTTTGAAATATGGCAACTGTTTATCCACCTACTGCTTAGTAATAACAGGGAACTTTCATACTCAATCCCCATTTTTTCCTATTGGGGCCATTTTTAGACCACCTGCATATGGTACTTCCATAGGGCAAAACTGTCTGCTGCCTCCAGAGGCCAGGAGGGGTAGTGCTTTACAGGCAGAGGGAGGAACTCTTCTTCAGCATTTTCCCCTATCAGCCGAGACTCCCCACAAATGCCTTAGCCAGATCCCCTTTGCTCACCTGAACCAGTCTTATAAACGTCTTCTATGTCCACCTCCGTCTCAGCTTCTGGAGCCGGCTCCAAGATCTTCTCTCGGGCAATCTTTTTCCTCCGCTCCACCTCCTCTTTACTCTCCCGGTCAAAGTGCAGCCGGTATCTGTCAGGCAGGGGGAAAGCAGCGGAAGATCAGGCAGGGGCTACAAGGGAGGGGCCATCGTTGGCTGAAATTCGTTGCCCAGCTTCCCACCCGAGGCCCAGAACCGGGCATGTCTTGCTCAGTTTCAGGATTACAGTGATTTAAGCAGCCACTACAACACAACACAACACAATACATTACATCTGAAAGGAGGCCCAGGTTACCTGCCACGTGAAAAAGCTGCAGCAAAGTATGTTGGAAATGCAAAGAAAAAGAAGGCACGTTCTACTACATGTGGTGGATGTGCAAAGTAACAAAAGCATTCTGGGAAATGATATATAATGAGTTGGGAAAAAATGTTTCAAATAACATTTGTGGAAAAATCAGAGCCTTTTTTGTTAGGCATTATAGGTACAGAAATTCAAAAAGAGCAGAAAAGACTATTTATGTATGCGACGACAGCCGTAAAAATACTACTGGCCCAGAAATGGAAAGAAGATGAAGTTCTAACTGGAGAAGAATGGCTGATGAAGATGACGGACTATGCCAAAATGGCGAAACTGACCGGGAGAATCAGAGACCAGGATGACCAGAAGTTTAGGAGAGAATGGGAAAATTTATAGGTTACCTAAAAGAACATTGTAAACAGCTAAAAACTTTCGCAGGATTAAAAGACTTGTAAAAGACAAAATAGAATGGAAAAGTTAAAAATAGATATAACAAATTTGGGGGGGGGGGTTAGGATAAGTGGAATAAAAAGGGATGGACAATGGAAACCAGAGAAGGGCGAAGTCAATGGATTCTGAAAATCCTAAATGTAAAGGCGATTGATATGTTTAAATGAAAATTTGTTATGTAAAACTTAATTAAAAATATTTACATCAAAAAAAGCTGCAGCAAAGGATGTGACCCCGACATTCTCTCCCTGTTTCAGGAAAGGCCAGCAGTAATGACGGCCAGCAACTCGGACAGCTTTAAAAGATTAGACCGATTCATGGAAGATAAAGTGATTAATGGCTACAAACCAGAGGTGGTCATGTTTCTGAATCCCAGTTTTCTGGAAACTGCACAAATGTGGCGAGCCTCTAGTGCTCAGATTCTGCTTGTGGGCACCCCATAGGCATTTGGTTGGCCTCACGGGATGCTGGACTAGAAGCAGCCATTGGCCTGATCCAGCAAGCATCTTCTTGTCTACTTCCACAAAGGCCAGTATATATATCTATAGCCTCTGTCTCAGTCTGTGACACAGACTCGCACTATGGGGATTGCCTGGCATCAAATGTTATTGTCCCTTTGGTTAAGACAGGTATTTTAATACTTTGTAGTTTAAAACAGCACCGGAGGATGCTACATATTAAAAACAAACAAACCTGGAACCTTTTCATTTTGCTGTTTTTTTTTTTTTTATTAAGGATTTTCTTGTCTCTCGTAACATTTTTACAGATCAGTTTCATTTGTTGAGACATGGGGAAGGAAAGTTATTGCTGTTTCAATAACTCTTTAATTTGTGTATTGTGCCAAGTACGTTATTATTTTCCCACTATGTTTAACAGCTTTCATGTCTATTGCATTAATGTTTTTTATTTAAATGATATTGTAAACTACCCTGGGGCAAATTTATTACAAAGGGTGGTAACACAAATTCCTGAAATCAGAGGCAGGGCCTCCCCAGTCCATTTGGCCTGCCAGGCCACTTTGCCAAACCACACCCCACTTGCCAATCACCTGGTATCAAGTGTGGGCAGTTAAGAAGGCAACCGGGATGAGACAAAAGGGGCCTTCTGAAGCAACACACACACAGTGTTTCTGAAGTCTCAAAACTTGAAGACTTCAGAGCACAGTGCAGAGCTCTTTGAAAGCCCCTGTGTGATGCTTTGAAGCCCCAACTATAGCAGACAGGCAGCGTCGAGCAAGGCTGTTTGCGAGGGTCTTATGAAGAGCCCTGTGCAGCACTGAGGTCCAGCACCGAGGGCCTTCTGGCGGTTCCCTCGTTGCGAGAAGCCAAGTTGCAGGGAACCAGGCAGAGGGCCTTCTCGGTAGTGGCACCCGCCCTGTGGAACGCCCTCCCATCTGATGTCAAAGAGAAAAACAGCTACCAGACTTTTAGAAGACATCTGAAGGCAGCCCTGTTTAGGAAGGCTTTTAATGTTTAATAGATTACTGTATTTTATTTTTCTGTTGGAAGCCGCCCAGAGTGGCTGGGGAAACCCAGCCAGATGGGCAGGGTATAAATAATAAATAACAATTATTATTATTATTATTATTATTATTATTATTATTATTATTATTTCAAAGTTCCCAACATTCAGCTGTCAGGGCCTTACCTTCCAAGTCCCGGACTGCAGAATCCGGGACCGGCAGCCGTGTGACACTGGAAGTTGCGTCAACGTAACTTCCGGTGTCGTTTTGCCCTTCTATGGGCACAAAAATGGCTGCCGCTGGCTTCAAAAGTCGTTTCTACGCATGCCAGGAAGTGCGTCGACACAATTTTCGGTGTCGCTCTGCCCATCTATGGGCACCAAAAATGGCCGCCGCTGACACCGGAAGTTGCCTCCATGCACTTCCGGACATGCGTAGATGCGACTTTTGAAGTCAGCGACGGCCATTTTTGGTGCCCATAGAAGGGCAAATCAGAAAGGAAAAAAAAAGGCCACCGGCAGGAGAAAATAACGGAGAAAACGGGAGACGAAGTGATACGGGGGACCACCAGGAAAAGGTAAGTAAAAAGGGGGGTTTCCCGGGGAAAACAGGGTACTTGGCAGCTATGGTCAGGGCTTACAAATGCCATGTCACCATTGCATCAGATGATTGACTGGGACAGCCTTTCCCACCAGTCACAACTGGTAGGGGAGATAAGGATCTGGCCTGCTGGCTGGATCCGCCTCTTACCTTAAATGAAACAAAACAATAACAAACAATAGTGGCAACATGGATGCCCTTGCTACTGGCGGCCTGTTCCATTCATTCATATTTGTCCCTTTCCCCCAGTTAGTTGAGAAGGGATTTCGCGGGCTTCTAAAGTCTCACTCCGTCCTTGTACTGGCCAAGCTTTTGCAGGGATGTTTATCTTCAGGGATGAAATTACACCACATGCCTTAAGAGTTCTCTCTCAGCCTACCTCATAGGGCCAGGTGGAAAAGAGATAGGGGTTATGAAATAAGAGTGCAATAAAAGTGCTGCAGAAAACTATACAAGAGCCTGCCTCACATCAAGTTGGATCACTGATCCATGAGGTCTCCTCTGACTGGAGCAGCCTGTCAAGTTCTCTAGCAAGGAACATGGGTGGCTGTGATCAAGGACCACGATGGCTACGTTCTCCCTCTGAATGCCAGATGCTGGAAATCACAAGTGGGGCAATGTCAGGGGTTAAACCCGAGACTTTCGCCACGGAAGACACACATTCTTTCAACAAGACTCCTCTGAGTGCCTGGGTTTCATTTCCATGGAATAAATACAAAAAAGAGAGAGAAAATCCAAGTCTGGTGGTGGGAAACTGTAGACAGAACTCTCTGCTCCAGGAGGAAGGCTAGTGTTCATGAGAATAGTGTTGCATGCGCACATGAACGTTGTGACTTACTTTCGCATGCATGCTTTAACATACATTCACCCCACAGGAGGAGGGTTATGTGGTGAGACTGACAGCTCTCCCCTGTTCTGCCTTCTAAAGGAGAGCTTGTCATTTACTCTATGTTGCACTCAGAGGCACAACAGGAAATGGTGGAGCATGGCCTATTCTGCTAACGTTCACAAGTCGGGAGAAACTTTTCCTACATCCTCCTCACGTGCAAGTCTCTTACTGAGAAGAGTACAGGTGTCAAAAGCACGGTGCTGACTTCTTAAGTACTTGTAAATGTTCGTGTGCACGTGTGAGCGAAAGGGATTTCTGCCCTGAAGATGTCAGAGCAGCAGAATCGCAATTTTGAAAGGAAGTCCCTGGTTCTATTTCAAAATGGAGCACATCAGGGCGGCCTGCTCAGCTGAGGGGAATTCAAAGGAAGGATAAGAATGGAGGACTCACTGTCTCACATGCAGCAAAATTACCACACCTAAGCTAAGAACAACCAACACATTCTGACCACAAAAGTTGCACTTTACATTGAGTAGGCCCAGGCCATTAACCAACGTCCATGGGAAAAAAAAGAATTTGCCAATTAAGGAAATAAATGGGTTAGAGGAGGCATGGGGAGCTTATGGCGCTCCAAATATCAGTGGACTACAAATCCCATCACCCCTGGATGGGATTGATGGGAATGGAAGTCCAACCACATCCGCAGGTTAATAGGTTTTCTGGCCCTGAGTCACTCTAATTCAGGGATGGGTAATTTATGGCCATGCAGATATTGTGGGACTCCGGCTCCCTTCAGTCCTAGCAACATGGCCAATGGTCAAGGGTGAGGGGATTTGTAGTCCAATGCCACCCAGAGGCCCACAGGCCTTTCCACCACTGCAAGTAGCTGGGAAGTCAGATCTATATTATGGCTGTTCAGTCTCATTAGCATAATTAAACATGCATGTTATGGTTACGCCGGGCACACATGTGGGCGGGAGGGCTTACCAGGAGAAAGGGGCTCCTCCAATGAGCATCAGGTGGACTCCATTGTAATTGCCCAGAATGCCTTGCAGCAATAGTGCTGCTATTGGGGGGGGCATTGTGGTAAATACAAAGGCGGTTGCTTGGCATTCATTGGAGAGTAGGAAGAGCAGGGTCCAAGGGAGTGGTTTTAGTAGCAATCGGCTCCTAGCAGCTGCCCAAGATGTTGCCCTCTTCTCAGACCAGGAGCCACATCAGCTGAGTTAAGCAACATCTGGAGGGCCACAAGTTCTCAATCCCTGAAGCAGGAGCTTTCTCCAGCAGGAAGGGCACCCAAAGAGAGGCCTCTGAAGAGGAACACAGGGCATTAGCAGGGTGGGATGGAAGCAGGTTTCAGCTAACTGGGTCTCAACCCATGTAGGTCCCTGAAAGCTGGGAACAAGCACAGTGAATTGGGCTCAAGCAATGGAATGGGGTCTGGGGAGCTCATGCGAGAATATGTCCCTGATGAAGAATGTATCTTAAATCAGGATCAGATTTAAGGTGCTTGTTTTTTACCTTTAAAGCCCTATGCGGCTTGGGACCCTCGTACCTACGGGACCGCCTCTCCTGGCATGCCCCGCGGAGGACCTTAAGGTCCACAAATAACAATATTTTGGAGATCCCGAGCCATAAGGTGGATAGATTGGCCTCAGCTAGGGCCAGGGCCTTGTCAGTATTGACCCCGACTTGGTGGAACACTCTCTCACAGGAGACCAGGGCCCTGCGGGATTTGACATCTTTCCGCAGGGCCTGCAAGATGGAGCTGTTCTGCCTGGGTTTTGGGTTTTGATTTGGGCCATTTTAAAATGAGGCTGCATTTTAAAACAATTTTAAAATCTAAATTGTATTTTAACCTGCATTTTAATCAATTGTTTTTCTTTCTTTTAAGTTTTATTGTGATTTTGTTGATGTCAGCCGCCCTGAGCCCGACTCTCACTGGGGAGGGTGGGGTATAAATAAAAATTTATTATTATTATTATTATTAAAAGTTGTTGGGCAGCTTCAGCCCCTCCCCGGATGCCTCTTCAAATCAAGCGCAGCAAAATCCCCCACATTACCTGTTGGGATCGTAGCCATGTTCTCCCGGCTTGCGGACTTGGGGCTGCAAGTTCAGCTTGCGCACCTGCAGAGAGAACGACTCGCTGTCCGACGTGTCCGTATGGTCCTCGTGCCTGTCGTGGCTGCCACTCCGGCTGTTGGAGCTGGACCTCACGCCATCTTGAAAGCCTGGAGGGACAAGCAAAGGGGAAGTGAGCAGAGAGGCCGAGTCCTAACTCTGAAACTCCAGGGAAGGAATTCAAAGTACAGTGGTACCTCGGTTTATGAACACAATTGGTTCCGGAAGTCTGTTCATAAACTGAAGCGTTCATAAACTGAAGCGAACTTTCCCATTGAAAGTAATGGAAAGTGAATCAATCCGTTCCAGATGGGTCTGCGGCGTTCGTAAACCGAAAATTCGTAAACCGAGGTGTTCATAAACCGAGGTTCCACTGTGGCACTAAGTAGACCACTCTGCCTGTACAAAAGCTTCTGTTCGCCTGATGATGGAACCATCTCCCCTTCCATTGCTGTTCTGGGGGTTCTCCCGGCCCCCTCACAATTTCTGGGAGGCACAGGGGGAATTACAGTATTTTTCCGTCTATAAGACGCCCCCATGTATAAGATCCCCCCTATTTTGGGGGACTCAGATTTAAGAAAATTGGGGGGGGGTTGATGGCCCCATGTATAAGACGCCCCCTAATTTCCGACATCATTTTTTTTTAAAAAAACAACAACCTAGTCTTATACATGGAAAAATACGGCATATCATGATTTAAATCACTAGTCCAGGTCCCCAAACTAAGGCCCGGGGGCCGGATGCGGTCCACTCGCCTTCTAAATCCAGCCCATGGACGGTCCGGGAATCAGCATGTTTTTACATGAGTAGAATGTGTCCTTTTATTTAAAATGCATCTCTGGGTTATTTGTGTGGCATAGGAATTCGTTCATTCTCTCTCCCCCCCCCCATATAGTCCGGCCCCCCACAAGGTCTGAGGGAAAGTGTACCGGCCCCCTGCTGAAAAGGTTTGCTGACCCCTGCACCAGTCAGTAAGACTTGATTTAAATCCCCCCCCCAAAGGCTCATTCTTGCTGGTACCATCTTAATATTTACAACCAGGTTTCATTTTTGGAATAATAAATTTTCAGAGTAGTTTTTACAGTTATATAAAAAATGACTGATTTGTTTATATTATTAGAAATACATAGATAATTATGAAATTATTGTGAGGTTTAATAAGTTAATTGTTTATATTTGGACAACTTTTCTGCTGTACTTTATTGTAAGGGGAAAACAACCATTTCCTTAAATAAATTGTTTAAATTGTTATTAACTAAAACAATAACATTATAGCATATGTATCCATGTTTGTTAACTGCTGTGGTTAGTCTAAATTTTTTTTAAAAAAAGTTTGAGTTTTAGCACACATGAAAAGCTTTAAACAAATCCTTATTTCCTGATGAATAGCCTTGGGACTATAATGTAACTTAAATAGAAAACTATCTTTAGGAAGATTTTTCCTCCAAAAGCATTTTATTTTAAAATCCAATTTAGATTTTAAAAATGCGATTTAGATAAAATAAAATAAATCTGATTTTTTTTAAAAAAATTTTTTAAAAAATCATTGATTTCTTTATCCACGCTGGTTGAAAACCACACCAGGGGTGGGAAGCAACGGGTTCCCAGATGTTGCTGGGACTACAACTCCCATCATCCATGACCACTGGCCACGCTGGATGGGACAAGAGACACGAAAGTTCAAAACCACTAGATACCCGTCGAAATTATAAGAGGCGGAGGGAGTGGGATTTGAGGGTCGCGTTGCAATACAGAAGGCAAACGCCTCCCAGCCAGATTTCTGTGTAGGGGTTTAAAGTAGACAAGAACACAACAGCACCTTAGACTCTACCCACATTTTTGGCCAGGGTGTGCACCGTAACTAAAAGCAGGGACGGGCGTTTGCAGACTTAACAGAGGGAGGTAGAACTAAAGGGATTCCAGGGCTTGTTCCTATGAGGGCGAGGGAGCAATCCAGTTCTACGGCCAAAGGTGGAGGCCGAAGGAAGGAGAAAGGACAGGCCGCCTGGGCGTCTGTTGTCGACTCTGCAACAACTCAGCCGCCTGACCTTGGCAGGAGGAGTAGAAAGGGGATTTGCCTGAAAGAGCTGCAACAGTCTTGCTGGTTGTTTCTGAGGGGCTTTTGAGGCCGAGAAGGGGCTCAAAAGACAGGAAACAGATGACTCACCCCAGGGTGGGGCCTGTAGTCTTGTTATCGACTGCTCCCAGCTCACATCTGCAAAGCCGGGCTGTGGTGTTGGTGGGTGGGGAGGATAAAGAGCCAGCCATTTTTCCAAATCATGAAACAGGAGACCCAGCCCCTAATTCATGGAGCGGAGAACTCTACTGACACAGAGCTCTCTCCTCAGCACCGATCATTTACATACAAAGACATATTTTGCTTTGCACATACGCTTGCATGGGATGGGTGGGCGGACCGCGGACCACCCATCGGACTAGATTCTGAAGTACAACTTTCCCAGTGCCCAACTGGGCTTACTGGCTGTTAACGGTCGTGCCAATGCAACAGTGCCACTGCCTTCTCTTGCAGCAGCCACACCTGTGAGTTTGCCTCTCCCCAAATTTCCTGTTCTCAGTCTTAAGGTTTTAAACTGGCCCTCAGGATGAAGGTCTTTGATCCTTGCAACACGTTCCTGTTTTTCCTGTTTGCTTCCAAGGATAGGCTGATTGATAACCCGGCAATCCAGAGCCCCTACACCAGCCAGCAGTAGGCAGATGTCAGGCAAGATCTGAGGCTCAGCAGAAGAGCACATGATTGGCATGCAAACGGTCCCCACAGTTCAATCCGCAGCATATCCCAGTGTGGAAGGTAGACATCTCAGTCCAACAAGCTGGAAAGACACTGCCGGTCAGTGTAAACCAGTGTTTCCCAAACTTGGAGCTCCAACTGTTTTCAGACTACAACTCCCATCATTCCTAGCTAGTTAGCAAGGCCAGCGGTCAGGGGTGATGGGAACTGTAGTCCCAAAACAGCCTCGGTCCAGTATACCTGAAGGAGCGTCTCCACCCCCATTGTTCTGCCCGGACACTGAGGTCCAGCGCCGAGGGTCTTGTGGCAGTTCCCTCGCTACGAGAAGCCAAGTTACAGGGAACCAGGCAGAGGGCCTTCTCGGTAGTGGCACCCACCCTGTGGAATGCCCTCCCACCAGAGGTCAAAGAGAACAACAATTACCAGACCTTTAGAAGGCATCTCAAGGCAGCCCTGTTTAGGGAAGCTTTTAATGTTTGATTTCTGTATTTTAATGTTTTGTTGGAAGCCACCCAGAGTGGCTGGGGGAACCCGGCCAGATGGGCGGGGTATAAATAATATATTATTATATTATTATTATTATAGAGACCCAAATTTGGGAAGCACTGGTGTAGACAATAGTAAGCTACATGAAACGATGGTCTGACGTGGTATAAGGAAGTTCCCTACGTTCTTTTGGTGGTTTAGTGAAGCAAGAAACTCATCGCGAAGAAGGTCACCCTTCAGATACCGGTATCCTGGTCCCAGTGGCTTTAATTGCCGTTACCAACATTACAGAAACAAATCCATGTGCATTAAAAGTTTGAAGCCTGAGTCCCTCTATCCACCGCATCAGGGCTGGGGAACCTGTGTTCCTCCAGATGTTGCAGGACTACAACTCCCATCATCTCTGACCACTGGCCACACTACTTGGAGGCTGCTGGGAGGAGAACTCAGGCTACCTCCCCTGCATGCACTGAATAGGAGAAAGGAGAAAGACTGTGATGCGGCCCTGCCTTAAAAACTGCAAACAAAGAACAAAGAAGTAAATCTATCTCACCTGAAGAACCACCGCAGGACTCCAAATTTGCTTATACTGTATGTTCATGTGAGCAAAGGTACTACCATAATGTCCCAATTATGTGTGTGGAGCCTAAACGTTTTGGCCAGAAGTCAGGGAGTGGGACATACGGATTTCACTAACAGCTCCACAGCTTTCCATCTACGATTTCAAGCGCTTTGCAGTTATATATTTACTTCCCCAAAACTTTGCCCGATCCACCATTTAAGCTGAGCTTTGACATCTTGATGCATGCAGGCAGGGTGGCTGGTGAAACGGTCATACTCCTCTAATCTAGTCAGGTTTGAAAAGGTCGAATCTGCCGTGCGACAGCAATATCCCACAGTCGCCTCTAAAGTATTTAGTTTTTGATTCGACACCAACAACAAATCCGCAAAGCTATTGAAAATATTAGCAAGCAACATTCCCGTCAGCGTATTCAAATAAAAGCACACACAAAAGGAATGTTGTGTAAAGCAATTCAACAACTAATGCAGTTCAGTACAAACGTGTATTAATATAAAATAATAATTATCAGAAATGGCTATCCAATCCTCTTTTAAAGCCATCCAAATTGGTGGCCATCACTGCCTCCTGTGGCAGGGAGTTCCGTAGTTTAACTATACACTGTGCAACAGTATTCTATCTAGGAAGGGCCCTCTTCACCCAGTGCAGCAATACAATCCCAGAAGCAGTTTCTTCCATAGTTCTGGCCCAGAAGTGAAGTGGCACACTCATGCCCACCTTCCTGTTCTGTGTCAACCGGTGCTCTCTTATCTGAGAAACCAGTGCAAAAAAAAAAGCGCCAGCTGCCCATTTAATGCCCTACAGAGTTATTTCAGTCCCATTAGCACATAATTCATAACCCCCATAAAGCGTTTTCATCCCACTGCCTGTCACTGAAGCTCAGCACTTTTCTTTCCAATTGTTTCTAGTTGAGTTGGCACAGTAGCAGTTTGAGCACAGTGCATCTCTCTCTCTGTCACAAGAGGTGGGGTTTCCTCCCCTCCCCTCCTTCATATGAATCCCCCCCCACACACACACCATAACGCAGCAACACAAGAGGATACGTCACCTCCCTCTGTTAGCTCTGCCCGACAAAGATGCTACAGTCAACAAAAACCTTGCAGGGCGCAGGAGTACAGCTAAATAGCCTGGACCACGCTGGCTATTTTTAAATAAGACCGCATTGAAAACGACCGTATTGCACTGGAATGAACGGCTTAGCGTAGATCCAGCTATAATGGCACACCGGTCGGTACTACTACCCCTTGTTTCTGAGCAAAGCTTCCATTTATACCACATGCACCTATCACGGTCTCAAAAGCCCCGTAGCTTTCCGACTGCCGAAATTGTTAATACAAGGATCTGATCCAGGGACAGTAGGATGGGCTCCCCCCCCCTTAATGCACCCAAGTCAATGTCTGACGTCTTATTTTGCTTTAATATCTGTTGGAAGCCGTCCAGAGTGGCTGGGGCATAAGCAACAACAAAAATAATAGTTATAACAAAAGACAACAATAACAATAATAGCTGATTATAATAACTGAGGTCCAGCGCCGAGGGCCTTCTGGCGGTTCCCTCATTGCAAGAAGCCAAGTTGCAGGGAACCAGGCAGAGGGCCTTCTCGGTAGCGGCGCCCGCCCTGTGGAACGCCCTCCCATCAGATGTCAAAGAGAAAAACAGCTACCAGATTTTTAGAAGACATCTGAAGGCAGCCCTGTTTAGGGAGGCTTTTAATGTTTAATAGATTATTTTATTTCATTTTTCTGTTGGAAGCCACCCAGAGTGGCTGGGGAAACCCAGCCAGATGGGCGGGGTATAAATAATAAATTATTATTATTATTAGCTATAAAGCAAGCTATGCATAAAGGAAGTGGAATGGGACATGGCGCAGGCCTGAGCAATTTGTGGTCCACCATGCTGAATGGAGTTCACATCACATCTGACAGGCGCTCGACGAACCTCTTGATACTGCAGACCCTGCCTGGGCCTGCAGAAGTGAAAAGGGCTGCTAACCACCAGGCAGGCTGCCTTCAGCTTGGTGGGTTGCAAGATATGCAGGCCTGATGCAAACATTACAATGTAATGCTAAACACAGATACAGCCCTATTGATTTCAGGGCAAGTTAAGGCCAAGGTGGAACCTTGTGGCCCTCCAGATGTTGTTGGGACTCCAGGAGAAGAGACATGGCTTAGCTGCAGGGGATCTGTTTTGCATGCAGAAAGTTCCATGTTCAGTTCCTCCAGTCAATTAAATCCGCCCCCCCTGTGGAAGTTTATTTCCTGGGGTAAAACCCAAGAAAAAGCTCAAGAACTTTAACCCTAAAAAAAAAAAAAGCTCAGCAATTGTGGGTTTAAAATCGTAAAATCTGGCCCTCTTTGAAAAAAGTTTGGGCACCCCGATATCCTATATAATAAAGTGCAAGTGTCTCTGCGTCCAGTCTCTGTGTCCGTGGGATAGCGCTACTGCGCATGTGCCCCACGGGCAGCCGTTGGGACTTGGAGCGCAGAGACTTCGGATGGGATAAACCAGGACCGTGAGAGAGATTACATGCTTTCATATACACAACCATACAAAAAAAAAAGTGTGTGGCTTCCCCTTGCCTCTGCTGCGCTATGGAAGGATCTCTCTCTTTCCTCCTGGTTTCTTCTCTGTTAGAGGGGAAGGAGAGGAGGCAGGCGTGTGCCGGCGAAAGGGAAAGGGAGGGTAGGTGGGTGTGGATAGAGAGCGCGAGCGCGAGCCGCGAGTGATGCGGCTGCTGGGCTGAAGGATCGTTTAGCCGTTACTGAGGGGCGAGAGCAGGAGAGCGAGTGGGCGGGCGCACCTGCGGGGGAAGGGGGAATTAGTCCCTGGAAGTGTGTGTGGATATGTTTTGGGGGGTTGGAAGGGCTGCTGCAACTGGGACCAGCGAGGGGAGAGGGAGAGAGAGAGAGAGAGAGAGAGAAAAGAGGAGTAGAAAAAAGAGGGTGGGAAATGGGGAGGGAGAGAGGAAGCTGAGGAGGCAGCTGGCTGGGGCGGGGGGGGGCGGGGAAGGGACTGAGTGAGGGGCTGAGGTGGCGGCGATTGGTGAGTCATGGGGGGGGACCCCGCTAATTAATTCTAGCACCCGTTAATTTAACGGGCTTCATGATACTAGTAGACAATATTGACCTAGGAGGGCCTATGATCTGACTCCGAACTCTTGTCAGTCCCAGCCAGCATTAACATCTTGATGACCACAGCTTCCACATTCCTACTTTAATGCAACCTTTTACTAATGCGTTCTTTTTTTAATAAATAAAAAATCCATATAGAAAATTACATTTGTTACTGAACAATTGAACAAAGCTAGTGATTTCCTGCTCACCCAACACTGATATTTATAACCCAAATTACATACAATTGCATTTTAAGGTTTCGTCTTACTTAATTCCATCCCCTCTAACATGTTTCTTAACAAACCACACCATTTTCGCAGTTTCCCTGCTCACTTTTAGAGCTGTTTTTGCGCCTCTTCATGCCACTTCCATGTTCGCAGCAATGTGCGTGCCCATAAATGGGGAGTTACCTGTAAATTTGTATTCCATGCTTTCAGTATGTTATTTGCAAGTCTCTCCCCTCTTGTCCTAACAATAACCCTGTGAGGTAGATCAGGCTGAGAGACCCAAGTTCACCCAGTGTTATTTGTTGTCAGAGTGGAGATTTGAACCCAGCTCTCCTAGTTCAACGCTCCAACTGCTAATACCACATTGGTTCCCCTCCTCCCATAAATTGTACTTTTATACACAGTTACTTGGAAGTAAGTCCTACTGAGAGAAACCATGTGTAAGATCTGGCTGTGTATATCTGGAAAGGGACAAAATTGAATATGAATAGTAGAACAGATTCAATGGTTACAGCCCAAAGCCAAAATAACTGAAGGAAAGAGTTGTGTTCTGTATTTGAAAAGTGTTTCTGTCTCCCCGCTATGGGGAGGTGAGGACACAGCATTCCCGATGCACTGGAGAAGGGCAGTTTATTCCATTAAGTAGTTTTAGGTGGGAGAAAAAGAGAAAACAATATAATGCCCACTGCATTGCAGATGTTGGGTGTACACAGAAATCTAGCAAGCACCCCCAATGCCTTCCAAAGAGAGAATCATCCTTCAAGTGTACATCAAGAGGCCATTATCCAAAAAATGGGAGGGGGGAACCTAAAATTTTATTTTGAACACAGTTTAAAAGGTGGTTCAGAAGTAAGAGGCTAGTGCTCCCTCTACCAAAAGGGCCTAGTTTTATTTCATTTTAGGGAGAAGACTGGACGACTGCTCCACAAAAGAGTTGACAATTCCATGTACGTGTGCGTACATGCAAAGGGGGGGTGGGGAAGAGATAAGTCTTGTCAATTAGCATGAATTAGCAGCATGCACCCCACATGTCAGAAGCCAGAGAGAGAAAGTGAACATCTCTAGACTCATCTTCCAAATTGTTTCCAGGAGGGGAGCAGCGGGGTGCTAAGTCGTGAGGTGAAAGGCCTGGCTCACTTATGCCTGCCCACCCCCGCTTTGCAGAGAGAGAGAGAGAGAGAGAGGAGGGAAAGGGAGAGGAAGAGATAGGTGCTAAACGTTTTCAGGAAAGAAGATTTGCTTTCTCTGTAAGCGGTTCATGCAGAAGCCAATAAATATCCAAACGCCCCCCCCCCGATTTGTTTTAATGGAGGAGAGGTAGAGGTCACGCTTTCTCTTCCCTCCAACGCCCCCTCTAAAATGTTTCAAGGAGGAAGAGGAGGTGTGGCCTTATGCTACCCAGATGTTTGTGTGGGCGATCATAAGAACCAGATGTTGCTAATGATCGGTCCCTTCGCATCATGAAAAGGGGAGAGGTGTTTGGGGGGTAAGAGAAAGGTGAGGATACAGATGTTGAAGAGAGGGGGGATCCTCCCCACATGCAGCCCAAAGAGGGTGGGGGAATGTTACATCCTTCCAGTTGTTTCAAGGTAGGGCCGGGGCCCCGCCCCCTCCCGCACGGCCCCGCCCCCTCCCGCGCTCACCCTGCCGCTTTCTCTCCCGTTTGTCCTGCAGCTGCTTCTTCTTCTGCTTAGCGCTGAACGGCCTCTTGCGGTGCATGTCCTATCCCGGCTGCCGTCCCCTCCTCCTCCTCCTCCTGCTCCTCCACCACCAGCCCCGACTCGCGGCACCGGAGTGGGCGTGGCCAAGGGGAGAGCGCTCCTCAGCGGAGAGATGAGGGCCCAATGAGCACCGCGCAAGAGGCGGGGCCGAAAGGAAAAGGGGGCGGGGCCTCCCGAGTGAAAGAATGCGGGGCCGTGACGTAGGGAACGGAAACGCTGAAGTTGTGCGGAGAGGGGGGGGGGAAGCTGACTGGTTGGCCAAACCATTCGGGACTCATAAAAAGGGAGGTGGACGGAGGCGATGGAACGTCGCCTTCCACGAAAACGGAACGCGATTTGGGATTTGCGGACGGTGCCATTAAGGGTGGCGCGGGGGGAGAGAAATCAAGACCTCGCACTGCCATTCTGCAAGGGTGCTCGGGCCGTACCATTTCAGTCGGGGGAGGAAGCGGACGGAACTAAACTGCTCCATTCAACCATTTGATGGAGCCTTTGAGCGCCTCCTAGTGCTGTTTGGGAAAAGCGCAGACGGAATTCCCACCTTCTACAAAGACTTGAGAATCGTAGAGTTGGAAGGGGCTGTAAGGGTCATCTAGTCCAACTCCCTGCAATGCAAGAATAATGCAGTGCAACATGCAATTTACTAGTTTCATTTACTGTAATACTGTTTGTTTCCGCATCAGAGATGAAAAAGGGAAATGGACTTGGAAGGAAAAACACCCACTACCCTTCCCTCAATGGTCTGAATAACTTACTGCTCTTTCAACTGTATATCAGTCTCATTTGGTTTTCTATCTGGGCATGTGGGCTGCTTATGTTTTTATAGAATAAAACCATTTGCATCTAAGGCAACAATAATATTTTTAGTGGGGGTAGGCAGGACATCCTAAGTGTCATGTCTAGGCCCACTGAAATCAACTGATTCAAAAATGCTTATTAAGAAGTGAGGTTAATAATCTTACTATGTCCTGAAGCACCCATCTAATATATTGGGACTTAATTCATAAGAATGCAGTTAGAGCTGGCTGTCTATGTGTTTGGAATTGCAGCCAGATTTTAAATACTCCATTAACTGTCTTGTTATATAGATTTTTGGCCACTAACAAAGGAACTGACATTATTTGAAAGCTTACATTCTTTCATTAAGTTAATAGTGACTGCTACATTATTTATTGGGTTTATTAATGGCTTCCCATGAGGTATGCAATAAAAAAGAACTGCATATATAAAAACAGGATTTTCAACTAGCTGGAGCTTCCAGGTTAGCCTCAAGACAAGAGCCATGTCACGTAGAGTATATAGCAGCACATGGACAATATACCAAGCTTGGCTATCTTGACCCACAAACAGTCATAGCTACCTTACTTACCAAAGCTGGTAAAAGGCACTCCTATTTGCTGAAGTCACCTGGGCCTCTTGCAAGAGAGATGGATCGAGCACTCACAAACTGCAAACCTCCTCCTTCAGACTGAGCATAACTTCATCCAAAGCAGGCAGTTGACTAATTACCTGGACTTAGGAACCATTTACCCACAGGGCCTCTCTGTCTTGTCATGATTCAATGTCAGTTTGTTGTCCCTCATCCAGCCCACCACCAATTCCATAACTTGTGCAGCCTGTCCTGATTCAAGTGTTAGTGTACTGATGGCCACTCCCAATAGCTTCATATATATGTTAAAATAGCACTGGGGACAGGATGATATTATTCAGCACCCCATAGCACAAATGCCTGGGAGCCAAGAGACAATCAACACCTTTCTTGGAAACTGACCCTGGAGATAGGACCAGAACCACCACAAAAAAACTGATACTGCTCACAGCTGATTATAAACCTTGATCGATACCATGGTAAGCTTTTCCATTAATCTTATACTTTTTTATATTTGGTTTTGTAAACTCTGGAACTTCTGCCCAGTGTAGTTTTCTTCTTCTTAGGGACTATATAAAAATCAGTAATCACAACTATAATGATTATAGCCGTGTATACGCACTACATTTTAAAGCACAAGGCTTCCCCCAAAGAATCCTGGTTAGTGTAGTTTTTACCCTCTCGGAGAGTTGCAATTTGCAGCACTCTTTAAAAAACTACAGTTCCCAGGATTCCTATCCAGGGGTGGGTAGGAGAGAAAGAGGCTGTTGTGCTTCAAACGCGAGGTGTGTACTCAAACCAAGCAACCCTACATTCTTGAGTATATACAGAGTTGCTGTTTAGATCTGGACATCTGTTTCATTCTGGGCATGCACCTGCATTCCTCTCAATAAAAAGCGCTGCAGGTCTTTCTCGGAGGCAACGACCCCCTTCCCACTCTTGGCTAAAATAAGCGGAAAAGTAAACTTGTGCATGTCCTAGAAACTGCACGTCTCCATTTGCTCTCCTGCAGCCTGCGACTAATCTTCTGGGTTTTTGCTGGTCCGCTCTAGGAGAGGCGCTTCCTGATCTTGATGTCGCAACCTAGGTCTCTCCGGTGCCCTTCTAGGAGAGGCCCTGCCTCATCTCTTTGCGGCAACCCGGTCTCTCCCGTGCCCCTCTAGGATGGGCGCTTCCTCATCTCTTTGTTGCATCCCGGGTCTCTCCCGTGCCCTTCTAGGAGAGGCGCTTCCTGATCTCTATGCTGCAACTCGGCCTGCGCTCGGGGATCGCTGACGAAAGCATCTGTTCTCTTTCTGGCCCGGAGAAGCCCCGGTCGCGTCACCTCCCGCGCAAGCGCAGTGCGGCCCAAGCGGGCATGTGTTGTGAGCCAAGATTGCGGTAGGAAGAGCCGCAAAGAAGCAGGCGGCGGGCGCCGGAGCGAAGGGAGCAGCCATGCCGAAGGGAGGGAGGCAGCCGCAGCAGCCCCAGGAGGAATGGGTCGGGGACGAAGAAGAGAAGCGCTGCCCCGGAGAGGGCGCTGGAGGTGAGGGCGGAGGCGGGTGGGCGGGGAGGAAAGGGGCTAGTCCTCATGAAGGTTGGGAGGAGGACCTTCAAGGGGGAGGGGGAAGTGGGGATAATATCGGGGGGGGGGGCTAACATACACAATTACGTGTAAAAGTCTTTCCCCTTTAAAACAACCCAAAACAAGCAGCCACCATTCACACACCTCTGTCCATACACGTGCCTTTCTGCTCAGAAGCGAGCTCCGCCGTGGTCAGCGGGCCTCGCATAGTCGTAGGCAGTACTTTTTTTCTTTTAAAAAAACGTTTAGGGGTACTCTCATTTTCCTACTCATATTGAAATACTGCCCCTCAAAGAGGCCAAACTTAGATTCACAAAATGTTTAGGGGTATGCGTCTCCCCAGAAAAAAAAGCACTGGTCGTAGGTGTGTCTGAATGTGTCTGCTAGCATTTAGCACACCCTCCCCATCTCCGGTTGCCCCTGCCTCTCTTTCCCCTCTTCCAACTCACTTTCTCCTAATTTGCTGCTTATGTTTTGTCTAAATGGACAGGAGCCCAGATGTCTCTCCCCCCCCCCTCCGTTGCTGGTTGCTCTGGGAAGTGCCAGATGCGGTGCTGGTGGTTTCATTGCTATTCTTAGTATTTTTGATGTGCTCCCCTTGATTTGTGTGTTAAAGGAACGTTCAAGCGGCTGGCTAGATAGAGGAGGAATATTGGGGATGAAACTTTGTGGCTTGGACAAGGAACCAGACTAAAAGGCCCCATACATGTGAGCCTCCATATGTGTCTTCATTTATATAACTAGAGATAATTCGACCAAGGAATTCCCTAGGAAAAGAAACAGTGATTTAAAAATAAATTTAAAATACGCTAGGTTGAACTGATAAACCCAACCTGTACTAAGTAAATCAAAGTCCCAGCTAATCCTAGCTGCTAATGTATATAAAAACAAGGCATGTGTCTGCTTTTAACAACTCTTTGATATTTGAGTAGTGCTTGAGTCTCGCATCCATGATCTGATCTAGTTGTAATCCTTAGTTTAGTTGTTTTATTATTCCCTGTATTGTAGATGAGGGGGCTGAGAGAGTAGTTTGCAGAGGTTAGATTTCTACCAGAGACTTCCTTTTTAGCTACTCAGTCTCTTAGCCATAGTAATGGTTATTTATTTTCTTTATAAATATCAAATAAACAACATAAACTTTCATAAAAATGGCTTTAGGTTCTACTGCCACTTGTGGAAGCAGTATATGTTCCTCCTTCCTGCCAACACCATAGTTATTTCCTGCCATTTTCTTTGCTGGAAAAAGGGCAGAGGTTCCGATTGGGTAAAATATGCTAACTGCGCAGAAATATTTGTTCGGCATTATTTAATGTGGACTTGGGGCTGGGGCAGCATCCTTTTGCTCCTTAGCCTGTATTGTCTTAACTTCCACCAGCGATAGGAGCTGCCCAACAATTCCCATAAAAGTTTCTCAACCTCTCAACCCATTTTACAGACACTAGTGACAAGGCATTTGGAAGAGGAAGGGTGGGGCATTGGGCTATGATGAAGAGAACCAGGTGAGTCCCAACACATGTTGCTGTAATATGTGAGTTGCCAATTATATATAGTATAATTACTTTCCTTGTGGGGCTCCTGAGCTTCTAACAAAGAGGCAGAACTGCAGTTGCGGAAGCTACAGTCGTAAGCAGTGTTAGAAATTCATATACAGTACAGTATATATAATCTAATTGCCAAATGGTCCCTTAAACCTAGGCTGCAGTCGCCACAATGGAATGTCTAGGCGCTGGTGTCCCCCATCCCAATGGGAATTATTATTATAATAATTAAATTTCTGTACCGCTTTATATTTTAAAGAACAAAGCCGTTCACAACACATTAAAACATCAAATAAAACATTCGAAAATGAAACTACTTCAAGCCTCAAGGAAAATATTTCTCATATTTTTATTAAATTTTCGAAATCACATTTCAAGATATTCACTTAAACAACCTTAAATCAGCGACTTCCCTTCTTCTCTTTCCATGGTTCAATTTGCATACCATACATCCCTGCATATTTTACATGGACTAAACCATTCAGTAATCCGATGTTACATCCATCAAATCTTATCTACACTGTTGAATTTAAATTAATGCTACCAGTGTTTTTAAATGAACACAGTTTTCACCCATATACTCAGTTAACATTTTCCCGTCTTCTTCAAACGTGCATTCTTCTTGTTCTCTTATTCTATATGTTAGATCTGCAAGCTGTGTGTATTCCATCAGTTTTAAGTTTGCTATTCTTCTTTAGTTGGGACCTCGCTCGTTTTCCATTTTGGGGCTAACGAAACACAGGCCGCCGTCAAGGAAAATATTTCCATTCCTTCTCTAAGTGACATTTTGCTTTCTGCAGTCGCCAACCTGGTGCCTGGCAAATTTTGAACACTGGTTGTAAGCAGCAGTGCTAGTTGCAAGAGAGTGCTATTATGTCTGGGTCCTGCTTGCAGGTTTTCCCCTGGCTAGCCACTGAAAGAAAAAGGATCTAGCACTAGATGGGCCATTGACCTGACCCAGCAAGCTCCTCCTATGTTCTTAACTGCAGTAGCTGAATCTTTTTCCTATTACTGCTTTTCCGCTGCCGGTAGAATGGCCATTGATTTTCCGTGTGTATGTAGTTGTGGGAAGATCCAGGAGCCCCACAAACAAAAGGCTCAGTACTGTAATCCTGTATGGCAGGAGTGGGGACCTCGTGGACCTCCAGATCTATCCATCATCCATTGACCATGATGGCTGGGACTGGAGGGCGTTGGAGTCCATCAAGCACCTGCAGATTGCGGGTTCTAATGTATGAACTGGGGATATGGACAAGGGAGAGAGGCCATTTTCAATTAGCTGTGCAGGAAGTTGGCTGGAGTGAAAGTGGCAGGAGAGGTGTGGGCAGAGTGAGACACACAAGCTTGACAAGCCGGGGTAATTGGAGCTGGGAGGGAAAGGATGCTAGGTTTGGAAGAAGCCCAGCAGGCTTAGACTGCTGTGAAATAGGATGTGTCATGATTGAAAGAAGAAAACTATGCTGCCTGTTTACAGCTTGCCATAGCTCAGTGGTAGAGTATATGATTTACACCCAAAAGCTCCAAGGTTCAATACCTGGTGTCTCCAGGTAGGACTGGAATAGATTTTTTCCTTAGCTGTATGACTTTATTTTAAACTAATGTGGACCTCTAATGGATCGGACATCATGGTAAGAAATAGGTGCCAGGTGAAAACACTCCTCTTCAACTAAGCCTTTGACTGATTAATATCCCACAGCCTTTTAAATGTGTTTGTGGTAGGGGGGGGCATTAATGTTTTGTTGCTTCTATTTTAACTATTTATTTGTGCTTTTATCTTGTATATTTTGCTTGTGAATCACCCTGAAATATTTTGGGGTGGTATATTTAATAATAATAATAAGAAAAAGAAGAAGAAGAAGAAGTGGAAGAATTTTCCTGGTGAAACATGTCAAGTCTTTTTCCCTGGCCAATTTCTGGAAACAAATTGAGGCATTCCTATTTTGCCAGGCATTCTGAAATTGCAATTGAGATGGTTTACTATTGTTCTTGGGCTAATACGTTTATATTTTCCATTTGCTTTTATATTTGCTTTCCTCCCTCTCTATATGAATACACATGTACCCACATATATGTATTTGTATACTGTAGTCTAACCTGCAGCACATTGTGTAATTGCACCATGTTGTAATTCAGCTTTCTTTTATTTCTGATACTTTCCTCCTGCCTTTCTTTAAAATCCTCAGTTTATCAGGGTGAAGCACGTGCTTCTCTCCCCCTTCCCTGTTTTCTCCCCACAACAGCCCAGTAGGTTATGCCGAAAAAGAGTGACTTAACCGAAGATCACTTGGTGAGCTTAGTGGCTGAGTTGGGGATTTGAGCCCAGTTCTCCCCCGTTCCTAGTTCAACTGAGAGATGGCCAACATCCTGCCCTCCATGTCGTTGCACTACAACTCCCATGAGCCTCGGCTGGCATAGCCCATTGGTCAAGGGTGATGCAAATTGCAGTCCAGTAACATGTGGAGGGCAGCAACTTGACTGCCTCTGCTCCACCCTTTCAGTATAGTAAATAGTGCACTTGAGTGTGGAATATGGTGTGTGCTTTCGTGTACCCGCACTCTTCTTGATTCCTGGTCTCTGTGGGGGGAGACAGAGAGAGAGAGATATATACTTTTTTTCTGTGGCTGAGGACAAATACTCTTGGATCTGTACGGTACGGTAAAACCTTTATTGGCATCAAACAAACACGCAAACAAAATAATAGCAGATTAAAATTATCACTGTGGCAAACGCTGTGTTAAGAGAGAGAAGGGAGTATTCCGCTATCCGCTTTCACGACATTGGGGCTTCTAATAATTCAGACATCTGCAGATTATAACGACGAGAAAATAGCAAATGAAGATAATGAGCCACCATCTTGGTGAGCTCCTGATCCTTCCCCAACAATAGGAATTGTAAGATTTCCCGCTCTGGTCTCCTTCTGGGGATGCAGAGCCGGTCCAGGAATTGTTGACGAAGGTCGTCGTAAAGTTTACAATGAAGAACCATGTGTAGAAGGCTTTCCACCTGGGGGTCATGACACGGACAGATCCTTTCAGCCTCTGCCCTGCCCAAGAATCTTCCCCACAGGAGGTTCGATGGGTTTGCGTTGAACCTGGCCAACGAAAATGCCCTTCTTTCTTGAGGGTTCAGTAGAAAGTCAAGATAATTAGGTTTTGTTTCATGAGCCCACAGGAGGTGGAAAAGAAGGGGGGAACATGTTTTTGCCTGCTGCCGCAATAAGTTCTTGGCGCTCAATGTATCTGTATCTCAAATACTTCCCGATTCTTTCTTTCAGACAAAGTGGTAAAGAAGGGGAAGAAGGATAAGAAGACCAAAAAGTCGGTAAGATTCGGTCTCGTCCTCTGTTGACTTCACCCCCATTTGGTCTCTGTGTGACATCCATGAATCTGGACGTGCTCTGTAGTTCTGTTGACCTTCATGAGAACTTTGCCACCTTCCACAAATGCTCTGTTTCCTCCTCCAGACACTTCAGCATTTTGGGGAATGTGCACCGGTGGTTGTTAACTGCACCTGTAGCACTTTTTGATGTCCCAGAATGCTTTGCCACCCCTTTCCTGTTTACTCACCTCCATAATTCAGCTGAGAGGTAGTAGCTCCATTTATATGTAAAGCTAATCCAGGAATTTGGGGGGTTGTTTAATATTTTTGGCTTACTGAGGATTTATTTTTGGTTTTTGGAAGGGATGGAGAAGCCTTTTGCCCTCCTTCCAGTAGGGGGTAGTGGTTCGGAGGGAGGGGGCTACTACCTCCCTGCCACTATCCTAAACTTTTTTCCTTCTGTCTCCCAAGTTCTTTGAGGAACTGGCTGTGGAGGAGAAACATGCCAGTGAGGAGCAAGCAGCTGAGAAAGAGGAACAGCAGCAGCAACAACAGGTAAATAACTTTGGAACCAGGAGTGCCAAGCAGGATCACAGAATCATAGAATGGTGAAGTTGGAAGGGACCATGAGGGTTATCCAGTCCAACCCCCTGCAATGCAGAAATCCTTTGCCCAGTGTGGGGCTTGAACCCACGAACCTGGGAGGAATATATATTGTGGGTCTTGTCACCAGAGGGCATGCTAGTTGACCTCACTGGATTTAGGGTAGTGTGGGCCATTTCTCCATATGGTATGCCAAGCTGAGGGGAACACAAAATAATAATAATAATAATAATAATAATAATAATAATAATAATAATAATATATTTATACAGGTACCTACTCAGAAGAGCCATTAAAAAGCAAATGTACCAAAATGAATTATTCTTAAAATAAGAAATTTTTGGCCAGGGAGGGTGCCAAATTTTGCCCTGGTTTAGGGTGCCATATTACCAAAGTCCACCTCTGCAATGGGGCTGAGGATGTCACAGTGCCACAGGGAGATAATTTGCTAAGAAAGGCAGGTTGCCCACCCTCTTCATGTTTGTTTGTTTGTTTGTTTGTCTGTCTGTCTGTTTTCATGGCTGCAGCAGTCGCAGCAAAAGAAGCGACGAGACAAGAAAAAAGACCGAAAGAAAAAAGAGACGGAAGACGATGAGGACGAGAACCAGCTAATTGAGCGGCTGAAGAAGCTGTCGGCCCAAGCCAGTGATGAGGAAGAGGAAGGTTGGAGGCTGCGATCTTGTGGGGGGAGGGAGATTCTCTACATTGGGGCTGAGGAACCTTTCCAACCCCCTAGACCAGAGACAGGAAACTGGTGCCCCCTCTCCCTCCCGATGTTGCTGAACGACATCTCCCATTGGCCACAACTGGTATGGCCAAGGCCAAGTTGCAGTCAACATTGGGAAGGCCCATGTTCCCCACTCCTGCTCTAGGATCTTGCTGGGGACTACAGCTCCCATCAGCTCTGACTCTTTGGCTATGCTGCCTGGGGCTGCTGGGAGTTGTGGTCCAACAGCCATATGGAAAGCCACAAGCTGGTCACCCTTCACTCTGTGTGAGTTCCAAGACATTTCTTCCCTCTCTCACACACCCATTGGTCCTTAGGGGAGGGACTGGGGACCACCTTTTCCTCAGGGGTTATCTGTTGGAAGGTGCATGTAGGTCAGGCATCCCCAAACTTCGGCCCTCCAGATGTTTTGGACTACAATTCCCATCTTCCCCGACCACTGGTCCTGTTAGCTAGGGATCATGGGAGTTGTAGGCCAAAACATCTGGAGGGCCGCAGTTTGGGGATGCCTGATGTAGGTGGTGGGTGGAAATGGTGCTTGTGGTGGCTAGTGGGCAGGGCCACTTCTCCTCTCACCTTCTCTTTCTGCCACCTCCCCTCCCTCATAAAAACAGGCTTCTTCCCTGATGCCCAAACTATTGGTTGGAGTGGGCTCCCACCCCTGTTTCCCCTTTGCTTCATCCACTTTAGCTTTTCCTCTTCTCCCGGCCCTTCCTCCACCTATGTGAAATGAGCCGAGGGCCAAATCATTTTGGACAGAGGGGCCCCCCTGCATTAGTGTTCCCGGCCTCACGGAACAGGTTCATGTCTGTCAGGGCACTGCCTAGCAAGCCCTTGAGGGTAGAGAGGGAGGAGGAGGCTGGGCAGCGACAGCTGGGAGAAGAAGGACAGGAAATAGCAGTAGGAGAAGGGGTGTGGTGTGGCAATAAGCAGCCAGGGCGTGAAAGGGCTTGAGGATGCTGTTCCCACCAGCTCGGGAACAGAGGGGGAGATGGGAGTGGAAACTTAAAGGGCAGAGGCGGAGGTTAGGGCTGCCTAAGTTTTTGTGTTGGAGACAAAGCCGCCAAAAGTTACTTCCTGGTTCTGAGTCCGACAGTACAGATGGCTGAATGATGTCTGCTGCTTTGTACATATGTAAATAAAGACTGAAATATGTATAGCTTTGAGTGATCAGCACCATTTCTTGCAGAGAGCACCCACTACTCTCACAATGTCAGAGACGGGATACCTGTGGCCCATCCAATGTTGCCAGGGACTACAACACCTATCATCCCTGACCATTGGCCATGCTAGCTGGACCTGATGGGAGCATAGCTACCATCTGCAGAACTGCAGCTTCCCCACCGTTGATTTATATCCAGGCTATCAGTTTGAGCAGATCTGTGTTAGCAGTGCAGTTGCCTTCAGTAGCAGGGGCTGTGGGCTGTTGGTTGCAAACAGAGTGTGAGGCTTACATCGTGGCTTACCTGTGAGCTTTCCTCGGCATCTGGCTAGCCACTGTTGGAGACAGAGTTTGGGGCTGAATAAGCTCCTTGGAACCCAAGAAGAGCCTGCTGGATCAGGCCAACGGCCCACCTTGCCCAAACGTCCTGTTCCTGCCCAGCAGGTATTCACAGTTTTTTGTTTCTTTTCCAGCGCCTCTCCCCATCAGCAAAGCTGGCAAGAGAAAGAAGGTGGGTTTCTGGGCATTTTGACGTTTCCTTTGGTTAGGGAAGGGTGGGACAAATAAATAATAATAATAATAATGCCCCGGAGTCAACCTGGGGCCCTGTGGATGATTGGAACCCCAGACTAACAAAGACTTTGTGCGCAATGGACTCCCTTTCTGTGGCCAGACCATTGCATGGTAAAATTTGGGCCGCCACCAACAAATCCCCCAGGAGAAGCTGCCTTTCACTTTTGGTGACCAAGCAAAGAGGAGCTTGTTACCTGGTACTTGTCTCTGCAGTTTCTTCACTGCCGCTTGCTTTCTCTCTTTAGGGGGGAAATGTCTTTGCCGCCTTGAGCCAGGATCAGAGTGAGGAGGAAGACGACGAAGAGGAACCTCCGAAACCAACCAGACCTGACAAGAATAAGATCAACAAGGTTAGCCTCCCTCTGGATCCAACAGGAAGTGATTTGGATCAAGACAGGGGCGTAGCAAGGGGGGGCGCGATGGGAGCAGTGGACCCCGGGTTCCAGCCTGGGGGGGGGCGGTGACACTTGGCACACCCCTCCCTGCCCCTCGCCTCTACCCGCGCGCACCATACAGTCATACGCGGTCCGTACGGGCTGCTGCTGACGTGTGGTGGCCTTGCGGGCCACCGCACGAGCGGGACCCTGTTACGGGGTGCCACTCTCGCACAGCACCCCATTATGGTCCACTGTGCGCGAGTGGCGGCCCATGGGACTGCTGTGCGCAAGTGGCACCCCGCACGGACTGCACATGTGCAGCATCCCGCGCATGCACACTTCATACGGGGCTGGTGCACATGTGCAGTTCGTACAGGCTGCTGCTGCCGTATGGTGGCCTTGTGGGCTGCCGCTCTCACGCAGCACCCCGTTATGGGCTGCCATGCGCCAGCAGCACCCCACACACAGGTGACCCGTACGGACTGCGCATGTGCCACGTCCCATGCAGGATGCCACACGTGCGCAATCCGTAGGGGTGCCGCACAGGTGCCGCCCCCGGTACCAGCTGGGCTAGGTATGCCCCTGGATCAAGATGGGAATTTGTAGAATATTAGGTAGGCCAGGACACAGTGTCAGAAGAGAAATTTTGTGCACTTCTTCACTTGCGTATTTGGGCTCTGTAGCGCAAATGAGCGGAATGCAAAACATTTACTCCCATTAAAAAGAAGTTGCTTCTAGCCACTATGTCTGCAGACAGAAGGGTTTGAAACACTTGGGAAAGGCCTGGTCAAGTGAAGGTTGAGATGCAGGGTTGCCAGGGCTCTTGGTGGTTTGGAGGTGGGTCTTCAGCATTCTGTGTAGTTCCTTCCACCTTCCTTATATAAGCAGAAGGGTGAATTTATGCAAAGCCAAGGACATACAGAACATGGGGATTTTCCAGCATGCGAACAGCCAGAGAACGACTGTCAGCAGGACTGAAGATCTCAAATTCTTTGGCACTGATCTTCAAACCCTTTGGCACTCGGCCTTCCCAGCACTGGAAAAAGGCCTCGGACTCCTAAGCACAGGAGCTGCAGATAGGCAGATAGATAACTGAGTGATCAGACTGCTGGGGTTTTTCTAGCCCTGCAGGACAGTCCTCTCTCCTGTATGCATTTGCTCTTGGGAGGTGGCATTGTGGCAAAGTACAGAACCAGAGTCAACAGGGATGCCTTTCTGGCCTTTTCCCTAGTGCAGATAAACAATCCGTCTCTGCTTCTTTAGGCTTCTTCAGATGATGAAAAGGAGAAGAAACCAGGCCAGAAAGGGCCAAAAGCCAAGCAGAAGGTCAGTATGGGCTGCGCTGGGTGGGCCAAAATAAAGAGAGGGCTGGAAGACGGTGGATCGTCTTCATTCGGGTGGGGGACTGCATCCAGCCACAATCCGGTCGCCTGATGGCATATAATGTCAGGTGATTCAGGATCAAACGGAAAAATCGGGGAAGCGCTCCCCAATGCTTCCTTCGCAGCTGTAGCTGCAAAGATTCCTCCCGAAAGCAGGACTTACATTGCATGCCAAATTCGGACTCAAATTTGAACTCGGTGAAAGCAAGCCCTGCTACTTGCAGGGGTCGGATGCACTTAGGAGTGCCAGCTGGTAGCTTCTTAGTGGAGCTGATTTTAACAACAACAACTACTACTACTACTACTATAAGGGATGCGGGTGGCGCTGTGGTCTAAACCACTGAGCCGAGGGCTTGCTGATCGGAAGATCGGCGGTTTGAATCCCCGTAATGGGGTGAGCTCCCATTGTTATGTCCCAGCTGCTGCCAACCTAGCAGTTCGAAAGCACGTCAAAGTGCAAGTAGATAAATAGGTACCGCTCCGGTGGGAAGGTAAATGGCGTTTCCATGCTCTGCTCTGGTTTCGCCAGAAGCGGCTTAATCATGCTGGCCACATGTCCCGGAAGCTGTATGCTGGTTCCCTCGGCCAGTAAAGCGAGATGAGTTGTTTGCGACTGGACTTAACTGTCAGGGGTCCTTTACCTTTTTAATAACAACTAGTACTATTATTACTATTTATACCCCACCTATCTGGCTGGGTTTTTGGCTTCCAACAAATATTTAAAATACAATAAAACAAGCGTGGTTTGTATTGGGTTCCAAATTCGAAAAGCACCGAATGCAAGCCCCTCTTGCAGAGAAAAGCTAATTGGGGGAGCACACTTTAAAGCCCCCAGTTGTTGCTTTCCTGACATGGCTTTACCTGCTGCACCCCTGACATCATATCAAACTAGGTGTGGGCAGGTGAGTATCGGGGTGGACTGGACTGTACCACATAGGCCATTGGTCTGGCTCTGTGTAGAAGTGGGCAAGTAAATCATATTTGAGCAGCAGCTGTCAAACTCCTGCCTAAATTGTTAAAGTCTCCTATGTTTTTAAAAGATGACGGGGTCAAGGGAATCCTCGATAACCACGGAGGGTGCCTTTCTGTGCATGTTTAAACCAGTGCTTCCATGTCTCCTGGGATCACCCTCTTGATCTTGCAAACAGGATATGTAGAAAGAAGTGGTCCTTTAAAAATGTCGGGACCAAATTGTTTTGGGCAGTGCATGCTTCCGGGTGGCACTGCTGTGGGAAAGAGTTTGGGTTCACATCTGATTGGTTAAAAAAACCCCAAAAACCTTTATTAAACTCTTCCCCTTAAAAGCCTCACCATTGGAGCTCCCTGTTGCTACACAAGGGTGAGGAAAATGCACTCTGCACTGGCTCAGGGGCACTTCTGTACTTACTACGTATGTTCTAGGGATGGAATACTTGTTCGGGTTTTGCAAAATGCATACGTGCAAAAAGGATCAGCTTCTTTCTTCAGGCAATTAACGCTGGGCAGAAAGCCAATATCTGCTCTCTCTCAGCATGGTAACAGGAGCCTAGCAACTACTCTCTGATTGGATGACAAGTTCCTAAAAGATAAGGATTGTGTGATGTTAAGACAGAGGAAAAAGTAGAAAGACTGTGGCGTTTGTAACAGGTGGTTGTGTGTGTGAGAGAAACAGAAAGGAAAGGGTTTGTTTTATTTCTTTTGTGTTCTAAAGTTTGTACATAGTAATTCTGGATATCATTCATCCAATAAATCCTGTATATAGTTATTCTGCGTCCAGATGTCTAGTCATTTAAGTTACCACCAGAAGCTTCCGGAAAACCTGCGCAGACTCTGCTGTGTTCAGGCTAAAGTTATTCCTGACACTTAAAAACACTAAGAATACTGGCATTGGAACCAGATGCCTGGGCTTCAAAAACCAAACTGGGCAGTTAGGGATGCCTTTGATACCACACCGATATTTGCTCCCAGGTTTTCCTGGAAAGCTCAACAGGAAGGAGATTCTGCAGAGCCCTCCTTATATTTCTTATATTCCTCCATTGGGACTTAGAAAACGCAACAAATCTAATAGTTGGGATAAAAACAATACAATATTGCCCTCAAGGATGTATCATAGGCTGGAATTAATTGTGTTCACGGGCTTTCCTAATTCTTCATGATCGTAACTATTATGCTGTAACACACGTAATTTAATTTTTAAAATAATAATGCAAATCCTCAATGGCTGAACCACTCTAGATAGGTGGGCTTCCCAGTGCTAGTTTGCATTGGTTGTGGTAGGAAATAATAATCAGAATTTCTTGTCTTTTATTTCCCAGGAAGAGGAGGAAGACAAAAAGAGGAAGAGTAGGAAAAATGAGAAGAACAAAGGAAAACAGGAGGTTTGGTGTTTCATCATTGATCATGAAGACACTGTTTTTTAACCTTTTTATCAAAACATTAAATTAAATGTTTTTAGTTACTAATCTTAAATTATTTCTTTGTAAATTTGTATCCCACTTTTGAGCATAAAATGTTCCCGGAATGGCCTGAGCAGTCCAAGCTGTTCAAATTGCCTTATGAACCTTTTTATTTCTCTCTTCCATCACCCTTGCGCTATAAAGCAGCTTGATATTATTCCCATTTTACAGATGGCCAATTGAGGCTGGGGCTTGGGAGATGCTTTGAAACTGTGTATTCGATGCAAAAAATATGCCGTTGGTAGTACGTAGACCAGGCATCCCCAAACTGCGGCCCTCCAGATGTTTTGGCCTACAACTCCCATGATCCCTAGCTAACAGGACCAGTGGTTGGGGAAGATGGGAATCGTAGTCAAAAACATCTGGAGGGTCAAAGTTTGGGGATGCCTGACGTAGACCATTTTGAAAACCCATATGCTCTCCCAGTTTTTTGCTTTTTGTTAACTGTGCAGATCACGCTAAAACATATAATTTCCCTAATTTTATTTTAATTGTAGCGCATTAAATGGGAAAATGAATTGGAGCATTTCAGAAGGATTTGAGGTGGTAGAGGGAGGAAAAATCATTTTCATACAGCATGGCAAATTGTAGATTGTTGATCAGGAATAGTGGGTAGTCGGTAGATGCCCTGGAGGCAAAACATAATTTTCCACTTGTCACCTGGGAGAAACTGGAAACAATCCAGTGCTGCAGAGGAACAGAAACCCATGGAGCTTGAAAATTCCAGGCTGTCAAAATTTCAGCTTCAGGTCTTGAAACTCATCTGAAGTTTATACTTGTGTGAGGTTTCATTTCTGCTTTGATCAGAGTGAAGGAAAAGTCAAAGAGCAGCAGATTTAAGCTTTTCTTTCCTACAAGCATCTAATTTGTTTTGTTTTCATATTGTTTGAAATATATTGGCTGGGTTTTTTGCTTTGAATTTTTAGCTGTTTCTTATTGAACGTTGCCTTCAGATAACTGTGTAGAAGCTGATTGATAAATTGGTGGGAGTGATGATGACTAATTGATTATGATGATGATGATGAAAATAATAATAACACAGTGTTACCTCAGTTTTCAAACGTAATCTGTTCAGGAAGACCATCCGACTTCCAAAACATTCGAAAACCAAGGCGCAAAGGACGGTCTGCAAATTCAATGGAGAAAATTGGGGGGGGGGAATCAGTGGAAGCCGTTCAACTTCCGAGGTGTGTTAAAAAACGGAAGCATTTACTTCTGGGTTTCCGGCATTCGAAAACCGAAACATTCGGCTTCCGAGATGTTCACAATCCGAGGTACCACTGTGAATTGATTGTGATGATGACCATAATAATAGTGATGATAGTACTCATTAACCCAGGTTGCTGAACCCCCTTTTGACTTGGTATGCATTACCTGTACATTTTGTCTGTTTTTCACCTGCACTCCTAGAGAGGGGGTTCAGCCATTGCTATCCTGGCTCAGAGTGATGAGGAGGAAGACAGCGAAGAGTTAAAGAAACCCAAGGAGAAAGCTAAGGTACAGCAGCAGAGGAATGGGAGAGTCATGTGAAGAGTTGGGTGGTTGGGTGGGTGGTTAGACAAACAGGAGAATCCCAGGCTTCTGGATTATGTGCCTGACAGTTAAAATAGGTGATACTCAAGTTGCTTAACTCACCTTAAAGCAGAGGGGAAAGATCTGGGCATGTGGAGGAGAAAAGGTTTGCTGCAACAGCTGCCTTTCACGCTCTCTTCTGCCTCTCTCATCTCTTTTCATACTTCTTTTAGGCTGCGACCAAACAGGCTGCAGGGAAGAAGAATCAGCCAACCAAGGTAAGGGACACCTCAAGGCGATTCCTGGTGGCCAAAATCCAACCCCCAAGGCTTAGTAGTGCTGTGCCACCGGCATCCCAACAAACCAGTGTTTGTCAGCCAAGAGTAAACCTTGGTTTTACCAATCCACGATTTATTCGAGAGAAAAGCAGCCCATGGTTCAGATGGAGCCCTAAGCTCGAGCATCATGGTTTGTTGCTCCCACTTGCGAGCAGGGAGGAAATTGAAGCAAGAGCCATCTGTGCATTCGCAGTAAACGACCAACCCTGGCTTACTTCAGGAGTGGGTTACAGGTAGGTAGCCGTGTTGGTCTGACGCAGTCAAAACAAAATAAAAAAATCCTTCCAGTAGCACCTTATAGACCAACTAAATTTGTCATAGGCATGAGCTTTTGTATCTGTGGCCCTGCAGATGGCGTTTACTTATTTTATTTGTGGCGACATTACAACGCCTCTTGAGAAGCTTGAGGTGGTGCACATGATGTTCTCCTGCTCCGCATTTTATTCTTGCACAACCCTGTAAGGTAGATTAGGCTAGGAGACAATGACTGGCCAAAGTTTGCCCAGTGATCTTCGCAACTGAAGCCTGTTCCCAGGCCCTGAGCTCATAGCAGCTGCACCATACTCGCTCTCCTGCATGGCCACGGTCAGGTATAATGGGACTTGTAGTCCATCAACAGTGGGATGGAGGGGTTGGCTCAGGTTCCCCACCCTTGGCTTGCCATGATGCACGAGTGCAGTCACTGTATCCTTTTCCTGAGGATAGCTATGCTCTGTCTCCACAGTCAGAGACAGGAATGCTGAATAGCACTTGCTGGAAACCACAGGAGGGGAGAGTGTTCTTGGGCTCAGGTCCTGCTTATGAGATTCCCTGCAGGCATCTGATTGACCACGGGAGAACAAGATGCTGTACTAGAAGACCCAGGGACTGCAGGTGGCTCTGTGGTCTAAACCACTGAGCCTCTTGGGGTTGCAGGCCATAAGGTTGGCGGTTCGAATCCCCGTGATGGGAGTGAGCTCCCGTTGCTCTGTCCCAGCTTCTGCCAACCTAGCAGTTCGAAAGCACACCAATGCAAGTAGATAAATAGGTACCACTGCGGCGGGAAGGTAAACAGCATTTCCATGCACTCCGGTTTCCGTCACAGTGTCCCGTTGCTCCAAAAGCAGTTTAGTCATGCTGGCCACATGACCCGGAAAGCTGTCTGTGGACAAACGCTTGTTCCCTCGGCCTGAAAGTGAGATGTGCGCCACTCCCCATAGTCGCCTTTGACTGGACTTAACCGTCCAGCAGTCCTATACCTTTTTTACTAGAAGACCCATTGGCCTGGCCCAGCGGGCCTCTTCTTAAATCACGTTCTTGTACGCATTTTTGTTTCTTTGGTTCCACAGAACATGTTTGCTGCTCTGGAGGCGGAGGAGATAGATGACGAGGAAGAGTGGGGTGAGGATGACCAAGAGGAAGAGGCCACAAAGGGCAAAGAGAAGCCCAAACAGGGCAGCCAGCCGGTAAGGGAGCTTGTGACTTCGCTGCGTCAGTTGGCCTTTGTCCACACTGCATTCCACCTTATGCAGGAAGGCTGAGGAGAGAGCTTTAAGGCTCTTGCTCTCTCCTTTGATGCACATAGGCCAGGCATCCCCAAGCTCGGCCCTCCAGATGTTTTGGGACTACAAATCCCATCATCCCTCGGTAACAGGACCAGTGGTCAGGGTGATGGGAAATGTAGTCCCAAAACACCTGGAGGGTCAAGTTTGGGGATGCCTGACATAGGCTGTTTGGTATTTATTGGTATTCTATTAATTGCACTTGCATCCCATCTTCGTTCATCCAAGGTTCTCAAGACAGAGAGCATGGCTCTCCCTCATTTTATTCTCACAAAAATCCTGCAAGGTGGTTTGGGCTGAGATCGGGTGGTGGTCTAAAGGTGAGCTTCGTGGCTGAGTGAGGACTAGAACCCACACCGCCCAGGTCTCAGTCAAACTCTCTAACCACTACACCACACTGGCTGTCTCTTGTATTGTGTGCATAGCTTAGATCTCTGCTCTTCCTGTCTACTAGGAACAAAAAACGCTGGGCAAGGCAAACTCACGTATTGGTGAGGGTTCTGGCAAAAAGCAACGGGGTGTGTGTGTTGGTGTCATGTTAACAATGGGTGAAATGGCACAGTGCTTTGAGTATATTTCCCACATCTGGATGTTCTGAGATAAGGGTGCCAGGCGCACTGGGTTACCATAGCAACACAAGGGAGGTTGAGTGTATGCCTTGCTGAGCCATTCACCCTCCCATTGGTTCAGAAAATATGCCTAGAGAAAGTATAATAGTCTCCAGGGCATTCACTTCATTACTTTGAACTGTGTGGGTGAGGAGTTTCCCTCCCTTCACGAGGGATTGTGGAAGAAGCTGTTCTGCTGGGAGCAGGGAATCTCTGCTGATACATCACACTGGTCGAGGTGCGGTGAACTACCGACTGACTTCCACAAGTCGCCCATGGGGTGGAGTGCAAACCATATTCCTTCAAACACATTCAGATGCACCCTTCTTCAACCTGGAGATGGCTTGGACTACAATTCCCATCAGCCCCAGCTAGCATGGGGCTGATGGGAGTTGTAGTCCAAAACATGTGAAGGACCCCAAGTTAGGCAAGGCTGTTCCTAGTGCCTGGGGCAAATAGACGTAGGTGCCACTGCAGCTTACCCCACCCCCCCAAAAAACCTCCTCCTTCCTACCTCTTCCTTTCTACTTCATGTGGGCAAGAAATGAAAGGGAGAGCTATAGAAGCAAGCCGCTTCTCAACCCTATGACTGACCCAGAACTCCGGCAAGCTCTCTGGAGAGACTAGAGAGGTCTATGGAAGCACCTCTTCTGTCTCCTGGGGTTCATTCCCTGCAGAAAGGACTCTTGAGCCCTGCAGAGCCATACCAGAAGCGAGAGAGAGCAGGAGAGGAGTCTTAACTCTGAACTGACTTGGAGGGGAGAGCAGCACAGGGTCTCTCCAAAGGTTTCATATTAGGACATTTTTGCTTTCCTTTCCTGGCCCCGTTTGCTAACACAAACCACACCACCTTGTGATTTTTGTAGCAGTCGGAAGAGGAGGGAGAGGAAGGGGAGAAGAAGGAAGACGATCCCTACGCCCATCTCAGTAAAAAGGAGAAGAAGAAGCTCAAGAAGCAGGTTAGATCTTTGCCGGGGACCAAAGAAAAAGGCCCAAAAGGTTATTCCTGTTTGTGGCTGGCCGGGGTGGGGGGTGGGGAGGACTCATGGCTTTCTCTGCCTGCTCGTTGTAAGGTCAAATCCTGGTAATGCATGCCCTGAATAGAAATAAGTCTGTGGAGAGTGTGTTGGTGGACTGACCGGCACCTGGCAAATGGTAGATGGGGAAGAGTCTCTTTTTTGCTGCTGTTTCACGGACAGACCTTTTTTTCTCCTCCCAACAGCTGGAGTTCGAGCGGCAGGTGGCAACCTTAAAAGCAGCCAGCGCAGCAGAGAACGACTTTTCGGTGTCCCAAGCGGAGATGTCCTCACGGCAGGCCATGCTGGAGAACGCCTCTGACATCAAGGTATGGCTTTCTCGATCCACTGCCCTCCGCCTTGCCCCTCCAGTCTGGATCATTCCTCCAGTCTCTTCTTCCATTGCGTCGCTAGAGTGGACATCTAATTTTATTTTCTTGACGGATATGTAAGCTTAAGAGGAAGCCGAGTCACTTTTGGCAGAACAAGGAGATTGCAAGGAGGGTCAGCCTTGGCCCAGATGTTTTGGACTTCAGCTCCCACCAGAAACATCTGTATGGAGGGAAACAGGTTGGGCCAAGGCTTGAAGGCCTCGGTCCAAATTTGCAGCATCTCCAGTTAAAAGATCTTGGGTGGAGGGTCCAGGAAAGAGGTTTTAGGTGAATGAAGGGAGGTAGCCTCAAAGCAGTTTACAAAAAAGCTAAAGCAACAAAATTATCACGAATAAAAAATTATGGCAATAATTTAAGACTTTCAAAAAGTTAGAACAAGAGTAGAATAAAAGTAGATTAAAACCCGCATCCTGGGTAAGGTTGTCTAAACGTTCAGAATCAGCAGGTGGAAAAAGACATTAAGAAGGACTTCTCTTTCCCCCCTGAAATTACTATTATTTAATTTTACATGTGCAAAGTTATAACAATACAGAATGCATATCCACATTTAAGAGATTTCTCTGAACTTCAAGACTTCCCACCACCCCCTCCCTGGGTTCTACTATTAGCCTTTTCAACTGCATATTATCTCTTAATCCATAATTCGTATCTGTCCATATTATCCATGCTATTTCCTACATTACAAATGTTATTAAAATCCTGCTAATGTTTTTTATCTGCTTATAGTGGTCTTCTAAATGAATTGTAATAAAAAGGACCTCTCTGATCTCCTTCACCTTCTATTTCAGCTGGAGAAATTTAGCATCTCGGCTCACGGCAAAGAGTTGTTTGTCAACGCAGATCTATATATTGTCGCCGGGCGCCGATACGGCCTGGTGGGGCCTAATGGGTATGTGTCTGTTGTGAGGTGAATCCCCACCATTTTGTTTGCTTACCCCAGTGGATGATGGAACACACGTTGTCTCTTTAATTCACAAAGCTGTAAGCAGCTTGGGCCCCAAAGTACCTTATGAGCTCGCTCGCCTGATTCCATATGCTCCACCTCGGTTGCTGTGAGGTCTTTAGTGCCCCTGTATCCCCTAAGGTTCGCCAGGCCTTTACTGTGGCAGGTCCTGCCCTGTGGAACTCCTTGCCAGTGGAGGTTTGGCAGGAGTCACCCCTGCTTGTTTTTAGAGGCCTTTCAAAAACCATATTAGTTAGACAGGCCTGTTGAACCTAAATGATGTTTAAAAATTGTTTTGCCATGCGTTTGTTTAGGTTGTGTGTCGCAGTGTGATATTTTACATGGAAGTGTGGTCTGCAAATATTTGAAATAAATCTCCACTGACCAAAGGCATGGCGCTGGAGGGAGTGATTTTATTTGTGTGGGGCTGGGGCTGAGGTAGGAATGTAACAAAGCTTTGTCTAAAGTTCCTTCCCCAGTCCAGCAGTGTCCTTATTGGCCTTCCCTCCTCTCTGGACCACGCGGGGGGAATTATTTCAATGATCTTGGTCCCATTTACACGTGCAAAAACATATTAAGGAAGCACACCTGTCCTCAATCCCTCGGGCACATGCCAATTAAAAAATGGCTGCTCCCATTTTTAATTGACATGTGCCTTTATAAATTTAGTACAGTATAGGAGTGCTTTAGTACAGTATAGGAGTCCTTGTACAGTAGTGTTTTATGGAATATTAAATATCTGTTGGTATCTCAGTGGTGGCGCCTGCCCTGTGGAACGCCCTCCCAACAGATGTCAAAGAGGAAAACAACTACCAGACTTTTAGAAGACATCTGAAGGCAGCCCTGTTCAGGGAGGCTTTTAATGTTTAATAGATTATTGTGTTTTATTTTTCTGTTGGAAGCCGCCCAGAGTGGCTGGGGAAACCCAGCCAGATGGGCGGGGTATAAATAATAAATTATTATTATTACTATTATTATTAGTTTGCAACTTTCCTTTTGAGCACTTTATCTGTAGCTCTTGTTTTGTCTATGGTTGCTTTTGGTTAAGGAGAGCACCAATATTCCAATCCTTTCTTTCTTTCTTTCTCTCTCTCTCTCCAGGAAAGGCAAAACCACCTTGCTGAAACATATTGCCAACCGGGCCTTGAGCATTCCGCCTAATATTGATGTCCTGCTCTGTGAACAAGGTAAAGGGAGAAGCCTTCCTCCCCTCTGCAGAGGCAGCCCTATCATTGTCCCGCCTAGCCCTGTGTTGCCTCTTATTAAGAACAGAGGAAGCTGCTGTCTGTTATTATTTTATTTTATTGATAGATAGATAGATTGGATTTATATACCGCCCTTCACCCACAGGTCTCAGGATGGTTCACGGAACCACTGGCTCATTTCAGTACTGCCTGCGCCGATGGGGAGAAGCTCTCCAGGGGTTCAATAGAGTGTCTTTCTTAGCCCCAGCTAGATATTCTCGGGGCCTTCTGCTGTCAGGAGCCAGAGTCAGGAATAGGTCAGCCATAAAACACCCAGTGTCAGTGAAGAAACCAAAAGAGTTCAGCCCTAGTGATCCCAGCAGGGTCTTGCCCCAATGAGGCAGTTGCAAAGACTGAAGGCCCCTGCCTTCCCACCATTCTCTAAGGGTCCTCCTCTGGTTCCTTCCCCAGCAGCCAAAGGCTCCTTTAGTTTGTCTGTCTGCTGCACCCTCTTCATTTCTCTGCATGTTCTGGGAAACCAGAGGGGAGTGGAGTTGGTTGCAGCAGGAGGGGGAGAGTCTCTGCTTCTTCAGCAGCTGAATCTCTGCCTCTTGACCCCTGCTCTGCTTCTGCCTCTGATTCTAGACTGCTCTCTGCCACAGCCTCTTCCCGCTCGCTAAACCCTGTTGCCTCTCCAGCTTCCGACACCTCCTCCTCCCAGTCTGCTCCTTCTTCTCCCTCTGATCGCTTAGCTTTGTCGCACCACCAGTCCCTGGGCTCTGAACCTTCCCCTGTGAGTTCCTTTGGGGTTTTCCCCAGTCCATAACATCCGCATGCAAACCAGATGCTCAGCCACTGATCTTAGAGCCCTGCCCTCTCCATTCAGTAGCACAATATGAGTGTTTTGGCTGCAGAGGTTTTCTTTAAAATAATAAAAAAAGTTTGGCGCAGGCTTTGATCAATCCCTGGCCGTTGGGCTTAAGCGGCGGAGTCTTCACGGTGGTGTCCTCCTCCTTCATCTTCACAGAGGTGGTTGCGGATGAGACCCCCGCAGTGCAGGCTGTGCTAAAGGCCGACACCAAGCGGCTGAAGTTGCTGGAGGAGGAGAAGCGTCTGCAGACGCTGCTGGAGAAAGGGGACGATGGAGCTGCAGAGCAGCTGGAGAAGGTACTTGTAGAGCGTTCTGTGTCCTGTGACTGAGGGGCAGTACAAACCTGGGTTACCCAGGCAGCAGTATTTTGCACAAGGAGCTCTCTGATCTGGAACGGCTGGCATCGTCCAAAATGTGCCCCTAGATACATATTCGCAGAACTGCAAAAATGTAACTACAGGCACATCTAGTTATACCAGGGGTCAGCAACCTTTTTCAGCCATGGGCCGGTCCTCCGTCCCTCAGGCCATGTGGTAGACCGGACTATGTTTTGAAAAAAAATATGAACAAATTCCTGTGCCCCACAAATAACTCCGAGATGCATTTTAAATAAAAGGACACATTCTACTCATGTAAAATCACGCTGATTCCCGGACATTCCGCGGGCTGGATTGAGAAGGCGACTGGACCACATCCGGCCTCCGGGACTTAGGTTGCCTACCCCTGAGTTATACCAGTTGCTGCGAATCACAGGTGGATAGAAAGATCTTGTGCTCAGGTTCTGTTTGCGGGATTCCATGGGCATCTGGTTGGCCGCTGTGAGAACAGGATGCTGGACTAAATGGGTCACAGCCCACTGATCCAATAATTGGACGTTTGAAGAGTGGCATTTCTTTTGCTCTTACAAAGGCCAGCAAAGCAAAGCAAATACTATTAATATTATTTATTGAATTTATGTACTGCCCTATACCCAGGGGTTCACAGAATAAAATCAAAATATAAAACCACAAAATACATAATCAAAATAAAAACAACCACCCAATAGGGCTCACCCCACAAAAAATTTTTTTTAAAGTGCATAAGACGTAAATCAGATCAACCAAAGGCCTGGTTAAAGAAGAACGTTTTCGCCTGGCGCCTGAAGGTGTATAATGAAGGCGCCAGGCGGACTTACCTGGGGAGAGCATTCCACAGACGGGGAGCCCCTGCAGAGAAGGCCCTGTTCTCGTGTTGCCACCCTCCGGACCTCTCGGAAGAGGAGGCACACGAAGGAAGGCCTCAGAAGATGATCTCAGGGTCTGGGTAGGTTCATATGGAAAGAGGCGGTCCTTGAGGTGTTGCGGTCCTGAGCCATTTAAGGCTTTGTAGGTCAAAACCAGCACTTTGAATTGGGCCCGGAAACTAATTGGTAGCCAGTGCAGTCGGACCAGGTGTAATATGCTCAAACCGTCTTGCTCCGCTGAGCAACCTGGCCACTGAATTCTGCACCAGCTGAAGTTTCCGAACCGTCTTCAGAGGCAGCCCTACATATAACGTGTTGCAGCCATCTAACCTTGAGGTTACCAGAGCATAGACAACACTTCTCTTGTGGGGTGAGAAAAAAAGAAGAAGGGACGTGTTCACACTCAACTTCTGGTCGGTAGGCTTTTGTTGATCTCCGCTCACGCCATATTTTTCCTCCCCTTCCCCCAGGTCTATGAGGAATTGCGAGCTACAGGAGCCGCAGCAGCTGAGGCAAAAGCCCGGAGAATCCTGGCAGGTTTGGGCTTCAACCCTGAGATGCAGAACCGGCAGACCAAGAAGTTCTCCGGAGGCTGGCGGATGAGGGTGTCCCTGGCCAGGTAATTGCCAGGTGGGGAGAGGTGGAGAAATGGGAGCATCAGCATGACGTATCCTTGAAGTTAATTAGTTTTCATTTGTTGCCCCGTGGCCAATATTCTCTGGGTATAACGGAACAGTTTTAATCAGAAATCCAATACAGCATCGTTCAGATTTCAGCACAGGAGTCCAATAAAGCAAAGGGTGAAAGGTCACAGGGGCTAGCTTGTGATGAGTGGTCGTCGACTAAGTTTTCCTCAGAGTAGACGTTAATGGACCTAACCCAGTCATCGGTGGTATACCACTCATTTTCTCCTGTCACGAGTGGCTTTAGGATAAGGAAGTCCGCCGCTGCCACGTTCTGCCTCAAAACACGCACTGTCTTGCACCGCACAATGTAGATCAGGGATTGTCTCGGCAGCCAATTGGTTACATTTTGGAATTCTGAGAAAGTGCCGTGGTGGTCACAAGATGGCTGCCTTGGCAGTGTGGTGTAACACAAAATGGCTGCCCTTCCTGTCAGTAGGACGATAGACACCTATATCAGCCCCCACCACTCTCACCCACAAAGAGATGTTTTATTTGCACCTCTCCTCTGTTCAGAACTGATCAGGCGGCCGGTGTCCACTCCTAGTCGCCAGTGAAATGTGGGCCTGTTTAAGGAGAGGCCGAGCCAATTTATGCAAACAGGAACTGAGCATGAAGAGCAAATGGCCTCTGTTGCTTGTGTAGGAACAGTCAAACCATCTAGTTCAGTATTGTCTACTCTGACTGGCAGCAGCTCTCCAGAGTTTCAGGCACAGTTTTCTCCCTGCCCCACTTGGAGATGCTGGGGGTCGAACCCAGTATCTTTGGCCTGCAAAGCAGATGCTCTACCACCGAGCAATGGCCCTTTGCCATTGCTAACCGCTCTCTTCCTTTCAGAGCGCTGTTTATGGAACCCACACTGCTGATGCTCGATGAGCCCACCAACCACTTGGATCTCAATGCCGTCATCTGGCTTAACAAGTAAGTTGCTGACTCCATGCATTTGGGGGCATAACAGCTCGGCTTCTGCAGCTTGGGGGGGGGGCACCTGTGCGGGTGAACATGCCCAGTTTCCAGTGAAGAGTGGGCGAAGCAATTTTGGTGCTAGCCTTTTTTCTTTACTTAATATCATTTATTTCCATCATCCTACTGGCGCTGTGGGTTAAACCACAGAGCCTAGGGCTTGCCGATCGCAAGGTCAGCGGTTCGAATCCCTGCAACGGGGTGAGTCCCTGTTGTTCCTGCCAACCTAGCAGTTCAAAAGCACGTCAAAGTGCAAGTAGATAAATAGGTACCGCTCCGGCAGGAAGGTAAACGGCGTTTCCGTGTGCTGCTCTGGTTCACACATGACCACATGACCCGGAAGCTGTACGCCAGCTCCCTTGGCCAGTAAAGCAAGATGAGCGCCGCAACCCGAGTCGGTCACAACTGGACCTAATGGTCAGGGGTCCCTTTACCTTTACTTGCCCGATGGATGCCACCCTCTGGACGATTTGCAATAAAAGTTTAAAATCCACCAACCAAGGAAAACCAACCACGCCTTGCATTGTTTATGGCATGCAAATGCAGGCCCTGGCAGGAAATAATAAGATGCACACGAGCTTTAGTTATTGATTTATTGAACTTGTATCTCACCCTTCTTCCCCAAAGAGCCCTGGGCTGCGAACAGACACACATTTTGCCATGTTTGTTCTCTGTAAAAACATTTTTAAATGGATTAAAATGTTCTAAAAACCAGTTGCGATGAAAAAAAAAATCTAAAAGCACTTGCGATTAAAACATGTGTCTATGTGTTGATCTCGGGGCTGCCAGGAACAGTATTCTTCAACCACCAAATGCCTGGGCCAACAGGAATATTTTTGAATCCCTCAAAGTTAGTGATGGAGATGGACACACTTCTCTAGGGAAGGCATCATTGTTTCTGAATACTAGTTGCTGGAAACAACAGGAGGGGAGAGTGTCCTTATGCTCCTTTTAGGCTCGCTGGTTTCCCATAGGCATCTGGGTGTCCACTGGGAGATGCTGGACTAGATGGGCCATTGGCCTGATCCAGCAGGCCGTTCTTATGAGGGCATTCAACAACCAGGGAGCCACCACTGAAAGGACCCTGTTTTATTTTACACAGGTCACAGGCTTTCCTTGGGGCAGAATCCTTCCCTCTCTGTTAATTTCTCAGCCCCTCCTAATTGCCACCTTACCTACATACTTCTCCTTTTGCCTCTGTTCCTGATTTCAAAAGAAGGCCTAACCTTGAACATCTGTACATAGAAACTGTTGTTGTTGTTGTTGTTGTTTGAATTTATATACCACCCTACACCCGGAAGTCTCAGGGCGGTTCACAGAAAAGATCGACATAAAAACCACAATATATATAATCAAAATAAAAACAACCCAATAACACACACACCCTAAAAAAGAGCCACATTTTAAAAGTGCATAGGATGTCAATCAGATCAACCAAAGGCCTAGTTAAAAAGGAATATTTTGAATATTTTTGCCTGGTGCCTAAAGGTGTATAATGAAGGCGCCAGGTGAACTTCCCTGGGGAGAGCATTCCACAGATGGGGAGCCACTCCAGAGTTGCCACCCTCTGGACCTCTCGAGGAAGAGGCACACAAAGGAGGGCCCCAGAAGATAATCTCAGGGTCCGGGTAGGTTCATATGGAAAAAGGGGGTCCTTGAGGTATTCCAGTCCTGAACTGCTTAAGGCTTTATAGGTCAAAGCCAGCACTTTGAATTGGGCCCGGAAACTAATTGGTAATATGTAATATTACCGTCTTGCTCTGCTGAGCAACCTGGCTGCTGAATTCTGCACCGGCTGAAGTTTCCGAACCGTCTTCAGAGGCAGCTCTACATATAACGCGTTGCAGTAATCTAACCTTGGGGTTAGCATAGCATGGACAACAGTAGTTAGGCTATCCCTGTCCAGATAGGGGCGTAGCTGGGCCACCAGCTGATGGAAGGCGCTCCGGGCCACTGCTTCTGAAGCAGGGCGGCTCCATTACAAGGAAAATGTACTCCCTATAATCCTTTTAAAAAGCATCTGGTGATGGGTTAAAATTGTGAAAACCAATCCTCTCTCCTTCATTGTCTAACGATTGCTCCACACACTCTTACAGCTACCTCCAAACATGGAAGAAGACCCTCCTCATTGTCTCTCACGACCAGGGTTTCCTGGACGACGTCTGTACGGATATCATCCATCTGGACATGCAGAAGCTTTTCTACTACCGAGGAAACTATAGTAAGAGCCCACAGAAGCCTCCACATTGGAAGGGCTAGGCAGTTTTTGGGGGGGGGGCAATGCCGTTGCTAGGGTGCTGTTGGGTTTCTTTGTGGGGGGAGTTAAGGAAGTGAAACGTCAAGGAAAACTCATTCAATATCGGTCATAAGGTAACCTTGTAGAACTGAAGCATTTTTTTAATCCCCCCCAAAATCTAGAAATCTGTCAAGTTAGAGAAATTGGATTTTGACTTCGGACGTTTCAATTTCAAAATTCCTTGGAATTTGAAGGGTTTTAGACATGTTGGGGGAATCTTTTGACTCTGTGTTTTTCTTTTGTGTGGGTTGTTGTTGTTTTAAAGAGCGTAAAGTTTCGAATGACCTAAAGGGCCAGCTTTCAAGTACAGTTAGAATCAGAGGGTTGAATCTAGAAGTCGTGTGTATTGAACTGAGCTCAAGGGGTGCTCTCAATGGATTTTTACCAAGTGCCCAGGCTGCTGTTACTTTTGTACATTTAAGCCCTGTGTGAGTCTCTGGGATTGAGGTCTACTTCCAGTTCAGAGTGCGGTACTTCAGAAACTTAGAGGCCCGAAACTGGGTGGAATGTTGTTAGACTGTGAAATCTCCTTGCCCCAGAGCAGCGTCTCCAGAGGCCTCCTTTCGCTGCAGATACAACATCAGCTCCTTCCTTTGTTCAAACCGGAGCAAGGACACAGATCTTGTGACTTGGAGTGGAGTCGCATGACTGTGCCAAGAGTTTTCGGGGCTGCCTCTCCATTCCCATGCCTTCTGCCAGGGCAAGGGAGATGGACGTTTTCACACAGAATGTGGAATGCTGATGTTTGGCAAAACTCATTCTCTCTCTGTTCAATATATTTTACCTCACCACTTAACTCAGCCAACGTACGACCATTTGCTGCAAAGTTCAGAAACGACTCACTGGCAATTTCTTACCCTTTTCTCTTCCTCCCTTTGCTCCGGCTCCTGATCAAATCAATTTAAATTCAAGGAAGGGTGAGAATGGGGGAATAGCGGGACAGAAAACTTCCGTTTTGCCAACAGAATAACTAAATAAATGTGTGCAGATATGCTTGTCCAGTAATGAGGTGGCAGAATTTGAACTCCCTGCCTAACTCTAAGCAGAGGTGGCTCCATTCTACCCCCCTTTTTAAATATGGGGGGGATAAATTGGGGGGCACCCCTCTGGAAGCATGAGGTCTCAAGATTAGTGATTCAGTAGATTGGGTGGAATCTTAAAACTGGGGCATTTCAGCCTAACGTGTCTCCAGCCTCCCCCCCCCCCTTTTTTTTTGGCCAATATGCAAGTGCTGAGATAGCAAAACAGTTTTATCAAATGTATTTTCTAGGATTGAGCAACTGAAACCAGGTTGCTTCTGCTTTTGAGCCCTGGGGCAAAACAAGTCCCTGCTCAGTGGCAAGCAGTGACTTGGATCACATTGGAATCCACTTCCCATAGTTCTGCAAAACTAGATTTCCCCATGCCTGACTTTCCCAGGGTGCATTTCCAGGGAGATTTGAATCTCTGTTACCTGTCATTCACAAACCTCTTCTTGGAAGATTTAGTCCATGCGTCCTTATCGCCTATAACAGCTAAGAGGGCAACTTCCTCATCTGGCAGCAATATACTTCTGATTAGCAAATACCGGTGCTTGCAAGTATTGGATGTTATGAAGTGTGTGCATGCCAGCCTGAAGTTCTCACTTGCAATCCTGACACCCTTTTTTTTTTTAACCAGGAGATGTTGCAACTAAGCCTGCTTAAACACGCACGCCTGGGTTCCGGCCATGGAGGCTTTTTCAGGGCCAAAATAGAACTTCCTGGCTCAGGTGCTATCTGCGATAGCAAAAAGCTGGGCTCCAAGGAGTGCTTCACAACATGGTGGAGAGCTATTGCCTCAAGGTCTTTGCTGGCCACAGCTAGACTCCCAATTCAAGACAAGATAGTTCAGATGTTGAACTACAACTCCCATCATCCCTGCCTATTGGGTTCTGACCGGGTTTGATGATAGTTGGTGTCCAACAACATGCACCAGATTGGAGAAGGCAGATCCAGGCTGATTGATTCAACCAATGCAGTTCTTAAGAGTTCTCTTCACCCCTCTGCATCTCTCTTCACCCCACCCCCCACCCCAGTGACTTTCAAGAAGATGTATCAGCAGAAACAGAAGGAGCTTCTGAAACAGTACGAGAAGCAAGAGAAGAAACTGAAAGACCTCAAGGCCGGAGGGAAGTCAACAAAGCAGGCAGTAGGTTTCCGGTTTGTATTCTGTCATGGGACCAGCAGACTCGGGAGGGACCCCCCCCCCAAAAGGTTGCGTGGTTCTTCTCTGTGGGCTTCCTGGGAGCAGGGTGGTCCAAGGCGACAGAGCTTTTCCCTGAGTTAATCTGTGGGACTACACGCTGCAGTGTTCTTTACAGCGATTAAATAAGCACAACTATTGGAGTAAGATCACCTGGCACCGTTAGCCTTCTGCGTGGCCTCAGATATTAGGGAAGGACATTTGCTCCAGTGGGGGAAGTTGACAGGAAGGGGGTTGGTTCTGTTCTCAGTGGCCCTTGTGTCTGAAAAAAAATGTACACAGTACAGTGGTACCTCGGTATAAGTACACAATTGGTTCTGGAAGTCTGTACTTAACCTGAAGCGTACTTAACCTGAAGCGAACTTTCCCATTGAAAGTAATGGAAAGTGGATTAATGCGTTCCAGACGGTCCACGGAGTACTTAACCTGAAGCGTACTTAACCTGAAGCGAACTTTCCCATTGAAAGTCATGGAAAGTGGATTAATCCGTTCCAGCCGGGTCCATGGAGTAATCAACCTGAAGCATACTTAAGCCGACGTATGAGTGTAATTGGTTCTGGAAGTCCATACTTTACCTGAAGCGTACTTAACCTGAAGCGAACTTTCCTATTGAAAGTAATGGAAAGTGGATTTATGCATTCCAGACGGGTCTGCGGAGTACTTAAACTGAAAGTACTCAAACCAAAGCGTACTTAAACCGAGGTATGACTGTATTGCACTTTTTAATTAAGGGTTTCCGTTTGGTGAGATTAAAAGAACATAGGGGCCTAGATTGGGCCTGTCAAGAATGCTTGCAAACAGGTCCCTGTTAACCTGTCTCCCTCTGGCCGTCCCCAGGAAAAGCAGACCAAGGAGGCCCTGACCCGAAAGCAGCAGAAGTGCCGTAAGAAGAACCCGGATGAAGAGGCGAGCGAGGTGCCCGAGCTGCTGAAGCGGCCAAAGGAGTACACTGTTAAATTCACCTTTCCAAACCCACCGCCCCTCAGCCCACCCATTCTGGGCTTGCATGGTACGAGTCTGCCTTAGCAAGGGAGAGTCCATTGGGGAGCAGGGGCAGGCAGTTGTCTGGGCGACTTCAGAAAATCACAAAGAAAAGAAATCAATGGCATCTATTAGATAGATAGATAGACAGATATTAATATATGATGATTATTACTACAACATTTATGAATTACTTTTTACATGTGTCTCAACATACTATGAAAACAGCTAATTTCTCATAACAAGACTGTTTTGCTTCCAGATACAGTGGTACCTCGGTTCTTGAACTTAATCGGTTCCTGGCGTACGTTTGACTCCCGAAACCATTCAAAAACCGAGGTGCGGCTTCTGCTTGGCTGCAGGAGCTTCCTGCACTCAATCGGAAGCTGCGTCGGACGTTCAGCTTCCAAAAACTGTTCACAAACCGGAACACTTCTGGGTTTGTGGCGTTTGGGAGCCGATTTGTTCGACAACTAAGCCATTTGAGAACCAAGGTACCACTGTAGTTTTAAGAGGCACTCATTGTAACTGATAGCTGCAACAATATATTACAGCAATAGCATATAAGAACATACATTAAATGGACTTGTACTATAACGGAAGCAAAACAGGCTTGTGTAGCTAGAATGAGCCACTAAGACCAAAAACATACATTTAATTGTGAAGCTGGGTCTAAAAAGAAACACTGTTGTTGAGATCTCCAGATTCTATTTTGTTCCATTGCTTCTTCAAAACTAACTTAGAAATAATAATAGATTAATATATTTCTTGAGAATAGCACACACACAACATTTATTTCCACCGTTTCCTACAACACAGTGGCTACAATTGGAGATATTTCCTTCCCTGTTGCCCAATCTCTCTCCTCCTTTTTCCCTCCTGTAGGTGTGGACTTCTGTTATGAGGGGCAGAAGCCTCTTTTCAAAAATTTGGACTTTGGGATTGACATGGAATCTCGAAGTAAGTGGTTTTGGGGTCAGGGGTGGTGAATAAATCCTTCTAAGAAACTTGTCTGCCAGCACTTCATGTTTGCCTCTTGTTTACTGAACGAGAAATCCACCTCAGTGTGTCCTTTGAAACCGTCCTAGTTCCTTCCAGATGTTGTTGGACTCCATCTCCCATCAGCCCAGGCCGTCACAGCTAAAGGTTGGGAGTCTAGCAACATCTGGAGCCACACTGGCTTATCCCCATTTCAACCTCTTGCAGTGTTTTATTTTTGCCTGCAAGTTCCCTTCTCAAGTCTGTCTGCCTCACCTCTTGAGAGCAGTCCACGGGAAGGATCTCCTGATAGCATCGCCTGCCACGCAGGGATCTCAGAGTTGACTCTGTTTTTCTCTCTCCCCTCAGTCTGTATCGTGGGTCCCAATGGCGTCGGGAAAAGTACGCTGCTGTTGCTGTTAACGGGCAAATTGACGCCGGTAAGTGAGCCCTGCCCCACTTTCCCCGTTTTTGTCTTCCCTCTTTGTTCCTCTTTTCTGCTTGTCTTCCCTCCACCACGTGCCTCTTCTGATCCAGCCAGGAATGTGTGTCCCATTTCTGCTGAGGCAGTGAGAAGGGCTGCTCTAGGTGTGTCCTCAAATTAAGCCCCCTTGGTGCATGAATTGTTGTTGTTGTTTGTTTAGTCGTTTAGTCGTGTCCGACTCTTTGTGACCCCATGGACCATAGCACGCCAGGCACTCCTGTCTTGCACAAAGTATTGGAGCCTCAGCTTCACGATCTGTCCTTCCAGGGAGCACTCAGGGCTGATTTCCTTCAGAATGGATAGGTTTGATCTTCTTGCAGTCCATGGGACTCTCAAGAGTCTCCTCCAGCGCCATAATTCAAAAGCATCAATTCTTCGGCGATCAGCCTTCTTTATGGTCCAGCTCTCTTTATGGTGCATGAATTGGGCCGCGCCATTGCTGGGGGGCAAGGGGTGAGCTGCAGGACCCATCTGTGGATGGCCACATGTGTTCATTTAGTAGATTCATATACCACTTTTTGACTAGAGAGTCCTTTAAGCGACATTTATAAAAGCTCTACAGGTACACCAAGGACCACGTGCTCAACGGGAGCTGGCATCAGGGGTTCCTTCCTGCAGGGCAAGTGGTGTTTCTTGGCCCTGTGGTGGGAACCGGGCTGGAGCAGGCCCAGCTGTTGTCTATGCCTGCCCACCTCCTGTGAATCTGGGGCCTTCTGCAAGAGCCTTTAACCTTAGGCTCTGCTTTGCAGCCAACACGTATTCTCCTACCCAGGTTTGTAAGCCTGGACCTGAGGGGTTTAACTGCTGAGCAAACACCTACCCCAAGAGCTGTCCAACCCAAAATTTTATCTAAAAAAAGAAGGGTGGGTTTTTTTGGGGGGGGGAGGCCATACGGGGACCAAAAGAACAGTAGGTGTTGGTGAAATCCAGGCAAACTCTTATCACTGCTGCTCAAATGTCCCTCTTGCACCTTAACCAGGCACAAAATCATTCCTTTTCATTTTGCACGATCCCAAAATAGGCTGCATTTTGTTTTTGTGTGTTGGTTTTTTGTTTTGTTTTTACAAGTTAATTCACAGAAAAATATTCTTGCAAATATTAAAATTTAACACAGTATTCTTTCGAATCCTAGGACTTCCCTCCTCCCCTCTGTGGGTTCATTAAAAAACTTTTCCAACTGCAGATTATACTGTAAATCCATCCAGTTTACAGCCCACAATTATATCCAAAGTCTGTGTATCATTGCAAGAGTTATTTAATGCCTGCCAAAGAGTTCAAGTGTTTACAGTGGTCTTTCAAGTACAATCTGTATTTGTCCCATTCTCTGTTGAAGTTTTGATCCTCCCGATTTCTGATTTTCCCAGTTAATCTTGCCATCTCTGCATAGTCCAATAGTTTCATCTGCCAGTCCGCCCTCATAGGTATCTTATCATCTTTCCAGCTCTGGGCAAGCAACATCTTTGAAGCTGGCATTTTGGCCCTGATGAATCCGATCTTTTCGAGCACTTCTTCTTTAATCAAGGAAGGTCATTAGACCATTGGACTACACTCTTAACTTGTTTTTGTTTCTGTTTTCATCCTTCCAGACAAGAGGGGAAATGAGAAAAAACCACAGGCTGGTAAGTACCCGTGACAATACAGCAAGGAATGTGGAATGACATTTTGAGCGGGGGGAGGGAGGGATTCACATCTGGAGCTGCTCACACTAGCCATCTTTGTTGTTTTGATTTCCTGTAAATAAAGAAACTTTCGTGATGCCGCATACCCTACGCAGCCTCACTTCTTGCTGAAACGCTGCTGTAGCGTGCCCACAGGTCCACTGGATGTGGGTTGCAGTTCTCCTCCGTACAGGGGATGTACGCATAATGGATGCATGTCTCTAAGTATGGTCTGCTGAAAAATCAGTGCAGAGCAATGGGATCTCTAATATATATATATATAATCTCCATCCCCCGGCCAAAGCTGGGCTCAGAACGGCTAACAACAAGTAAAAATAGCACAGTGTACCGGTACATAAAATCACAAAGTCAATTAATTGAAATACATTCAGAATCAAATTAATGGCAACCATTGGGCTAGAATTGTATAAGGATTACAGAAGGAGAGAGGGGGGTCAGACTGTGCCTTGGCCAAAAGCCTGGTGAAACAGCTCCGTCTTGCAGGCCCTGCGGAAAGATGTCAAGTTCCTCTTCCCTGTCCAGATTTGCCAGGAACATTTGGCTGAGCTCGCACAGCACCTCATTTGGCACCCTTTTAAACTGGTTAAGGGAGTGGGGGGTATTATTATTATTATTATTATTATTATTTTATCTTATTTATACCCCACCCATCTGGGTGGCTCCCAACAGAATATCAAAAACACATAAAAATGTATGTTTTTTTTAAAAAAAAACACTTCCCTAAACAGGGCTGTCTTCAGGTGCCTTCAAAACATCAGATAGTTGTTTATTTCCTTGACATCTGATGGGAGGCCGTTCCACAGGGCAGGCGCCATAGTTGGGCGGGGTGACATTTCCCTTTGCAGGATGAAAGACCTGTCCTTTTCTCTCCTGGCAGAAAATCGGGTTCTTCAACCAGCAGTATGCCGACCAGCTGAATATGCAGGAAACGGCGACAGAGTACCTGCAGCGCAACTTCAACCTGCCCTACCAGGATGCCCGCAAATGCCTGGGGCGGTTTGGCCTGGAGAGCCACGCCCATACCATCCAGATCTGCAAGCTCTCTGGTATATAAAATATTCATCATGATCATAAATTTATTATTTATACCCCGCCCATCTGACTGGGTTTCCCCAGCCACTCTGGGCAGCTCCCAACAGAATATCAAAAACACAATAAAACATCAAACATTAAAATCTTCCCTAAATAGGGCTGTCTTCAGATGTCTTCTAAAAGTCAGATAGTTGTTTATTTCCTTGACATCTGATGGGAGGGCGTTCCACAGGGCGGGTGCCACTACCGGGGAGGCCCTCTGCCTGGTTCCCTGTAACTTCACTTCTTGCAGGGAGGGAACCGCCAGAAGGCCCTCGGAGCTGGACCTCAGTGTCCGGGCTGAATGATGGGGGTGGAGACGCTTCTTCAGGCATACTGGGCCGAGGCCATTTAGGGCTTTAAAGATCAGCACCAACACTTTGAATCGTGCTCGGAAACGTACTCTCTTGGAAGTGGGGAGTAGGAGGAAGAAAAGGAGGAGCCTTAGGGCAGGGTGGGCTGGAGAACGAAGGGTTGCCAAGAAGAGTGTCCCTGCTTGGCCTTCAATGCTTGTGCTCCACCTTGGGCTGGAGAAATGGGAAGCGGGCGGCTTTCAGGGGCTGATATTTAACAGCTTTTAGAAAAAGACTGGGGCTCGTGGAATCATAGGGACCCTGAGGGTCATCTAGTCCAACCCCCTGCAATGCAGGAATCTCGGGTAAACCATGCATATAACCAATGGTCATCCTTACAGAGCTAAACAGCTGTGAACCCACCCCTTGTCCTTATTTAGCTGGATGAAAGAGCTTACCTGCCCCAGCTTTGGCAAAGCTGTTTCCCTACCTCCACCGTCAAAGGTGGCATGCCTCTGAAAACCAGCCGCAAGCGGGGAGATTGCTCCTGTGCTCGGGTCCTGCTTGCTCGCTTCCCTGGCTCCTGTGAGAACAGGGTACTGGACTAGATGGGCTCTTCTTAGGTTCATTTGCATAGAGGGGGGGCATCTCACCTCATTGTCTCTCTTCTGTTTTGTACTTCCTTCTAGGGGGACAGAAAGCCCGTGTGGTCTTTGCCGAGTTGGCTTGTAGGGAACCAGATGTCCTCATTTTGGTGAGTCACACACACAACTCCTTGAAGAGGAGGGGCGGCGTATGGGATATATCTTTAAAAAATTCCTTCAGTAGCACCTTAAAGACCAACTAAGTTTTTATTTTGGTATGAGCTTTCGTGTGCATGCACACTTCTTCAGATACAGTGAAATGGAAGTTTCCAGGCACTTATGTAGAGAAGGGGTGGGGAGGGGTAGGGATGGGGAGGGGGGATCACTCAGAAGGGTGGTGGAAATGGGTGATTGACTGACTGATAGCTGTTGATGACCGCAAACGACTGCAAATGGTTTTGCATGAAAAAGCAAGGGTTGAGATGGCTGAAGATCGCTTATCATGTATAATGAGATAAGAACCCGATATCTCTGTTCAAACCAGGTCCCTCCATGGTTTTGAGCTTGGTGATAAGTTGCAATTCAGCAACTTCTCTTTCCAGTCTATTTCTGAAATTCTTTTGTAGTAAGACAGCTACTTTGAGATCTTGTATAGAATGTCCTGGGAGATTGAAGTGTTCCCCCTCCCCATCCCCACCCCTCCCCACCCCTTCTCTACATAAGTGCCTGGAAACTTCCATTTCACTGTATCTGAAGAAGTGTGCATGCACACGAAAGCTCATACCAAAATAAAAACTTAGTTGGTCTTTAAGGTGCTACTGAAGGAATTTTTTTATTTTACTTCGATCCAGACCAACACGGCTACCTACCTGTAACCAGAACTATGGGATATATCTTGTAAGATTGTACTAGTTATCTCATTACTACAAAATAACAATAAATTTGAAACTAATCAATCTTGGCGCACTGGGATTGTTCCCCAAGGAATTGCCTTTACCTTACCGCCAGCAGAGTATATTGGAGCAGTCCCAGACTGTTGGATCTGTTAAACAGAGAGGCCACAATAAGACCTACCTCCTTCCTTCCTTCCTTCCTTCCTTCCTTCCTTCCTTCCTTCCTTCCTTCCTTCCTTCCTTCCTTCCTTCCTTCCCTCCCTCCCTCCCTCCCTCCCTCCCTCCCTCCCTCCCTCTCCTTCCTTCCTTCCTTCCTTCCTTCCTTCCTTCCTTCCTTCCTTCCTTCCTTCCTTCCTTCCTTCCTTCCTTCTCTCCCTGTCTCTTAATGAAAGGATGGTAATCCTTGGTGCACCTTCCTCCAATTCTGTTGCTCTTTTCTTCACAACCCCATTCAGCTACCCTCTGATTCAGATCCTGAGTTAATCTTTAAGGTCCTTAAAAGCACTTTCCTGAGTCTGCACTGGCTTCCGGTTGCTAATGCTTGGAAACCCAGCAAGACTGCTTTCTGAATTCTGCCCAGTACTACAGAGATCCTGGGAGCCGAAAGCATCCTTCTCCACCCTCACCCCCCCCCCACTACCCACCACTGTAGAGCAATGAGAAGCCAAGAGACTGTTCCCACCCCCACCCCCATGCACTTCATCCTCTATTTATGACTTTTCTTGACCCCCCCCCCCCCAGGATGAACCGACGAATAACCTGGATATTGAGTCAATCGATGCCTTGGGTGATGCCATCAACGAGTATAAAGGAGGTGAGTGAAATATCTGGAGAGCACTGGGTTGGGGAAGGCTGTTCTAAAGAGCATGTGGATTATGTTTCCTACATTCGGAATGATCAGTTTGCAGCTGGGGTCACTTCCAGTCCCTGCATTTGAAGCCCATTTCAAGCATATTTACACACACAGCTTCCTCCCGTGAATCCTGGGAGCTGTCGTTTGTGGAGGGTGATGGGAATCGTAGTTCTGTGAGGGGTGGACTACAGTTCCCAGGATTCTTTGGGGGAAGCCGTGACTGCTAAAATGGTAGATGTGTGCTTTGAATGCATGGTGTGGATGTGCCTGAAGACACCATACATGCAGCAGAACCGGACTGCCGATTTTCCCGTGTATAAGACGCCCCCATGTATAAATTCTTGGGGACTCAAAATTAAACTGTTTTGGGGGGAATCCCAAAAATCACTAACTGACAAATGCTGAAGCCAACATCAGCCGGCAATTGCATGTCCAATTGACACAGGGGCAGCCAAACCAAAGCAGCCCTTGCCGCAGCAACCAAACACCCGCCCAATTACTGCAGCAGTCCTTGCCACAGCCCCCAGTCACCCACCAAATCGCCGCTGACAAGCTCCTGCTTGCGGCTGCAACCGATCACCAGTCCCCCCCCCCCCCGTGCACTATCCGTGTATAAGACGGCCCCTGTTTTTTAGCATTATTTTAGAGCAGGCATAGGCAACCTCGGCCCTCCAGATGTTTTGGGACTACAATTCCCATCATCCCTGACCACTGGTTCTGCTAGCTAGGGATCATGGGAGTTGTAGTCCCAAAACATCTGGAGGGCCGAGGTTGCCTATGCCTGTTATAGAGGGGAAAAACATTTGTCTTATACGTGGAAAAGTGTGGTATATTGTCCTGTGGAAGTGTTTTTTTTTGGGGGGGGGTTGCAGCAAGTGGGATTTTCTCAGAGCAAGATGTGCTAACTGTCCCGCCTCTTTCCCCCTTCCAGCCGTGATCGTTGTGAGCCACGATGCCCGTCTTATCACAGAGACCAACTGCCACCTTTGGGTGGTGGAAGACCGCTCTGTCAACCAGATAGACGGCGACTTCGAAGACTACAAGCGTGAAGTGCTGGAGGCCTTGGGCGAAGTCCTGGTCAATCGGCCCCGGGAGTGAGGATGACAGAGGCAGGGCCTTTTCGGTATAGGCCCCGCCTCTCTGAGTTTTCTAGCATAAGCTCCGCCCTTTCCTCAAGAAGCAGGACTCTATTTATCTGACAGCTGAGGGAGGAAAGAGTGAGCATTGGGGAGGAGCTAACAGCTTCATTTTCCTCTTCCTCTCCCCTCCTCCACCACCAGCAGGAAAGTTAAAAGTGTTAGGGCGGGGGGTTGGAAAAGTGTGGGTGTGCCTCCCAGTGGCTTGTTGTCTCCCCCCCCCCCCCGGCTGGCATTTTGGTGTCATTTTTACAGATCTCCCCTCTCTCTTTTTCCTCCCACCGTACACTTAATAAATTAAAATGTGAAGGATGCTTTTGCTTGATGGGCTGCCTTTGTATTTATTTATATAGATGTGTATATATGTCAGCACATCGAAAAACAAGTGCTGAGGTGGAAACATAATTGCACAGTTTACAACAATGCATCTGATAATGAGTTGCTAAGATTATAATCCAGATTATCAATATCTCTGAATAAACAAGGAAGAAAAGCAACATACTTCATACATTTAATACAGTTAATAGAAGAGCCTACTCAGTATCTTTCCCCTGTTTATATACTTAAAATCTTTTGTTTAAGGAGAATCATATTCATCTTAGATTCATAGAGTTGGAAGGATCCCTAGCGGTCATCTAGTCCAACCCCCTGTAGTGTGAGAATATGCAGCTGTCCCGTATGGGAATCAAACCTGAAATCTTGGTGTTATCAGCATCATGCACTAGTCAACTGAGCTATCTATGCGATTGCAAACAGGTTTAATTTTTTTTAATTCTGGAGAATAAGGAGCGAGAAGGTGGGAACAAGTTGGTTGAGCAAGGGGAAGGATGCAGGCAAGTGGGGCAATTGTTTCCCCACCGTCACTCCCTCCTTTGAGGGGGTGGTCTCTAAGCAGTTTTAAAGTTCTGCTTCCTAGCACCAGAGTTGCCAATGTGGTGCCCATATGCCCGCAGGGCGTGCGCCCCCCAAAAAAAAATTGGGGGGGGGCTTGAAGCAAGCGTTCTATTGTAGCCAGTAGCCAACTGGTTGCAATGTGTGGGGTACCCATGACAGCTTCCTCTCGTTCCTCTGCAATATGCCTCCCCCCCAAAAAAATCTTGGTGACACTAGTGCATGCCATGATAGTTGCTAGATGGCGACCCCTAGTCCAGTTTGTAAATTGTCTTCATGCATCTATGATTGCACAAAATGGGCATCTCAGCATGTTGAACTGAAAACTAGGGTGCTGCTGAGGACATGCTGAGCCAGTCAGTTTTGTTTCCAGAACAGAATCTTCCGCCCTTCCACACACAAATCCACTTCTGATCCTACCCCGCCTTTGCTTCAGCAGCCTAATTTAGCAGCGTGGGGGAAGGGACTCTCTTTGGTTGCTATTGTTAAATCTTTGGGAGTCATACACTTACGAATCTATTGCAACGCACCCCTAGATCTACCAGCAGATCCCGATCTACCGTCCACTCTAGACAGCATGTAGCTGAGCTGAGCTAAAGAGTGTTCTAAGTGGGTAGTAAGTGAAGACGGTGAGTGGGGTGCAAGTTCTAAATTCAGATTAAGGCAAATGGGCTCATTCAGTCTCAGATCCCATGATAGGCAGTAACAGCTCACCTGGGACAAAGTAGGGTAAAGTGTGGAACAGTAATGCAGAAGAGAATTAAGAATGAGCAAGGAATTAGGTACATGTGGAGCCTTTTCCTTGTTTAGCTTGTCTCTGCATCCATGAGATCTAGAAACTTGTTTAATTGGATCTCAGGATTCTTCAAAATACTATGGCTGTAGTGAAGTGGATCATTGAGGACAAGTCCTTATATTTGTTAGCTCTACTGCTGAAATCTAGTCTTGCCATATTAAGTGTTCATTTTTCTTCAGTGGCATTGGGATATTTTATCTAAACTTGCTGGACGTTCCGAGTGTTATTCTGGCCACCCTAGTATTTGTAGGACTTGGGCTGCAGTGCCAGGGGGAATGAGGGCTGCTCTGATATTTCTGCCCACAACATGGACTGGAAGTGCTGCCTTTGCCAGAAATGAAAGCTGCATTCTTTACAAGCCAGTTCTGGGGATTGGAACTCGGACTGTGAACTTTAAAACGACAGCCTTGCTTGTGTGTGCCAAGGTGATCAAGCCTGAGACACACGATCTGGGGGGGTCCTTTCCTTGCAAAGGGAGAAATAACCAGGCCAAAAATAAAAATTCAAAAGCGTTATTTCTAACCAAACTTTTACACAACTTGGGTGTCTTCTCCTGCTTATGGAAAGTGAGCCTGGAAAAGGAAAACAGAAATTGGGTTCCAACAATGTAAGGTTAAACCACAGAGCCTAGGGCTTGCTGATGCGAAGGTCGGCAGTTCGTTTCCCCACAATGGGGTGAGCTCCCGTTGCTCGGTCCCAGCTCCTGCCAACCTAGCAGTTCGAAAGCACGTCAAAGTGCAAGTAGATAAATAGGTACCGCTACAGGGGGAAGGTAAACGGCGTTTCCATGCACTGCTCTGGTTCGCCAGAAGCGGCTTTGTCATGCTGGCCACATGACCAGGAAGCTGTACACTGGCTCCCTCAGCCAATAACGCGAGGTGAGCGCCGCAACCCCAGAGTCGGTCACAACTGGACCTAATGGTCAGGGGTCCCTTTACCTTTACCTAATATATAAGGAGGGCATCATGTAGGATTTTCCTGTAGGTTCTGCCATAGATGATAAGCAATACAAATGGGTGTTGTTGTTTTTAAAAAAAGATTGTTCCATCCATGATGAGCCAAGAGCAACCAGAAGCCCTCCAGATGTTGCTGGACTACATCTCACCACCCCTGAACATGGACCTTGTTTGCCCCAGCTGATGGGAGTCCCAAGAGATCTACAGCCCGAGGTTCCCCATCCATGCCAATTGCAGCTGCCTCACAACTGAAACTATTCCTAGCAGCCTCCAGCTGGCAACTGTAACATGTAAGGAAGGCACTATTCATGGTCCTACAACAAATTACTCCTTTGTCATTAACATCTTTCTCCAGAACTCGTACAGGGTCTCGGACTGGTAAATTTACAGGGCCAGACTGGCTCTGCTTTAGTAGAGCAGCACTGTAGGCCTTCCAGTTGTTGTTCCAGGCCTAGGTTTACTTCTTCTGAGCCATCATGGTGCTACCTGCCTGTTGAGAACAGCTCACCCATTTTGCCCAGGTTAAGACATTTTGCTGCCTGAGGCAGTGGACAATTCCCTCCCTATTTTAAGTACCGAAGCCAACTAAGGCTAGCACCGGACTCCTATTTCAGCACTGGCAATGGAACAGCATCACCCTCAGTAGAGGGCAGTAGGCTAGCTTCCGGGATGATCAGCTCTGTCAAAACTCATACCTGAGCCAGGGCTCTCACTCTGCTTAAGGGTAGAGCCAGCCATGCTTTTTTGCCAGTGGTAGAGAAGTATTGCCACCTTAAGTTCACACATATATTATTTAAGGTGCTGCTGGAAGGAATTTTTATTTTGTTTCGACTACGTCAGACCAACACGGCTACCTACCTGTAACCATATATATTCTGAAAGTCTGCTGTAAATAGCTTAGGAGCCATAGGACCGACTGCCACATACCCATCACTGTTTAAACTACACCTTATTTGTTGCGTTTAACCTATCCTGCAGAACTTTGGAGGATGAAAAGCCACCACCTCTGTACAGATACCAGAGTTAAATTGCTTCCATCAAGGGTGATGTTAATGTCACTGGCTTTATCATGTCATGGTTGCCCTCCATAGGTATTGCCCCAAAATTGATGAAATACCTATTTTTGTAGCTCTGCAATTTCATGTACGGTGCGAAATGGGAAAACCCCTTTCAGAAATCAAGCTAACGAGCCCAGATCACATCCTTGACACTGGTATTATGGAAGATAATGCCTGCACATTAAAAAATGAATGTGGAAATTATCAGATTAGAAAGGCTTCAGAGAAACATGTTTAGCGAAGATGACACGCAGGCCAAGACAGTGGGTCTCTTTGAACTACGGCAGGCCTGCAAACCTGCGGGCCTCTCTACACGTTGTTGAGACTCCCAACAACAGCCAGGGATGACGGATGCCAAATTGCATAATGGTGCCTGACCTATGTGGCAGAGGGGAGTCAACCCCAACTTGCCTGGCTCTACTTCAGAGGAAGCTTTAAAAATCCTCAGCACTCTACAACAAACTTGTTTAGCAAATGTGCAAAAAGGGGGGGCAGCCTAAATGAAGCAACTCTGTGTGGAAAAATAATGGCTGGAGTTCACCAAAAGCAGGAGAAAGCAAGCAGGGACACTTGCGAGAGTTGTATAAAATGCATTGTATGAAGAAAGTGGATTGAGGTTAAGTTTTTCTTCTCTGGTAATACTAGAAACTAGGCTCATTGGTAGTAGATTTGGGACAAACGGAAGGTTCAGAATATTTTGCTGGGGAACTAAAGTAGGAGAAAGTAATCACATTCATCTGCTGCATGTGGGCTTGCAGGAACTGAAGGTTGGAGATGTGCCCTTGGTCTGCTACAGCAAGACTTTTTTTACAGTTTTCTTTTGCAAAAGATACACCCCTGGGCAGCCTATGCTGGAGAATTGGCTAGGTAATAGTTCAAAACCACTCCCCCCTTTCCCCCCTCAAGGATCAATGCATACAACATAATTTATTTGCCAGGGAAAAGAACAGCCAGCCCAGACGACAAGGGTTAAATTAGATAACTCATTTTCCCACCATGTTTATTACTAATGTACAAAATATACAAAACTTAGAGAGAGAAGAGACATTTCCTTCCCCGCAGGAGAGGGGCGGCTGCACCCACTTCAAGGAGAAGGGGAGACATAAGATGTAATGACAAGCCCACACCTTGTGAGACACTTAAAAAAAAAGGAAAAAAAGAAACCCACAACCAACAACATAAATCAGGAAAACAAAAATTACCCCCCTAAATCATTAGAGTCAAGGTTGAGTTTTCATAGAAAACAGTTTGTAGGTTTCCCCTAATGACAGAACATAGCACCAAAGGAAACCGCATCTCTGCAGCCAGTGGGGAGGGTTTGATAAAGGGGAGAGGATGGGGAACCAGTAAGGTATTGTGCAAGTGGCAACTACTGGAATTCCCCCATCTCCTAGTGGGCCTTCAACCAGGGCTGTAGATTCGTCAACCGCAGAATAATCCATAAGCAGCTGCTTCTCGCCCTGCCTCACATGCATGTTCCTAAAATTTGGGCAGCGTTTGCCTGCCCGAGGCCAGCTGTTCTACTGGACGAAAAGCAAAGTCCTCAGTGCAGGCCTGGTTCCTGGGAGCCTGTGGTGGAATACAGCCCAGCCCAGGCAGGCCTTTCAGAGCTGCAGTGCCTCCTCTTCCTTTGCTGGTTCTCACAGACAGGGATATTTACACAGGTCGGTCGGCTTTTCCAAAAATCCTGCCCTGACGTCTCTTGTGCTTTCACAGCCATGGGTGGCCTCATCACTCCACAGACCAGACGGAGGTGGTGTCTCCCAGTGGTTTCCTCTTTTGGGGGATGTGGCAGTTCATATCAGTAGCAGCGGAGGGGAGAGTGGTCGGCTCCCCCTTGCCCCAAACGTTTAAAGGGCCTCACAGAAGCCATAAAAAGGTGGATGCAGCATGAGTCTCGAGAGTTGGGGTTCAAGTCCCAGAGTCCGTGACATGGGAATGTGTGCTGATACCACAGTTAAGAAGAGCTGGGGAGAGGGGGCCGGGGCCCTGCGACTAGGGCAAGGGCGGCCCGTTGACGCCAGGGTGGTAGAAGGCACACTTGTTCTCGTACCTGCAGCTGCCTTTCATCGTGAAGTGACGGCAAACGGGACGCTCTGACCTGTCTGTGAGGCAAAAGGGAAGGGACAAGGCAGTCAGCCACAGCAGGAAGGAAGTTCGGGCAAGTTTGCATGCATACCTTCCCTCAACATGCTGTTACATCCCAGCCACCCGCAGACCCAGAACGTGATGCATCACAAAGAACCGATGATGGCAGAACAAGTTTCAAAAGAAAGCATGCTATTAAAAATAAATGGGAAGAGACTATCGTATGCCCAGGGCAGCATTGTTACATTTGAAGGATCTGTTTTAGGGGCCAAAGACAAAGCGCACAGACAATCTGTATTCAAACATTTCTGTTCCCCTTTGTTTTTCTTTTTGCAGCTGCTTGCCTCCCCATGAAACTCTGCATGCTGGGCTGACACCCTCGCAAATCCCACCCCATCAAGGGAAGAGCACTGAAAACTTTCAGTATTTACCTCCACCATGGCCGCCTCCGTGCCCCCAGCCGTGGTCCCCTGGGTGACCTCTGCCGTGGTCCCCTGGATGTCCCCTGCCGTGGTCCCCTGGATGTCCCCTGCCGTGGTCCCCCGGATGTCCCCGGCCGTGGTCCCCTGGATATCCCCGGCCGTGGTCTCCTGGATGACCGCCAGGATGTCCCCGGCCGTGGTCCCCGGGGTGGCCCCTGCCATGGTCCCCGGGGTGGCCCCCTCCTCCGTGACCTCCGTGGCCACCGCCGTGTCCCCCTCCGTGGCAGCCACCGCCATGTCCCCCTCCGTGGCCACCGCCCATGCTGTTGTTGGGAGGGCCACCCCTACCATTAGGGGGGCCGCTGTTCCGCCTGCTGCCTCGTCCACGGAAAGGGGGCTCTCCGCCTCTGCCACCTCGCCCACGGTGAAAAGGGGCGGGGCCAGGGCCCGGACCAGGGCTGCCGCCTCTCATGCCTCCTCCGTGGGGCCCACCACGCACGCCACTGTCGGGAGGGTCCCAGTAGCCATCGTTACACTGTGGAGGGGGTGGGCCCATCATTCGAGGCCCGCTGGGCACGCCAGGGCCAGGAGGCATGTTAGGACCAACTGGGCCCCCGTGGGGTCCTGGGGAAGACAGAATAGGAGCACAATGAGCATGGCTTTGGGTTTAGCCAAAGAAACACAACCGACAATGGTTTCCCAGGAATACGCCATGCCCACCCCGCACCCCCCAATTCCTGGGATAGATCAGGTGGTAAGAGCGCAAGACCTCAGGGTCGTGGTTTCAAGCCCTGCATAGGGTGAAAGATTCCTGCATTGCAGGGGGTTGGGCTAGATGATTCTCATGCTTCCTCTTCCAGCTCTACGATTCTATGATTCCATGCTGGCCTTTTATTTTTAGGAAGAACCCATCTCTACTTACCAGGCATAGGTCCTGGAACTACAGGAGGGAAGAGCTGCATGTTTTTGGGCCCCGGGGGAAATCCGTTGGGAACTGGACCAGGACCTGTTCCAAGCAGTCCGTGAGGAACTATAAGGAGAACAAAGGAACTGTTAATGGAGTCCCAACGCAAAGGAGAATGAACGCTAAACAGAGAAAAACAGCTTTATATGAAAGAAAAAAAAGGAGAAACAGCTCTACATAACCACCAGGATAAACCCAACCCGTTGGCCACTGTAATTCGAACACAAAGCTTTGGGACGTCCTCCCTTGGATGGGCCAGCCCAGTCCACTGTCCCTTAGACCTTGTGGGGGGGGGGGCGTGGACTATATTTTTTGTAGGGAAATGAACAAATTCCTATGCCCTACAAATAACCCAGAGGTGTATTTTAAATAAAAGGACACATTCTACTCATGTAAAAACACATGGGTCGAATTTAGAAGGCGATTGGGCCAGATATGGCCCCCGGGCCTTAGTTTGCCCACCCACGACTTAGGCCTACATTTTGAAGTGGGGGGGAGCAGCCCTATGGCGCCTTATGCAACAGACTCATGGGGAGGAACTGTGTCGCATACCTGGGAGGGCAGCTGATGGAAACAGCAAGGCCTATTCAACGGGGGGGATTAAGGTGCCAAATGAAACCAACTCACCTCCTGAAGGACCCGGTCCAGGCTGACCCTGCAAGTTGCCCAACAGGTGCTTAATCTTGTCGGAGTAATCTGGCTGCTTCAGCAGCTCTTCTGTTTTGTGATTGTTGGCGCCACCCTGGAATAAATGGGGAAAATAAGCCATGGGATTAGAAAGGAGGTCTGCAGCCTTGGCCTACCCTGTCCCCACTGGCTACACTGGTCCTGCGTACACCTCTGCTTAGCTAGGGCAGGTGAGCTACTCCGGTTTTGCGCAAAGGAAGGCACCAGAAAATGGGTTTCAGGACAGAATCCCATTTATCAGCTTCTCTTCCTGGCGCAGCGTGGGATAGTCTCCTGCTCTTTTTATTTCAGGAGGGGAAGAGGAAGAGGATGATTCTGGACTCTGCACCTATTTGAAGGTGTCGGTAAAATGGGTTCAGCAGAAATTCGGCTTCTCAACTACAAAGGAGGCATGGCAGGCCAGGTCAGCTGTGGTTGGTTTTCTGCTGTTCAAAAGACTGCAATGTGGCAGTTCTAGTTACCATGATGGAGGTGAGGATCTCTTGCACGTTGATGGAGGAGTTGGGGTTGGGGCCCTGCGGGTTCTTGCCTGCCCCCATGCTGCCCATGAGGTTGGCCAGGACCGGGGGCAGCTTCGAGCCCCCAGCTCCGTCCGGAGACTGCGAGGCGGTGGTTGGGTCGAGTCTTTCCTCGTAGGTAGCCTCATCCATGGAGCATTCCTGAGAGAGGTGACAGAGGAGACAGAAGGAGTCAGCAGAGGCTGGCTGCTGGGGAGCTGGCTGCTCAAACCCAGGGAGACGGGGCGGGTGGGTGGGAGAGCCGGCTGTGCTTCTGATCCAAAATATTCCCCTTCTCCAGCTTGTTTCCACTACACAGAAGGGAAACCAACACAGAGAGGGGGGGGGGGAATAGGCATAGAGCAAGGGGTTTCTGGGGGTCCCTTTCTAAAATATGCTTTCTTAGCACAGGGAACCTAGGAGTTTTTGTCTATCAAGTGTCCTGCTTTATAAAAATAATAAAATAAAATATTGGCCTTGTGCACAGTTGCAAGACTAGCCCTGGCTAACACTTCTACTCCTGTTGTAGCCACTTTTTTTTTTAACTTTCCTCTGCTCAAAGCAGGGGATTGGAAACCAACAAAGTGGGAAAGCACTTACCTCATCCAGAGGAATGAGCTTGGGCGGCACTGGCTCATAGGACTCTGGGTCAGGTTCATGAGGACTGTCGGGAACACTAGGGAGAGAGAACATTGGTCTGGATTTAATACAGGGAGAGAAGAGACGGATAAAGCCTTGCCTAAGTTAAAATTGCTAAGCCTGAAACTAGGGAAGCCAAGAGACTTGAAATCCCTGGCCAAGTCTGGACAGTTCACCTAGTGCCCTACGTAATAAAGGTCCTTCTCCTGCCATGTGGGAACACTGGGAGGACAAGCATGGTGAGACCTGTTGAGAGAGCCCAGATACTGCAGAAGAAATGGGAAGATAGAGCAATAATTGCCCAGGTCCTCCCCAAAATGGGACTAGCCATGGAATTGCCTCTCCCAACCATGTCACTAGTTTTTCTAAATTCTCAGTAGTGGTACTGTTTCTCCACTGCTGTCTTCCAGGATACATGACTGAATCCTTGTTAAAATTAGAGCATCACCTATAGAGACAGTTCTGTATTCCATTTAGTTTCTGTGTCCTATATTCAGTTTGGAAGTCATCTGCTGAAGATGCCGGGTATCTAACCCAGGGTATCAAGTGCTCAAAATGCACACGTCAGCATGTTTGCTGGAGTTTACCTACCTCTCTTTGGAGAGAAAGATTTCCTGCAAAATGCCTTTCTCGCGCTCAGCCTGGGTGAACTTCTCCTGGCTCCCGCTTCCTGGATGAACCAGTGGAGAAGGCAAGTCAATGGGTTTCGGATAGACCCAGGGGATCTTCTCCTCCATGGCATCGTGACTGAGCCGACGTGCTGTCTCAAAGGCCTCGCGATCCTTCAGCATCTCTCGCTTGGCAGCCTCGCCAAAGTCTTTGATTTTGTTCACATTGACTGCAAGGACAGAGCAGACAGGTCAGCCCAAACTAAGATCTGGCAACTCTTTTTAACAATGCAGCTTATTGCCTTCCTACACCAACTTCTTGAAAGGGGAAACCAATCCTTTTTGTTGATCAGCACAACAGAGAAACTCCAAATTTTCCTACACCAAACAATATATGTTTGCCTAGAGGACTCTCAGTTCCTGAATATCAAAGTTTTAATTAAACAAAGAAATAAACCCTGGACATTACTGCTTGCAAAGAAACCCTTGGTGGAAAACAAAGAGTGCCCAAAATAATTGTTTACACTGCCACGTGGCCTTGTGACTTAGCCATTGCAGAAGGAATCCCTGGGCTGGGCATGTGTTTTTTGCATTCCAATTTCTTTTATTTTCACAGACCTTCTCTCCAGAACAGGGCACTCACCTCGCTCTGTCTCATCCAATTCGAAGTAGAAATACTCCCGTAGCTTGCTTTCCTCAGGCCAGCTCACAGTCTTCTTCTTCTTGCCCTTCTTTGTCAGCTGGGTTGAGTCCACCGGGCTATCGGCTGGTTTGGAATCCAGCAATCCGCCCTGCTCAGAGGAGTCTGCAAAAGCACAACCACATGCAAGCTCAGCAACAGAGCTGCAGAGACATCCTATGCTTCGAATACCAGGGCCGGAAGAGGCAGGGAAACCCCTAACCTGTTTCAGATGCCATGTATATCCCTTAGGCCAGTTGCCTTTTAGACACCATGCACTAGCTGCTCAGGATCTCGCTTTGAGACAGCAATTTCAAGATGGTGAAGGCTTCCTGGACAAGCTCAGCACTGCATTGGGTAAAAAGCTCTGCTCCATACACACCCACACCCACAGAGATACACTGGATGTGCCTTCCCTCCTGCTATTCCTTACTTGTCTCCATTGGCTCAGGAACCTCCACAGCTGGTACAGGGGTGCCAGGTCTATCCACATCCATTGGCTCTGATGCAGGGGTAAGCTCTGGTGAAGCTGGCTTGGTGGTACTCATTTCCTGCACTGGCTTCCCTTCAAAGGGGCTCGACTGAAGATTGAGAAACACAACCCAAACCTCTATTTAGTTAATTGGCAGATACGGTGTTAACAGTAGGGGAAGCTGGGGCTTTGGCCATCAATATACATCCACCCCCATGCCCGGACACTCAGGTCTAACACCGAGGGCCTTCTGGCGGTTCCCTCACTGCAAGAAGTGAGGTTACAGGGAACCAGGCAGAGGGCCTTCTCGGTAGTGGCACCTGGCCTATGGAACGCCCTCCCATTAGATGTCAAGGAGATAAACAACTATCTGACTTTTAGAAGACATCTGAAGTTAGCCCTGTTTAGAGAAGTTTTTAATGTTTGATCACGTTTTTAACATTCTGTTGGGAGCTGCCCAGAGTGGCTGGGGAAACCCAGTCGGAGGGGCAAAGTATAAATTTATTATTATTATTATTATTATTATTATTATTATTATTATTATTATTATTATTATTATTATTATTAGGATCCTCTCACCTTTGCTGCAGTTGGAGACAAAACTTTCTTTTTCTTCTTGATCTTGATCCCTGGGACAGGGGCAGAGTTTAGGGCATCCAAAAAGCCTAAGCCTTCCATAGCTGGGGATGAATGGAGAAAAACAAGTTGAAAGCAATTCTGTAATCAAAGTCCCTCATCAGTGCAATCCTGAGCGTATTTAGTCATAAAATGCCCCACTGTGCTCAGTGGGAGCTACAGCAAAGTCTGCAGCCTCGGAAACATTCAGCAGCCACAACAGCCTCACTCATGAGAAAGGTCAGAGCGCTGGCATTCTAGCTGCCTCTATAGTGCATGTTACTCCATAGGTCATATTCTACCTGGGACAAGCCTTCTGGGTAAGACACAATGGTGTGAACAACCATTAATTTTTTTAGAGAAGCTTACGTTGTGCGGGGATGATCTTGACTTTAATCTCTTTGGTAGTGTTAGGGGTGGTATTGAGGGGCTTGTATTTCTTCTCAGCAGGTGGGTTTTCTGCAATGGGAGTAGATGTGCTGCAGGAGGAAAAGGGACACAGTCAGTTAAAAGAGGAGGGGGCACTAGGAAGGTCCCCAACAGTTTCAGGAGTTTATATCTCTTGTAGTTCACTCGACACAAATTGCATACTTGTTGTTATTTATCCAATTTATAGCCCGCCCTTTTATCAGAAGAACCCAGGGCGGTGTGAACCCAGATTCTGCCCTATCACTATTCCAAACCTCCTTGCTCCAGCATATCTAAAAAACTGGTGAACAGAACGGCTTGAGCCACTTTCTCCAACTATTACACCTCATTCACTACAGATAACAAACAAGAGGCCTCCTGTCACCATCAACTCCTGCCTCCTGAAAGAGTTGGTGTTACAACTTAGGAAAGTGCTGGCTCAACTGGAATAATAACTGAAGCTTTCCCAACGCTGGGTTGAGACCCTCCAATTGACAAGTAGTTAAGAGCAATGAGATGAAGTGAGATGAAGTCATCATTAGGATCCAAAGACTTACTTCTGTCTCTTCAGTGGTATTGGCTTCAAGTTGTATTTATCTGAGGTTACTGCAGGACTGACAGTTTTCTTTACGGGAAGGAGGGATGGAGTCTCCATTTCCAGCCCTGCAAGTTAACGGCAACATTCAGTGTCTTTTAACTGTTTCCAACAACAACTGCAATAATCCCAGAATAGACTGCCCACCTATCCAAGACTGTAAGCCAGCTGTTTCCAGAATGTATTTTTGTTCAAAAAAGTCATATTTTGTTCACTACATTTATATCCCACCTTTCCTTCCAAGGAGCTCAGATTGGCAGACACAGTTCTCCCCACTACCACCCTCATTTTATCCTCACAACAACTCTGTGGGGTGGGGCTAAGCTGAGAGGCTGTGACTGGTCCAAGGTGACCTCGTGAGCTCCACAGTTGAGTTGGGATTCGAACTCTGCTCTCCCAGGGTCCTAGTCCAACACTCTTAAATGCTACACCATACTGGCTCATTAAGCATGACTATGCCTGCACTTACCAGTGGAACGGAACTTTGCATGGCTGGGCGCTGTAGTGCGGAGAGATTTTGGCTTTTCTTTCTTCTTCTCAGGGGTCTCTTCAGGCTTGGTTTCTGATTTGGCCTCCTGAGGCTTCTCCTGAACGGGTGTTTTGCCTTTATTCTCCTCCTTCCGCTTTTTCTTCTCTCGCTCTGCAAGGAAGAATGAAGGTTAGAAGGGTTACAAGTCGGAATACTTCCTGGCCCTTTCAGGATGTAGCTAAGGGAGATTTTCATGACTGTTTGTACCTGCTTTAAACAATGTGTGCATATACCAATCTCTTTGGTCTAATCCAGTGTTTCCCAAACTTGAATCGCCATCTGTTTTCAGACTACAATTCCCATCATCCCTGACCACTGGTCTTGCTAGTTAGGGATGATGGGAGTTGTAGTCCTTGTTCTTAGTTCCGAAGGATGAGGCCGGTTAACAGCCAGATTCACTCACCTGTAGGTTGGGAGCTACTCTGGGAGCGGATGACACCCATCCAGTCGCTGACCAGTATTGAAGCCAGTCTGCGAAGCTCTGGAAAGGAGAGAGACATAGGCACTGAATGAGCTGGAACACAGTGATAATCAATGTAAGGGTGCAGCCCCTAAGAGGGCATGTGTCAGTATTCTACAAGTGTCCAGAGAACAGGTTTTTACCTTCATCCTCACTTGTCTTGCTGAGCTGCTTGACCAGTTTGGCAGTATTGTTCTGAAATAGAAAGGGTGGGAGGAAAAAATAGGTTATCACATCAAGCAAAACACCAGGCAGAAACAATGCATGTCAGGTTGCTGTACTACTGCACCCAGGGGGTCTTGGCTTTGGGAGACGTGTGTCATCCCGAGAAAGAGGCCAACCCCTCCTGGCCCACCCACCTTGCCGCAGAGCATTTCTGCTGCCCTGAGACTACAGAAGGGCAAGTCTGAAGAGCAAAGCTGTTTCATTGACTAACTTGTTTCAGATGATCCACAGTAAGGGGTAAATGCTGAAGGGTGAGCAGGATCTGTTGCAGGAGGGGCACGTTATTCGCTGCTTTTGAGCTAGTCAGCCATGTGTTGAGAAGCTTGTAGCCACCAACCTTGATGAATCTGCAGAAAGAGGGGAACACACTGTTGAGATAAGTGTTTTGCTCACCGTTCCTCCTAGATGGTTGCAGTGAGTGCCTAGGATTTGTAAGACTAACTGGAAGGCGGACAGACAGGCAAGAGCAAAGCAGGGATATGAATATCCTGAATGCAGGTAGGCTCACCCTGCTAACTATTATTATTTATTTAAACATTAGTTACTTATTGATGTTATTATTTATGTATCATTGAGAGACCACAAGGTGGGTTAAAACATAAAACGCAAAATACACAAAGCAAAGTGAGTGACCTGGACAATTCAGTGGCACCCGTAATTATAGAAACCATATTCATTTTGCTGGAGGTGGCGACACAAGTCAGAAGTCCACCCCAGCCCCTTTCCTAGACTTAATCCACAGAACTTCCCTCTGCCTCTGGAACTAGCAGACCAAATTCTACTCACTAGAAGCATTCAAAAGCCCTTACTTTGCGAGTATGTCTTGTGTTCTGGTCTGCAACAAGATATTCAGATAGATGCAGCGACTGACCATCTTCTGTGCATCTTTCATCAAGCTAAAATTGGAGAAAAGGGAAATATTAGCTACTACTGCAAGCAGGCCACCCATAAGATGAGACTGTGTATAAAGTCACCGCTTAATATTTGTAAGGAAAAGGGAGTTTTCTCAGTGGGGTGGGGTGACACACACGCAGATACATTTGTTGAGAGAAGGGAATTCAAATTCTGTCAACTCTGGCTCACCAAGTTGACATAGTTTTCAGAATTATATGCAAGGACATAAGATTGCCACTGGGGTGCCAGCTTAAACAACCCTCTCTTGATGGGCCATTAAATTATCCCATAGCTCAGGAATCCCCAAACTTGGCCCTCCAGATGTTTTGGAACTACAATTCCCATCATCCCTGACCACTGGTCCTGTTAGCTAGGGATGATGTGAGTTGTAGTCACAAAACATCTGGAGGGCTGAGTTTGGGGATATAAACAGCTATAAACTATGCTGGAGGGTTCTTACATAGCATGTACAACCTAAGGTTTTAGTAAGCCATCACTTTTTGGAGTCACAACAAGCCTTTCAATTATACCCTTTACACTAAAAACCTACTTGAAAATTTTAGTGATTCCTTCGTTTGTTTTGACTTCTCCATCTTTGCCAAGGAAACAGTCCAGTCCTTTCAGGAGTTCCTTTGGGTCTATCGGTCTGGAACCCATGGTTGGAAATTCTGATAAAATACATGAGAAAAGGAGCGTTCTACAGTTAGTTCTAACTCCTCAAAACAGTTAAAAACTACACCTTTCCTTTGCCAAAAAAAAAAAGTGTTGAGAAAATTTCAGGGGGTAGCTTTCAATTCTAGTAAGTGCAAAGTATTATCATGTTTCCTGTTTAGAGAAAGTTCTCAGAAGTCAATGTACAGTACAGAGAAAGGATCAAGATTTGCATTGAAGAGTTATCCTGTCCTTTGAGCCAACAAGCAGCTTCCTCAATCATATAAACTTTGGAAAATAAAAAGGAGCGGTAAGCAGAGAGATGGTGAAAGACAATGAGAAACAGTGAAGAAATGCTATCCTCTCCACTGATAATTTTTTTGCCCTTTTGTTGATCACCATGACCTTTGAACGAGTGTTGGTGAAATATGCAGGCCATTACAAGATACTTTGTTTCAAACTGGAACAAGCCTTTTTTTAAAATAAAAATTTAGTGTTTTGCCACATGCAGTCCAAGTCTTATATATTTCAGTCACAACAAATGTCTCTCTACCTAATGTTCTGAGTGCTCTTCCCTACTAATATCATTTAATTTCAAGTTAAGATTTTTTAAAACTTCTACAAATTTCACAGCACAATCCTACACAAGTTTACATTTCAGTGGGGCATACTCTCAGGCACACAGGAGCACAACTCAAGTTTCTCCTATCTTAAAGGCAGGATTATTCATACTGGAATATGTAGGCCTGACTCTAGAAACACTGTAAATAATCCAGGCTAAAATATAAAACTTCACGAGAAGTGTGAGGGCCAATATACCAGAATCAAGTTTTATAGGTGCTAACATTTCTGACATCCACTCTCACTGCTTTTGCAGGAATACAGCGCACATTTAAAATGGGCAAGTGCACTGAATGAGCATTTACAACAGTTGCTTTGATGCAATTATTTCACTGGGTCACATAAAGGCTTCTTGGACCTAGCAGCTTAGATTGTCCATTGTCTCACATATCAGGAAACAGCAAAGTAAGATCCAAGGCCCATCTCTTTTGTTCCTCCACTGCCATTATTGGAAAAGGAGTAGCAACCTCCTTTTATTATTACACTAGCACCTACAGGTGTACATTCAACTCTCTCATTAACCCACAGCACTTATATTGCCACAAGTAGCAAAATCAGGCACTCATAGGCGTTTTTCCAAGTTTTTGGAAAGGTACTACATCCCATGGAGGTCAGTGGGGGTCATCAGTTACTTCACAGCCAAGTGCACAAGCCCTTTTTTGAGGAAAGGGTTTGAAGTTGCTATGATCAGAAAGCAGAGTTCCAATGGTATATTCTGTGCAAGTCAAGAGCGGAAGCTGTGTGGTTAAAAAAGCCCATGGCCGTATGCATTTCTACGCTGCCAACACTCAAAGGGGGCGGTCAGTGGATGTGCAAGCTTTATGGTAAAAGCTACCTGAAGATGTTCATGAGTCATGCTAACGTTTAATGTGCTTCTCAACTTTCATGGCCAGTCAAGTTATACTATATAGCTGCTAACTGTCAAGGCCCCAAAGCATAGGGCAGTACCTGACCATGGGTAACAATTGAGCTAAACTGTAGCAAGGGATGCCAATTTAATTTAAATCTGATCCAGTGCATGGTTGTCGGTCTCTCTCACGTGCACACATTATGGGTGGCAGCTGGTTTGAGACTGTGCAGGGCACCAGCTGTGCCCCCTGCAATTAAACCAAGAGCAGCTGATGTTTTTAACAGCCAACTTCTGGTAGCCAACGTAGGAACTTGCAGGTACAAAATCATGCCCGAGTCAAGACCGTCTCTTCTTCACATCATGGTTTATTAGTCTCTGAAAGAATACCATGTACGCTTGACCAACACAAATCTTACTTTGAGAGGCAGTGAGATGCCAATTTCACGTTAAGATTTGGGGCTTCCCGTTTTTCTATCTTCTTTGCAAGGACAGCTAGTTGCATCAAGAGGTGTGCTAGCTATTGAAATTGTTCAAAGAGGTAGCCTGTATCAACCCGCTAAGCATCTTTCTACTGGATCAGGCTCAGATGCCAATCAGCAACAGGGTTGCATCTATGTAAATGTCAGTTACCTCATAGCAATACGGTATGCATTCTGAAGCACCTTAAATCCTTGCAAGTTTGATGCAGTAGCAACTGTCTGCGTTGAAAAATGTACAAATTCAAGAAGTCTGAAGCATATTAATAAATGTAGCTGCCTGAAAGACTAAAACTACCTTTGTGTTCACTCTTAATGTGAAATTGGTGACTTGAGTTGCCTTCTGTGGAGGCATTATCTCCCAGCAAGTGTGATTTCAAGTTTGTTTTTTTAAATACAGGATTAGACTACAAAACCCAGATCTTCTCATAGCCCTGCTTTTTTCCAATGACTGAGATTTCCCCCTAAACCAATAGGGTCCAGGAGAGGTCCTAGATTCTTCTAAATCCTTGAATTTGGTTATTTTAAGAAGTGAGTCCATTGTTAGTGATAATCAATAGGCTATTGTGCACTCATATGATGGAAAATTAAATCCAAGGACAGCTGGGCAACTGAGCGGGAGATTGGAAGGTGTTACCAGCTTGTGGTTGCTTGAAGATCTTTTTGCGTGGCTTCAGTCCAGTTCTGAAGCATTTGCATTCAAGGTCCATGTTTGTGAATTCACCCTGTAGTGGATAGGCCAAATGACCAAGTGGGCTTTGGAGACTGAACTCCCCCTTTCACCCCACAATATGGCCTTTCACATGCAAGGCAGCAATAGACTGGTGACGAAGACTTGCACTGATGATGCTTGGGCTCAGCCTGCTGTGGCGGTGAAGAGAGAGGACTTCAGTCTCCAGAGCTGTCAATCTGGCAATTTCCAGCACTACATTCCCAGGAGAAATTCAAAAAATATGCATGTTACTTATGTACAATTTCAGCAACTTCAGCCCGCCCAACCTCCCTGGCCTTGCAAGCAGTACTATGGCACCCTGAGAACACCTACTTCTGCGATGTGGAGAACTGAGGTACCGTAGTAAGTTTAACTAGTTGGTGTTCCATGCCTGTGTTTGAGTGTCTCTCCTTTTGTTGCCATTCGATCCGCTACAAAGATGGACTATAAAGTTGCAGCCCAACAGAAAACCACATTGTTTAAAATCTTCTTAAAGTATCAATGTGCACTACAAACCTTGTGAGACTGGTAATTCTATAGAACAGTCCATTCTCAACTTTCCAGGCTCCATAGTTATGGGTTTGTGACTATGTTCCCCACATCCATTTCATGCATGAATTAAGGTATATTAGTAAAGTACTCTGTTCTATATTTTAAGTAATGCAAGTAATTTTAAGTCCCCTAAGGAGCAGTATGACACTGACCTTAATCAGGGTTTACTGGGCTCCAGGATAAAGCGCCACATTTATGAGACACCTCAGAAAAAATAGCACATATGTATTATGGCACAAGCTTTCATGAGCTAGCACCTCCTTATTTCTGATAAATTTGACCCTAGGTTCTTAAGTTTATGCCATGACACTTTGAAGATATCACAGGACCTGTTTGCTGAGCTTCCAGCTGCTATGAATTACATTTTTCCCTATATACAGAACATTAATCTGAGTTTCCCCCTTCAAAAAAGATGCCATTTCCCTGCATATGCACAAAGCTACAGTATTAGGATTACAGTGGTGGCTCACTTAACAAATGCCCTGCTTAACGAAATTTCCGCTTAACGAAAGGATTTTGAGCGGAGGTTGCCTCGCTAGACGAATGCGTTTTATGAAAAATTCGTCTAGCGAATCACAGTTTCCCATAGGAATGCATTGAAATTCAATTAATGCGTTCCTATGGGCAAAAAGAAATTTTTTAAAAAATTCAGTGCATTCCTATGGGATTCGCTAGACGAATTTTTCACTATAAGAAAAGACCCGTGGAAAGAATTAATTTCGTCTAGCGAGGCACCACTGTAATTATTTTTGTACAGAAGCTGCCCCACAAAATACTGGTGACAGATTAAGAGTCAATCCCTGAAAAGTAATCAGTGTTAGATGATGACTTGAAATAAGTTTTCAAAGCAACACATCCTGTAATAGAATCCTACAAGGATTATGGGCAATTTACTAATGAGGGGTGTTTAGAGAGGCAATTTACCAAAAGCTAGGGTACGTGTATTTGCTGTAAATTAAAAAACCTAGAGTAGGGAATATGATGGCAGCAAACTACTTTAACAGCTTAGAAACCAGTTGAAACCCATCATATGCTCCAAGGTACATAATGAGATTCTGAAAAAGAATGCTATGAAAATGGCAATGTGTTTGATTTCTAGATATAATTCTTATTTCTAATTATGACTCACAGCTCTCAATCTCATAGTCAGCTTTTCTCTGCAACTCTGACCCTCTCCTCTACTACATAGCTGTAAAACAATATACCCATTTGACCAAACAAAATAAATAAAAAATTCCGTCCAGTAGCACCTTAGAGACCAACTAAGTTTGTCATTGGTATGAGCTTTCGTGTGCATGCACACTTCTTCAGATACTTCTTCAAATCTGAAGAAGTGTGCATGCACATGAAAGCTCACACCAATGACAAACTTAGTTGGTCTCTAAGGTGTTACTGGACGGAATTTTTTTTATTTTGTTTCGACTACGTCAGACCAACACGGCTACCTACATGTAACTAGAACCATTTGACCAAGACATTGCTATAACATCAACGAACTGAAGGGTTAAGAGTTTCTCAGTCATTCAGGATTAGTAAAGATACATTCAAAATCCATGCTCATCACGAAGTTTCCATTTCCTATACAGTAACTATACTATACAGTAGCTTCAACTCTGCAGAACTTGTTCCCAAGCAATCAGGCTGCACAAAGCCACACAAAAGCTTAAAAAATCCTAATGTGCTAAGAAAAGAATGGGTATTGCTGTATCCACATTCACAAATGAAACAGCATCTCCACCCCCCCCCAATTAGTAGTAGTACTGTTAACTGTTTGACTGTGTCACTTATACAGAGCTGGTTTTGCTATTAAGCCAATAAATGGTCAACATTCATCCTCCATTAGAGAAACTAGTTAACTGACCATGCTAATATTTTCTCACATATTTAAATGTGACATGCAATTCAGAAAAATAAGGGCCAAGTGAGATCCTGGCAAGTCTACAACAGCATACTCGGATAATCTTCCTGTAGCTGACCAAACCTCAAATATATGCTATGCTTCCCAATACGGCACACAGGGGAAGATTTTGGGGCCTGTACTTATTAACATGCATATAAATCCAACCCTCAGTAATCTTACCAGAAATGGCAATTATGTTTGTCTCCAGTCTATACAATTCCAGTATTTGTAAATAGAGACACAATTTTACTACAACTTGGCACAAGAGCTACTATGTAGCACCAAAGCAAACAAATCCAGTGTGAATCACAGCTGGCATTTTAAGTATTTTTCTTCCAAACTAGAGGAAACATACAGTATTCCAACTACTAACCACAAAAATACCCCCCTCCAAAATAAATATTAATAAAATAAAGGGCCATTTAGGATCAAAGCTTTCATTTGGTTTAAAAAAAACCTTGAAAGGGTAAGCAGTATTTTTCAAGAGCAGACTGAAAACATAGGAATTCAATCAAACTCTGTCTTATTTTAGACTTAGAACACCATTCGGAACAAATTCTAAATAAATCTGCACTCAGTCATGCCACTCCTATTTAAAAAACACAAAAAAATGGCAAAATAGTAAAATGCCAGATGAACATAAAAAAGGGATGTCTCAGCATTCATTCCTTAAAAGTCAACACAACTACTTTTCACACTCTTATAAATGCTTCCAGATGCAGATATAACACTAGGCAGTTAAATGTACTGCTTCCTTGATCATATACAAAACTTAATGAAATTAAACATTATGCCACTTTCATAGCGTTTATCAAAGGTCAAGGGCGGCAAAAAAATTTGCAAGGTAATTTGCTTTTTTAAAAATACAAATATCTGACACCTCTGTAATTTAAGGTGTCAGCAAAAACTCAACTTGCAATAAAAACACTGTAGCATGTTGTACCTTTGCTAAAGAGAACATATTTTTATTAGGACAACTGCGAATCAATACTTAAATGTTTCATCCATGTTCATAAATTGTGTAAAGTTAAAAATTATCAACTTCCACCCTACTTATAAACCAAAAGCATGGATTTGGGAAATAAATTATGCAAGAAACCTGAAGCAGCTCCCCATCAAGACACTCCTGTAAGAATGCCTTGTGTCAACTGCTGCCATACAAGCAGAAGCAAGCAAGATCACTCACAGCTACTTGCTCCCATTGTATTTGCTTTCTTGCACAGACTCTTGTCAATCTTTTTACAAAACACTACAGAATTTGGGCTTGCTGAAGCCTAAGTAACATGTAGGCTGTACCATAGAAAGTCAGAAACTGGATGGAGAACAAACTAGGAAGATACAGGTGATACTGGAACCACAAGCTAAGCATGTCTACTCATCTATTCAGCATTATCCTCTCCCAAATGCTCCAATTGTCCTGAAAATAAGTTCTCCAGGATTGGACTCCATGGGGAAGAGTCATTTGATACTTACAGTTTTAGAGAATGGACTCGAGATTTTAATCCAATTAAGACATCTTCATATCCTACAATTCTATCAATATATGTTAGCAAAGTGTCTTAAATAAATGTGTTCCCAGGGGAATTACTGAAGTGATAATTGCTTATTGCAAGCTTCCAGATCACCCCCACTCCCACATACAAGTATGTCTGCTTCATTTTCTATTAAAGGTACTTTGTTCACTACGGTTGTGTGCTGAATTTCCACTCCAGCAAGTATGGGGAAACTGATCTGTAGCAGACAAGCAATTCCACTTGAGGTCAGCATTTCAAAAGTGCGAAATTCAAAAAGCCAGTTTTCATTTTAACTTAGAAGTAGCAAAACCACCTAGCTTGATGCTCATACTGACTTTTCTAGGCAACGGAGTTCATGGCATCCAACTGATCTTTCTTTTTTGTTAGCTCCTGAATTAATGTCACAGGTTTTTAGATGGAGCCAAGATTTGAGAGGAACATTAAATGCTGCAATCCCGGATAGACTTGAAAGTAAATCTGTTGAGAGGATTTTTTTCCAAATAGGTCTTGTTAAATTCAAGCTGCATGGCTGCTGTTGCAGAGACAGCAGTCCTGCGACACCTTTCAGACAAATTTACGGCATTATGTTAAATGCCAATAAATTTCCTAAAAATGGACAAATTGCCAAAACTACTACGGGAAAGGTTAGTCACTCAGGTTTCTAGTTTGCACCAAGCTTAATTACACTTACATGGAAATTGGCCCCACTGAAATTTCCAGTTAAGATTGATTTTCTCAAAAGGGAATACCTTTTCCCTCACAAAGTGTGCAGGAAGCAGGGGGCCAGACTACATGTACTATTGTCCATCAAATTTAAATCAAGGTTCTAACTTAGTCCATGTTTCCTTTGGCAGCGGTTAAGAGATGAAGAAAAAGAATGCCAGACTTGTGGGAAAGGCACTAAGAGCCAGCTTTTCAGACTGTTGTTTTTACACTATGCACACACAGGATCTAAACCAGCTTGTCCCAAAGTCTTGTGACATTTCATTGCCTCACCAGCTCACTGGCTGACCTAATAATGTAGGTATAACATTTGGCAGAGAAGCTAAGCCATAAGGAAACAGGTCAAGACTTCTGAAGCCCGTGGCACCACTAGTCTTTATAATGCTTAACTGGGCTGCAGCTCTTTTGCCAGGCTTCCAGAATTGAAATTTCAGAATACCAAGCCAACAAAGATTCCAAAGCATTGTTTTTCCTTAAGAGGGAATCTTTCAAACAATGGATTTAAGGGGAGTCTTACACCACACTACTTGCCTTACTTTTACTAGTTTGGGTAACTTCCTAGTTAAGCCGTTGTGCTTCCAGAAAGGCTGCTACTCACACCAACACTCTGCTTATCTTAAAATTAAATTCCTTAACTTTTAAAATAGAATTGTAGCATTCAACGACACTGCGAGTTTTTATTTATACCTTTCAAGCTCACACTGAACTAGAATTATCACTCTGATGTGTCTTTACTGAACCAATATGAACATTTGCTGTTGTGCTTTAAGAATCTAAAGCCTATTAGGAACTATTCTTGATGCACCAATGCTGCAAGTTATCCCATAACTGTTGTGGACAGTATGTTTTATTCTCCTAAGATCATTTCACCTCTAATGGAGCATATCAATTTTGAAATTTAAATGCCCACTTAATCAGTGCACGATCTGACCACCCAATACCTGCATTTTGAGATGAAACTGTCTTCTGCAAAGTTTTCTTTTGTTAATAAGTTTGTATTATATAGCTTACCTCATTCTATTCCCCACTCCCAAACACAAGTTAACCTGACAATAGGTGTCTTTCTTAATAAGGCACTTTGAAAAGTTCTTCAATGTGAAATGACAAGTGCCTCAGTGCTATAAAGTCTAGCCAGAAGTGTGTCATTTGTTCTTTTTTTGGGGGGGGGGGGAGGAGTGTTACAATATGAAATGCTACCACCGGAGGTGTAGATGGAGACATTTAAATTCTGTAAAGGATCCAGTGCTTAATTGGGGAAGTCACAAGGGCAGCATCTCTAAAATGCTATTTGATGTTCATGCACACCAATTTTAAAAATCCAGATTCCTCCTGTTTTAAGGAATTAACCAACTTAAACATTAGTGTCCTAAGCAGATTGGCAAACATTTAACACCCTTAACCGCCTGCATGCATCAGTAGGTGTCACTTCATGGCGCTGACGATGGAAGAGAACAGCAGCAAAAAAATAAAAATAAAACAAAGTGGTTTGGAACAGAAATGAAGGTTGTGAAATGTAATTAATACCAGAAAGATTTTGCTTACCAGGTGGAATTGTGGCTGTTCCCCTCCCTTTGATGAGGTAATACAAGTGCTGGATTCCCATTTTTCCTAATGATAACTTCTTTCCTAGTACATTGTACAGGAACTGTGGAATGTGGCAAATTAAGACAAAACTTACCCCCTCCCCCAGCTGTGTGCATATGGCCAGAGAAAATGCCGACACCCCCCTTTTCTAACTTTTTCAGCAAGTGTCATTGACACTCACAAAAGATTTGGGGTCCAGTGGTAGCATTTCATCTCTTAGCAATTAATTTGACTGAACATGCTTTCCCAACCAAGCCCGCCCTCAAAGAAACCTAGAGATGAAAAAAGGGAAGGGGAAAAGAGAAGGAAAAGAAACAAAACAGTTTGCCTGCCTGATACTAAACATAAGCACTTGACAAAAATTTCCTAATACAAGTAGAGCAGACAAACACGGGAGAAATAACTGAAATCCAAAGCTCATGTGATGTTGAAACCTAAAAAAACAGATTGTGGATTTATGATAATACTTTGCACTTATCAAGCTGTATCTAAAGATCTCCTATATATGAAGTGGGAGTGGAATTTCATTAATCTTTTTTTGAGAAAGGTAAAGGCGTTCTCCCCTCCCCCATCATCTCTCCTTCCCTCCATTTCATGACTGCTTGCTTGGGGCGCCAAACACAAGCTATTCAGGGGGAGGAGTTTACTACAAGCTGCTTACATCAGCTCCCTGCCCAGCAAGCCTTGTGGGTTCTTGTACATGAGGAAGGAAAGAGGCAGCGACGCCATTTTAGAAGCACAGGCAATTAGGAAAAAAAGCAAGAGGCTTTAGAATCTATTAAGAGGAAACTATAGCAATACAATCCCCACCATATACACAATTTGTAGCATATTATATCAGTTCTATAGACTAGAACCTATTTAACATACACAGTTGGGAGGGGGAGAGAAAGGAATTTGTCCGCGAGTGCCGGAGATTCAAAGAACCTCCCATTATTCACTACTATAGGGTAAACTCCACTCCCCCCCTTCTTTTACCCTCCACTTGGGGGGAGGTAGAAAATGGCATTAGAATGGAAAGGTCCTGTAAAGGAAATATACAATGCTGCTTCTCAGGGACAAAAGATAAAATAGCACCGCCATATTGCAGCAAGGGGAAATAAATAGGATGAACATTTTAAAAACATTAGACCTCATTTGAGTCCGAGAAAACTCTCAATTGGCTTTTTTATAAAAAAATATTGAGTGGTTTAGAACAATTTTCCCATCATGTTGCAATCTTTATTTTTAGATTGCTAGTTATTTGTTGCAGCATTACATACTTACACATACATTATAAAACCTTCCAAGCTTACTTTTTTTTTATAAAAAACAACCCCCATTTTAACATTGACAAATTTAGAAATAGAAGACACTGACATATCACCCTGTATTTTAAACTGTCTAACTACTGGCTAGAACCAAGTTATTGCTTTCTTCATCCCTTCGCCTCTTACCCTGCAATCTTTATGTACAGATTGCTTATTTAGCTCCATTTCTACGTCTCCCACACAAAGAAGTAGTACTTTATGGCTCAGTCACCACCATCTATTATGTGGGAGCTCATTAACCCTTGACAAGTCCTGGAGATGATGGATTACCCATCATGCTCCTTATAAATATGCATTTTAGGTGACAAAATGCCCGAGTCTTAAGGGTTAACACCTCAAACAAAACCCACTTCCCCTCCATTTTTTGTCTTTTCTTCGTGCCATTAGCTCACTTCGACACGGACCAATTTTCTTTTGGTCAGTTGGTTGAAAATGCGACACTTACTATCCAATTAATTTTCTCGTCGACAGCGCCTCAAGGTTTAGCTTTTTTTGGATTAAGCTGTGTTTTTAAAGAAAAATATATATTTGGTTTTCATTTCTTTAAAAAAAATAGCAACTTTTTGGGCGGTCAATAAATAACAAAAAGTTGCCTATTAAAAATCAGGGAAAGTTGTTGCTAAATATTAATTTTGTTTTTTATGTTTTTTAGTGGCGGTTCTCCTTCAAGGTCACAAAGAATTTTATCAGCTTCCCAATACAGACGATCTGAAATGTAGCTGGCTTTTTTAGTGTCGTCTCAGAGGCTCAAGATTGTGGGGGTATTTTTCTCTTTGTTTCGCGGAGCAAGTTCGACGGTGGTATCTCAAGCCAAACCAAACCTATAACAAGAAAAGAGAAAAAAAATCACAAAGTTAAGCTTAAGAATTTAAACTCAGAGGGGAAAAAAGCAAGCAATAAAACCGAACTGTTACGCAATAACAAGCCTTTGTTAACTAGAGTAAGCCGCGACGATCATCAGCAGGGCGGGGGCTTGAAAGTATTTTTTTTCTTTTCTTTTTAAGGGAGGACGTCCCTTTAAAATTAAGTTGCTCGGTTTAAAATGGGTAATATTTCCTTTAGGGAGAATTCAGCTAAGAACCGTCTTGAAAGGACAATTTACCTCCACTACAGCCAGTCAAATAATTTACTAAAAATCGCCAATTAGGACGCATTCTGGGAAGGCGAAAAATAAAAATAACCCTAACGTACTGCCCCTTTGTCCCCACTCTAGCAGTTCCCCACAATAACGTTCCGAGATACACCGTACTTACCTTTTAACAGACCCCAGAATGGCCGACCAGGGCGCGCGCGGAGGCTTTTATATGAGGCCACTCCCTCTCCCCAACTCCCCCCTCCCATCGTCGCGCGCTGCAGTAAAGAACAAAGGCCAGAGCGCGCGTCGCCGCCCCATGCCGACACAGTTGCCCGGCCAAATCCGAATCAAAATTTACTTCAAAGCACATCACCTGAATCGCATTTTGAAATCCAATCGGGCTATTTGAGCCGAAATAAAAAATTCCGCCCGTGAAGGCTGTGGCGCAGTTAGTAGAACACGAGTACGCATGCGCGATCCGTTGCCAGACCGGTGACGTGTGCGCGCCCGCTCGCGCGCGCCCTCCGCCCTATCTTCCGTGGGGGGGCAGGGAAGGTGAATGCGAGATGGCGTCACAAACCGAGCATGCGCCTAATTCGGTGGTTGACGGCGAGTACCGAACTCGGCACAATGGTCAACCATTATGGTCATGCGCAGTGAAGAAGCTCTCTCGGGGGGCCCCGCGTTCGTTCGGCTGCTTGTGGCGCACTGTTTTATTGTGGGGAGCGCTGTGCGCGTGCGCGAGACTGGGCTGAACGGGGAAAAGGCCGTAACATAGCAAAACGCGAATTTAAATAATTTTCCAACTTTTTTGTCGTAGACGTTTATATGTGAATAAATACCGGCGGCTGGTGGGGAACAAAAAAATTAACTATGAGCCCAAACCTGTCGATGCCCCAATGGCACCACGTACAAGGTCACCTTGAGGAAGGAGCGCTATGGCGCATGCGCAGCGACACCTTATCCGGACTCCAAGATGGCGCTGTCCAGTTGTGCCATGCTGCTCAGCAGGAGCTTGGGCCGCATGGTGGCTCGCACTGTGCTTAGGAGGCCTCTTTGGGCGCAGGTGAGGAGCCTTTTGTGTTTCACCGGGGAGCTCGCCTACAACTCGAAGTATTCGTTTTATTATGCGGGGGTTAGAGGCTTCCGCGGAAACAAAATGGTTTCTCTTTGTGCTCGTACTAAATTCGGCTAATTCTGTTTCCTTCTCCTTTGTTGCCCTTCTCTAATTCTGCATCGTTGCTTCTTTTACCTGACAAGAAACCTTGCGTGTTTTTACGGCTTTAAATGACGGGGCTCTTCCTCTTCTTCCCGCTGCGGAAAGCGGGATGTCTGTATCCATGGTTACATCGCTGTGTTTAAATAGGGATTGTAAACCATCCATTTATCTATTCAGGAAAAAAATCTTAAACTACATTTTCTGTATTAAATGTTCGTTACGGTTTAGTAACTGAAATGGAATGCGCTTTTGGACTTGGGAAGCCTGGGTGTAAATTCTGTATTACAGGCTGTAGTGCTTACTTTAAATTATAATCTCATCCGGGCAGGGACCGGAACAGTGTGAAGTACCATGCCCAGTGCTGAGTATATAAATAATTACCGGTAATTGGTGGTTCCCGTATGTTAGTGTGTTAATTCCCCTTTATCCTTTGCTAAAAGCATGAGCCAGTTAATAACAAACAGCACAATCCTATCTATGTCTACTCAAATGAAAGCCTTGCTGAAGTCAATGGGGCTTACTCCCAAGTAAGGCAGGGTAAGAATTGCAGCCTGTTCTAGTATTTTTAATATAGCTTTAATAGAGGACAAATTATTTATTAAATTTATTAGAGGATAAATAAGCTAAATCTATATTAGCCCCTCCCATGTTTCTTCATTTTATTTCCACAGAGAAAGCTTAACCTGCTGATCTTCATCTGAAAAGCCCCCCCCCATCCTTCCTACAGCCAATCAAAACAAGACATTCCCTCCCATAGGCTTTCAGTCTAAAAAGGAGAAGGGTGGGGGAGAAAGCAAAAGACACCAATTCTTAAAGTGTAACAATAGCTATTTCTTGTTCATACATTACGGTGGAAACAGTTGCAAGCAATCGCTGTGTTATAAGAATTTTGAGGTCATAATAATAATAATTGTTCATAAAACATGTACATGAATGTACAGTACAGGCACATGTCTGAAGTAGCACAGGAAGACAGGCCTGACTGACACCATTTTGACTCACTCTCTCTGACCAGGTGTTCCTCTGCAAGGAAGAAGGGGGGTGGGGGGAACCTTCTCATTGTCTCAGGAATTAAAGTGATAATCCCTGGCATCCTGATACCTGAGTGCCAGACAAAAGGGTGTGATTAACTTGGCTGGGAAACAGGGAAATGTAAATTTCTCTCTCTTTTGTTGATTAGGTTTTGGGGGCAGGGGGCAGGGTCCAGGATGTACAGATTACTGCCACCAGACCTCCCCTTTCATGATGTACCTATGATGAATCTAGGGAGGGCGGTCTTGGGCTACACCCCTTCTGTGACATATGGGTGGGCTGAAACCAATTTCAAATTTCTATTTAAGGACAGAACACCTTTGTTTGGGGTTCCTTCCTTGTTCTCCTGCGTGAGAGGAAGGACCCTGTTGCAACAGCGAAATAAAGGCTTTGCTTCTCAAACTTCTCTGGTTGGCCTCTGTTATATTCTCCAACCGATGGAGAACCCAATAAGGGAATAAGGGCAGATTTTTGCCTATATCAGCTGCACACATACAAGTGTGATACACTTGGTGATTTGTACAGCTCAGGTATTGTGTACACTGCTTGATGGAGGAGAGAGCATGCAAACTCACTTTCATTCTTTTAACTATGGTTAACAGACAGGAGAACTATGTCTTCGCTGTCCCATAAACGCATATTGTGTGAAGCCAGGATCTCATAATTCTTTGAATTCCATCATAACCACAGAATTCCTTACCCCCATACTGGCTGCATCTTAAGTTCCCTATAGGAAAAGTGAAAATATGACTGCTACTTATTTTGTATAGTTTCGAGAAAGAATGAGAATAGTTTTATTGTATTCTATTGTGTGCTGAATTGGCAGTGGAGATGGCAAATGGGGCCCTTAATTTCTGAACACTTCATTTGAGGAATATAGCTTTTTGAACTTGCTGTGATGTAATAATAATAATTATTATTACTGTATTATTATTATTATTATTATTATTATTATTATTAATTTCTATGCCACCCACCTGACCGGGTTGCCCCAGCTACTCTGGGTGGCTTTCAACAAATTGTAAAACCTCAAATATTAAAAACTTCCCTATACATGGTTTCTGCTTTTTTAACAACAACAACACTATCACCATTCATATCGATACCTGCCTTTTTACACATGCCTTGCTTTGCTTCTGCCCTTTAGAATGTATCCAGCATTTCCGTCCTGCAGGCCAAGCAATTAACTTTCCGTATTTACAGCACAGAGGCTGGCGAAGCTGAACCCACAGAGCAAGCAGCTTCTGACACAGAATCACGTTTTAAAGAGAAGCCGTGGGAGTACTTTGAGTCTGAAGGTATCTGGGGAATATAAGGACAGCGGCAGTGTGTGTGTGTGTGTGTGTGAGAGAGAGAGAGAGAGAGAGAGAGTGAGTGCAAGTGAAAGGAGTGGGGTGTCTTTGAAGGTGGGGTGGGCATGAACTCCAATGACATTCATGCACTGCAGATCTTTTTACATAGATACAAGTGGATAATGCTGGGTTGGTCAGTGTGGCGCTCTCCAGATGTTGTGGACTCCCAACTTCCACCAGCCTTGGCCTGATGGCCTGTGGATTAGGGAATTGTAGTCCACAACATCTGGTTCACATTGGCTCATGTTGGCATCTGTCTGTCTCGGGAGACAGTGGAGGAGTGCACCTTTGTGAGTGAAGTCAAACCATTGGAGAGTTACAGCACCTGCTGTGGCCATAGGGGCTGATACTGGGGAGACATGTTTTGTTGCAGCTGGGGCAGGTGAAGGTGTCTGGTTGTGCTGCTGCAGGTGTACAATGGCATGTCTTCTCTTTCTACACCTCCCAGTGGTTATTCCTCCTCTGGTCACTGCTGCAGATACACAACCTGACTGTCTCCAGGTGCTGCGGTCGCCATATTGGCTACTCCTGGGATAATCCCCATGGCCAAGAATGTTGAGCCCTGCGTGTATGTAACAGTACAGTTACATCCAGGAGCTGACCATTAGCCACTCTGTTTGGGGCTGATGGGCGTTGCAGCCCTGATGGCGGTTTGGAGTTAGTAACAAGGGGTAAGGGCCTTTTTAGCTGTAGCTCCCCACTTGTGGAATGCTCTCCCAGTTGAGGTCTGCCTGGCAACATCATTAACATTTCTTTGGCACCAGGTAAAAATGTCCTCTTCTCCCATGCACTGACATATTATGTTAATTCTTCTGTTGTTTGTTGATCAAATAAACAAACAAACAACAACATCAAGAGGGTTATCAGGATTGGAAGAATCTCCTACAGAAATGTGCTAGACCCGGGGTCAGCAAACTTTTTCAGCAGGGGGCTGGTCCACTGTCCCTCAGACCTTGGGGGGGGGGCAGACTATATTTTTTGGGGAAAATGAATTCCTATGCCCCCACAAATAACCCAGAGATGCATTTTAAATAAAAGCACACATCCCACTCATGTAAAAATACATTGATTCCCGGACTGTCCGCGGGCCGGATTTAGAAGGCGATTGGGCTGCATCCGGCCCCTGGGCATTCGTTTGCCTGTCCATGTGCTAGACTTTACATTTTCTTTTCTTTAACCCCACATACACCATTACGTACATGGAAGTTCTTTTAAGTGTGCCATTCCTTTCTCCCGTGGGACAGCATACAAATGGTTCTCAGAAGTATTTTTTCCAGGCATATTCCAAAGCAAGACCAGCATGCTTGCTCTGTGTGATTTCCCTTGTATCTGTTGGGAACATGTGAGCATTGGCTCTCTGCTTTGGGTTCGTGCGGCTATCTTGTTTGCCTCCTTCCGGTTACAGTTGAGCACTAAGCTCACTGGGTCAAGTTCAGTCACTGGCACCTCCAGTTGCTTGGTTTGGAACATTCTCTGCCTGAGGCTCTAGAGAGCCATTGGCAGTATGACACCAGATGACCCATTGGCCTGATTCAGTATAAAGTACGGTAGTTTCTCCTTTCCATCTATGAATATTTACCAGATTCTCATTAAAGAATGATTAGCAAAGCAATAAAGTTTGCTTGGGGCACATACGGTAGCAGTAGCAGTTGCGTAACTACTAGATTTTAAAACTCACTGAACTCCCAGCATGCAGTTCTGTGCTGTTTTTATTTATATAGCACTATCAGTGTTCATGGTGCTTTATAGAGTTCTCTCTCTCTCTCTCTCTCTGTGTGTGTGTGTGTGTGTGTGAGAGAGAGAGAGAGAGAGAGAGAGTGAGAGAGAGAGTAGGGTATAAATTTAAACAGCAGAGGGAGGTAATGGGGTCAAGGCAAGAAAGAGTAAGGCAAGGGCAGTACTGGATGAAGAGGAAGTCAATGCGCTTAACAGCTACATAAGCTCCAGTTGATTTGGGAGTGAGAACTAAGCAGTTAAGTAAAAATCCTCATGAGAGAGGTAGGTTTTGAAGGAAGAAAGTGCTACTTGGGGAGTTCAAGCCACAGGGAAGAGGAGGAGCAGGAAACTTTGGGGCAACTGGGGGTGGTCAAGTTGGAGGGACAAATATCACTGGCAGGAATACAGGGGAAATAAAGGCTGAAGGATAGGGTGAGACAAAGCTGCAGAGAGGCTCCAAGAGCAGTTGCACACTAAGATGGGAATAAAATCTATTGAACCCTGTGGGACCTACATTTGAGTAGCCATGGATGGGCTTGTGTTCGAAAGGAAAGAGACAAAGGGATGCTTGTAGTCTTGGAGAGGGTGTATTAAATATTTTTTTTAATGGGTGCAGTTCATCACAACACTAACATTCCTTTAACCACCATCTGTGATTTTGATGGACGGTGCAGTCGAAGGCATGACTTTCTCTGGGGTAAATCACGTGGCTTAGTGGGGCTCACTCACAAGTCGATAGAGCTGCAGCCCAAGTTTCTTAAACTACCACCACCTTTTCCTTCACAAGACAGTAAGCCTGTTGTTTCATCCGGGGCATCCGGTGTGAAGTGGATGTGTACTTGAATCTGTAATAGTTGGGATCAGGAAGCTGAAAGCTTTTGCTGTGTTGTCCTTTTGGAGAGCCTTGACAAAATGCTGCTGTGATTGACTGGCATCGTTTTCTCTCTCTCCCCTTTAGAATACATAGAAAGATATGGCAGCAATCCTGTCTGGTTCGGCTACCGGCGTAATCACAAGGGCCAGATTCCACCACAAAAGACCCGGAAGACTTGCATTGTGAGTGCATTTCTTTCCCCCTTTTTTGTGATGTGTGCCAGGAAAACTTAACTTCCAAATGGATACTTTACATCTCTCTGTGTGTGAGAGTGACAATACCATCACTACTTTTTGGGGTGCCTATAGTAGCCATTTTGTGGTGGCACCCATGATACTTTTATCAATACCGGCACCACTTCTTTTTTTATATGTAATGACATTCATTTGATACGTTTGTTCCTGCAGAGAGGAAAGAACGTCTGTGGGAATCCCTGCCCTATCTGCAGAGACCAAAACCTCTTCTTGGATTATAGGGTAAGAGGAACCAAAATTTGTTTCTGAATTGAAATAACCTGCTTTTCAACTTAAGGTCTCCAAAGCAGATAACAAGACTTCTTAGAAATAGTATACAAATTTGCTACATTTTGAAAAGGCGGGTGGTGGTGGATTGGTCACCATGTTAATCAGAACAGCAGGGACCATAGCTGCCAAGTTTTCCCTTTTCTCGCGAGGAAGCCTGTTCAGCATAAGGGAAAATCCCTTTAAAAAAAGGGATAACTTGGCAGCTATGGCAGGGACTGGTAAGAGAGGTAAAAGTACAAACTTCAAGGCCCTCCAGCCTTCCTTGCCTTGACATCTTAAGAGCCAATAAGGGAGGAATGATGTGACCTTCCCTAGAGAGGACACTCTGTGGCTGCAGAGAACGCCCTGGCTCACGTCGCCACCATACCATGTCAGATGGCCCCAAATGGAAGAGCTCTGTGGTCAAGCATCTACTTAGCATTTAGAAGGTTCTTGGTTCAATTCTCAGCATTTCCAGGTAGGGCCGGTAGGGATACATCTGATGTCCTGTGGAGCAGCCGGCAGTCAGTGTCAACAGGACTGAGCTTAAGATGGACCAATGGTCTAACTAACAATATAAGGCAGCTTCACAGGGAACTGGCGGAAATAGCTTTAGTGCCCATGATCCCTTTTTTGAATTGTAACATGTAAAGTCTGATTATTCCCACAGAATGTGAGGCTTCTGGAGCAGTTCATCAGCCCCCACACAGGCATCACCTACCACCCAACGCACACAGGTAAGCCACCCTTTGCCCGTCATCCCCCCCCCCAATTCCACTTAATTCTACATCCCTGTTGTTTTCTACCTTGTTGAGGTTTCTGGAACTGGAAGGAAGTGAGAACTCTGGTATAGAGAGGCTCTTCTCAGCCTCCAAATTCTTTCCCATTGTACTAGAACTTGTGGTCACTCACTAAAACTGATCAACAGTGGATTCAGGGCAGACCCCCTAAAACAAACCTGTTTCACGACTGTCATGTAGTTTGACTCTGAATAAGGCAGTTTCCTAGAATCCTGACCCATTTTAAAAGGTGTATACAGGGCTGTCTTAAGCACCTCTGGCGCCCTGGTGCTGTGGTGCGACGGATCCCTCGTCGCCCCCCGCTGCCCCGTTTTCCAGCGCGACGGGCGGGAGGGCTGCTGGGTCAGCGCGCAGTGCGGCTGCCGAGGGCGCTGCTGCACGGCGGGCGGGCTTAGCGCGCAGTGCTGTTGCCGAGGGCGCTGCTGCGCGGTCGGCGCCCCCCCCCCTGGCAGGCCGGTACCGTGGCGCCCTGCGCCACCCAGCCTGGCCATAGGGCTGGCCCTGGGTGTGTATGAGCCTTCTCATTTTCCTGTGGAAAGGCCTGCTCATGCCTAAACTCCATAACTTTCAAGCTCTTTTGTGACATCAGCTTCATGACTACTCATGAAAAGATACACTACCAGACCATTTGATTTGGAGAATCGACTCCATGAGTAGAGAAGTTGGCCAGTCCGGCTTCCAAGGTATAAGAGGCGCGATAGACTCTCCATCCTTGAGTGCAAACAAGTTTTTATTTGCATGCGACTGCAGTTTCTGCTGCACTTTGAAACGTTTGCCTCCTTCCGTCACAGGTATCTGTATGAAGAAGTATCAGCAACTGACCAAAGCTATTCAGATGGCTCGGGACAATGGTGAGTGGCATGAAGCTGAGCAAAGGAGGGGAAGAGAGTTGGGTTGAAGCTGGAGGGAGGGAGGGCACCTGCAGGGCTGCGTGTGGGGTAATGCAGCCCCACCCGTACTCCATATCAGCAGTGGGGATATTCTGCTGCAGCCCAGCAACAGGGAGATATTGTGAGTGTGGGAGGGGGTGTAGTTCCATCTTTGGAGATCGCAAGAAGTTGTCTTTCTGACATGTTTACTCCTCCGCCCCCTCCCTCAGGCCTTTTATCCTCTAGCGTCCCCTTTGTCACTTTCCATGAGGACTACAGCAACCGGCATCCAGCTGTCACCAAGACCCCTCCGTCCCCAGCTCTGCAGAACAAGGCAGCGTGGTATGAGTGGTACGACTGGCAGCAGCCCCCGGAGAAGGAGATTCAGCGGATGAGGAGGATTTACAAGGACTACCTGAAAGAGGAGAGCAGCCCCCCCGTGAGTTAGGAAGGTGGCTCTGGTGAAACACTCCCTGGTGGTTGTGGAATTGGTCCTAGAAAATATTCTGAACATCCAGCTTGTATGGATGGATCTTGGCTGCCTTCTGTTTGCTCATCTACCCATGCTTCATGTGTCAATAAAGTCAAATACTTTATCAGTGACTCTGGTGGTTTATTTCCCCCCCCCCCCCCGGTCAATATCTGGCCCTGTTGTGAGGTAGGAGAGAAGGAAAAGTAAAGGTTGGGTACTGGGCAACCATTAACTCCAGATTCACCCTTCCAGTGAGCAGGTATTGTGTTTATACACAAGCAGAAGTTTGTTGTTGTTGTTGTTGTTGTTTAGTCGTTTAGTCGTGTCCGACTCTTCGTGACCCCATGGACCATAGCACGCCAGGCACTCCTGTCTTGCACTGCCTCCCGCAGTTTGGTCAAACTCATGTTCGTAGCTTCGAGAACACTGTCCAACCATCTCGTCCTCTGTCGTCCCCTTCTCCTAGTGCCCTCCATCTTTCCCAACATCAGGGTCTTTTCCAAGGATTCTTCTCTTCTCATGAAGTGGCCAAAGTATTGGAGCCTCAGCTTCACGATCTGTCCTTCCAGTGAGCACTCAGGGCTGATTTCCTTCAGAATGGATAGGTTTGATCTTCTTGCAGTCTATGGGACTCTCAAGAGTCTCCTCCAGCACCATAATTCAAAAGCATCAATTCTTCGGCGATCAGCCTTCTTTATGGTCCAACTCTCACTTCCATACATCACTACTGGGAAAACCATAGCTTTAACTATACGGACCTTTGTAGGCAAGGTGATGTCTCTGCTTTTTAAGATGCTGTCTAGGTTTGTCATTGCTTTTCACCCAAGAAGCAGGCGTCTTTTAATTTCGTGACCCACTTTTAACCCATTCATAATTTCGGACCCACTTTTAACCCAATCACACATCTGGGGGACCCATTTCTTAACCTTTTATCATAGGTAAAGGTAAAGGACCCCTGGATGGTTAAATCCAGTGAAAGGCGACTGGGGTTGCAGCGCTCATTTCGCTTTCAGGCAGAGGGAGCCGGTATTGGTACACAGACAGCTTTCTGGGTCATGTGGCCAGCATGAATAAACTTCTGGTGCAACGGGACATCGTGACGGAAACCAGAGTGTACGGAAACGCCGTTTACCTTCCCACCACAGTGGTACCTATTTACCTGCACTGGCATGCTTTTAAACTGCTAGGTTGGCAGGAGCTGGGACAGCACAACAGGAGCTCATCCCATTGCAGGGATTTGAACTACTGACTTTCTGATCGGCAAGTCCAAGAGGCTCAGTGGTTTAGACCACAGCGCCACCTGCATCCCTAACCTTTTACCATATATTTACATGATAGTAGTGCTCCTGTTGCAGCCCACTAGCACGTCCCTACAAGCATTTGAAGGCTGTGCCTTTTGAGAATCTAGTTTTTTCTGTTTCTATTCCTTATAGTGCATAATAACTTCAGATGTGTGACTTTGTGTGTGAGAATAAATACATAAAGCAGTGTTTTGTTTCTGCTTATGATCTCTGCTGATGCTTTGTATTTGAGCATGACTGTAAATGGCCTTGTAAATTAGTGCATCACACTTCCTGTCGTGCCAGCAATTATCTCTAAAGAAACTGCCAGAGAAGATGCAAAGAATTTTGAATGCCTGAATTACAAGGCATCATGTAATAATCATGTAATAATGGTCCAGGACAGCCAACAGTACGTAACTTATGACTGCATAATATACATTCAGCTACAGCCATGCTGTTCCCGACACTGGGATGAGTCTTGTTGGAGAACAAGTGTCACCCTTTTCTTAAAAGCAACATAAGAGGAACAGAGCCTTGAAGACATGCAGTTTTGTTAAAATCTAACATGCAAATGCTTTAACTCTTGTTTAAATTTCTTAGCCCTAACCAGTCCTAAGAGGTTTTGAAAAATACTATGAAGGGCGCATCAATAACATTTGCATTATGCAGGTTCCGGTTTCCGCCGGCAGGAATGGCGGACCTGTTTTCCATCCCTCTGACCTTCGTAAGGAATTTGGCGGTTGCTAGGGGAGTAAATGGCAACCCCCTACCCCCTCCGGGGGTTACGGAGAGGGGCCGCTGGCCCGCGATGCCCCCAGACCCACTCCGACTGTTTATGGAGTGGGGGGAGCTTGGGCTGAAAAGCACTTACGAGGGCCAGGACTCCCGGACGCTAATCTGCATGGCGGGGATTTCCATGGTTAAAGAAGATAATTAGGCTTAAATCTATGGACATACTTCAGAAGGAGGGGAAGAAGCGCTGTTTACTGCTGAGAAATCTATGCTGCTGAGGGAGAGGAGTTAAAGGCTGTATATCATCTGGAAGAAGGATTGATGGGGACGGAGCGATAAGGGAATGGAGTTTTATTTTTCTTCATATGAGTTACTTCGTACCTTCCCAGACGCGATGTCCTGGCTTGTTTGGAGTGAAAGAGAAGCAAAAGACTGTGTGAGTTGAACTTTATAAACTGTTGTTACTGAGCATATTTTTTAAAGATGTGGAGTTGCCGATGAGAAAAGCCCCCCCCCCTAGTCGGACGGAAGGAGTCCTGGACGCGTTCGGAGGATTTATGAGCTGTGACGCACTTTGAATTGGAGCAGCGACCTGAAGCTAAGTTCAGCTATAGGGCAAGGAGATCCATTAATTTACCAAGAGTTTATGGTTTGATGTTTGGGTCTTCTGCCTGGAAAAGCTGTAAATTTTATAAAGATCGTTAATCTTCATGGCTATGAGAGAAAACGAAAGTGATTTGAGCTTTTTAAGATGGCGCTGCTTCGACGCAACAGGGAGCTCCAGACTAAGAAGATTTATGGGGAGGCTGGACTGATTAACCCACACAGGAGAAAGAACATTTGTGAAACCTCGTTTGATATTTATCTCAGCAGCTGGGAAACAATCGGTTGAAAGTGGAAAACATCTATGTGACTGTAAGGGGAAGACCTGGATTATTATGAACTTGGAGGACGATTTGAACTTTAGAAAAAAGACGGCAGTGGACGGTTGCGAGGAATCCCCAATTTCTTGAAGCATGGGAACCCAAATAAAAAATTCTTTAGACGATTTGGCATAACATTCGGTTTGATTGATATATATATGTGTATAATTTGAAATAATGAATGTGATATAATTGGTTTTAATTGGAAAATTAATAAAATATATTTTAAAAAAAACCATTTGCATTATGCATCAGTGGCAAACCTTTTGAGGCCACTGGGGTCACCTTACAGCTGCCCGTGGATGCCAGGAGCTGGTGCCAGCCCTGACTTAAAGGATAATAATAGTATAATGCAGGTTTAAATGTTTGCAAACTGAAGAGCAATTTGCCCATGAAGATTGCATGAACATTACATAAGGCTCTTCTCCTTCCAGAACTGGCTCCCCCAGTGGCTGTTCCACCAGATCATTATAATGATTATGTAACATTAGGACAGCAGAGTTGGTACCTGAAGCTAATTATTTTCCTCTTCTTACTCCATCCCTTTCCCCTCTAATATTGTGCCTATTAGACTGTACGCATTCTCTTCAGAAGACTGTACTGTCAGTGGCAGAAAAGCAGAATATAAAAGTAATGGATGGCTATCAAAAGCACATAGCCAGGTTAGTCCATTAAGATAGGGTTGCCATATTTCAAACCCAAAAGTTGTTGAGCTTTTTTTAAAAAAAAGAAAAAGTCAAAAAAACACCGCACTTATTTGGTTTACTTGCCAAAGATCCAGGACAAGTGCCACCTTCCTGAAATCCCCCCTGGGTGTCATTTCTGCCTTTGAAATCCCAGGAATGTCTGAAAATTTCTAGAGACTTATGGCAGCCCTAGGTAAAGGTAAAGGGGCCCCTGACCATCAGGTCCAGTCGTATCCGACTCTGGGGTTGTGGCGCTCATCTCGCTCTATAGGCCGAGGGAGCCGGCGTTTGTCCGCAGACAGCTTCCGGGTCATGTGGCCAGCATGACAAAGCTGCTTCTGGCGAACCAGAGCAGTGCACGGAAACGCCGTTTACCTTCCCGCTGGAGCGGTCCCTATTTATCTACTTGCACTTTGATGTGCTTTCGAACTGCTAGGTGGGCAGGAGCTGGGACCGAGCAACGGGAGCTCACCCCGTTGCAGGGATTCGAACCGCTGACCTTCAGCAAGCCCTAGACTCTGTGGTTTAACCCACAGCGCCACCTGGGTCCCAAGTCACAGGAAAGGCAAATTAGTAATATTATTGGAATCAAGCAATGCTCACATAGGGTATGAGTCATTGAATTAAATCAAACTCTTCTATAGGCCAGTTATTCTCAAGAAAAAAAACACATTTTGAAGGGGAATGTATTATGGTCAAAAGTATTCAATGTCTTATGTTCAAACTATGTCAGATTCAGTCTAAATATTGACAGGAAGAAGTCTCTTCAGACTTAATTCAGTTTAATGGTTCCACCTTCACCCCCCGGAACACAGGAATATGGTCTGCAGCCTTATACCATCTAGTGACTGGCAGACGCTTTCCAAGGTTTCAAAAAGGGGTATCACCCAGCCCTACATAGAGATGCTGGTGTTAAAGCCAAGGCCAAGACTTAATGTCACGCTGTAATGAAAGCTTGAAAGGGGGACAAAGAACAGAGAAATGTGTAAAAGAAAGTTATAGATGCATCCAAGGGCTTGGGCTGTGCAGCAGACCTTACAGTAGGTAGGGTTTTTCCCACATCACTGGTAATGATAGGCTTTTTAGTTACACTAATTATGTGCATTGAAAATCTAAATGTTAGCTTCCATCCTATAGCTCCTGTTACTTTCCGAAGTCATCCCCTGTTGTTGGCAAGCCCAATCTTGTGTGTAAAAATTATAACAAGTCCCAGAGGGGATTTTTACGTCACTTAACCCAGGTGGCGCTGTGGTTAAACCACTGAGCCTAGGGCTTGCTGATCAGAAGGTCGGCGGTTCGAATCTCTGTGACGGGGTGAGCTCCCGTTGCTTGGTCCCAGCTCCTGCCAACCTAGCAGTTCGAAAGCACGTCAAAAATGCAAGTAGATAAATAGGAACCGCTACAGCGGGAAGGTAAACGGCGTTTCCATGTGCTGCTCTGGTTCGCCAGAAGCGGCTTTGTCATGCTGGCCACATGACCTGGAAGCTATACGCCGGCTCCCTCGGCCAATAATGCGAGATGAGCGCGCAACCCCAGAGTCGGTCACGACTGGACCTAATGGTCAGGGGTCCCTTTACCCTTTTTAACAGTCTTTGGCAGCTACACAGCATAATGAAGTTACTGCTCAGGAAGTCTGAAACTAGTTCATTAAGTTATAGCTGTTGCAGTTGTGGGAATAACCTTGAGAAATACAACCTTACAGAAATACCGCCCATGATAGCATGGGAATGGTATTACTGCAGCTACTTCATCCTCTTTAGGGTGCCTGAAAGCTGTTGTGTTTGCTGCAACAGAAGGTAAGCCTGCAATCCTTCACACACAGTAATATAGGAATGTACTGCCATGGCCACCCAGTTGGGAAAGGATCGTTCTTAATCATTAATTTCCATTGCCTTGCTTTTATTCTCTTCCTGACTTGTTCCAGAGTTGAAATGATCAGAGGGAAACTAACATTAGCCTTGCTATTTATTTTCTACTTTGTTCTTATGATGGGCTTTATTAGTATAAGCTCTCCGTTTTTTATAGAAAAGGTTTTTAAAATGAAATGTGATTCTTAGGCTGCACTCACCTGAGAAGTAAGCCCTATTGAATTCAACAGGACCTAGTTCTGAGTAAACACTGCTTGGATCACACTGCTGCCCAGTTATCAGGTTTACACTCAAGGATCCGTGTCATGCATTATGATACTTTGTGGGAAATGTAAAAACAGCTTGTAGGGAGGGCATAATGCAACGATCACACACTCACGGGTGGGTTGTGTAGCGGAATCGGGATAATGCAGTAAATGACTATTGAAGTGGTAGACTGGACTCCTCTTGTCAGCTCACTTTTTTTAAAAAAATGCTCCCGTATATAAAAGATGCTTATGGGTGGATGGGTGGGGGGACGGCAAGCCAAGAAGGCGGCAGTGAGGGTAGTGGGCACTGAGTGGAACAATGCCAAAATCAAAAGAACTTGTATCTTCAGCCTAAGATACCACAGTTCAAGGAGGATACTGACAAGCTGGAACGTGTCCAGAGGAGGGCAACCAAAATGGTCAAAGGCCTGGAAACAATGCCTTATGAGGAACGGCTTAGGGAGCTGGGTATGTTTAGCCCGGAGAAGAGAAGGTTAAGGCGTGATATGATAGCCATGTTCAAATATATAAAAGGATGTCATATAGAGGAGGGAGAAAGGTTGTTTTCTGCTGCTCCAGAGGAGCGGACACGGAGCAATGGATTCAAACTACAAGAAAGAAGATTCCACCTAAACATTAGGAAGAACTTCCTGACAGTAAGAGCTGTTCGACAGTGGAATTTGCTGCCAAGAAGTGTGGTGGAATCTCCTTCTTTGGAGGTCTTTAAGCAGAGGCTTGACAGCCATCTGTCAGGAATGCTTTGATGGTGTTTCCTGCTTGGCAGGGGGTTGGACTGGATGGCCCTTGTGGTCTCTTCCAACTCTATGATTCTATGGTTCTAATCTGCCAGTGATTCGGGCAGTAAAGTTGACCAAAAGGTGAAAAGGAAAAACAAGCAGTGCCCGAAAAGCCTATTAAGAAACAGAAGACTGGTGAAAGCTGCAAAGGTGCTGCCTCCTCCAAACAAAGTAGCAACAGAGATGAAAGTATGTTTCAGATTGGTAAAATAAGATACTGTACTGTATGTCAGCAGACATCCGTGCTGCTGGACATCCAGTGCAATGCTGAACTTCCAAAGGGAATGTGCGTTGTAAACGTGGCAACAGAGGCAGGTTCCCTCGCTGGCTGGCCTACAAGTCTAGACGCCTGGCGGCGGGCGAGGAAGGCGGCGGTTGCTAGGGGCCGTCCGGTTGCTAGGGCGAGCCTGGCAACGGAGGCGCCGGCAGCAGGCCCGGTCGCTAAGGGCGGGGCCGGCCGCGCGCGCGCCGCGTCGCGTCGCTCAGAGGCGTGAGTCGGCGCGACCGGGGCGGCAGAGAGAAAAGGACCCGGATGCCGGGGCTATGGAGTTCCCCTTCGACGTGGACGCGCTCTTCGCGGAGCGCATTACGACGGTGGATCAACACTTGCGGCCGTCGGGCCGGAGGGGGGCCCACAGGTAACCGTGGCAGCGGCACGGGCTTTGGGTGGGCCTGTCATACCCCCACCCCACCCCTCGCCTATGGGGCTCGTTTCGCCCCTCGAAAACAGCGCAGGGCGGCAGTCCGCCCCCTCAGTTGCGCCTGAGCACCGCGGGGAGGCGCTCTCCCTGCGCGCCCGTGACGCCCCTAGGAGCCGCTCGTGGCGGCTGTTCCCACGCCCATCTATTGTCTCATGCGCAGGGTAATTGATAGCCCTGGCTGCTTCTCGCCTCTTTCCCCTGGGAATGAAGGTGTCAACCTTTATATACTGTGTGTGTAGGTATAAATTTTGACACCCTGGTTCCTAACTCAGAAGTCAATGTCACGGGGCTTTATTCCCAGACATGTGACCTTAGCCATGAATGTTCTTGCTCTTTCCCTCTTTGTTTACATGCTAACGTCTGTACCCAACTTTTTATTCAAGGAATTCCAGCTGTTCAGACGTAGTTCTCTCTTCCCCCCTGCCTTCCCCATCACTACCTGTTGTTTTCATTTCTCCCCTCCCACAACAACCCCGTGAGGTAGGTTAGGCTGAATATAGCGACTTGCCCAAGGTCACCTAGCCGAAAAAGAGATTCGAATCCCAGCCTCACGTTCGCATACAGTACATGTTTTGGGAATAAAGTGGGGGTTAGCCTGTGTTTGTGACACTTGAAGTGGATGGAGGATGGGTAGGTACAGAAATGATAAATGATTCACAGGTCCATTGCTCCATGGTTGCATCTACGCCTGGTTTGTTGTATTTAAAAGAAGATTGTAGCAAATAGGATACTACTACTTTTTTGAAGATGATAGTACTGTATAGAATAATATTATTTAACATGGTTAATAGTGATGTTTAAATAGTATCGGCCTACTTCAAAGCATGATTTATAGTTCTCTGTTTGACCATGAACAATCTTAAAGTGAAGTAACTACGGTAAAAGTTTTGCTCTTACCTGCACAGCCTGGGATAGCATATTTAAAATCAGCTACAGCTGCCATCCTGAGAATGGTGGCTAATCTGCTTTAATCTATTGTCTTGGAACAATGATCCCTGTTGCTGTATGTGCTTCGCAGGGGGTTTATTTTTGTTCTATAAGTCTGCACAGAAAGATACAGCAGTCCCCTGTGGCAGATACTGTCCCTGCTTTCCGGTTGTCTTACAGCAGTGTTTCTCAGGCACTATATCTGTAGGAAATCCTTTATGCATTTACATTTTTGCTCAGGAGCTTCTGTACAGTAGACTAGCTTCGTTTACACAATGACACACCCCTCCCCATCCTCCATCCAGGCACCCAGTAGACATTATCAGTGTTCAATTATGAATCTATCCTGTCAAAAATACATGGTGTGAAGTGGGGCTGATGAGGGCTGCGGCCTGGTGAGAGTCCTGAGGGCCAGGGTACCCTACCCTGATGTAGGGTTCTTGTTAAGTGTTTGGGGTTCCACAGTTACCCCTTCATAATGGAGGTGGTGATCTAGTACAGTCAAACCTCGGTTTGCGACCGCCTCCGTTTGTGACCGCTTCAGTTTCCGACCACCGCGGACCCAGAAGTGTTTACATCCGGGTTCCGTGGCGCTCGGATGCGCAGAAGCGATCTGCGCAGCTTGCGCATGAGCAGAAGCACTCTATCGGTGCTTGGCGCACGTGCAGAAGCGTGCCTTCGGTGAGCGACCGAACCGGCTCCGCGGAACAGATTGCGGTCGCAAACCGAGGTACAACTGTATGTATTTTGAGCTGTCTTACAGGGGGAGCATTACAAAGGCCAATAGGTAATGGCGATCAAATTGCCTTTCATGGAAGCTTGTCTGAACCCCTTAATAAGCTTCCAAGGAAGCCTAGAATTTCTCAGATCAGAGTCTGAAAACCATGGTCTAGAAGCATCAATATGGGCAATGACGGTTTACATTAGCATCATTCTTTCCATCCATCCACAGTGTATAGCAGCGAGATGCCCCATTGCTTTAGGATTACCTGGTTGCATGGATGAGGTACCTTTTGTTGACTAATCTCTTATCCTTTTGCCAGCAACACTAGGAGAGGGCTGTTAGCTTCATATGCTGCTTGTGGTGTTCCCAGAAACATGAAGTGGCTACTGAGGGAAAAAGGATGCTTTACTAGATGGTACTCTGGTCTGATCCAGCAGCAGTTGTCTTCTGCTTAGCGTCCTGGGTGGATCTTTATTAGGCAGCCTTAAACCTTTCCCAAAATTTATCTCTGTTTTGAGTTGCTATTTTTCCTAACGTGCTCAGTCAATTCCAGGAACCTCCTATTATTTCTTTCTGTCCCGGGGCTATGACATTGCAGAACTTGCCTGATACTTTGCTGCCTCCAAAGTGTCAACGATTCCTCTCCTCCTTCAAGTATTTGGACCATTTCCTGTTCTAGGTTTCTCTTCGATTAGATTATTCAGGCTCTCAACCTAGTTGCTTTTCTTTCTCTCTCTTTTTCTTCATGGCCAGGGTGGATCATCAGCAGGAGCTCATGAGGATCATAGATGAGATGGGCAGGGCCTCTGCCAAGGTGGGTCAAGGATTATGGTTTTTGGGTAAACAGGAGGATGTGTGTGAAGCCAGGTTGCCTATCCCTTGTAAGCCTTGGCCAATTCACTTAAAACTGTAACTAAAACACAAATATAACTGTGGAGCAGAAGTGGGTGGGTGGGAAAAACAGTTTCATTGAAAATGAATAATCTCCTAAATGCCTGGGCAAAAGCACAGGTGAAGCAGCTGTGGTTGGCTTTGTAGGTCTTAAGTTGCTCTGTCCTGGGAGATGCACTGTCTCCCAGTTTAGTTCAGCCTAGAGGATGCAAGAAAGGAGAGAGGGGATCTTTTTCTCTCCAAGGGATATAAGCTCCAGTTCAGATATCAGTTTGTTCAGTTGCCCTTCCAAGTCCTTTTTTAAAAAAAAAATCTTCGCAAGTCAGTGAAACAAAACTTTTGGGTTTCAGGCCCAGAATCTGCCAACGCCAATCACCAGCGCTTCACGGATGCAAACCAACCGCCATGTTCTCTACATTCTGAAGGACAGTGAAGCAAAAACGTGAGTGTGGCTGCGACTGAGGGGCTGGAGTCTTAAGGGTCCAGTCCTTTGCATGCCTACTCAGAAGTAAATCCCACTGAGTTCAGTGGGACTTACTCCCAGGTAAGTGTACATAGGATTGCAGCCCAAGCCATTTCTATGGGAACATCTTGGGATACAGCAAGAAAAGACTGTTGTTCTGAACCATACATAGGAACTCTACACAATCTGCTTAGCCGTAGCAACCATAGAAATGTTTTTCAGGGATTTGCAGACTCCTTGAAATATCAAAGTTCCCCCTCTTTTTCATTGGGTGGGTGGGGAGATCTTGCCCTGTTTCCTTCATCACAGTTGCTTGTCCCTCACAGTTGCTAGTTCCATGTATTCCTGTATCTGTATGCTGCTTTCTCTCTATCTGTGACATTCTTGACCAAAAATCCTCTGCTCTTGGAATAGCATACATTTTCCTGATTTGCATAAATCATTACAATTTTGGAATCTGAAAAGCAAAAAACCCTCTCTATTTAATAATACTGTTTCCTCTTGCTACTCCGAATCATCTAGCCTCTAGTTCAAGGATGAGGACACTTTGGCCCTCTAGATATTTGTTGGCCTCCAACTTCCGTCAGCCTTGGTAATCATGGACAATGGTCAGGGCTGATGGGAGCAGTAGTCAAAAACATCTGGCAAGCACCAGGTTAGGGGAGATTGATAGTCTCCCTTGGGCCCCTTATCTCAATTTTATACAGCAGGTTTTATCACTCGCCCTAAAAGTGTAAATAAGCAGGTGTTTTGCAGATAATGTTTTGGCTCTAAGTAACTGTAGATCCTGTGGCGCCGTCAGGAATAAATGCATTACAGTAATAAATGATAGCCCTCCTCTGCCTCAGTGGCCCATTGTTCATACATCTCTAACTAATGGTTTGTATCTTTTCTTCATTGTTACCAGGGCCGGGAAAGGAGTCATAATTGGCTTCCTCAAGGTGGGATACAAGAAACTCTTTGTACTGGTAAGTTGCAATGGGAGGTTGCCTTTGTGTGCAGAGCAGTTGTCTCTGAAAGGGTCATTGGTACCAAACAGGATTCTTCCTTAAAGAATCGTGGTTGATTTGATACCAAGGCCACTGAGAGATCTAGCAGAACTAGGTGGAGACAACTGCCTTCCTTCTTTGTAATATCCATGAAGTCAGCTGACATTTGTATGTGTTGGAGGTAGAAGGAAGGAAGATCTTTAAAATGAAAGTGCTAGCAATATAGATTGGTTTTTGTTGTAATCGTGTTGCGTGCTAGGTCACAACATGGGGCCTGAATTTCCTTAAAGTAGCATTTGACAATTTGATTTAAACAAGAGTGTCTCAGAAATGTAAGCATAAGCTAGCATGTATTGATATAAGTGTCTCAGATATTTTAGCTCTGTTACTTATGGTGAGTATGAAATGTCTGTTTTTATTCTGTGTACTCTGCTCTGTTTTTATATATAGATACGCATCTTGCAAGTCTTCCTCCTTTCTTTCAGGACCGCCACGGAGCTCACAATGAAGTGGAACCACTGTGCGTATTGGACTTTTATATCCATGAGTCCCTCCAGAGGCATGGCTATGGCAAGGAGCTCTTCCATTACATGTTGCAGGTGTGCCTCTGCATATTCTCCTCTGTCTCTCTGTCTCTGTCTCTGTCTGTCTCTCTCTCCCCTGCCCTTGTAATATCCTGGCTGGGTCATATATCCCTGTATTCCATGTGCCCACTTCCTACAGTTAAAGGCTCAATCCCCTTCACAGTGAATCAATCTGTGTGGAGATTTCATTCTTGACCACAGATAAGGTGATCAGTTAGACAACAGGCGTGAAATACACTTTCTCCACAGAGTCTTCTCCAGGGGATATTTTATCTCTGTGAGAACACATCCCATCCCATGTACAATGCTTATTTGTGGATGTTGTGGTTTCTATGGCCTTGGAGCTATTCTCGGTTCATATTAATTTTAGCTGTATGGAACCAGTGCAGATGGTTATCCCAATGGGCACTAATTAATTCACCCAGCCAGGCTGACCTGGATGGGGTTGGAACAAGCTCTTGGGAGCTACTGTTTAACATTCTTGCCCTGTGGGTTGCTTCACAGCCTTAGCAAGCTGCTTGCACCTCTCTTCTGTAAATAACAGCAGCTGCTGTTGGGAGTGTTGCTTTGGTTTTGTTGATATCTCTTTTCACCTGTCCTTCCTGTTACTGCACCTTTCAAGGTTCATAGAAACTCGCTGCTGGCGATCCAGCTCCTAAATCCAGCTCCTAAATTTTACCCCTTCTTTTGAGGTGGAGGCTGTAGTCCCCAACCTTTATCTTCACTTCTCTCTGTCTCCCCTCCCTCAGCAAGAGCGAGTGGAGCCTCACAAACTGGCTGTGGATCGCCCCTCAGAGAAGCTGCTCTGCTTCCTCCGGAAACACTATAATCTTTGTGACACTATTCCCCAGGTGAGCTGGTCTCTTTGTGATGGGAAGGCAGGATGGAAGAAAGCAACAGCAATTCCTTCACATTTTGACTTATTTTATTATTTGTTTCATAAAATGTATACACCACTTGGTGGTGGTTGTTTTATAAAGAAATCACCCTCAATGCAGTTTGATAGCTAATGTAATAATGGATTCAGTGGATTTGTAGCTGGCTTACTGACCGAACCCAAAGGGTGCTCATCAATGGCTCCTCCTCATCCTGGAGAGTAGTGACTAGTGGGGTGCCACAGGGTTCTGTCTTGGGCCCAGTCTTGTTCAACATCTTTATCAATGACTTGGATGATGGGCTTGAGGGAATTGTGAGCAAGTTTGCAGATGACACCAAATTGGGAGGGGTGGCTAACACCCCAGAGGACAGGATCACACTTCAGAATGACCTTAACAGATTAGACAACTGGGCCAAAGCAAACAAGATGAATTTTAACAAGGAGAAATGTAAAGTACTACACTTGGGCAAAAAAAATGAAAGGCACAAATACAGGATGGGAGACACCTGGCTTGAGAGCAGTACATGTGAAAAGGATCTAGGAGTTTTGGTTGACCACAAACTTGACATGAGTCAGCAGTGTGATGCAGCAGCTAAAAAAGCCAATGCAATTCTGGGCTGCATCAATAGGAGTATAGCATCTAGATCAAGGGAAGTAATAGTACCACTGTATTCTGCTCTGGTCAGACCTCACCTGGAGTATTGTGTCCAGTTCTGGGCACCACAGTTGACGAAGGATACTGACAAGCTGGAACGTGTCCAGAAGAGGGCAACCAAAATGGTCAAAGGCCTGGAAACGATGCCTTATGAGGAACGGCTAAGGGAGCTGGGTATGTTTAGCCTGGAGAAGAGAAGGTTAAGGGGTGATATGATAACCATGTTCAAATATATAAAAGGATGTCATATAGAGGAGGGAGAACGGTTGTTTTCTGCTGCTCCAGAGAAGCGGACACGGAGCAACGGATTCAAACTACAAGAAAGAAAATTCCACCTAAACATTAGGAAGAACTTCCTGACAGTAAGGGCTGTTCGGCAGTGGAATTTGCTGCCAAGGAGTGTGGTGGAGTCTCCTTCTTTGGAGGTCTTTAAGCAGAGGCTTGACAGCCATCTGTCAGGAATGCTTTGATGGTGTTTCCTGCTTGGCAGGGGGTTGGACTGGATGGCCCTTGTGGTCTCTTCCAACTCTATGATTCTATGATTCTATGATTCTATAATACTCTGTTCACTTGAACAGAGGTGCTACTGAAGGGATTTTTTTATTTTGCTTCGACTCAGACCAACACGGCTACCTATTCACTTGAGTTCGTGTCCATCATCTCTGAAAGTATTCATTTTTAAGCTTACACAGACTGTGGGGCAAGAAGGGAATGGCTCCAGAAAAGTTGGGAATAGCTGTGTGCTGTGCAGGAAGCAAAGAATAAAATGGATTTTGAATGCTCTCTTATTCTACCTGGCACTTCCTCTCAGAGCCACTTTGATCTCCCAAATGATTTTCCGTCTAGGCAGCTTAGAGCCCCAAAGCAGCAAAAGTGTATCTTGCATCTTGACCATTCTCTGGGTCACCCAAAGGTGGTTCTGAGTGGCAACACTTTAATGGAACTGCACACTGGTAAATGTGCCATGAACCAGGCTGGGAGCTGGTCATGGTGCCACTAGCTTAAGCATCACAGAGGAGGGGTGTAGGATGCTGCACAGGTCCTTATACCACGCAGCAGACACTCTAGCCTTGTAGTGGGGAACATACGGCCCTCCAGCGTTGTTGAACTCCAACTCCCATCAACCCCAGCAAGCATGGTTAATAGCCAAGAGTGATGGATGTTGTAGTCTGACAGTGTCCAGAAGGCCAGAGGTTCCTTTTCTCTGCTCTACCCTGTTCTGAAGACCTTGTGCTCAAAAACTCCTGGGAATCTTTGATTGATTGTATTTAAAGGGTAGCCAGTCAGTACGATCATGTTTCATTGCCTGTTTCCAAGTATATTGTAATAAGTGTTTAGCTAATGATTAATTGAATGATAGTTTGATGTTTTGTGTGTGCATATTGCAGTTTTATATGTTATTTTTATGACTTGTCACCATGTAGTGAAAGGAAGGCTTACAAATTGCACAAACCAAGATCCAAAGCATATGCTCTGCTACTAAGCCCCTACCCTTAAGAGTTGTATTCCCCCCCCCCGAAGCAAATATGCAGACCAGCTGCAAAAAAGAGGGTGAGCGGGGAGGTATCTGTAGGGAGCCCTACAAATGTGTTTCACAAGAAGCTTGGAACAGTGGTGTAGGCTTGGTTTTCTGGCTGATTTTTTAAAAATCTTATTTTTCTTCTTTCAGGTGAACAACTTTGTGATTTTCCAGGGCTTTTTCAGCCACCACCATGGTGAGTCAGTGGCATAAATATTGCTATGTCCTTTTGCTTTGATTCTGCATGTGATTAAGAGTGGGGGGCTGCTCATGAGAAGGGTTAGAAGAGGCGAACAGTATAAAAGCTTCTTCACTTTTTTTTAAAAAAAAGATCTCCGTCAACACAGGCTGGCTTCTGAGCATTTTGCGTGTCATTTACCTTTGCCATCTCCTGATGAATACTAAATATTTGCAGCTTGTAATGTTAAGGATTCCAAAATCTACATGTTAGAATTCAGTGTTTGCGTTGTGCACAGTGGCCTGATGGTTTACACAAGCACGTGACTGACCACGGGATTCTGTTTCCCACCCTTGAGCTGAATAATGGAATGGCTTTATTCCATGCCTGTAATGAAGTTAAAATGGAACCCTCTGGATCCAAATAGCCAGAATGTCCAAGTCTTCAAGGCTTCAGAAGTATGGATGCTGTTTTGGTCCAAAATAAAAGCAAGGCCTATCAAGTTGAGCACCCCATTTCCCACAGTAGTCAACCAAATGCCCAAGGGAAGCTCAGAAGCAAGACCTGAGTGCAACCCCCACTTGTGATTCCTAGAAGCTGATATTTGAAAGGATATTGCAGTCTACTTGGCAGTAGAGCCATAACCACCATGGCTATTAGCCACTGATAGCCTTCCCCCCCATGAATTTGAATAAGCCGTCCATCTTGGTGGGACATTACTGCATCTTGAGTACTGAATTCCATACATGGTTAGTCATCCATTGTGTGATGAAGTGCTTCCTTTTCTCTGTCCTGGGAATGGATGTCCCCAGTACAGTACAGTATAATGAGAGAGGGATAAAAGCTCCCCATTTTGTCTACACCAGTGTTTCTCAACCTTTTTTGGGCCAAGGCACACTTGTTCCATGAACAAAATCACGAGGCACACCACCATTAAAAAAGTTAAAAAATTTAACTCTGTGCCGCCCTATATTGACTATATAATTATGACTGTAAGAAACACTTGCCAATTGCTGTGTTGGTTGCAATCTCCTGTAATAAGGCTTCACAAGCCGCTGATTTCTCTGCCAGCACAATCCTTTGCTCAGCAAGTTTCAGGTTGAGCTCATCCAGCCAGCTTCTTTAAGTTTGTCTAAATTTTAGTTTAGTTTGTCTAAATTTTGCGGCGACGTGCGGCGACGAGAAGGGCGATTTGCATTGTCACGTGCCTGGCGGCCGCCAATATCCATCACTAACCCGCCGGAAAGGAAGCCGGCCGGGTCACGACGCGGGGCGAGCGCAGCTCTCAACAGCCACCACACCACCCTCCCTTCAATGCAAATCGCCCTTCTCGTCGCCGCACGTCGCGGCACACCAGCCAGCGTCTCTGGTGTGCCGCGGAACAGCGGTTGAGAAACGCTGGTCTACACCATGTACAATGTTATCCTTTCCCCCAAGATTAACAGCTCCAAAAACTGAAGTCTTTCTTTACATTAATAAGAATCTCACACCATGGATTTATATTGGTGGCATTGGTGGGGGTTTGAGAGTAATAATTTCAAGCTAATCTTAGTGTAGAACAAATATACTACATCCTGTTGGCTGTGATTCAGCATCCGCCAAGAATCTGAAAATGGAATGGCAATTATGCTAATTAAACGCAGAGAAAAGGAAGTGAGGGCCCTCTGTCTAATGACAGATTTCCAGTGTTGTTCCTGGAACTTCCTGAGTAGAGTGCCTACACATGCTTTTGCTCGTTGGCTAGATCTTTGAATACAATTAAGGGACTGTTCCTATTGCATGCCTTAACTACCATTCATGAAATCATGTTCTTCTAGGTTAATTCTTAGATGATCACCCACACAGTTTAGAACTGCCATTCATTTGGTTGCTCAGAAAAAGCTCTTAAAATCCCTACTCCCATTTCTGGGTTACCGTGGAATGGCGTCAGACGGCGAGCTCTGTTCTCCGTGAGCGGCTCACTCATCGTGAGAGTTCTGGGGGAAGCACGCGGGCACTGTGCACCCCTGAGAAAGCCCAAAAGGTTCTTTTTGGGTTCAAAGGGGTCCAGCAGCACAATTCTGATTCTTGTCCCGCTCTCCATTCTGAAAAGAGCCGTGGGGGCGAGATTGAGCTGAAAGCACCAAGCTCCAACACAGCTCCACGATGAGAAGCCTCAAGCTCCGTGCATCAAAGGAGTAACTTTTCCAAAACTTTAAAGCCTAGAATTAATTAACTACCAAGAGGATAATAAACTGTTTATTTAAACTGAAATTAATTGGGCAAACATTAGGGGTATAAAAAGGAGGTCCACCCCAGACTCGTTCTTTTAAATCTACGAGGGAAATAATTAAATGATACTCTTTTTTTTTTAACCTACTAATAATCAACTTCTACGAGTGCAATTAGTCCAATGAGATGAACTAGAGTTTATTGATCTCCTCTTTGTGAATATAAGAATCAGAGCATACTTTGATAAATTGCACTGGTTTTGCTGGACTTATTCTCCTATTTTCATCTTACAGTATTTCTATTTTTGCCTTTTTTATTATATAGCTCCCAGTATTGAACTATTTTGATTATTAAGGGATCTTCCTGATGACTGCTTCTCATGGTTGGAATAAGATTTTGTTTTGTTTTCTTTTATTTATTTTATATGAGATAAAATGTTTATACAGTGGTACCTCGGTTTATGAACACAATTGGTTCCGGAAGTCTGTTCATAAACCGAAGCGTTCATAAACCGAAGCAAACTTTCCCATTGAAAATAATGGAAAGTGGATTAATCCGTTCCAGGCGATGAAAAACACCCCCTAAAGCAGCAATTTAACAATAATTTTACTTTCTACCAAGAGCTTTCCGAGGCCTATGGAGGCCTCCACGGAGGCATCGGAGGGTCCGTGACTGGGACGCAGCCACGGAAGCACTCCGATGCCTTCACAGAGGCAAACTGCACAGAAAGGAGCCTTTCCCCGATGCGAGTGCCCTGCGCTGCGGCCGCCTCTCAGTCAAGGCGGCTGAGTAAAGCGCGGGAAACCGGGGGGGGGGGTTCTCTTTGGAAGCTCTTACCTCGAGCTTAGAAAAGGGCTTCCAGCAGCAGTAGCAGCAACAGCAGTGAGAGGCTTTGCGATTCGTTTCGCTGCACGGCGGTGGCAGCGCTCGTAGCTCTCCTTCCCCCTCTCTCTGCGGTGCCGGCCGGGCGACCTTCCTCCTCCTCAGAGCAGCCGCCGCCACCACCAGACGCCAGGACTGGCCGGGGTGGCTCGCGGTGCGCCTGGCTCTGGTTGGAGCGGCGGCGGCAATGGCGGCTCTCTCAACCCCGAGCCTCTCCACTCCGCAGGGGCGCAATGGTGAGGGCCCGGCCTCGCTTCTCTTGACCCCTCCGCGAGGCCGGGCCTTCGCCGTCGTGCTCCTGCGACGTCTCTCCACCTTCGGCGTCGCGCTCCTGTGGAGAGGCGTCGCAGGAGCGCGAAGGTCCGCTTCTCTTGAGCCCTCCGCGAGGCCGGCTCAAGAGAAGCGGGCTTTCGCGTCGCGCTCCTGCGACGTCTCTCCACCTTCGCCGTAGCGCTCCTGTGGAGAGGCGTCGCAGGAGCACGAAGGTCTGCTTCTCTTGAGCCGTCCGCGAGGCTGACTCAAGAGAAGCGGGCTTTCGCGTCGCGCTCCTGCGACGTCTCTCCACCTTCGCCGTAGCGCTCCTGTGGAGAGGCGTCGCAGGAGCACGAAGGTCTGCTTCTCTTGAGCCGTCCGCGAGGCCGGCTCAAGAGAAGCCTTCGCTGTCACGTTCCTGCGATGCCTCTCCACAGGAGCGCTACGGCGAAGGTGGAGAGACGTCGCAGGAGCGCGACGCGAAAGCCCGCTTCTCTTGAGCCGGCCTCGCGGAGGGCTCAAGAGAAGCGGACCTTCGTGCTCCGGCGACGTCTCTCCATCTTCGCCGTAGCGCTCCTGTGGAGAAGCGTCGCAGGAACGTGACAGCGAAGGCCCGCTTCTCTTGAGCCGGCATCGCGGAGGGCTCAAGAGAAGCGGACCTTCGCGCTCCTGCGACGCCTCTCGACAGGAGCGCGACGCCGAAGGTGGAGAGACGTCGCAGGAGCACGACGGTGAAGGCCCGGCCTCGCGGAGGGGTCAAGAGAAGCGAAGCCGGGCCTTCACCATTGCGCCCCTGCGGAGTGGAGAGGCTCGGGGTTGAGAGAGCCGCCATTGCCGCCGCCGCTCCAACCAGAGCCAGGCGCACCGCGAGCCACCCCGGCCAGTCCTGGAGTCTGGTGGTGGCGTCTGCTCTGAGGAGGAGGAAGGTCGCCCGGCCGGCACCGCAGAGAGAGGGGGAAGGAGAGCTGCGAGCGCTGCCACCGCCGTGCAGCGAAACGACTCGCAAAACCTCTCACTGCTGTTGCTGCTACTGCTGCTGGAAGCCCTTTTCTAAGCGTGAGGTAAGAGCTTCCAAAGAGAACCCCCCCCCCCGGGGTTCCCGCGCTTTACTCAGCCGCCTTGACTGAGAGGCGGCCGCAGCGCAGGGCACTCGCATCGGGGAAAGGCTCCTTTCTGTGCAGTTTGCCTCCGTGAAGGCATCGGAGTGCTTCCGTGGCTGCGTCCCAGTCGCGGACGCTCCGATGCCTCCATGGAGGCCTTCATGGGCCTCGGAAACCTCGGGTTACTTACTTCCGGGTTTCGATGGTTCGTAAACCGAAAGTTCGTAACCCGAGGTGTTCGTAAACCGAGGTACCACTGTATGTGATTAGCTGATTTTCCCTTCCTCCCTTCCTCCTGAAAAGCTTACTCATCTTTCTTTCACTCTCTCTTCTCGCAGCTCCAATGAGAAAGTTGCCTGCAAAGCGTCAAGAGGGGGATATAAAACCATATTCTTCAACAGATCGAGAGTGTAAGAGATTGATAACTGAGGCTGCTTCTGGATTGGGAAGTGGGTTTAAGCGTTTCTCTTTTTTGTGGGAACGTTGCAAATCAGCCTCCAGATTGAGGGGGCAAGTTGTGAATGACACCAAGACAAGAGAACCCATTTCATGTTGGTTCTCAGGGTAGGGTGGAGACCAGCTGACTTCATGAAGCAGAGGAATGTGCATATTATGTGTTCATGGTTCCATGATACTTGTCGCAGTTAGATCACTAGGGGTACGGTAGCTGTTTGATTTAGAAGAGGCTGGGGAGTAGGAGAAGAGGCAAGTCAGTTTTGAAATCCGAGACTGATTTCAGTCAGAAGAATCTAAATTCCATCCAAGCTTGGAAGTGAGCGGGCTTTTTTTAAAAGAAAAACGGTTCCCTTGTCTAGGAAGTGAACTACAAGATCCTGGGGCTCAGCCGCCACCTTTTAGAATGTGCCAGTTCCAAACTGGTCCCCTGACAGGATGCCAGGGAAACATTACATAAAGAAGAAAATGCTCAAACTTTGTCCTACCTGGCCTTTCATAAGTAAGGATGCAGCTGTTTTTGAGCTTCCTGTAGTGCGAGTGGGAGAAAAAAAAGCAAGGTTGTTCCCTGGGTCTTTGGCCTTACAGCAAGCGAGAAGGCGAAGGTGATGGTGATGCTGTGGCTTTTAAGGGACCCAGAGTGGCTGCCTTTTTGAATAGCATACCTTGGGCCTCTAGGAACTCGAGGACTGAACCTTTTTTATATATATATTTCCCCACAAATAGTCCTGAAGCAAGAAGTTGAACCACCCTGGCCCTTCAACCAGTCTCGCTCATTGACCCGCTCCAGCAGTCTGGGGAACTCGCCAGTGCGAAGCTGCCTCAAGCCTTTCCTCAACGAGCAGGAGCTGCTGAAGAACTTGCGCCTCTGCCCGCCCCACTCAACTGCCCACCTTCTGATGAATGGTGAGCCCGGAGACCCAGCTTCACAGAGGCGGAGAACCAGGTACAGATGGAGATGTGGGGTATCTGAAAATCTTGCAGTAGGTGGGAAAGAATGCCCCCCCCCTCTCTCTGTGTACGTGTGGAATAGAATATTGTTTCTGTTGAGCTTGGGAAGTAGACAATCCTTAAGGATCTCTGTATCAAAACACTAGCAGGCATTTCATTTCCAAATGACTTCAGATTCTGGTTTTTTTTTTGGTCTTGTCACACTGGGGCCTTGTTAACAGAGAAGTCTGTTTCCTGAACTTAAGTAGTTCAAACTATGCATCAAGACATTCTAAATCCTTGACAAGAAAAACTGAATTCTGCTGCCCGTAAAAATTATTACAAAATGAAATGATTTGTGTAGTTCGGCTTACTTTTACATATTTCATTCTGACTTTACTTTCCTGTATCAGTAAATTTTTAATGTCTGATGTTTTACAATTTTTTAATATATGCTGTAAGCCGCCCAGAGTGGCTGGGGAAGCCCAGCCAGATGGGCATGTTGTAAATAATAAAATTATTATTATTATTATTATTATTTATTATTATTATTTATATTAGTCAAGTGAGATGGGGAAATACAGCTGTGCAAGGTACTGAATACTCCCACTGTAAATCAATAAAAAAAAAGTTTGTTCAGCAGTTCCTCTGGCTTCTGAGACTTCACCAGGCATTGCCCACTTGCCTTCAAACATATCTTCATACCCTAGGGCAGGCATAGGCAACCTTGGCTCTCCAGATGTTATGGAACTACAACCCCCATGACCCCTAGCTAACAGGGCCAGTGGTCAGGGATCATGGGAGTTATAGTTCCAAAACATCTGGAGAGCCAAGGTTGCCTATGCCTGCCCTAGGGGCTAGAATCTTGCTTTGTAAAATGAAAACTGATTTGGAGAAGACTAACTGTGCTCAGTACCCTATTTTGAAACTGTACCATCTGGAATTGGGTGATGGATGTTGAAATCCCTGGGATAAAGCTGTATGTCTTGAGACCCTGGAAAATACTGACTGTGTGAACAGTACAGGGAAGAAGGATGAACACGTTGTAGTTACTTAAACAGCTACAATGCTCTTTCTAGCTACCTCCAGTTCCACCTGGCAGTGGTTGCTAGTGTATTACGTAGGTACCTAGTTACTACAATGTGCTTACCCTTTCCTGGACACAGGAGTTAAAAGGCCAGGTTGGGACTAGAGACTGAGTGCCAGAGGCAGACTTGGAATCAGAGAGGACAGTGGCAGCAGCGAGCCAAGATAAATGGAGGCAGAATGGATGGGTGGAGTTGCAAATACAACAGAGCTTCAGCAGTAAATGTGGGACTTGCACATCTAGGGGAGGGGCAGAGAGGTGCTCATTTAGGCATAGGGTTAACCTTGAGTGAGATGTGGGAAAGTACAGAAAGTGATGGCAAAGCTGAGCTGCCCTAGGCATAGGAATAGAGAGGTTTGCACTGCAGTGACCCACAGGCTCCCTCTCAGGATTTAATCCTGCGTATCATTCCTTATGGCCAGGGGTGGCTAATTCCTCTGTGCAGTTCTGCTAGTTGGCTTGATCACATGCAGACCACATGAAATGGGACTGAGCACTTGCAGTTTGTCAGTTTGCTTTGCATCTGACATGCCAAAAGGATGTTAGATTTGAACTTGCCTCACTGAGTGCTGGATGAGATTATGTTTGATTTGTTTGTGGCTCTCGAAAGCTAGAAAGCCATAAAGATGTGCCAGTTTTGCATGACCAGGCTATATTAATCTTAGGTTGTGGATGTTGCTGTGGATGAAATACACTTTTGTATTGCACATTTTCCATGCATGCTTCTAATGCAGTTATTAAAAAAAAACTTTTTTGTGGGTCTTCAGTTCTAATTGCATGCACTTTCACCTTTGTTCCTTTGAATAAAGAGTGCCCTGGGTCATATTTATTTCACACAACAGTGAATAGTATCTGATATGCTATAAAAGGTTTGGAGAAATGTAGGCAGGGCCTCAGGAAGTTTCAGAAATCAGAGGTTCTAGAAAGGTCTTGCTGCCCTACACAGCTCTTTATCCTCTTGCCATGGCAGCATCCTCACATTCCTTCCCCCTCCTTAATGCTTGCCTTCCATCATCCTCATCCTTGCACTTAATCCAGCACCAAAAGCATAATATATCCACCATTTCCAGAGTACCATTTATACATTAGCACTGTGTCTCTCAGAAGTGAGATGTTTTCTTCGGTATCTTAACCTGATAGATTTTCCCCAAATGGTCTGATTGGGGGTCTAACCTCTCTTTCTTTTTTCTGTTTTCAATCCCCTCCTCTTCCCCCCCTTTCCTTTCTTCTCTTCCTCCCCCTCTCCACCACCAGCTCCCTGAATCGTGCTGAAAACAGCCATTGATCGCCGGTCTCTGCTGTGTCTACCCAGCCGTTGGGCCTCCACTTGTGTCCTTGAGTTCTTTCTAGCAGTGAAAATTGGTTTTACATCCAATTTCCTCATCCCTTCCTTTTTATAAGCTTTATGGGTAGAACCTGTAAGGATGTGGGTTTATTTATATTGTGTGTATGTGTGTGTTTGGTCTTCAATTTTTTTAATGCCAAGATTCCGGAACGCCCTTAAGGAAAGGAACCTAGCTGCGTTTTTCAAAGCTGGGCTTTAACAAAATTCAAATTATTTATTAAGTTGGGCTTCAGCTCCAAAGCGGTGAGAGCTTACAGCTGGGAAAGTATTGGTGTCCCAAGTATACACTCTTTGACACTGTGGTCTGCTGCCTGTCGCCATATAGACCTGTCAGCCGTCTGTTGTGACCTGCCAATCATGGATCCAAAGAAGACAATGCAAGTTTACTGTAAATTATCACTTAGTTCTGTAAGATTTCACTTTTGAAAAAGCTGGCCACATAGATTAAATGAGTAGTCGTCGGACTGGTGACAAAACGTAACACTGTCAGGACTGGATGTATTATTAGATGGGATGAGATCACCCACCTCAGATGGCAGATTTTACTTTACTATTAAAAACAAGCAAATTATTGAAATGGTTATTATAGTCTTACCACCATGAGGCAGGTACGGTTTTGGATTTACAGTGTTAGGCGCTACCTGGCCAGCCGCCTGTGAGTTTTAGATTGGTAAGAGACAGTTTAACTTCAGAGCCTCGTAAAGTGGCATCAACCTGTGGTGCGGACACATCCTGCTGTTATCTCTGATAAACAGGGTTTGCGTTATTATTATTATCATTATTATTATTATTATTATTATTATTATTTCTTGTAGGGCTTCAAAAGCCTGTTTCCTTTTATGTGGGATACACTGCTTTTAGCAGAGCCCAAGTCAGAGGAGCTGTCTGGCAGCCTCATATTATTAAAATTGGGGCCCGTGATATTTCTCCTGCACGTTTGGCTAGTCAGTAGGAATCCCTTCCACTTTCATTGTGGATTTTGACAAAGTGCTCTGATCCCTGAAAAACGTACGGTATAGCGTGTTAGTTTTAGTTTTTCCCCCAGTTGTGGCCAGGCTCCCTGTTGCGTTTGGTGTGTTTTGTATCCATGTGCTGTGAATGGCAGAGGCTGATATATGGACAGGCCGGAAGGACGATTTAACTATAACAGTGATAGATGGGCAGGCTAGGAGCTGCTGTAAACTTACTTGCAAGGCTGAACTAGTGGGCAGGCATTAGGGGTCTCTATGAAACCCCTATAAACTCCCTTTTCTGCCCTCACACACCCCCACGCATAGTCCCTTACTCTGAAGGAATGCCCTTTTTTCTCCCTCGCCCTTGCCGTTATGCACCGCAGCCACTTTCTAGATACCTGTTACCCTTACCTTGGAGGAAGTGGCTGAGACATTAAATCAGGCTACAGTGTGTTCTGTTTTAAGGTATATATAGGAGGAACAAATTGGACGGCCTTGTACCGAGCCAGACCATTGGTCCATCTGGCCCAGCGCAGTCTTAATTTGACTGGCAGAAAGGAGTTTTTCCTGCTTTCTGAAACCCTTGTCCTGGAGATGCCAGGTTGGAGGTGGGGATATTGCTGGACTCCTAACTCCATTATCCCTGACCGTTGGCCATATCTGCTCTAGGGCTTGTGGGTGATGAGAGCCCGACAACATCTGGAGGTGCCACAGCTTCCTCACCATAAGAGCACAAGAAGAGCCTGCTGGATCAGGCCAATGGCCCATCTAGTCCAGCAACCTGTTCTCACAGTGGCCAACCAGATGGCTGTGGGAAACCCACAGGCAGGACCCGAACACTCATGTAGTTTCCAGCAAATGGTATTCAGAAGGATTGTGCCTGGGAGCGTCTGTCTGCCTACAAAGCTGGGGCTCTGCTTTTTCCAAGTAGGCCTGGGAAAGTTTCCATGATGCATCCCTCTAAAGCAAAGGCCACAGCTGTTCTTGGCGAAATCCACCTAGTTCTTCAGTATCTCCTCCTCTCCCCCTGCCACCCCCCCAAATTAACTCCTAATGGAATTGTGACTGTAGCCAAAGGTACTTATTGGGGTTCCATTTAGTGTAGTTATGGTGGACATATGAGAACCACAGTCGTGTTTCCACGTAACCCAGTTTCCATAGAACACAACATTGGCAGCAGTTTCTCCCTCTTTGCCAAATTTTAAGAGAGAGGAAGCAAGAAGCTGATTTGCCTGCCTTGTCCACCTCCCTGCATTCTCCCATCTTCCTCCACTTTGTGATTTGCCAACTGTGTGTTGCTTTCAGACATTATTGTGTCTATAGCATGTTCTTCCCTGAATTCCTTTCAGAATGTCACCCCTGAGGCTGCTGATGTGTTTGGGATGTAGCGTAGAAGGACCTGGCTTTGGTGACAAAACCTACAGCGGTTGCCCCTGTCTTCACAAAGCAGGAGAGAGACCCTTACAGGGCTGTAAAATGGATACCTCAGCTTGAGAAGCAGAAGCTCTGGCCTTTATTTTCAGACTTGGGAGTGGAGATGGACAGGTTTAGAGCATGAGAAGTGGGGAACTAGAAGTCCCTAGAATGAGAGTTGGGTCTTGCATGCCTCGGAGGGGGGGGGATTGGTCTCCAGCAGCAAGAAACTGAAAGGTGTTCGGCATGCCAGCCAGAGAATTACTATGCCAGAGAAGCAAGTGAACATATATTGAGGATAAAAGTGCCAAGGTAGCCTAAACTCTTGTGCCAGGGAAAGCAGCAACTTGTTTTAGCAACTTGCAAATGAGGTTGCGTAAAGGTAAAGGGACCCCTGACCATTAGGTCCAGTCGTGACCGACTCTGGGGTTGCGGCGCTCATCTCACATTATTGGCCAAGGGAGCTGGCGTACAGCTTCCAGGTCATGTGGCCAGCATGAGTAAACCGCTTCCGGCGAACCAGAGCAGCACATGGAAATGCTGTTTACCTTCCCGCTGTAGCGGTACCTATTTATCTACTTGCACTTTGACGTGCTTTCAAACTGCTAGGTTGGCAGGATTAGCTATTGTAATTTAGATGTTTACTTAACCAGTAGGTGTAGTAATAATATAAGGAGCAAGGGAACTATATAGAGCTCATGTGGTGTGATGGATGGGGTGTTGGACTAGAATGGGGAAGACTTGGATTCAGATCCGCACTCAGCCCTGATGCTTACTGGGTGACCTTACCCTCCCTTTCCCTCTCTGTGCCTAACCTACCTCACAGGGTTGTTGTGAGGATAAAATGGGGGCGGAGATACAGATGTCATATGTGCTTGCCTGAGCGGTTTGGCGAAAGGGCAGGATAAAAATGTGGCCATGATTAAAATTCAGGGGCAATGAAACTCTGCCTTTTCCCTTCGGACTCTCCACAGGCTTCTGAGCTTTGAAATCATGGCATTGCCTGATTTCAAATCTGTCATCTCACGTAGGCTCACAGATTTAATGAAAATTCATGAGACTTGGGATGCTACCATCAGAGCCCAATACTATATTCCTCATGTGCGCTGAAATGGCAGAACTGTAAAGTGCCACACGCAGTCCGGCATACGGCATCCTCATTTATGCAGTTTGTTTTGTGCTCCTGTGACACCACATCAAAAGAGGAGACTGCAGAGGCCAGAGATGGGTAGGTTGAAGCACTGCCCGCTGAATGTGCCAAGGGTTGCCACCCTTTGTGGTCCGCCAGTTGTATCATGTGGCAGTGTGGGCTGCCATCGTATGTGGTTACACCTTGCATAGGTTGTGCCATCAAGTAGCTTGGGCTCGGCTGTAACAGGAGACCACTTTGCTTAACAACGTAGGAACTGCCTTGCTGCATTGCTCCACCTAATCTTGCACTTGGTTTCAAACAGCAGCCAGCTAGTTGCTCCCAGGAGGTTTATAAGAAGATAATGCAGGAGATGGTTTTCCTGCTACTCTTTGTCCTCCGTAACTGGTACTTGGTGTCATTCTTGCAGTTCTGTTTTAGTTTAGCATTTCTAATAGCTTACGATACTCCTATCCTCTATGGCTAAATCTAATCTGTTCTCTCTCTCTCTCTTTTTTTAAAAAAACAACCTAGTGGCTATCTAGTTCTTCGAGTATTTGGCTTGTGCTGCTTTTAAATTTGACTCTTAACAACTTAGACCAGGCCCCTGAATGATACTGAGCTTCACCAGCGAATTTGCTATAAATGTCAGGGCTGGCCGGTGCTACCACTAGGCAAAGGGAAGCAGCTGCCTCAGGTGGCAGAAGCTGAGAGGTGACGAGTGGCAGGGAAGGACTGAAGAATAGAGCTGCATGTGCCAAGTGGTCTGCTAATCTCTGCTGAGGATGCTGTCCCGTACCAAGTGTTAAGTAAGATTCATGTAGAAAAAGGTGGGGGTTACGATGAGCTTGAGGCATCAAATGTATTGGGGCAGCCTTGATAATTTTGCAGTGGTCCAGGGCTTGCTTTTAGCCGGAACTCAGTTCTGGCACCTCTCAGGTGAGCGCCATTGGCATTATAAGAGAACAAGGGAGGTATTCATGGTGAGTTCCAGCACCTCTTTTTCTAGAAAAATAGCATTGGCTAGGTCTGTCACTGACAGCCTTTATGGTTTTAAACAGGCATAGGCAAACTTGGCCCTCCAGGTGTTTTGGAACTACAATTCCCATTATCCCTGACCACTGGTCCTGTTAGCTAGGGATCATGGGAGCTGTAGTCCCAAAACATCTGGAGGAGGGCTGAGTTTGCCTATGCTTGGTTTTAAAAAGGGGGCCCTCTGAAGTTCATACACAATAGGTTATATCCAGCTAATCTCTACACAGAGTAAACTCATTGAAATTTAGGAACCTAAGTTAGTCATGTCTGTTAACTTCAGTAGGTCAACTCTTGAGTAGAACTAGCCTTGGGTACATCTCAGTATTGCTCTGTTCTCTAGATGTTGAGGCCAGATGGGGGAATGGCTTTTTTCACCATGCCTGTTGGAAGCATTTTTCTCTGGGAGCATCCAGTTGAACGCTGTGACAGACCTTTGGACAGACTTAGCATAGCCAGTTCTTGCGTCTTATAGCACATCCCCAGATGCCATCTTTAAAGCCCACCCTTCTCAACCCAATATTGCTAACTGGGGGGGAAAGTGAAGCTGAGTGAGAGATGACGTCTGTGGACAAGGCAGAAGTTTGCTTAGCGTCTTAAGCTTTTCTCTAGAATGAAGCTCATGGGCCCAAGTAATGTCCCTTATTCCTGGACACAATGGACTTCAAAAGCTGCTCGGATGTGGGGAACTCCCAACATTGCCCCCCTCCATCTCTTTAAATTCAGATTTGGCTGCTTGAGAAGCACTGCTCTTTGAGGCTTGCCTTTCCCAACCCCTTTCTCTTCTTATCAAAGCACCTGAGACTCTGAACTGCCTTTGGCTGTTGGTGTCTGGCATGGAAAATACAAAACCTTTTGTTTACATTTCAATAAAGTTTGATTTTTTTTTTTAAAGTTTCAATGCGTGTGGTCTTGTCTTTTTTGTTCCGCATCTGCTGGCTTCTGGAATAACTTGCAAATCCTCTCCTTTCCCCTTCCAGGAATTGGTGTAATATAGTAGGCAAATAGAGCACTGACACTGAACCCTGGAAACCTTGGTTCAAACCTCTCCTTTGCCTTGTGCAGATTGCTTGCCCCTCTTGAGTTAACCTACCTTATACAGGGTTGGGGTAATGAATCCATGTAGGGGCGGAGGGTTGATATAAAGTAACGTCGTCCAAGTACAAGGGAAAGTACATTGCAATGTTGCTCACTTCTGCCCTCCAGGTACAACCTTCTGCAATATAATTCCTTTTGAATGGGGGGTGGGACTGTGCCCCACTGGATGGATTTCATTCTGTGCATCCTTTCCCCGTGGGACATCCTTGTCCCATTGTATCCTTGCTTGCTGTTCCTGCCCTACCTGCTGCTTTCTGCTGCCGCCGCTTCATCTCCACCCTCCCGCTTGTCTTCCCCCTCCTGCCCTCCAGGACAGGCACTCTAAAGGACAGCCTCATGGCTCAGAGGTCTTCTTACAGCCGCTTCAAGAACTCTGCCCCAGCCGTGGAGCATTCCGATAAAAGAGCAAGTAAGTGACCGCTGGAGGCATAGGAGACAATTCCAGATCTATAGCCAGCTTTTTCTCAAGGGACTGGGTAGTGGGACAAATACCGTTGTACCTTGGATCCCGAACGCCTTGGTACTCGGACATTTTGGGTCCTGAATGCCGCAAACCTGGAAGTGAGTGTTCCGGTTTGCAAACATTCTTAGGAACCCGAACGTCCAACACAGCTTCCGATTGGCTGCGGGAACTTCCTGCTGCGGGAGCTTTCAGCAGCCAATCGGAATCCGCGCCTTGGTTTCCGAACTTCTTGGAAGTCGAACGGACTTCTGAAATGGATTCTATTGGACTTCTGAGGTACCACTGTACAGGTTAACTGTTTCAGCGGATCCAGAGAACCTTTGGCCCCCTCTGAATGTTGCTGAACTGCAGCTCCCATCAGCCCCAGCAAGCATAGCCAAGGATGATGGGAGCTGTAGTTCAACAATGTCTGGAGGGCCAAAGGTTCCCCCACACTTGCATTACAGCACTGGGATCCTAGCCCATAAAGGACTCCCCCAGGTTGCAATCTTTACTGCATTTACCTGGAAGTCGGCCCCACTGAATTCCGTAGGAGCTACTTCTGAGTAGGCATAGTTAGGATTGCGCTGTTCACGGTGAACGTTTCTATAGCACCTCTACAGTGCTTATTTAATGTTATGCCTCATTATTATTTGCTCTAAAGTGCTACAAGTTTTCTCAGCACTGCGCAGGTATTAACAGGTAACAGTCGCTGTCTGCAGGCTCACAATTTATGAGACACAGTACAAAAAGCAAGCATTGAACCTGTCTGATACTGAGTTAGCTTCTTGGTCCACCTAGCCCTGTGCTGTCTCCGGCAAGGGATCTTTTTCCAGCCCTCCGACCTGGATCCTTTAACAGAAGATTTCAAGGATTGACCCTGGAACTTTAATACACCCAAAGGATGTGTTTTGTAAATTGTACTAGGCTACATGGACAAATAGTCTGGTCTGTTTGTAAGGCAGATTCCTATGTTCCTATTGGACAAAAAACAACACTGCCCTAGATGTTTCTTTAAAAAAGAAAAACCCAAGCTGTGGTTCCCAGGATTTTTGAATTAGGTCCTTGATATCAAATTCTGGCCTTGTGCAAAAGCAGTCTCAACCATGTGGAACAGATTGACGAAGCTCTGATTGGTTTCTTTCTAGCTATTACTTGCTAATGTTTGAGAGATTTCTGCCTAAGGGCTAGTTTTAATATAGTGTGCCTGCCTTCCAGTATGAAGAATTTGGGAGGGGATGGTGGCGGTGGCGGGGTATTGTCATGTCTGTACTACTGAAATGCTGCATTTGTCTGGTTTCTTCCTACCTCTCTAGATGACTTAGAGGACAACCTCAGCTCACCCAGAAAGCTTCAGGAATCAGATAGGTACTTCTTGTTACTTCCCTATCCCATGACTTTTGTTGCAATAAAACAACTGAAGGCACCAAAAGCTCTGGTTACAGGTAGGTAGCCGTGTTGGTCTGGATCGAAGTAAAATAAAAAAATTCCTTCAGTAGCACCTTAAAGACCAACTAAGTTTTTATTTTGGTATGAGCTTTTGTGTGCATGCACACTTCTTCTTCTTCTGAAGAAGAAGTGTGCATGCACACGAAAGCTCATACCAAAATAAAAACTTAGTTGGTCTTTAAGGTGCTACTGAAGGAATTTTTTTATTTTGCACCAAAAGCTATTCTGGTTTGGTATTTTACTAGGTGCAGGACCATCTAACCAAACACACCTATGTAATTCAGCCTGCAGCAGCACTGCAAGTATATTACAGTTTCTCCTGGTGGCACAGTCCCACTTGGTATTGTTTACATAGACTGGCAGTGGTTCAGGGATTTCTCCCACTCCCAGTGGTACCTGCAGGGGCTGAGGATTGAACCAGAGACCTTCTGCGTGCAAAGCAGATGCTCTACCACTGAGCTATAGCTCTTCCCCACCCGCAGGAGAGAACAATCTCAATCCCTGTAGGGAAATTATCTTATTTCTTTCCCTCCAAACACAGTAGCCACTTTTTCTCCCTCCTTCACTGCTAGGAATCTTCCAGTTGTTCGCTGTGAATGTAAATAAATCAAATCCCTTAATTTCAGTGGGTCTACTCTGAGTGCGATTTAGTTAGATATTGCCCAAATACTTTTCTGCTTCTTAAAGGCAACAGTGGCTAATGAAGGCTCTGAATAGAATGGCAATATCAAATTTGCCATCTTGATTGGAAGTTCAAATTTGATTGTTGTTGTTTAGTCGTTTAGTTGTGTCTGACTCTTTGTGACCCCATGGGCCGGGCGTGCTCTGGTCCATGGGGTCAGGAAGAGTCGGACATGACTAAACAACAACAGCAATCAAATTTGTACTTCCAGTCTAGATGAATTGCTTTAAAGGGATTGTGTAAAAACTGAACATCACCACCATTAGCCTTTGGATCATGTCATATGATTTATTTATTTTTCAAGTTTTTATTTATGCTTTTCAAGTTTATACATTTCATTAGTTTTACAATCAATTTAACATTTCAAACTTACTTCCCCCTCTTTCTGTGGTTCCTTAAATTTATTTTTAAATATTTCTGCATATCATATAATTTTCTCCTTTAATTATCTACTTTAAATATATACCTTTATGAAACTGCAGGTTATTACAATAACCCTGACAATGTTTTTATCTGTTTGCAATTTATCTGTAAATATTAAACAAACCATTTCTGTTCTTTTATAAAAAAAAAGTTTGTTATCTTGATTTCTTATTCTTCGGTAAAGGTAAAGGTACCCCTGACAATTAAGTCCAGTCGCGAACAACTCTGGGGTTGCGGTGCTCAGCTTGCTTTAAAGGCCGAGGGAGCCAGCGTTTGTCTGCTTCTGCAGACAGTTTTCCGGGTCATGTGGCCAGCATGACTAAGCCGCTTCTGGCGAAACCAGAGCAGTACATGGAAACACTATTTACCTTCCCGCCAGGGAAGCACTGCGTGCTTTCAAACTCCTAGTTTGGCAGGAGCTGGGACTGAGCAACGGGAGCTCACCCCGTTGCGGGGATTTGAACTGCCAACCTTTCAATCGGCAAGCCCTAGGCTCAGTGGTTTAACCGACAGCGCCACCTGCATCCCATTTCTGCATGTCCCATAAGTCTTTGTATCCATTCTTCCTTTGCTGGGACTTCTGCTTCTTTTCACTTTTGGGCAAGTAACATTCTTGCCGCTGTAGTAGCATACATAAATAAATTGCTGTACAATTTAGGTAGTTCTGTCCCTATAATTCCCAAAGGAAAAGCCTTTGTGTCCCCCCCCCCCCCCGAAGTTATTTTGAACATCCTTTTCCATTCATTGTGTGTCATTTCCTAGTAAGCTTTAACCTTACTACAAGACCACCACATATGCTAAAAGGGATAATGATGATGATATTTATTTTCTCCGCTAGGCTGGACAGCACCATCATCATCCCCTCAGAACCAGCCAACCTCGGGCAGATGGGAGAGACAGCTCATCCTTCTGCAGAAGCTACACCTCAGAGGATGGACTCCAAAACTTTTATGACCCCAGCTCCTCCAGAAAGGATTAAGGACCATTATGCTTTGGCAGTCACGAACAGCCAACCCTCCTGTGAAAACGGCCATCACGTGGGCAGACTCTCCCCGCAGCAGAACAGAGGGTGGCACAATCTGACATCACAATGGACAGTAGCAGGGAGCCCCTATGAAGCCAAATGGATCCACCACAAGTATCTGTATTGCAATACTAGACCCTGGTGAGAGGAATGGCCTGCACTCGTGGCTGTAGTCTTCAGCCAGCAACAGATAATCTTGCCGATATGAGGAAGAGGACTAAATTAGCTGAGATTCTTCTCTTATTGACATATTGACTTGGATCAACCTGTCTTACCTGGAATGCCTCCTACCTCTGGCATTAAATTGTTAGCATTTTCCTGCTCCTTTTCCTTCTGCCCTGGATTCCTTCTGCAGAAGAAGCATGCCATTCACTATATCCCTCTCACTCACCTTGATGTGGTGCCTTTTTGTTGTATTTCCTGCCAGCACCGTTCAATTTGAAATCCTCCTCTTTTTTCATCATTTGAAACAAGCGTTTTAATGAAAGTCCGTTTAATTAGGTGATCCTGCATTTGTAAACTTTAAAGTGCCTGAATTTTTACAGAATTTAGATACCGGTGCTGAAATGCGCCAGCCAAATTTTACTTGGCAACTCTTATGTAGGTTTTTGCTCCATCCGAAGATGTGAAAAATAGGAAAGCCTGAATTCAAAATTTCAATAATTGTTTTGGTACAAGGTTGAAACTTCCCACAAACTTTGAGAAGGGAAAGGTCACTCACTTCCTTTGCCTTTATCCTGAATATGAAGAGCAGTAGAATGAAAATACAGGAAGAAATAAATAGCATGTGCAGGAAATAAACTTGGTCCAATTTAATCAAAAGGGATTTAGCACTTCTGGATCTGCTTAATCTAGATTTAAATCTACCTCTTCCAATTTGGTATATTTCTCTTCCTAACTGGACTAAATATAATCTACACGAATTTGGTCTTAGTAGAGCATTTATTTCAAATTAGCCACCACTGAAAAGTGAATTCATACTTATTTCATTGAACAAATGCCTTACAAAATCAGCTAAGTTCACTCCCTGTGTCTTTTACCTTCCTGTTCGTTTTCTTATTAATGTTTTCTCATTCATTTGTTTACTTATTAATGTGTCTAGGCCAAAGCTCCTCAAGGCTTTAATAACAAAGCAAATGTTAGAATTTTTCCCCATATAGTATTCTCTTCTGGTGGTAGTGGCCACATCAATTTAAACCATTTAGGCAAACTATTATAGGCTCTGGCATTTGCTTCTGCCTCCACGTTGTACCAGCTGGAAAGGAGCACTAACTCATGCAAAGGTAAGTCAGCACCTTGTCCAAACAGGGCAGGGTGAACATGAAGGGTCAAAAACATTTTAAATAGAAGCGCAACCATTAACAGTTATGCATCACCTTAACTGGGTCGCTTGGGGGATTAGGAAGAATTTATAAGATGATCTAATGAAAACGCTGGGTGTTGAGCTTAAGAGACTGGATAGTGTCAACTCCTCATGTCAGTCATTTGCACATGTACCATCATACAGAATGTGCCATTAAATATTGAATTTAACAGAACATAAAAGCTATGAGTGTCCTGTACAGAATTTATGTAGATGTAGGTATAACAGGTTATTTCATATCAAGCTGTTGCTGTTGTTGAGGGTTGATCATGCAAGTATCTCTTCAGGCTAGCATAGCATTGAAGAGCATGCATAAATTCCACATTTGATGCAGTCACAGACCCCTGGAAAACATGCATGAATTAGCTTTTGCAGTCATTGTTCTGGTTGTTGTTGTGTTGTTTAGTCGTTTAGTCGTGTCCGACTCTTCGTGACCCCATGGACCAGAGCACGCCAGGCACTCCTGTCTTCCACTGCCTCCCGCAGTTTGGTCAAACTCATGTTCGTAGCCTCGAGAACACAGTCCAACCATCTCGTCCTCTGTTGTCCCCTTCTCCTAGTGCCCTCCATCTTTCCCAACATCAAGGTCTTTTCCAAGGATTCTTCTCTTCTCATGAGGTGGCCAAAGTATTGGAGCCTCAGCTTCATGATCTGTCCTTCCAGTGAGCACTCAGGGCTGGTGCAAAGATGCATTTGCATCTTTCAGCTTTCTTTCCCTATTTGTGCAATTTGGGTTGCTTGTCCCATAGATGCAGAAAAGTTTTCTAGCACTTAAGTCTGAGCAGGCTCAAGATAGAGAAAAAGCAGAGTTCCTTGCAGCCATCATTTCCTGTTCAGATTAGAAGCTTCCATATGCAGGACAAAAGAGTTGCAAGTACACGAGAAGTACGTTTTTGTTCCAGTGTGTTGAAATCAGTGTAACTCCTCTAGCTTGCAAAAATGTTTTTTTTGTGTGTGTCCTTCAGTTGAGCCTGCTCTCTAGCTGTTGGAATAAGGCAGGGTTTAAAGTAGGAAATCATTTATTTTTTTGTTTATTTGGGGAAGAATAAGGCAACAGTGAAAGTTCGGATAATCAGTGTAACTTTATCTTTCAAAATCTTACAAGGAACTATTTTTTAGGAAACTCACTTCTGAATCAAAGTACTGTAATGCTAACTAACTGGGCAATATTGTACTCCCTAAAGAAACAATGTAATGCTTCAAAGGAGAAGGGGGGGGGGAATGTATGCATGATAAAGGGAGCTGCTGTTAGGTGTACCCAGTGCTTATTTCCTAAAAAATGTTTAGGGGTATTATCATTTTCCTACTCATATTGAAATACTGCCCATCAATGAGACCAAACTTAGATTCACAAAATGTTTAGGGGTATGCGTACCCCTGCGTCCCCCCCAGAAAAAAAGTACTGGGTGTACCTAAACTCACTGAAATCAATAGTCTGTATAATTCTATGTTCACATGCCGTGTTTGATAGCCGCACTCATAACTGAAGCAAACATTTTGTGAGGAAATTACAGAAGTGGAGCTGTGTCTGTTGTAGCACGAATCTGACGACACCTTAAAGGGTTCAAATAATATTGTGGTGTAAGGTTTTGTGGATGAGAACCCACCTCATCAGACACATAAATAGTTCCTAACTTTATGTGTGCATACAGAGGGAAAGATGTTATCACAAAGGGAGGCTGGAAGATAGAGCAATGCACAATTTCCATTTTACTGTGAAAGCGAGAGCCATTCAAAAGGAGCAATTGATGCAATCTGGTCTGTGTTGGTGTGACCAGCTCTCAACTGGTAATAAACTGGTAAAACCAGATTAACATTCACCAACAGCAACAAGTAGGAAAAGTGAGCTAAAAGACTGGGCTTTAAGACTAGAACTGAGCAACTTCATGTTAAGGGTGTAAGGATTCACCAAGGGGGTTGCTGTGATATTGAAGCCTATTACGATAAATATTGGCTCTCAGCTTTTGAGATCTCTTATGTCTTTACCTGTCATTAAGCCTTTTAGAGGGCTGTATTATTATCTTCCTATCACATCATCTTTGAGGGCATGAGGTTTCTTTCTCTTTCCTGGGTAGAGGACATGGCTTTTTCAAAGGACTGTAATGAAAGAGTCTGAAAGTTGCATCTTTATGCAATACTTCGTGGAACTGTTGCCCTTCTAATTGTCACGAGACATTTAAAAAATGCACAGGAGCACTTTGTTGTTAGGGGGATGGTTATGTCAAATCCCCTCCATGCAAAGGAGCCTCTAACCACGTGTGGTTTGGGGCTTTGCATTTAATTATCCTACATAACTAAAAGTGAAGTTATTCTAGTGTTGATCGTTTTGACTACATAAGTGCAAGAGGGAGACAGTTGCAGCTTTGGGGAACAAAATATATTCAATTTATTATGAGGAGGGGGGTTGACCCTCGCCCCCCCCAACCCCCCAAAAAGCTGCCCAGTGAGTCCTGGCTGTGCTCAGTGCATGCGCTGTGTGTGATGCGAGAGGATGGGAAGGAACATCCTGGGAGGGAAGGACTATCCTGTCGGCCCTCTGAATTTCTAGCACTCTCGACCCCCGCATATGGGGGATGCTGTCAGCTGCGATAGAGAACCGGAAGTCTCCCTGCAGCAGAACCATAACCCCTCGCAGCAGCAACCTCGTTGCGCAAGCGCAGTGGGCGAAGAGCTCTCGCTCGCTCGCGGAAAGTTCAAAGCGGGGTCGGGGGCCCGCCAAGAGGGCGCCTGCGTACGCCTTCCTCCTTCAGCCCAAGGAGACTACGGCACTACGCCTGCGCATTTGGAGGCTCCCCTGCCGGCGCAGGCGCCGTGGCTTCGCCGGCTGCAGCGGGCGCTTTCTGAGGCGAGAGGCGTTGGGCTGGAGGTGGGAAGCCGCCCTGTGTCCGCGTTATGTACCAGCGGAGCCGGGCGATGGCCGGGCGCCTGGGGCCTCGGTGCCCTTGGAGGTGGGGAGGAAGCGGCGGCGGCAGGCTCCGGCTGGGCCATGGCGACTCGGCACGATGCTGTTACCGGGCACGGCCGAAGGTGAGCGAGCGAGCGAGGAGAGAGCGGGAGGCTGAAGGGCGGGGTGGACGAGGGGGCGTGGCCGGGTGCCAACAGGGCGTGGCCAGGCGGCCCTGCTCCTTTCTGAGTGCTGATGATGGGAATCCCGGAAGGGAGGGCTGCTTTAGGGTGGGGTGTTTGGCACATGGTCCATGGGGCCAACTTGCTGAGCACTGAGCCGGGTTGGGTAGGATCGCGGGTGGTGAGATTGGCAACTGGATCGTTGCTAGTGCCTCCCTCGTGCTCAGAGTGCTCAGGCTGGGGGGGGGGGGCTTGAGTGCATGATGAAGGGGACCCAGTACTCTGGAAACTTGCGTCTTCATGGTTCTTAAAGTGCCACAATACGCATGCACTCTATATTTGCATACATATGCCCAGTGCTCCCCCCCCTTAAAAAAATGTTTAGGGGTACTCTCATTTTCACTCAAGAAAATAACGATTTTATAATTCAAATCGGGAAAAATGGCGCAGTGACAGCAGGAGGCCCCATTAGCTAAAGTGGTACCTCAGGTTAAGAATAATAATAGGTAAAGGGACCCCTGACCATTAGGTCCAGTCGTGACCGACTCTGGGGTTGCGGCGCTCATCTCGTGTTATTGGCTGAGGGAGCCGGCATACAGCTTCCAGGTCATGTGGCCAGCATGACAAAGCCGCTTCTGGCGAACCAGAGTAGCACACGGAAACGCCGTTTACCTTCCCGCTTGGAGCGGTACCTATTTATCTATTTGCACTTTGATGTGCTTTCGAACTGCTGGGTTGGCAGGAGCTGGGACTGAGCAACGGGAGCTCACCCCATTGTAGGGATTCGAACCGCCGACCTTCTGATCAGCAAGCCCTAGGCTCTGTTTATACCCTGCCCATCTGGCTGGGTTTTCCCCAGCCACTCTGGGCGGCTTCCAACAAAGATTAAAATACATTAAAATGTCACACATTAAAACTTCCGTAACAGGGCTGCCTTCAGGTGTTTTCTAAATGTCAGGTAGTTGTTTATCTTTTTGACCTCTGATGGGAGGGCATTCCACAGGGCGGGTGCCACTACCAAGAAGGCCCTCTGCCTGGTTCCCTGTAGCTTTGCTTCTTGCAATGAGGGAACCACCAGAAGGCCCTTGGCGCTGGACCTCAGTGTCTGGGCAGAACGATGGGGGTGGAGACACTCCTTCAGGTATACTGGACCGAGGCCGTTTAGGGTTTCAGGATGGTTTCAGGTTAAGAACGGACCTCCAGAACAAATTAAGTTCTTAACCCGAGGTACCACTGTAGTATCTGTAGGCAAGGGCAGATTGCTGAAGTGGGGCTTACTGACCGATCACTGGATACCATCTTAGTCTGTGAAGCTTCACTAAGCTCTACCCACCCATTTTCAGATTTTGCCCTGCATTTATGGCAACTGGAAAACTAACATTTTCAAAATACCAGGTTCTGCCTCTGATACTGTTGCTAGGCATTTTTACTTTGCAGTATCTTGTGTGTCAGTTTCTGTACAATGCTGAACACAAAAAATGGCCACTTAACTGATGTGAGCTGGTGTGAGGATGTGAAATATCTAAAACAGTTATGTTCTCACTGAATACCAAGGTAGCCTGGGAGATGGGAACTGGCTGGTGCAGGAATTGAGGAAAGGAATATGGGACTGTTCTCTTTAGACTCTTATATACGGTAGGTCTGGTGCCAGAACCAGTAACTTAGCAGTTGTCAGTCTTAAGTCAAATCTTGCCACGCTTCCCATTTATCGGTGTACATGGGTTTTTAAAAAGAGCCGAGGCCTTAAGGGGAGAATGGTGGCTGAGGCTGTAGGACTTGCCTTTTTTAAATATAATTTTTATTATTATTTAAATAAAAACACAACATAAAATATAATATTACAATAACAAATCAATTTCATTTGCTCCGCCGAGCTCGTGACTTCCCTCCCTCCCTTCAACTGGTTTCCCATTTTCTAATAAATTGTATGCACATTATAGCTGCCAGTTTCTGTCCTTCAACATATATCCATTCCTTTTATTATCCAAGGTCAGATACTATTTTTATGTTATGTTACAGGATTCATGTCAATCCTGCTAGTGTCTTCACATTTTTGCAATGATCTTTCATATATTCAATAAATTTACTCCAATCTCTTTGGAATTTCTGGTCGTCTTGGTTCCGGATCCTCACAGTCAGTTAGGCCAATTCTGCACAGCCCATCATCTTCATCTGCAACTCCTCAGGCATTGGTAATTCTTGTGATTTCCACCTTTGGGCTAACAAACTTCTTGTTGCAGTGATATCATATATAAATAGTCTTTGATCTACTTTTGCAATTTCTTCTCCCATCAACCCGAGCAAAAATGCTTCCGTTTTGGGGGGGGGGAAGGTTTATTTTAACATTTTTTTTAGTTCATTGTAGATCGAGGCTGTAGGACTTCCTAATGTGCCTTTTTAGAAATAAGAAAGGAAAGCCTTGGTGCACCAGTGCCTCCCACCTGCTTCTCAAAGTAACTTAGCAAAATGGAGTTCCAACCTTCAAGACTGTTGAAATTAGCAAAGCCAATTGCAAATTGTTTCACTTTTCTCTATCGTATTGTCACCCAGTGGTCACTCGCTGTGGTTCTCCAGCAGAAGCTCTGATGAACATGTGATTATCCTTGGAGTTCATCTCATTTGGTTACGTTCAGGTTAGACGTGTGAGGGAGGCAGTCAGCCAATCGCCTAGCGTAAGCCCACAACTTATGCACATTTAACTTGTGTGCATTCAGCTTTATGTACTTGGCAAAAAAAGTTAAAAACAATTAAAAAGGGGGGCGGGCGTCTGGGGAAAAAAGACTTCGGTAATCCTACCTGCCATTGCACCCAATGTGTTTTGATTATACGTGATTTTGCCTTTAGATGTGATCCCCAGAATGTAACCTCCGCGTAAGTTGCGGACTTACTGTACATCCTTTAAATACTTGGGAAGAGGAGTTCTGCCCTCCATGATTGCCAGCTCAATCAGTAGCTGCTTTGCAAATATCAAAGGCTTTCTCTCTGGTCATTGGAGCAATTTCCACCATTGTGTCAGTGGAAAAAATGGACCTTTGTTCACCCCCTCTTTGTTTGTACTATGCCATGGTGTAAATTTATTGGAGTATTACTTAGCCTTTCGTACAATAGTATACAATTAATTTCCCCCATCTTGTTGTAAACTGCTTTGAGGGCCTGGTGGGGTTTTAAACTGTGCGTAGGGGTTTATTGTTTTTGTTTGTTACTGTGATTTGTATTTTTGTGTTTTTATATTGTAAATCTCCCTGTGACCCCCGCATGAAGGGCAGTATAGAAATTTAATAAAGAGAAATAAAAAGCAGGATGTCAGTATGACGTAATTGTGTTTATAACCCAATTTCACTCTCAATAAAACAAACAAATATTGTGATTTTATACATAACACAGATGAAGCAATCTTTCTTTTTTCCCCTGTGGATGTTAGTTATTTTGTCAAGTGAGGTCGGATGGCTCAGGAGGATATGTTAGGTGCTTTTGCAAGCTTCTTTCACTAATCAGGAGCTCCAGGGCCACAGCTGGGTTACCTAGCTTTAATTGTCCTCAAATACCTTCTTTTCTTCTAGGACTTGGATGGCTCATGGGACAAACTACCTCCAGGGCTAGTCTCTTCCGGTTCCATAGGACCGACATTCCACTCCCTCTTCCCCAAGAACCCATCGGAAGTTCCCACCGTCCTGTCTGCACCTCCTGGGGACAACTTTGTCATTATCAACAGTACGAAACTGAAGACCAGCCTTTGCCCGCCGATGCGCTATCTAGAGACTAGGGTCCTTCCCCACCCCGCTGTGCTTTCCCCACCAGAGGGCATGGAGGGTGCCATCACGCTGGTGAATGGGAGGCAAGAGGATGACATTGCGGTGCAAGAGAGCGAAGGGCTGGACGGTGCCTCTTTAGACTCTCTGCACAGCCTTTTCCATGGCTGGCAGTACCGATCGCCTTACCAGGCTTCAGAGGTAGCACTGGGGCCCCTTGCACCTTTCAGGGCTACTACCGGGACTCCCTCCCCAGTGAGTTCTCCAGAAAGGGATGACCCCAGCATGGAAGAGCATCTTGCAGTCATGCATCAGAAACTACGGAAAGAGGTATATATGGGGGATCTTGTCCTGTTATGGGGCTTAGTTCTTTTGCTTTGCTAGGGCTGGAAGACTTCCCAAAAGCAGGCTAGTATATGCTGAACTCCATATTGGAATAAGGAGTGGCATGGCAGGCTGGGTTCTGTTCTGTGTGGCTTGGGCAGGAGTTAAGGGCCCCTTCTTGTTATGTTGTCCTTTGGATTCCTCATCTTAACATACTACTTTGAGGTTAGGTTCAGCTTTACTACTCAAGAGGTCCGGAGGGTGGCAACACGAGACGGGGCCTTCTTTGCAGTGGTTCCCCGTTTGTGGAATGCTGTCGTTCGCCTGGCACCTTCATTATATACCTTTAGGCTCCAGGCAAAAACATTCCTTTTTAACCAGACCTTTGGTTGATCTGATTTACATCCTATGCCCTTTTAAAATGTTTTTTTTTGGGGGGGGGAAGGAGCTATTGGGTTGTTTTTTATTTA